>NC_135479.1:205465477-206081722 GCF_052094955.1 Ictidomys tridecemlineatus
TCTGCTCTGCTTCTGGTGAGGGCCAGTGCTGCTCCAGGCATGGTGGAGAAGAGGAGAAAAGGCAGCGGTTTGGGGAGAGGTCACCTGGTGAGACAGGAAGCCGGAGAAAGCCAGGCTCCCTTTATCACGACCCGCTTTCACAGTCACTAACCCACTCTAGAAGGAACTTCATTAATCCCTTCTTTGAGGTAATTAAGTAATGACCAATTACTTCCTAAAGCTCCCACCGCCTCTCAACACGGTTATGCTGGAGGCCAGGTTTCCAACACATGAATCTTGAGGACAAACCATACTCAAACCACAGCACCAAGCCTCTTATCCATTCTCCCTGGGGTTCCAGGATGCTCCCAGCAGACTGCATTGCCTCGAAGGACCTTCTGGACAGCGTCACTGCCCTGCTCTGCACCCCAGGTCCCTGGAAAACTGGCATCCACCAGGCTGGACATGACTCTGCCCCACGCAGACTCTGGGTATCTTCACCCTCTGGGTTGCCCCTGCTGTAACGAGGCCCTACCTGGGTCTTGGGGTCAATGCCCTCAGTGTGGTCTAAACGGTGCAGGCCTGACCCCACCTGTGCCTCAATTTCCTCCCCTGTAAAATGGCAAAGCAACAGTATCTCCTGGTGGTGTGGAGAGTGATGCTGCTTTGCACTCACAACAGTGACACACTGAGGCATTTGTCATGGGTGACTTTGTCCTCCTGAGAAGCAGCGTCCTGCACACGTGGGGTCAAGACTGCACCATTTAGACCACGCTGAGGGCTTTGGACAGAATTCAGAGGCCCCACAAGAGCGCAGGGAGGGAGAGAGAGCAAGGCAGGCTCCTAAGGCCTGGGTATGGGGAAGAGTTTGTAGGGGAGAAATAACATTGTCTACAGAGCTCAAAGGAAAGGTGTCACAGCCTGGACTTCCTTGGATTCTGGGGCCCCGTCCATTGTGAAGTCTCCCACACACAGACTTAGGAGGCCGTGCCCAGCTTTGGCAGAGTGGTCATAACCCGGAACTGCGGTCATTTTGTTCTAAGAAGCCCATTGTAAGCCTGACCCTCAATGTAGTTGGCCAAACTTCACTCCAAGACTCGACAGTGGCCTCAGAGATGAAATTGTAACAATACTCCACTACATGCTCCGTCCACAGGAAGCCACCCTGGTTCCAGCCAGAAGGAGGCCAGAAAAAGCCGTGATAACCATCAACCGTGTCAGGGAGAACTCAGGAAGCCAGAGCCACCAAGTCCTTTTTAGGAATCTCAAATCAACGGGCAAATCAATGGGCTGCAGTGCTGGGCTCCTTGGGGACCAAGGAGGCTGAGTGTCTAATCACTGGTGTTGACAATCCTGGGCCGTAAGTTCCAGCCGGGAGCCACTAGCCACAGGAGGCTATTTAAATTCAATTAAAAGCCATGAACAGGACCAAGGTGTGGCTCCGTGGTACACAGCTCCCCTGGCAAGCCAGGATTGGCACAGACCAGGACTGAATCCCCAGCACCACAAAAAATAAAGATAATGAAATGTAAAAGTCAGCTCCTCAGTTTCACCAGTTACATTGCAAGTGCTCAGTAGCCACGTGGCCAGACCTGGATGGTGCCGAGGGTTCTACTGGGTAATGCTGCGCTAGCAAACACCGTCAGGTTCAGAGACACCCACCCAGTTCACGGTGATAAAATGGAGCAGATATTGCCTCACACGGCCTCACCAACCAGGGATGTAATCAGATGTCAAAGTCCCAGGTACAGAATGTGGGACCCCCACCCCACCTCTGCTCACCTTCTTGGGGATGGCCCACCTGTCCTGTCTCCTGGCCCCCGTGTCTCGGTGCACAGGTCCGTCTTTGTTAGCCCCAACTCCTCCCCCCCACAGAGCCACAGCCTGAGGACTTGTGTCCCCTCTCCTGCCCCCAGCCACACACCACCCGCAGCTCCTTTTCACTCTGCAGCACACAGCTGAGGCACCTGTCCTGTAGCAGTTGCTGCACCGACACTTCCTGGGTCACCACTGCTGCTCACTCTCCTTCCAGCGTTCCCCAGGAAGGCTGTGCCATCCTAGAAGAGCATGAGGGGCTTCCCTCCTCCCAACCCCGCAGGCTACTGGCTTCCCACTTCCAGGCAGAGCACTGAACCGTCTGCCCTCCTCTAAGTCCCTTCCATCCCTTTGCTGAGCCCAGGAGAAGATTCAGCCTTTTCTTTAGGCTTCAGAGGTTTGAAGCTCACAAGGCAGAATGTGGGAATGATGAAGAGGCAACCCAGCAGCCCTGGGAGTGCAGAGAGCCTGAGTCCACCTAATGGCCTCGGGGCTCCTCAAAGAATAAGCAGCATTTCCTAAAGTGGAGGTGAGAAACGGAATGGAATGGCAGCAATGAGCTAGAGGTGGGAATGGTGTGCTGGGGATGGGGAACAGCCCAGTGTTGGGTGCATTGGAAAACAGGGGGTGAAGGATGCCAGGAGGCAGATCTGATGCCCTGATTGAAGGATGGCATTTTCCCTTTGGGCAGCCTCCCTCCATCCTCCCAAGGTAAGAGACAATCCTTGGAGTAGGTTAAGGGACCCACAGCCAGGAATTTGGGCCTGGCCTCAAACTATGGCCTCTGGCTCTTGGAATAGTATTGGCTTTTGATTTTAGTAAATAAGCCAGAAATACAAGTGACACTTGATCTCACTCATATGTGGAACATAAAATGTTGATCTCAGAGGAGCTAAGGGTGGGATGTGGGGACGCTGCCAGAGCTGGGGAGAGAAGGGTTTGGGGAGGGATGGGGAGAGGTTGATCAGAAGTTGAACTGGGTACGAAGCTATGGCACAGCTGGGTGATAACAGTTATGGACTATATATCTCAAAAAGCAAGAAGAAAGTGTTATGAATGCTTTCACTATAAAGAAATAAATGATAGCTGTTTGAGAAGACAGATATTTTTAACCTGATTTAAACATTACACAATGAATACACATACTGAAACATCCTCTGGTATCCCATTAATATGTATACCTGGACATTTTTATGTATCAGTTAAAAACCAGTTTAAATTTAAAAAGGTTGCTGATCACTATCCAGTTAATCTGGCATCCTGCAAATTACAGCTTAATTCTGTGGAGAGTCTAAAATTGGCATTCTTAGAAATCTCTTCTGGGCACCAAGTCCTGTGAGTGCTTTAATTTGTTTTTGTTTGTTTGTTTTGTTGTTGGGTATTGAACCCAGGGCACTCTACCACTGAGCTACACTCTTTTATTTTCTATTTTGAGACAAGGTCTCACTAAATTGCTCAGGGTGGCCCTGAACTTGTGATCCTCCTGTGTCAGCCTCCCGAGTCACTGGAGTGTACCACCAGGCCCAGAGAGAGGACTCTTTAAAATGCAACTGATATCACCATGCAAATCAATGCCAAGGGTCTGACAAATTATTTCCAGCACAGCCCTTTTTTAAAAGGTTCCCAATCTTAAAGACTGCTCGCAGCCTAGTTGCGTTTCTTCCAGATGGCTCCGACAGAAAATCCAATCAGGAATTTATCTTGAGTTAAAAATGCAACCTTCTTGCTTTTAAGTCTGGGCTCTCATGAGCTCCGAATACAGGGTCTCGGCAGAACAAAGAGAGGAAAGCTGGTCACTTCCGAGCGGGGGCACACATGAATTGCCTGCACTTGCTCTGTTCCAAGCTCATGACTCTATGGATCGAGTGCTTTCAAGAAAAGGAAAATAGAGCTTGTCATTTCCTATTGTTCCAGAGACGAAATGCAGCCTGGGAAAGATCAGGGAAGAGGACAGGACTCATGTTCAGATGACTAAGCACCCATCTGACCTGGAAAAAGCTCTGCTCGGTTCTGCGGAAGGGAGGGAGCTCCAATTAGAGGCATGTGCGAAATAATGACATTACCTCACCAAGAGAGAAAAAGGGAAACTCTCTCTCCTCACTAACAATGAACTAGAAAGAAAATGTGTTACTAATCTATGAAGAATTTGCAAACCCGGAGAGTTGCCTCCCAGCTCTGAGCGGCCTCACTTCCTTCCTTAGAACTTGACCTGGATGGCAGAGCCTCTGGGCCCTGGGAAAGCCAGGCGGGCGTTGGTCAGCGGGTTTCTGCTGGAGTCCCTCTTCCGTCACTCAGGTCATACATGGGGATAACTTCTTATTGAAGGCACCTTGGGAAAATTCCAGCTGATCTGAAAAAAAAAAATAGTAATAAAGATACATTGTGTTATTTTTAAATGACGTAGATCTTTTTATACTGACATGAAACGTGAAGGCATTATTAAACGGAAACTTCAAACTGCAAAATAATACATAGATCACGAAGCCATGCACGCGACTCTCCCGAGTGGGTGCGGCCTAGCGCATGCGCACAGGCTCTGCACCCCCGAGGATGAGCGCGCTTCCGGGAGGGCTGATCTTTGCAGCCTCTCCCGGGTGCCCCCAGAGTTCTGGCTGGCCTACAGCTCCACTTGTTGCTACTGGTATCTTGGAGCTCCTATCCAGGATTGCTTAATTATTCCATCCCCATTGTTCAACGGTGCCCTGGAGCTTGAACTTCTCCAGGCTCTGTTCCAAAGACAGACAGTCGCCTCCAGCAGAGCTGGGCGTCACTCTGTCCTGAAGGACCACCTGTCACTCTGGGCCTCTCCACCACACAAACAGAGAAAAAAGGGGACAGGGGCCCACTTCTCCTGGAGGGCACCTGCTCTGGGAGAGAGTGCTGGAGGAGGGATAGCCACCAGGTCTTCTGGCCCTCCTGTGCACACCCTCTGCCTTGTGAGTAGACCGAGGACATCGGAGGCCCCAGTGACAGAACCCTCAGCCTAGGAGACAAGCTGCTTGTGGAACGGGAGCCCCAGGCCCCCCCCTCTGTGCCTGCCCTGGCATGGCTTCTGCAACTCAAAGCTGGTGGGTAAGGGATGCTGGCAGCCTGCCCTTCCTGGGGTGAAGCTGTAGGCCAGACAAGGGCCGAGGGGGAGAGAAATGTCCACAGCTGCCCAAGTCCAGCTCCTGTCACATGGATGGAGCTGGAGGGAGATGGGAGCGCGACTCGCGCGTACTGTGCCACAGATGCTCTCTGTTCCCACTGCGACTTGGAGTTTTGGGCTTGGAGGTGTTTTTCCATTTACCATATGCCCAGGACAATTTACAGAGACTTTTTTTTAATTAAAAAAATTTTTTTAGTTGTAGATGGACATAATACCTTTTTTAAAAAAATGTGGTGCTGAGGATGGAACCCAGTGCCCCACACATGCAAGGCATTCACTCAACTGCTGAGCCACAACCCCAGCCCGATTTACAGTGACTTTTAAATGGTAGAGTTTTAAAAAATTAATTTGTTATTTGTATATGACAGTGGAATGCACTACAATTCATATTAGACACATAAGCACAATCTTTCATATCTCTGGTTGTATACAAAGTATTCACACCAATTCGTGTCTTCATACATGAACTTTGGGTAATGATGTTCATCACATTCCACCATCATTTCTAACCCCATGCCCCCTCCCACCCCTCTGCCCTATCTAGAGTTCATCTATTCCTCCCATGCTCCCCCTCCTTACCCCACTATGAATCAGCCTCCTTATGTCAAAGAAAACATTCAGCATTTGTTTTTTTGGGATTGGCTAACTTCACTTAGCATTATCTTCTCTAACTCCATCCATTTACCTGCAAATGCCATGATTTTATTCTCTTTTATTGCTGAGTAATATTCATTGTGTATATATACCACATTTTTTTTATCCACTCATCTATTGAAGGCCATCTAGTTTTGTTCCACAGTTAAATGATGTGTTTTGTGTTTGAATAATTTTCACCAGTTAAAGGGTCTCTTGCTTAGGAAGAGGGTGCTGGGAACACCTCACAAAGCCTCCTGAAGGCAGGATCTGGGCTGTGCTCACATCTACAGCCCTGTGCTATCTGCATTGGGGCTTTGTGACAAATATTTGCACCTGATAAATATTTGTGCCTGACATGCATCACAATTAATTCTTCAATCATCATGTGCCCTTGGAGAGGAATACAGCCCTAACCAAATTTTCTATTATTTCACTCCTCTGCCCAATATTTGGGCATCAAGGGGCTGAATCTTACCTGGACACAGTGACACATGCCTATAATCCAAATGACTCAGGAAGATGAGGCAGGAGGATCAAGTTCAAGCCAGCCTCAGCCACATAGCAAGATCCTATAAGAATCAAATAAAAAGGACTGAGGATAGCTCCGTGGTTAAGCACAACTGGGTTCAATCCCCTGTACCCAAACCAAAACAAAGGGACTGAATCTTGGATGGATACAAACCCCATTGGATGAACTCACAGATTTAACTATTCTATACCAACTTCCTTCCCATCAAAATCAAGACTTAAGTGGAACTCAGTGTCCCATGCAATCTAGGCAGCTAATGATGTCCACCGGGAAGAAAGAATAAAAGAAAACGGAAATGTTTCTAATCTCTTTTGCAAAGAAAGATAGATAACAGGAGGTCCCTCTAAGTTTTTCTCAGCCCATTCCATACAACATTTATGAGTATTTATGAGTTTGAACACACGCTCGCTCTCTCCTCCACCTCCCCTCCCTGTCTCCCTCCTTACCACAGCACTACATTCCAGAAGCATGCATCCTACATCCTAGGTTCCCATACTAAACCCTAGGTTTCCCATGTGGGGGTGGGGTGTTGAAACAGAATAGGCATGAGGGATGCCATCTTGTTGGGACCCCTAGTCTGTGGATGACCTGGAGCAGTTGGTTGGAGCTCATGCAAGGTAGCTCCCCACCTGGCTACAACCTCTAATGAAAGTACCAAGTTGCTTTGCTTTGGGCTAGAATTACTTCAACTCCACCATCTCCTCTTGGTAAGAAGGGCCACCAGGGACTTACAGATGACTTTCATTAAAAAAAAAAAAAAGTGAAAACAAGTAGATTATTTCTAACACTGTTTGACAAAAGAAAATAATAATAATAATAATAATAACAACAACAACAACTAATAATTCTTGGCAACGAAGGAATTGGGTGCCCCTGGCCGATTTGGATAGATCCTACCTCTACCCCCCTGTGTACGCCTCCATGATCTCCACGGGCCTCCAGACCCTGGGCTCAGAGCTCACTTCCATGTTGATGGAAAGCCACAAAGGATTCGGTCAGGACCAACTCTGCAGGATTCTGTGACGCACTGCTGGTTCCTTCTCCCCAGACCCCAAACAGGCATGCCATCTTCCTCCTCTCTCCTCCTTTGCATCCACCCGTCTGTCAGTTCATTCATCCATTCTGCAGATCTCCTCTGAGCGCCACTCTGTGCGAGGCTCTGTGTGAGGACCTGGAGGTACAGGGTGAACACAGTGTGGCCCCCACCCACAGGGAGTTCACATCCTGGTCTGGGAGACAGACGTGAAACAATGCAGTGAAGGATGACAGTCACTATTGTGGTAGTGAAGGCGAGACAGGGGACACTCCAGGGTCTGATGGAGGGCGTCAGCTCCAGGGAAATCACCCAATAAGGTCGCTCCAGCTGGTCTCTATCCTTCCCCCACCCAACGTGGCATGGAAAGCCAGGCCTGCTCTGAAGGGAGTGGCCCCTGAATCTCTGCTCCTCTGTGGGAGGAAATCCACCACCATCTTTGAGATCAGCATTAGCACTGTGCACTTTTGGGCCGGGAACCTGGGTTTCCTTGTGAAGGGGGCCAGTGGTGGAGTCATAGCAAATCTTCACTCCAGGACAGTCCTGCCCTTGAACTTCCTCAGTATAGACAAAATTAGTCCATCACTTGAGACCAGGATCAATGAGAGCATACTGGGGCAGGGAGACTAACGTGGGTCCACAGATGGTGGCCTGCAACTGGCGGAGTGGCCTGGGGTGACAGTCAGGAGACTGGGTCTCCTGCGGAGTCGAGTGGCCAAGTCGTCTGGGTGTCTTTTGAGCTGTGGGATGTCATCTGGGGAGCTGGTCCCCTGACCCCAGCACTCTGCTCCTCTCACACCAGGTTAATTTTGGAGATCATCACCTGTCTCTGGAGAGATCAAGGACAAGGAAGGCTCAGGGCTGTGGAGAGTGCTCTGGGCCAGCCTGGCCAGCCCTGGGAAGTGGGGGTGGGTCACTGGCCTGGGGACAGGGTGAGGCCCAGCTGAGGTCCTGGACACACTGCTCACAGCTGCTCAGAGTCAGCTCCTCTGGTCAGATGTCCCTGTCCCCTGGGCTCTTGTCCCTACACTCTTCATTTATGGTCACTGAGCTTCTCACCATGTCACTCCCACATCTGCTTGCCCACTCAATCCCAAGAGGGCAGAGGAGAAGAAGGGAAGAAGACAAAGCAGCAGTTTGCAGGGCAGGCTGAGGGGAGGGTTTGGGTTTTGTGGAGGCACAAAGTCGAGCCATCTTGATGGCCTTGGTTTCCTGGCCCTTGACTTCCCCAGGTTAAGGCAGCCTCCGGCCAGGCCATCTGCAGTCCCTGCCTAGGACCGTCCCAACACTGGTGCAAGACATCTAAAACCATTGGCTCCACCACCCTCTCCCCCAAGAATCACCGAGGAACCAGGTGCAGTAGCAAGCACCTGTGGTCCCAGCTTCTTAGGAGGCTGAGGCAGGAGGATCACTTGATCCCAGAAGAAGTTTAGGGCTATCCTGGGCAACATAGCGAGACCTCATCTCTGAAAAGAAGCAGAAAAAAAAAGTCACTGTAGTGGAATCTCAAGGAGTGGGGCCCAGGGATCCATACCTTTGGAATAAGCTCCCAGACACCCTGGGCCCGCAGCTGCCTGGTCTCCAGGACGCCAGCATCCACAGTCCAACCCCTGCAGCTTGGCTTTTTGTTCACTCTGGACAGAAATCCTTCTGTTTGTGAAGGTCAGTCCTCAGCTGTATCCAGCCTTCTCCACCTGTGCTGGCCTCCAGGCCATGTGCCACCATGTCCTCTGTCTCCGGCTTCCAGCGGGTGTAGCCAACGGGGGGTGTGGAGGGATGGGAGGAGGAGCAGGCACTGGCCACGTGTCAGCTGTTCAGAATTGCTTTCCTTTCCCTGCTGCTTCTCCTGGGGTACATGAGCTCCTAGAGGACCACGGATGCTCCCCCGGAGGCCCATGAACAACTTCAGGTGTTTGCAACAAAAGTGTGTGTGATGAGAAGCCATCTCATGTGATGGAATGAGGATCAGATTAAATAAACAAGTGGCGTCAGCTTTGACAACCGCTAAGTGCAGCACAGGGTATAGGAATCACCCTCACAGCAAGCCTGAAAGAGGCAACTGAACACCGCCTCTGTATCGAGTGTTCTTGCAGCTTTGGTTGGAGCTACATGTATGTGAGACAGACTCATGGGGAAGCCACACGACAGCCGAGGCAGGGGTCAGAGCTGGGCAGCCACAAGCCAAGCAGGACTAACAATGGCCAGGGCCCCCAGAAGCTGAGAGGGGCCAGGGAGCAGCCTCTCCTGGAAGCCTCAGAGAGAGCATCGCCCTGGCCACACCTTTTGGCCTCCAGAGCTAACTCCTGTTGTGTTATGCCACCATCTAGGGCCACAGTGGTGACAGAGAAAACTAATGGATTCCAGAGCAGCTTCCAGGAGCTGCAAGTAGCCCAAGGCCCAATACCCAAGCAGGAAGCAGGTGACATCACATTCGGATCACTCAAGGAACTTTATTTACAGAATGTGAGCTGAGCCTGCTCTGTGCCAGGCCCCAGGTGGGCTGAGGCCGGCGGGTGCTGGGAAAGGTGTAGCCACCCGCCGTCTGGGAGGAAGAAGTCCTGATGCTTTGCACATCCACAGTGTAAACACTCCCTCCTTGGGCAGTATAAGCTAAAGACCTGACCTTACTGTCACCGAGCTGGGAAGAGGCATCCTGTGGCACTCCTTGTACAACACTTCCGAGCAAAGATAAAATGAAATAATTAGGAAGTGATGAGTTTGGAGAATTTACTACTGTTGTGTCTAATATAAGCTGTTTAATTGTAAACTTCTATAATTTAATTTTTAATGGTGACTGTGTTTAACAACCAGTTTGCACGAATCCTTAAACATCAGTTCTCCCCAGCCAGGGCCAGCATGCAGCCAACTGGGAGAAGCACTGTGGTTGTGAGGCAAAGAGCAAACATAACCGTGGCCTTGAGGGCTTGTAGTGCAGTGATCTGGGTCCAAAGGACACTGGTTAAATGCACCGGAGCATCTCCATTTCTGTCGGCTGCAAAGCCGCTGGAGGAAGCGTGGTCCACAGAGCAGCCTCCATGTTCAGTGGTCCACTGGTACAGGGTGACTGAGTCAGGCAAATAGCCCTGACTATGCCCAGTCACATCTGCCACCATCTGTAAGCTATGGGGAGACCGGCTGTGTATGAGTCCCTAGAGATGACACAAGGTGGTGGTGGCGGGGGAGGGGGAGGTGTGGGGGGGCACGTACCTACACATACACACACGCACGCACACACACACACACACACACACACACACACACACACACACAGGCACAGGCACAATGCCTTTTACATTTTTACCATGACAATTCTTTCCCGCACAGCAGCTACATATGTAGGTCTCCTTTGTGTCAGGGTCCAGCTTAGGTACCAGGAGTCCCCACAAGAAGAAAGCAAAGCCCCTACCTTCTAGCAGCTTGCAATAGGATGCATGGTTGTGGTCTCCCACAGCCACCTGCTGCTCTGCTGGGGCTGGTCAGGGCCACAAACCTCAGCCCTGGTCTCCACGGTCATCTTTCTCAGTGCTAAAGGTGACAGGTGATTTCCAGTGAGTTAAGAATTATTTGGAAAAATAAGAGGCCCAGAATAGTCAAGCAATCCTTAGCAAGAAACGTGAAGCAGGAGGCATCCCAATACCAGACCTTAAACCATACTACAGAGCCATAGTAACAAAACCAGCATGGTATAGGCATCAAAACAGACAGGAAGACGAATGGAACAGAATGGAAGACACAGAGACAAACACACATAAATATGGTTATATCACACTAGACAAAGGCACCATAAACAGACATCAGAGAAAAGATATCCTCTTCAACAAACGGTGCTGGGAAAACTGGGAAATCCATACATAGCAGAATGAAATTGAACCCCTCTCTCTCACCCTGCACGAAACTCAACTCAAAGTGGATCAAGGGCATAAGGCATTAGACTAGAGACCCTGAACCTACTAGAAGAAAAAGTCGGTCCAGCTCTCCATCATGTGGGCTTAGGAACCAACTTCCTCCACAAGACACCTAAAATGCAAGAAGGAAAATCAAGAATTGATCAATGGGATGGTCTCAAACTGAAAAGCTTCTTCACAGCAAAGGAAACAATCAAGAACATAAACAGAGAGCCTACAAAATAGGGGAAAATCTTTGCCACCTGCACCTCAGATACAGCATTAATCTCCAGGACATGTAAAGAACTCAAAAAACTTAACACTAAAATAAAACAGAAGCAAATAACCCAACCAATAAATGGGCAAAGGCACTTCAGAAAAGAAGAAATACAATTGGCCAATAAATATATGAAAAAATGTTCAACATCTCTAACAATTAGAGAAATGTGAATTAAAACTACAGTGAGATTCCAGTCAGAATGGCAATTATTAAGAATACAAGTAACAATAAATGTGGGCGAGGGGGGAAAGAATACACTCATACATTGTTGGTAGGACTGCAAATTGTTGCAACCCCTCTGGAAAGCAGTATGGAGATTCCTCAGAAAACTTAAGAATGGAACCACTATTTGACCCAGTTATCCCATTTCTCACTCTATACCCAAAGGACTTGAAATCAGCATACTGTAGTGACGTCACATCAATTTACAATAGCTAAGCTAGGTGTCCTTTGGATGAAGAAAATGTGGTACACATACGCAATAGAATATTACTCAGCCATAAAGAAGAATACAATTACAGCATTTGCAGATAAATGGATGGAACTGGAGATTATCGTGCTAAGTGAGATAAGCCAATCCCCAGAAACTAATGTTCTCTCTGTTATGCAGAAGCTAACACAGAATAAGGGGTGTTGCTGGGAGGGAAGAATAGAAGTTTACTGGATCAGATAAAAGTGAATGAAGAGAAGGGAGGGGGATGGAAATAGGAAAGACAGAATGGATCAGACATAACTTTCCAAGTGCGTATATGAATACATGAGCAGTGTAACTCCACATCATGTACAACCACAAGAATGGGAAGTTATACTCCATGTAAATACATTCTACTGTCATGCATAACTAAAAAGAAAAAAAAGAAGTTAAAGAATGTGATGTGACACCAGGTGTTATTTCTCAGTCCCTCATAAATATCTGCACTTGGCAGCATGAACGGTGAGTGATGTAGGTGCCATATGGCGTCAACTTGTCTGGGAAGTTTGGTCCTCTGGGCTCATTCAGTGGGACTCTGAGCACCTCTCATGGCTGTGGAAACCTCCGTGGGGGGACCAAGGGAGGGAGGGAGGCATTTCCTTCAACACAAGACAATCAGGGCTGATCTGGGGTAGCAGTCCTGGGAAATCCCAGGTGGGCCTCACCCCCATTCTCACCTCCCTGCCGACTGCGCAGGTCTAGACACAGGGACCCGCAAGGACAGTCATGTCACACTGCATTAAACAGCGACTGGACTCAAGACCTCATTTTCACTAATCCGTTCCTCTAAGGAATATCACAGTGACGGCTCCTTTTCATTTCATAAGGCATGTTGAAAAGTCGTCATTCATTCCTAAATCCCTCTTTTCAGTCACTTTTAATATTCTTTGAAAAAGAAAGACACAGAAAAGATTCTTGGGACCAAAACTTCACATATTTGGACCAAACCCAAAGGTGAGCATTTATTTCAGCAAAATTCATTCAGGGTCTTGAAAGTCAAGTGGGTGGGTATGAAATACACCTTTTCAGCCTGGATGATGCCCTTCTCTGCGCTTGGACGGCTCAGTTATGACAGGCCAGGGTGACACATTGGGTGCTCCCAGGAACGTGATCCGAGAGGAAAGAAAAGGGAAGGCGCTGGTCAGGAGGCGCTGGGCAGCAGCCAGGGCAGGGGCTGCTGTTCCAATGACAGGCCCCGCTGTCATCTCAGCTTCAGCTTCTCCCCGACCCCAGCCGCAGCAGGGTCTGGAAGCCACGCGGGGCGCTTTCCTGGGGGTGAGTGGGGAGCACCCACCAGCACCCTCAAGCTCCAGTCCTCGTGGTCCTGCTGTGGTGGAGCGCCAGGGGGCGCTGGCGGGCGCTCTCCAAGGTGCACCGCCTGCAGGAGCAGGGCTCTCCTCCCCGCCTGCCTGCTCGCTCCTGTGTCCTTCCACCCAGGTCCTGGAGAAAGGAGAAGGTGGTCCAGCTAATGACAGCCCTTTCGCTTGTTCAGTCGGGAAATATTTATTGCTGAGGTGTCCTTAGGTCATTTTTAAATTGAGTTACTTCTTTTGTATTGTTCAGCTTTAAAAGTTTTTCATGCACTTTAGATATCCTTCCTTTATCAATATGGAGTCTTTTTTTTTTTTTCCCAGTCTGGGAATGGAACCCAGAGTCTCAAACACGGTGACAAGTGCTCTACCACTGAGCTACACCCAAGCCTATATAAATATGCACACACACACACATATATATATATATATATATATATATATATGTTGGGTTTTAAATGAACAAATAGAAAACGTGTTGTGCACACACAGCACTTGAGGGGTGTGTGCGAGTCTATAAGAGAAGGGCTTTCTAGCAAGCATGCACGTGAGCACAAATCAGAGAGAAGAGAACAGGGAGTGCAAAGGCCCTGGGGAGACCACACGTTCCACCTGCTGAAGAAAGGAAGGAGGCCAGGGTGGTAAGAGGTGAGGGCCAGGGCTCCTGTGAAGGACTTTGACTTTGAACTCTGTTTCCTGTGGCTGCTGTAACCAATTGCCACAAACAGGGTGGCTTAAGGTCACAGGCATTCTGTAACAGTTCTGGGTAGTGGAAGTCAGAAATCAGAATGTCAACAGAGGTAGGTCCTTCCTCACCTCTGCCACTTCCTGGTGGCTCCAGACATCCCGTGGCTTGTGGCAAATCTCCCCAGCCTCAGCCTGACTTTGGGGGCCTCTCCCTCTCCTCTGTGTCTCTCCTAAAAGGACACCTGTCATTGGATTTCAGGCCCATCTGGAAAATCCACACTCTCAACAGGGCCGGGCTGCAAACTTCATCCAAGGTCTTGAAAGTCAGGCGTGTGGGTATAAATACCCAGCGCCTCCCGGAGGGGATTTGAGGGGAAGCGGTAGGGACTGCAGGTGTGGTCGCTGTCTTCGTGGTTTGTTTGTTTGTACTTAGACTTGGGTCCCAACCCCAGGATATCTCATTATACATATGCAAATATCCCCAAATACAAAACCATCCTAAATCCCCAAACCTTGCCATACCCCTGGTTTGGGATAAGGGATACCCAGGGCAATTTTTATTCCCATTTTACAGATGAGGCAAAGTAACTTGCTCAGACGTCAGAGCTGGCAAGCGTTTGTGTCTGGACTGGAACACGGTGTCCCCAGGTGTCCCCAGGCGCTCACGCCCACACCATCCTGAGAAGGACCACAAGAACCTCAACAGACACGTGGCTGCCACTTAAGGGGGACTGCCCGTTTCCTCAACTCCAGAATTACAAAATGCTCTCTCTTTTTTTTTTTTTTTTGCTTAAATAATGATGCCTCCACCCCGTCTTTTGGTTCACCCGGGGAGGGGCAGCTCTGGACAGCTTTTGCTTCTCTTGGGTGTTGAGGGGCCAGCCGGTGCCCGTGGTCATGACTTACCTTTCAGAGCTGGAGAGGAGGCTGCCAGGCAGGAGGCCCAGCCAACAGCAGTCAGTGAGCCCGAGTCAGCAGATGATCCGGCTGCAGCGTGGGGCGCATTCCTAAGGGCGGGTCTCGGGGGGCTCAGAGCCCCCCTGCTCTCCTCCGCTGCAAGCCCTTGCGTCTTTCAACACTTGGCACAACAATGGCTGCACCGCATCTTGATTCTCCAGAGCCCTGGGGGACGCAGGGGTCCTCATTCTGGCTTCTCTTCTTTAGGTGCTGCAGGGTTGGGGCCCAGGATGGTGAGAGGAAGGCAGACGCTGCGCCACTCTCCCAGGGAGACTGCCTCACCTGCGAGTGGCCGAGTCCTGCTCAGGTCGAGGTCCACACGGCCAGCCCTGCGGGGACCGTGGCTCGTGGTGTCTGGAGCCCGGCTCCTTCTGTCCCGCTGCCCTTGTGTTCTTACGCCCATGTCCTGGTGCAAATGAGGACCAGGAGATGTACCTGAGTTCCTAGCAGCAGAAATGAGCAAAGAGAAGACGGGAAGGTCACTGTTAGAAAGAAGTCCCAGGTTCCTTCAATGCCTCTGTCCCTCGCTTCATGCTTCATCGTATGGCACCACTAGTGGTGAGGAGTGCTGGGGGGTAGAAGCCTGTGCCTGACTTTGAGAGAGAGGGGTGGGGAGAGAGAGAGAGAGAGAGAGAGAGAGAGAGAGAGATTACTAAAGACAAAGAGAGGATCGCTACCGGGAGGCACGAAGTTGAGGGAGAGAGCTGAATAATCAAGACGGGACGTTCAGTCTGTCTCCTGGCCAAGACAAGTAGGGTCCACTCCACTCGATCCCGTCAGGGAGGAGGCCTGGGAGCCTCCCTGCTTGTCCCTGTCCACGCTGACACCCGGGAACTGCAGCCAGTCACCGTGGGGAGCCTTAGCAATGTCACAGACATCCGAGTTCAGGACTGGGCCGGGCTCTCATGGATTCAGACCAGTCACTTGGAGCGTCACACCTCACCCAGCTTCCCCAGACTCAGGACGCTGCCCGTGACAGAGGTCTTCCATCTAGGTCAAGATATTGCCCTTGTGAGAATTACAAAAGACACCTTCCATTCCATGGATGTGGCCCCTGAACACATGGCATGGTGGCAGGACAAGGTGGGAACTTTGGAAAAGGTGCGCTCTCTGGGTAGATGCAACTCTATGCTCCATCTCAGCCCCCACAATTCTCTCAGCCCGAAATGTCTGTGCTGTGTACAACCCGAACAACTGCACAGCAGCCCTGGAAAAGACAGCATAGTCTAGGGGTTGGCATCGTATCTCCTGATCAATGGCCAAACAGCCATGAGTGATTATCCATAATATGTCTTTCACTCCACCCTGCCAAGCTGGAGAGGAGAGAGCAAAGCACTTGAGAACATAGGATTAGAACATCAGAATTAGAAAAAGCTGGACAAGGTGGGAATGGGCAGTAGTTGAAGCCATGGAGCTGAGCATCCGGGGGATCAAGTGGCTAGAGCTCCCCTAAGAGAGATTAGAGAAGGGACAACTGCACAGAGAGACCTCAGAGGTGGGCAGAGGGTTCCCTACACAATGCAGCTGAGAACCTGCCTGGGCCCAGGAACAAACTGTGCCAAAAGGCTGGGTGGAATTGTGCTGGGGCTCCAGGGAGGGCTGAGAAAACCTGGTCTCGGGGCAGCAGGCAGGTGCTCCAAGAGCCTCGGGTGATGGGTCACAGTGCCACAGAGGAGGGGACTCTCACTTTGGAGATTCTACCACGTGTGGCTGACAGCACCGGTATATTGGTGTGAGCCTGGTTTGAGATTAACTCCCATGGTCAGCCCCATCCGTCCCTGGAGAGCAAATCCTCATGAGTTTCCTCTTGTCCCAAGCTGAGACCCTGCCTGTAAGCCCACCTCCTCGCTCCCACTTCACAGGGCCTCACGTGTTGGTCAGCTTCCAGTTGCTGCGTCAAGATACCTGAGAAAATCAACTTTAAAGGAAATGGTTTACCTTGGCTCACGGTTTCAGAGGTTCGGTCCATGGTCACTTGGCCCGGATACTTTGGACCTGTGGCCACACAGTGCATCATGGCAGGAGCACATGGTGGAGAACTGCTCACCGTGGTGGACAGGAAGCAAAGGGAGAGAGAGAAAGAGGAGGAATCAGGGTGCCCATATCCCTTTCCAGGGCACGCCCCCATGACCTCTCCTCCTTCCACTAGGCCCCACCCCCTAATGGTCCCAACACCTCCCCCACCACACACAGCTCTGGGGACTGGCAATCGGGCCTTTGGCATATGGCCTGGGGGGACATTCAAGACTCAAGCTAGCACACCGCATCTTCTGTTTAGAGTTGTGCTTGCCCTTCAGCTATGGAAACTCTCAGGAGAACAAGATCTTGAGCTCTGTGTAGCTAGGTGGTGTGTGCCGTCATATACAAGGAAGTGCTAAACTGTTCCCGGCTTTGACCGAAGTGGCCCGGAAGCTCTCTGGGTTTACAGGCTGTGAATGTTTCTTTGAGATGCTAAACTTGGCCAGCTTCTTTCTTCCTTGGGTCTGAAAGTGTGGGTCCAGTTAGAGACACATAAAGTGGTGGGGTATGGGTCGACGTTGATGTGGGACAGTGGCAGGTGCACCCAGTCTCAGCATCAGGCAGAGTTGGGGGCCAACCCGAGGCTGAGGTCCACACCACCATCTCCACAACCTTCCGACCGGGATCAGTCTCTGAGCAGCAGTGTGCTCACCTATATTTTTGTGTTGTCCTCATGTTTAAAATGTAGGTTTTATTGTTATTCAGGTGTGGTGAGGCCTATAGATCAGGAGACAAATATGATTTTAAAAATAGTGGGTTACTCACAGACCCCAAGGTGAGGGGCACACCACGCCACAGAAGGCCACACAGGGAAGTGCCAGGGTCGTGAGGAGGCAGGGGGGCAGGGGGTGTGGGGCAGGAGCTGCCATTGTGGACCCCCCAGGAGGGAAGGAGCAAGGCAGGGCTGGCAGGATGGGAGGGGCCAGTTGGGGCCAGTTCTAAGTCGCAGGGGTGTCCTAACTGTCTGGTATCTGGCCTTGGGGTGACTAAGGCAGAGGTCTAAGGCACTAGATGTGGAGCCCTGAATGGAGGTAGTTGGGGTGTGTGACCAAAAGACTTGACAAGAACAATTAGAGGAGGAAAAGTTTATTTTGGGGCTCACAAAAGAGGTTTCAGTCCATAGACAGCCGGCTCCATTCCTCAGGGCCTGAGGTGAGGGAGAACATCATGGTGGAAGAGTGTGGTGGGAGAATGCAGCTCAGGACATGGCACCAGGAAGGAGAGAGGGAGGGACGGGGAGAGAGAGAGAGAGAGAGAGATCTCTGCTCACCATGTCAAGGTACAAACTCCAGTGACCCACCTCCTCCAGCCACACCCTACCTGTCTTCAGTTACAGCTCAGTTAATTCCCACCAGGGGATTAATCCACAGATTGGGATGGATTCCTACAACCGGATCATATTTCCCCTAAACCTCCTGCCTCGTCTCACATGTGAGCTCTTGGGGGACACTCATGTCTAAACCATAGCAGGGTAAGCTCCGGAGGCCTTGGTCTGCCTGTGAATGGTGAGCGGATACTGACCGCCCGGTGTTCCTCTACCGCTCACCTGGACAAAGCAGTTCCTTTCATTTTGGGCGATATTCTACTCAGGAAAGGTGCTGGTGGGCTCGTAAAAGAGGACAAACCAGTGGCTCCCATGCTGTGGCCTCTTGCCTTTTGCCCCGTGTCCTATCTGGGCCTGACACACTGTGGGGAGGCTCAGAGACAGGCACAAGAGCCATTTTGCAACCCTGGGAAAGAAAACTTCAAGCCAAGGACAGCGGGGCGGGAAGCAAGCAGGAGCAGAGACCTTGGTGGCTTCCTCAACTGCACCCAGCACGAATTGCCTGCCCCCAACCTCCTGGTACGTGAGAAACACAGAGTCCCCCGTGGTTCACTCTGTGGCTGAGCCTCCGGCACACATGGCCGATCATGGTTCCAACAGATGCAGTGGCGGTGTTAACCCCCCGTTGTGCAGAGGGGGAGAGCGAAGGCTGCCAGGTTAAAACCACCAGCACCCTGCAGCTCTGCCATGACCGCCCAAGTTCAGACACAGGGCTGAATCCCAGGCCGGGGCACTTGTTCATGCCCTTGCTTTTTATGTTCAAGGTGACCCTGTTCTCCAGCTTCACATTGACCCCTGACCCACAAATGTGGGACGTAGGGCACTAGGGGCCGAGATGGTGTGCGGGAGCCACTCTCCCCTAGACACCTCCGTGGGCTTGCTCCTTTGAACTGTTGTGGTGAGACCTCAGCCCACAGCTCACTCCAACTCCACCTCCTCCTGAGAGGGGCTCTGGAGAACCAACAAGGAACCCCTTCCTCCTCACATTTTGGAAGGATGTCTAAGAGCCAGGAAATGTGCTAGGATGCAACGTCAGCTGCACCCTGCCACTGGTGGTTTACGGAGGTGTCACCTAGGAGTTGAATTTGGTCAAATGCCCTATTGACATCTATGGAGAAGATCAGCCTTAGCTGGCTGCTGGATCAAATTACCATGGACCCAGGACTGCGGTGGCATTTATTTCCCCCAGTCTGGAGGCTGCACAGTGCAAGATCAAGGTGCCATCAGTGTCTGGTTCAGAGATGGCAGCTCCTTGCTGTGGCCTCACAAGGTGGGACGGAGAGACAGGGGACTTTTCTCAGGCCTTCTGAGAGCATTGATCCGGCTCATGAGGATTCTACCCTCATGACCCAATGTCCCCCCCAAGGCACATCTCCCAAGACCATCACACAGCAGAGTTTTAACATCTAAATTTGGGAAGGGACATAAACATTCAGTCTAAGACATGATCACGTGATCTTTCCCCGGGTCTACTAGTGGGGTGGATTTCCTAATTTTGAAACCACCCTTGCCTTCCTGCAATAAATTCCACTTGGTCATGATATGTTATTTTTAATGATTTTTTTGGATTACATTTGCTTATATTTTTATTTGAATTTGTATCCCTTTCCTAGAGATTTATCTACTTCGGCATTTTCAAAATTACTTGCTTACTTGTTATCTTATTTTTAGAAATTCTTTCCTTCATTTATTTTCTTATTGTTTCTTATTTTGCATATTTGTGATTTTTCCCTTTTTTAATTGTCAGTTAATAGTTCTCCAGTTTTGTCAATTTTTCAAACTTTTAAAATTTCCTTACAGTTTTTATCTTCATTTTTATCTTCATTAGTTCCTTCACTATATTTTCTTGATTCATTTGTTGATTCTTTTCTAGTTCTTTATTTAAATGTCTAATTAATTTATTTTTAATTTTAAATCAATTCTCGAATTTACTGCTGTACATTTACCTGGATTCCTGTTTAGTTTTCATTAATTCAAATATGATCTTCCATTGCTGTCTAGAAATTGTACAACTATGCTTTGAGTATCCCCATTCTCCCAAGAGATTATATATGATGAATATGTACATAGAGTTGTGCTTAATTTCAGGAGAAAGGTTTTTTTTTTTTTTTGTGATTTCAATGTTAATGTGAATTTCCAGGGTTTTCTGCATTCTGACCAGAGAATGTTCTTTGTATGGTTTATAGTTTTGGAATTTGTTGATGTTTTCTTGGTGATGGTTCTATACGAATGACTTGTTGGGGACACATGAAAACTGAAGATGAAATGAAATGATATCTGGGGTTCTTTTTTTCCCCTCCTTCCCTCCCCCATCCCTCTTCTTTCTCTCTCTGTCTCTTTTTTTCTGTGCTGGGGTTAAACCTAGGTAAGTGTTCTACACGCCCAGCCCAGTCGGTGAATTTCTTTAACTTTGGTAGGAGGCAATGGGAAGACAGAAAACCCAAGATTAGCAAAATTGTTCAATTTTAAGTTGAGTGGTAGGTTCTTGGGGTTCATCATGACTTTTTTGTATTTTCATGATTTTAATTTCATCATAAAAAACCAACAGTAATACTCCCTGGAGATTGGTATTTGAATTACTTTTGATTTCTTCTTTATTCTTTTTCTGCCCAAATTTTCTAAATTGAGAACACATTACAGTTAAAAGTCTCCTAATAGTTACTTAGAAAATTAAGGACAAAAGCATGACAGTAGGATTTTGATTAAAAACCAAGTCTTGGCACTGAGACGTTGGCTAGGTCTCACCAGGATCCTGTGGCTGCAGGTGCCAACAGGTACCCACAGGTGCCCACAGTGGCTGCTGGACCCGATGGCAGGATAATGCAGAGACGTGTGGCCCAAGAGGCCGTTCTGCATTTTGAATGTAGCTGCCCAAAGTTCATGTGTGTGAAGTTTAATCCCCAAATTCATGTGCTGATGGTGTTCAGAGGTAGGGTGTCTTAGCTTTTTCATCATTGTGATCAAAAACCCTGACAAGAGCAACATAGTGGAGGAAAAGTTTATGTCGGCTTACAGTTTTCGAGGTCTCAGTCCATAGATGGCTGACTTCATTGCTCTGGGCCCCAGGTAAGGCAGGACTGATGGTGGAAGGGTGAGGTGGAGGAAAGCAGCTCAGGACAAGACAGCCAGGAAACAGAGGGACAGCTCTTGATCACCAGGAACACAACATAAACCCCAAGGGCACACCCCCAGTGACCTACTTCCTCCAGCCATACCCTACCTGCTGCTAAAGCTACCATCCAGTTAGTCCACATCAGTGGATTATTCCACTGATTATGTCGCACCTCTCTAAATCTGATCATTTAACCTCTGAAAATTCTTGCATTGAATCACCATAAACTTTTGAGGGACACTACATATCCAAGGGCCTTTGGGGTGATTAGATTCAGATGGGGTCATGAGCATGGGGCCCCAGAATCACATTAGTGACCTTATAAGAAGAGACTTGAGCTAGAAGCTTGATGTCTTGCCCTATGATGCCTTCTACCATGTTGTGATGCAAAAAGAAAGCACTGAACCGATGCAGGGCTGGGCTTTAGACTTCCTAGCCTCCTTCCTAACCGCAAGCCTAAAAAACATCTATGCTTTTTTTTTATTACCCAGTTTCAGGCATTTTATTATAGTTACGAAAAACAGACTGTGACAGGAGTAGAACCAAGTGGATGAGGAAAGCTCTAAAGGAATGAATCTGCTGTAGCACACCTGATATGAAAAAGGACACTCTGGGTTGAAGGGGGCTCCAGGTCCCCAAACTCTGTCTGGATAAGGGGAGTCCTAATCCCCCATTTAGGAGATCTATTTTGAAGGGTGTGGTGATGTGGGTGAATACATGCTCCAGCTCCAAATACTCAGCAGGAAACTTCTAAGATACATGCCTCTTTGACATTTTCTTACAAAGATGACATTTCTATGGCCCTTCTGAGAAACACTAGATAGAGGCCTCCAAGACAGAAAGAACCTGCATGCCCCATTTAATGCTGTGCTGAGTGGCACTGATTCATTACCACGCTGCTGGTCCCTTAAGTGTTTTCTTTAAAAAAAAAAAATGATCTACTATGGTGGGCTCTGCATAATGAACTTCTGGCCCTCTGCTGAGGACTCCTCCCCTAGGAGGAAAATCTGCCTGTGGATAGCTTCCTTGGTCAAGAAGGTTAGAGGGTGGACTTGCACTGGGGACTCTCTCCAGGTACCCAAGGGGACTGTGACAAAGGCACCCATAGACCACATTATGCACTGAGCAGCCCCAGATCGACCTGTGGCCGAGGACTCCACGGCCTGCAGCACGTGTGCAAACAGAGCAATCTTCAGGCACAACAGAGCCAGGCTGGCAGGGGTCCTGGAAGCTGGTCACTGAGCCCTGCACTCACAGAATCAGCTCCGAACCCTGCTTTGCACAGGCGTGAGCCCACAGCAGAGGGCGCTGTGCTGCCCTTTGTCCTCAAGGCCGCTGCAGAGTTCTTCAGGAAGACTGGGGACAGTGTCTAGGCACTTGCCTTTGGGAGGACAGAGTTATAATCTGACCAAAACAGCTGCTCTGTCCCCCAAAGCTCACAGTCCATCCAGGGAGACAGACAAGCAAACAGATATTGTGATTAATTACAGCTCAAAGGGGGTGGTTAGCAAGAGTTTAGGAAGGGGGGAACCCAGGGACCTGGGGATTGGGGAGCAGTCGGCTCTCAGCCTGACCCAGGGCAGAAAGGGGAACTTGAGATATATAGATAGCGCTCAAATTGCATGTCCTGGTGTTTTCCTCACTGAGAAAAAAGAATTTATTTTACCACATCAGTCTGTTCTACGGCATGCTAAGAAAGAGTCCACTTTCACCAAAGGAAAAAACATCCATCTCCTCTGTTTTTGGTCTTAGACCACAAGGCTGTCATGACAACATACCACACTCCAGGCCCTGTAAACAGCAGGTATTATTTTCCCACAGTTCTGGAGGCCGGAAGTCCCACACGACAGTGTTGGCAGGTTTGATCTCTCCTTGGTCAAAAAATGGCTATCTTCTTGCTGTGTCTGCCCCTGGTGTCTCTTCCTTTGCTGAGGACACCCATCCTATTAGACCAGAGCTCCACCCTTTGACCTAACTAAACCCTAATCGCTTCTTCCCGGGCTCTGTCTCCAATCCAAATGCAGTCACATTCCAAGGCACTTGGTGCACTTAGTGCCTCACCATATGCATTCTGGTAGTTACACAATTAAGTCCTTAAGTTTGCTTCAAAAGGATGAGCTTTTCACATACACTGAAATATTCTTTCTTTCCCAATTTTTAAAATAATTTCAACCAGGCAAGTATAATTTTTTTTTTCCAACCAGGCAAAGTTTTCTTTCATTTTCCTCTATTTCAACCCATGGTGAATTTCCCAATATAGACTGCTTGAATTAAATTTTAACAGGTCAAATTATATTTACTAATAGTCATTTAATACTCATTTACTCTCTGGATCTGTGACCATCTATTAAAAGCCTATATCTAACAGCTGATCGAATTAATTCCTGAGAAAAAATCGAGAGCTATGACCCCCCAGAATTCCTTCTGTGACTGAACGTAAATTACCTCTAGAAACGCTAAGAGGTCAGGGCCTGGAAACAGGTGCCAACAAAAGCTGAGTACCTGTTCAGGTGAGCTGAGTTCATTCTGTCAAAGTCAAGTAGCCAAACTCAGAGGGCTCCCAGTTTTTAATCTCCCTCCCTTTTATCTTTACAGCTGTAAGTGATTTAGCCATAACACAGGATTCTGCTGGCATGAGCTCTAGTGCATCTTATATTTTGCTCTAAGCCTATAGGATCTGTTCTAGCACCATGCAAACAGGATAACAAGAAACAGAGAACTCACAAGAATAATGCTGCCATCGTATGAGCCTCCTTTGTTTGGGGCAGTGGTGGCAAGGTGGCAGGGAGTGGGAGAGGAAGCCTGCAGACAGCATGCCTCACTGTAGTCCTGTTGGCCATGCTGCTGTGCGCCAGCTCCGTCTTGCTTCAGTGTTGTAATGGGGGATATGTGCCACCTTCTTGCAGTTCTGACTTGTACCCTCTGGACCTCAGAGCACAACAGCATTTCTTCACAAAGTCAAGGAAAAATCTACAATGTGCTTAGGTACCTTGGGCTGGTGCACCAGATGCATTCGGGGAGGGTTAGGGGAGAAACAGCGATGAGCTACGGTTAAGGCTGCCACTTAACATGGCTAGTGTAGATCAGGGACTTAGGTCACAAAACCACCAATTCGGCTTTTGATGCTTTCCATTCTGCACTTCATGGGATGCTGCGTCATTACTGGAATGGCAGGACAGCCTCAGCTGTTGCTTTCTTGATTTGAAGACAGAGAATATGATTTATCCAAAGTAATAATGGAGCAGGGATTACCTGAGGGAATCCATCCATCAACGGACCTTTGAGTCTTGCTAGTGACCCAGCATCCTGTGACCTGCCTGCATCAGGCCTGGAAGCAGGAGGGATTTCTCCTCAGACACATTCTTTTATGGTCTGGTGCAGTGGCTGTTTTAGAGTTGAACCAAGTACCCTTTTTGCTTTAAGCATCTCAAAGGTATCTCTCTTTTCCTTTAAGAGGTTAGTGAACTGCTAGAAACTGAGTATTTGTGTCCCCTCAAACTCACAGGTGAAACCTAAGCCACAAGGTGATGGCATCAGGAGGTGGGACACTGGAGGCGATTAGGTCAGGAGAGTAGAACTCTCATGAACGGGATTAGCCTCCCTTTTCCAGTGCCAAAGATTGAACCCAGGACTTCATATACACTAGGCAAACGCTCTGCTACTGCGGCTACGTCCCCAGCTCTTTTTAAAAATTTGGAGCCAGGACTTCTCCCTGTTGTATGGGCTGGACTTGAACTTATCCTCTTGCCTCTTGGGCAGTTTAAACTTTCTGAGCTTTGGTTTTCTAATTTGTGAAGTGATAATAGTAGTTTCTTCCTAGTTTGGCTGTTGGGAGGTATAAATGAAAAAAATAAGTGCTTGGTACAAGTGTCTGGGAAATACCGAGGTCTAACTGAATGCTGGCTGCCCTTACTACCATATCTAGTATTGAATTCTTGGGGAAGCAACCCCATCTGTCCTTGGACTCCCAGCAACAAGGAAGGCCAACTTCTGGGGCCTTGACACCACTGTCAAGGCTATTCTCTCTCATCACCTCTCCAAAAAGTGGCTGCTGAGGCTTTGGATGGGAATTTGTCAGGGCTGACACTCCCCGGTGCTATTGTGCTCTTAAGCATGTGACAGTTAATTTCAAGCTTGATGGCACATTCTTTGCAGTGTAGCTGCCAAGGAACGAGGTAATCCTGTGACGGAAATACTACCTGGTGTGGTCGGTTTGTTGGTCAAAAACATTTTAGGTGGTGTGAAGTTTTATGACTAGCATTCCTGGTCTCCACGAAATAACCCAATAAGACAAGTTAGGTCAAAAGATAAAACCACAGAGCCAGGTGGACTGCTACTTACACAACAGTCACTTCATGTCCTTTCAACATTAATCCAAAGATGTACATTGGATTAAAAGCAGAAGAAAATAAAACCTAGACCACAAACTTGAGCTAATCGATAGTGTGTACTGCCAAGCTAACTTTTGCCACTAGGAAGATGTCTTGGGACCTTCTGAGCAAGTCCTAGGTGTGGTCCCCGAGTGCCACCCTCACTAGCTGTGTGACTCTGAATGTGTCAGAAATTTATGCAAAGCGAATTCACATAGCGTGGTGAGCAGAGTGGGCACAAGGGCCTGCCTGCCTGTCACCCCATCCTCAGGGATGGTGAAAGGGGCCACTCACAGCTTACATTCCAATGAGCAGTTACCTTGCGACACTTAGAAGGAAGGCAGAGAAGATTGTTCTTTTCATAGATACACAATACAGCAGTAGAGTGTGATGCAAGGAATCTAGTGAACTCTTCTCACAGAAATGAGTGGCTCTGGTTAGTAATTTCTGCTGATTATACGAAGTCACAGAATACCGCCACTAGAGCACCCTCGTGGGAGTAGTGTTTCTTCACATGACCTACCGTGTGCCTTGATTCACTCTTTCTTTCAAGTCTGAGTGTGAATCTATGCATATAAACCACACATTGGCAAAGAGAGTGCTCCTCAAAAAAAAAAAGATTTTTACAGAAAACTTTTATATCGCCTAAGGCCAAAAACTTTTCAGGCAGACACACTTAAAACGATAATCAAAGAGAAGAGAGATGCAAATTTGGTTTTACAAAACTTGATGACCAGAAAAAGGAAGACACAGCATGGCACATAGCCAGCTACACCCCACTTTAGGAAACAATTTTGAAAGCAGCTTAACTCCTAAGCCAGCTCTGAGGCAGCCACCCAAAGCAAATTGGTGATGGAAGGGAGCAGGGAGGAGGTGGAGAGAGGGGAGGATGAACATGTCCAGGGCTTAGTTTTGCTGCAGCCTCTGTCAGGAGCCCAGGTCATCTCCTCCAGGTGGTTGGGGTAGTCTGGACAAATCTGCTGAGCTCCAGTTTTACTTCCTCCACCGCATGGAGATGTGTAGAGGGGTAAGTGGTTGAATTCCCACAATGGGACTAGGAAACTGTCCCCACACCTCCTCTTTGTGGCCATGGTGAGGAGCTCAGGCACTGAGGCAGGAGAGAGCAGTGGACACAGGAAGGCCAGCATAGAGAAATGCCCTCATAACTCATTTTTCCTTGGGGCAGGCAAGATGTGTTCCTTCTAACTAGGAGAACCACATCTTGGAGGTCAAGCGTAAGTGGGTTTCTAGGCAACTCCTGGCTGACACAGGTAGTTCGAGTAGCACCACAGCAGCTGCAGGGTCAGAGTTTGCTGAAGGGTCAGAGTTCATAGGCACAACAGGCTGGACTATTTAAAATCAAAGGATGATGGGTGAACCACCCACTCCACCAAGGTCAATAAGCAAAATGTGGCTGCCTAAGCCTGATGCCATTGGTCCCCTAGCACACTGAGAACCGAGGCTGGGCCTGGAGGAAGCCCTGCCACCCTTCACCAGGACCTGCACATATTTTCAGTACCCAATCTACTCTGTTGAAATCTACTGAAGGAGAATAAAGGATCTTAAATTCCTAGGTCAGACCAGCCTGGCTACCAACTGCCATCACAGGTGGCCTTTACTCCTGGCAGACAAGGGCAGAGAGGCACTGGCCAGAAGCAAACTTCATCTTGGAGGTTTGGAGATGCGTGGCTGCAGGTAGACCCTTGGGCAGAGTGAGACCCAAGCCTCACAGACTGAGATTTCAGTTTCCAACCAATTGAGGAGAAATGCACAGGACAGTATGGATCTGGTGCCCTCTAGTGGTCACCGACAGTCAAGCTCCATGTCAGAGTGGGTGAACTTGCTATGAAGGAAAAGCTACTCTTGAATTTTCTCTAATGCAGTTTTTACTAGAACATAAAGAAACCAGGAAGACAAAAATCATGTTGTAATCATGTCATTAGTATTTTATCAAAAAACCCTAAGACACTTCATAGCTGTCCTGAAACAAAATAATTTTACACATTTTCTTTTGAGGATATATTTATTAAGTTCTAAGAACTTTGAATAACTGTTATTTTAAAAATCAGAGTGAACACTAGGAAAGTAGAAATTTCAACATTTTTCATCAAAGATGGTAATTATTTTGCCTAAAAGAAAGGTGGGATAGTAGTTTTGAAAGCTTCAACAACTGGTGAGCTTTATCTTGGTCGCCACTTTATGTCCTTTACCCCATGAAACTGTCTTTTCAAAGCAGTGTTATCTGCCCATGGAGAATTTAAACAGGTGTCATCATCATTTTCTTCCAATTTCTGGAAATAAATATGTCTTGCTCGGGAAGGCATCTCAGGAAGGTGGCCAACCTCCCCTCTCCCTGCCCTCCCAGAGCAGGATGCTTCCAGCTAACCTGGGGGACATCCCTGGAGAGGGGCAGAAGCTCTAGGAAGGTCCCTCCCCGACATCCTACAGAACTTGCAGCCCCACCTGCCCCTAGCCCTGAGGTGAGGCATGGGGCACAAGCCCTGGGTCCCAGCTCTGTTGAAAACCCACCACCAAACAGCTACCTTGAGCTCCTCCTGTCGCCTGTGATAATACAGCATCAGCTGCTTTTGCTCCTCACTGCTAATAATAGGTTCTCGGGCTGGTGCTCCCTGTCCCCTCTAAAAAAGAGGAAAGCAAATTGTAGACTAAGGAGTCTTCTTGCATCGACAATCCAGAAAACTGCAACAAAGGATTTACAACTGCCTCTGCCATCTGAAAGTCATCCACATCTGATGATTCAAAGTGAATATTATGGGGTGTCTTGGATTTCACAGTACCTGTGCTCTGGAGACAGCACTGCACTATGCTCTCCGCGTCACAGCCACTCCCAAGAGAGCCACTGCAGGCCCAATGGGGGTGGGAGACAGACACGGTGGAGGGCTTTGTTCCCAACATCATAAAGTTGTGATTTAGGAGCATGCATAAACCAAGACAGCCCCACAGGCGGACAGCTACGTGACAGCCTTAGAGGACTCTACCCCTTCTTCCTCTTCCTCTGCAGAGCACTGGGGGCTTGGGAAACTTAGAAGTGCTCTAGGCTGGATTTTTATTGACTTGCAGAACACATTTTTATTGACTTGCAGCCCTGCTTTTTTAGGTTGAAATTAACATGGCACATACCTCCTCCCTACAAATTAACATAAACTCCAGATATGGCCAATTAAGCCACATTTTCTTCCAGTTTTTATTGGTGTACACAGAGAAGATATTTCCTGTAAGCCCAAGCCAACAGGATTCAAGTATTTGTACAAATAGTTTAAATCTTTCAGGTACTACATTGTTATCAGTTTGAACATAAATAAGAAACTCTTGTATGTTAAAGCAAAGATACTTACTTGCTGAAGCTTGACAATAATTTTGGTTTTTTCATTTTTCCCTACATAGTCTGAAAGCTTCTTTGTTCTTCTTAACTCCTTGGCTGCCCACCACAGTTGCGCCTCTGATTCTTTAATGACACTGAGTCCTGCCTGGGGTAAATCAGAAGAACTGGCTTCAAAGGTGTGAGGATGAGCCACAAGTGTGGCTCCTGCCAGGGGTGCAGAGCCTGGCAGTGGCCCTTCCAGCAGGGGACAGCTTCTGGCATCCTCCTTTCCCCACAGGGGACCCCATCCTCCATCCTACTCAGAGTTCTTGCTATTTTTAGCATCTTCCCTGTTAAGTTTCCAATCAGGCCCAGACTCAGTTACCTTCTTGCTGTGGTAAATGGGGAGTAACCTCATCTGTAATACCAGGTCCTTCTTAGGTGGACCTATGGCCATGGGGAAACCATGGAATCCAGGGAAAAACAGGCATATGGGGCTGCTTCTCTGTTTCTGCATATTCCACCTACTCAAGGTGGCTTAGCAAGATATAGGTTACCTAAAAAGAATAAATGAAAATTTCAAAGGAAAATGGACTGTAGGAGTGGGGAAAGAACATTGACCATGGTGTAAGGCTGTAACACAAAATGTCACGGAAAAAGGCCCATATCTTTGGGTGGAAACAGCACAAGTTAGGTTTCTGGCTTTCCAGCAGCCAGAGAAAATAGAAATGATCTTCAAAAATCCTCTACATGTGGATGGAATCCCTCATCTCTGACTTCCACCCTCCCAGGGTCCTTTCCTGAATTCTGAACACTGCTCTGAAGCATGAAGCAACAACTGCTCCCTTAAGAGGACAGCCAAGCCAGAAGGGCTTTGAGGGAACATGGCCTCACCTCCAGACTGCCCAGGAGCCCATACCTGAGTTCCCGACAGATCTTCTTTATTTTCAAATTCCATCCGGATGGGATCATAGGGCGGCAACCCCATGGGGTAAACTATCATCACTGCACCTCGAAGCTGGTCCAGGGCATCTTTGACCATCTCCATGGTGACACAGACACTGGCTTCCACTTGTTTCTGAAATTGGATGAGGCACCGTTACCTACAACCTGGCCAGTCCACGCAGGAAGTGTTGCTCAGGCTCCAGAAGACTCCTGCCAGCACAACAAACAGCAATCACACAGTTCTTGCTCTTCAAGTGACTTCCATCTACCTGAGGACTAAGCCAGGTCCACGGCGACCTGGATCAGACAGCAGACTATGAGCAGCACAGCGAGAAGTGTGGCGCTTGAAGAAAGGGCCAAATCTAGCAGCATGGATGGGAGAGGGTAAGAAAAGGCTGTGGGGGGACAAGCCTCTTACGTGGGCCTTAAAACATGTGGGGACTGGAAAGGTGGAACTGCGAGCAGGTGCTTCAGGACAGAGCAGAGAAGTGCAGGTACCAACCCACTTGGCTCCAGGCAGGCAGGAGAAGAGAGACGGGGCTGGGCAGACTGCTGTTTGTATGGCTGTGGGAGCCAGCAAGGAGTTTGGATTTACTCTGCCAGGTGACTGGCAGTAACTGGCTCTTCTGGGAAGGAGTGATATTTTGGGAGATTAACCTTGAAGTGGGTAGAATGGGCCTAATTAGAGAGAGACCAGTTACAGAGGACTGGGTGACACAATAAAGGGCATATCTGGCTTTGCCCTTGGCTCTTAGCACAGAGCTTCAAGTTGAATGATAGGAGTCTCTTGTTATTTATAACAAAGCCCCTTTCACCAATACCCAAGTTTGTGCTAACACAGTGATCCATGGTGAGCACTGAAAACCTGTGCTGCACATGGCAAAGCAATGTTAAGAGATGGGGCCCAGTGGGAGGTGATTAGGTCACAGGGATGCCATCCTTGGAAGGGACTAATGTAGTGCTCATAGGATCCTGATTAAGTTCTTGCAAAAGTGGGCTATTGTTAGTGAGGCTCTCCCACTCGAATGGCCCCTTTTGCACACTCTGCTGTGTTGTGACACAGTGATGCATGCATTTGTGTGTGTGTGTGGGGGGTGTATGTGTGTCTTACAGTCAAACATATGGGATCATCTGACAACAAACTTTTAGCTACCAAGCTTGTAAGCAAATAAAGTTTCTTTGTAAAGTACCCAGCCACGGGTATCTTGTTATAGGAACAAAAAAATGGACTAAGATGGTTTCCAGGAAAGGGCTGACCATGCCAGAAAGATCAAGTTAATAATTAGAGGATGGAAACTTTCAGCCTCACCCTGAGCCCCAACCACCAGGGAGGGGAGGGTGACTATACTGAACTTGATCAGGTGGCCAAATGATTTAATCATGCCTGTCAAACCTTGATAAAAATTCTGGGCATAAAGGCTCAGTGGGGTTTCCTGGTTGGTGGATACACTGATGTTCTGGTCACACACACAGACTCCGTGGGCAGAAAGCACAGGAGCTCTGCTCCTCTTCTGCTTGACCATTTCTGAGCTGCAAGCTTTATAATGGATGTGTGAACATGAATATAGTGCTTTCAATGAGTTGAGTCACTCTAACAAATTACTAAGTTGGGGTGGGGAAATGGGAAGCCCCAAATTTATACCCAGGTTACAGAGAAGTGTGGGTACTATGGGGAACCCACTTGCAGCTGGTGCCTGAAGGTAGGAGGAGTGATGGTGGTCACCCTGCCCTCTAACTTGTGGGATCTGATACTAACTCAAGTAGTGTCAGAACTGAAGGGTTTTGCTCTTAACTTGTGGTGTCTGTACTGTGGATAGTTGAGTGTCAGAACTGACATGTATTATAGGACACCCAGTTGGTATCGGAAAGCAGAAGGTTACATACAGGAGCTTTGAGGTGGCTGCAGAACCAAAGGAAGGAGGTGGACTTAAGAGGCATCTCAGGAGCAGGCAGTATAGGACATAAAGCACATGGGGGACAGGGACACACTGAAGACACAGGGTTGCAGCCTGTCAACCAAAACACTGGTGGTTCTGTTAACCGAAACAGAAAAGCTGGCGTGGTGTGCTCAGTCTTAGGTACAGAATATGGAGGGGAAAGGAGTGAGGGAAACAATGAGTTCAGTTCTAGAAAATTTGAGTTTGAAGTGCTGCTGGACACTGAGGTACAGCCATCTCAGAACCTTGGGCTGGAAACTTGGGCTTCAATTTCAGGAAGATGCTGGGGCAGAGGACAGACGTGCAAGAGTTAGCTGAAGAGGAATGGAATCTGCAGTTGGCAGAAGAGACAAAACACTAAGGGAAAATGAGGGCCGAGGAAAAAGCACCCTGGTAAATCTACAGGCGAAGAGAAGAAGTGCCGCAAACAAAGGAACCAAGGCCTTTCCAGTAAGTCTTCACAGAGCCTTTACCAAGTTAATAGAAAGTCTTCCCTGAGGCTCTTGAAAGATTAGCTAAGGGCTTCAAGAGTCTCAGAAATATTTAAAGTAACAGTTTTGCCAAGTGAATCAGAAGGAGTACAAGAAAAAGCAGTTAAATCAAGATAACCACAGATGAGGCGGCAGCAACTAACGTCATCCACTAAAAGTAAATGCAACAGGTAAAAATGGCATTTCTTTAAGTATCTTAAAAATTATTTTAAATTATTTTCTGCCAGATGCACATTACCTGCATATCAATGATAACATTTATGCCTCTCCTTCTTTAAAATACATTTATATAAATATTTGAGAAAATTACAAAAAACTAATTTATATTAAACACAAACTGTATCAATCAAGAATCACAGGGCTATTCTATGGCCATGATACTCAAATCCCCCTGTACTTATTCTTAACTTCTTCACATAGGTAAAAGAAACAAAATCAGATTAAGTTAATTCATACTTGTATTATAAATATGAACCTATTTTCACACAGATCAACAAAAACTTGTCTGCCTGGTAAGAATTAGAAGGATTTTGGATAACTTTCATAATTATAAAAAGGAAAAGCTAGGGCCCACCCCAAACAAGCTTGTTTCTTTTGCTTCTGGAAGGCAAAAATTAAAAAACAAACAGAAAACTTCGGTTGACAGGTATTTCCAGAAGATACCATTTTAGAAACTGTATTTCAAAAGACTAGCTTTAGAGCATCATTTTAAAAAGCTGACCTTAGATATTATTGCTTTGGCTTCTTCTATAGTCTTCTTTAAAACTTGCTTCATTTTTTCATTTGGAGCTATAAAAATAAAAAAGAAGAGGAAGAGAGACAGCCATCAAATATACAGTCTCTGGACTCTCCTGAACCTCTTGTGAGAGTCAGGAAGCATGTGCAAGGAGAGAGCCTGCGCCTCTGGAACATAGGGGAGGGATTCAGGAAGCCTAGCTGTGGGGAATTAGGTAATAGTCCCATCTTGACCACAGAGGCCTGCAATGTACTATATATAAAGTGAAAAAGATTTACAAAGAGTAGGAGTACCCATCCTTGCATAGAGAAGGCCAGCAAACTTCTTGTAAAGCCAGACAGTCAATCTTTTAAGCTTTTCAGGCTTCAGCGCAGCTACTCAACTCTGCCACAATAGCACAAAAGTTGCCACAGACAATATTTAAATGAACCAGGTGGCTGTAAAACCTTATAAAAATAGGAAAGCTGGGCTAGGGGTGCAGGACAGTGGCAAAGCAGAAGCATGCATGAGGCCTGATTCCCCAGCACTGCATAAAAAATGAAATAAATAAGCAACTGATTGCATGTGGCACATGGCCCATAAACTGCTGATTCTTAGAAAAGGGGGAAAAAAATAACTTGAAAGTTTAGGAGCAAAAGACATGGAAATGGAGTATATAAATCTAGGGGTTATAGAGCAAGTTGAAACCATATACTTAATTAATAACAGTATTAATTACACATTGAAAATATTAGAAATACAAACCAGTATTAGAATAGAAATGGTTAATTTAGGGCAGTATTAGTTTAAAGATGAATAATGAACTGCTAACTGGTCATATACATACATACATATATATATATATTTTTATTATTTATTTATTTATTTATTTTGTTGTTGGTTGATGATGATGTAATTTCTTCTAAAAAGCAAAGAATATCTCCAGACTGAGAATGAGTTTAGTTATGAAAAGATATGGAAAAAAACCAACTATTTTCCAGGAAAATTCAAAGGAAATGGGGCTGAGGAATAAGAGCAGCTTTGTATGTGCAAGGCCCTGGGGAGTTCAATTTCCAGCATCAAGAAATAAATGAATAAATAAATAAAAGAACAATATTTGGACTCCTTATTATCCTCAATATTAAAAAAAACAAACTTTTTTTTTGATCTTTAATGGCCCTGCAGGCATACTACTTTATATATATTCTTCTGCTCTTTTATTTTTTGGGTACCAGGAATTACACCCAGAGCACTTAACCACTGAGCCACATCCTCAGCCCTTTCTGAGACATGGCCTCACCAAGTGGCTGAGATTGGCTTTTAATACACGATTCTCTTATTTCACCTTCTAGAGCCACTATACCACACCAGGCTCTTCTGCTCTTAATAGTGTTTTAGGGACATAGTAGATATTTAGGTGTTTCTTAAATGATCAATTATAAACAAAATGGAGCTTTTTACACAGGTTAAAAAGGATATCAAAAAGGATTTTCACCCCTTTTAATCCCACATTATCAATCATCCACCAAAAGGAGGATTTCTTCAGTGTTCTGCCCCATACTAAAGTGTTTTGCATCAGAGAGGTATGTCCTTTAAACAAACCCAACATCTGCAAATGGTAGCACCCAACCTTCATTACATTTTCAATAAACACCTACCCCAAACTACTGGACTGAACCATATAAAATTGCCGGTACTCAGCCATTTCTAAACTATTGAAATGGTAATTTCATATGGTTCATTAATACACTTATAATCTAGTGGCAATTTAGTAACCACAAGAAGGCAGAAGCCTCCTTATCCACCTAAACCATTCTGGATTAGTCTTACCAAGGAGTCACACCAAGCACTCTCTCCTAACTTTGTACAGAATGAATAGTTTTGTTTTTAACTTCAATGACTGCTTTCATACACTGGTATTTCAGGCCTGCATACAGAAATGGCCAATTACCTTGTCCATTCCTTCGTCCAATGTCATCCTTTTTAAATACTGAACCTCCACTGGGAATACATTTTTCGCCCCATTCATCTTTTAATTTCAGTTCTTCAATCTGCTCATCTGTCAGTCCTTGCATATTGGGAGGGAGAAATATGCCATGTTCTGCTAATTCTTCCATTTCTTAAAGAGAAGGGAATGTTAAGACAATATATATCATAATCATCGCTATAACATTTCAAACCACACAAAAATGGAAAGTCAGAGAGCTAGTCCATCTGGCCCACTTACTATGTGCCCGTCCTGTCCCTGATCCTTGACAAACTCACCGATTCATGCTCAGTCAACGGAAACAGAGAGAGCTCAAGCACTCACCCCCAGTCCCAGGCAGCTGGCTGCAGATTCTGTGCTAAACCTTTGCCCCATGCTGTGCTGCCTGGAGCTCAAGTCAGGGAAAGCCTCCATAGGCATTTGGGGCTTTACCATCTTCCCAAAGGGTCCCCACAGATGATCTCATAAGTGTGACCTTGTGAGGCAGGCAAGACAGTTATCGACCTCCAGTCTTCCTTGGCTTATAGCTCTATCATCTGAGGCTGGCTTGTATTGCTTCATAGATAATTTAAATAAATCAGTGGGGAGGATTTAAAGCAGCTTACTACACCTCTCGAAAATAAAAGACATGGGCCTCGGTGTTTTAGTTATTATGTTCATTATCCAAATGCATAGCTTTATATTCTTCCTAATCCATATACATTCACCCCACAACCAGTCTACATATTAATTTGTAAAACTGCCTGGCTTTTTTCCTCTCTCCTCCTTCCCTTCCTCTCTTTCTGTGAAGAGGTAAGTGGAACTAGGTGTTCCCACAAGATTGTCAAGATATCATGTGACCTGTAAGGATATAATACTATGGAATGAATGGTGTAACTGAATTTTATTTTCCCCCTTCTAGACTCTCAGCAACTGGGGGACAATCTCTTTAGTCAACCTCCTCTTCCTAAGGCAGAACACTGATGCCTGCGGAGTCACAGCTGACACTGGCAACTGGATTCTAAGTACACCAACATGACTTTTAGATTCCGCACCACATTTTCAGTTTATATATTGAGTTCCTTTTCTTCTCATACGCTTTAATTTAAAAATAACATAATGTTGAGCCTATTTTGGAAGCACACGTTTAATTCAGAAACTAACATGCTCCTAAAAACATGAACAGACACTAATATGGCAGTATGTATAAACGTGGATGTATAACCAATGTGATCCTGCAATCTGTACAAGTGGTAAAAATAAGAATCCATATCCCACTTGAATCAAATGTATGAAATATGATATGTCAAAATCACTGTAATGTTTTGAGCAACCAATAAAAAAAATGCTTCCACAAAAAAATTCCCAATGGTGCAAAAATCACACATTTATGTATTTTAATAAATCATAACACCTATTTTATATAGTTAGATATTACTAGATCACAAGTTTATTAATTTTACATAGTTGTCCTATATGTATATACAGTTACATACACATTCAATAATGATGATAATAATTACAATAATACCAGAGAATCACGTTAAGGTCTAAGCTGTGCTCTTAAATGTAGAAGCTACCTTAAAAATGTGTCTTTTAAAAATTAATTAAAATGAGAAAAATTAAAAATTCAGTTCCTTGGTAGCATCAGCCATGTTTCAAGTGTTCAACATCCACAAGTAGCTCGTGCATGCGGATGAGACACCATAGAAAACGGGGGCACTTCCCTTCTATTGGTCACTGGTGCTCCAGAGTGGAGGGGGGTGACCACACACTGTTTCCAAGGAGACGGGAAACACTTGCTCACAGCTTCTCCCCTCTCAAGGACGTCCCAAGGCAGACACTGCTTTCCCTCGAGTGTCTCAAAACAGGGCAAGCACCGTCTGTAAACCCAAGCGGGTACCATTCCACCCTCACACCTGTTCTTCAGCCCGGTCTGGCTCCCTTTTATTCCCACTGATTCATGGGACCCTGGGCCTCACCCGCTGCCCCTCGGAGCCGGTGGGGTCAGACCCGCTCTACGTTCTTCGTATTTTCGTTGTTGTTGATCCTTGGTTCGCCCCGAGGCCCGCCCGAGCCCACCTTCCATCCCCGGGCGCCCAGTCCTCACCCGCCCGGCCCGCGCCCGCCCCGGGTTCTGCCGTCCCGGCACACGGCCCCGCCGGCCGCACCTGAGCAGAGACGCTGCACCTTGAGCCGCCCGTTGTAGACCCGGGCCACCTGCGCCGTGAGCTCCTCCAGCTCCGCGCTTCCCGGCGCCTGCAGGAGGAACTGGCTCTCGTCGCCTCGTTTCACGTGCAGTAGAACCATGGCGGCCCTGGAGGCCCCGCCGAGGCGACGAAAAGGACCGCGACAGGCGACCTGCAGGCTGGGTCGAGGTCTTCCCCGGCGGCGAGCAGCGGCTACCTAACCGCTGTGGAGGTTGGAACCCCGGGTTCGGGCGTCCGGCGGGCTGGGGCCGGCACTCGCTCCCGGAAGTGTACGTTGCCAGCAGCAACCACGGTCAGAACCAGCCCTAAGTCAGCGGTGTAGGCGAACCCGGGTGCCGGACACCCGACAATCCGCTTCCGTGCGCAGCTGCTGCCTGAGCCACAAACCACACGGAACGCAAGGGCCGCCGACCCAGGCCGCAGGGGGGAGCGGGATTCGAGCGAACCGACCCCGGAAGTGGACGTTGCTCCAGCAACTCACACTAAGTCGCTGGAGGGGAGGGCGAACCGCCAGCCGATTCTCTAGGGGCCCAAGATCCCAACCAGGGAAATGGGCGGGCCGAGGCAGGGGGGTGCTAGGTCGGGAATGGGTGGGCTGATGGGCACCAGAGGGGCCAGGTTTAGCAACACTTTCCCCATAGTCGCCCCAAATCCCAGTCTTTTCCGCCGTTGGCAGTCTTTACTTCCGGAAACGACTCACGCTGCTTCCGGTCTGGGGAAGTTTGGAGTAGAGCTTCTAGGTCTTTGCTTCCAGTTGACCTGTGTAGGTCCGGTTTCGAGGCTCGGGGGGGGCCTGGGCGAGTGCCAGCACTTATTTGTGCGGGCTGATTCGGATTTATGTGTCTACGGTAGCCCACAAGGTTGTTGCAGAGCAGTCCTCCCAAAAATATCCAGTTAGGTGTCGTCCAACACATCTTAACCAGAAGGGCACTGTTTCTTCCTGGCGCCCTACGACACAGCTGAGGATCCAGAGTCTTGGCTCTCATGGAGATTTAGTGCGACGAATAGGAAAACAAAAACGAAAGCGCAAGGCAAATTAAAATAGAGGTATAAAGAAGTCTATAAACAGGATGCACGTGCTGTGTGGCTTTGTAATGATGCAAAACCTGTAGTTTGCTACGTTTTGGAGTTTGTGGTTTTTGTTTTGAGGTTTTTAAGAGCGGTTTCAGATCCCAAATGCGAGAATTTGGAATGAATTCCCCCTTCTGAAGCATGTTACCTCAAACTTTAGGTCTCCCATACGTGAATAACTGACCTCAGTTACCTGACTTCAAAACAACATAAACCAAGGGATCTGAGCCACTAACACTTTTAAGCGCTTAGGCTGTGGCAAGATTAATTCATGTCTGCTTCTCTGAACACCCAGAGATCAGACTGCAACAGGATGAAATCCCGTTAGCCAAGTGGGTTCAAATATTCAAAGAAAAAAAAAAAGATGACATTTGCTGTGGCCTTGTGCTTTGTGATTAGTTTTCTGTGTATTTAGGTACTGTTCATTTTTAGGGCAAAGGTATCCTTTGACCATTGTTGAGAACTGCCACATAAGGAGCCGAAAACCCTTAGCCTTGAATGATGGAAATGTGGACACTGGTTTCCCAGAGCATAGAAACAGGTGGATACCATCTGGGATGGCAAGGGAGTAAGGCTTTGGGAGTAGGCGTTACCCAAAGGGAGTGGGCAGCCTTCTTGTTCCTTTGTAATACTACCCCTTACCTTTTTTGGGTGGAATGTTGTATTGAAGGACTCCCCTCAATAAATAGGCTTCAGGACATGCCCCCTCCCTCTCTTGCCAGCCTCCCTCCTGAGTTTTTCAGCTAGATGTGGAGAAGCCTTCTGAAACGCCCTAAGAAAAAAGGTACTTTCTGTGTCAGTGTGATCTGTTTGTGCCAGCCTCAATTCACCTGAGTCACCCAGGTTCCGTAGCCCACGATGGAGGGGGCTACAGACCATCATAAGTTCATCAGTGATGAACTTTCTGGTCTGGATAATTTATAGGTCATTCATAATGGCTGCTGGATATCAGGCAGTGAGGAAGAAAAAGGCAATTTTTACATGATTAAAAACTTTTTAGGAAAAGTCCAGAATTTAGACAGTTGCTTTATACCCTTCTTTAATCCTATTGCCTTCTTTCCCTCTCCCCAGAGGTAAACTGCTATTCTAAGTTTTACATAGTGATGTCTTATAGTATTATCCTGTAATTTGCTTTATTGCTCCACAGTGAGGGTTATTTTCATTCACTTATTTTCACTGCTTTGTATTATTTCACTGTAGGAATATGCCATTCCATTCCCTGTTGTTGTTTAGTTTGTTTCTAGTTTCACCGTTACAAACGATGAAGCTCATGCTCCTCAGTACCGATTTCTCAAAAAGTCAAATTTCTTGTTAATAGGGGATATAAATTTCACCTGACATTCTTAAATCCCTAGAGTTGATGGACCAATTTAACCTCTCACCAACAATATATGAGTTCCCATTTCTGACTTTTGTTAATCCTTGATCAGACACATTTCTCTGACATTAATGTATTGGCATTTTGACTTGTATATCAGCTTCTCATGAGTTTGTTTATCATTGTAGAGCTCAAGATCTGACTGTGGATCCTGTGAAATAGTGGATTCTGGAGAAATAGTCTCAAACCACATGCCAAAGGATAAGTTGCATCTAGAGTATACAGAAAAACTTCAAAACTCAAAAGTAAAAAAATCCACTTAGACATTTACTAAAGATGATATAAAAGGGCAAATAAGCATTTGAAAGGATATTTAACATCACTAGCTGCTTGGGAAATGGGAATTAAACCACAATGAAATTCCATTTCTACAGTGTCTACAGTAAAAACAACAACAACAAAAAACAGTGATAGTAGCCAGTAGGGAAAGGATGTGGAGAAACTGAATCTCACATACATTGCTGATAGGAATATAAAATGGTAGGCACTTGGAAACAGGACTGGGGATGCAGCTCAGTGGTAAAGCACTCCTAGCTCAATCCCCAGCACAAAAACAAAACCCAAACAAAAAGACAGTTGAAGCATGCCACCTCCTTATGACCAAACAGTTGTACTCCTCGGATTTATCTCAGAAAAAATGAAAAATTAAGTTCATAGCATTTTCTAATAGCCTCAAACTGGATATAAGCCAGGTGTCCTTTGATGGGTATATGGTTAAATGAGTTGTAGTATATCCATATTGTAGAAGAATACTCTACAACAAAAGGAACATCACTAGCTGCTTGCATGTATTGATACATGCAACCTAGATGAATCTCTGGAATATATTAAGTGAAAAAACACAATCTCAAAATGTTACATGATTCTATTTACATAACTTTTTTGGGTGGGGCTAGTTTTTTAACCCAGAGCCTCAAGCATGCTAGGCAAGTGCCTTATCACTGAGCTATACCCCTAGCTCCATTTATACAACATTCTTGAAGCGACAAAATTATAGAAATGGAGAATAGATTAGTGGTTGGCAGAGGTTAAGGACAGGGGAAAAGGACTGTGATGGGATAAGATGACAGGGGAATGGGAAAAGGGATCCTTATGGTGATGATATGCTTCTCATTAATGTTGATATATTAGTTGTACTACTGTAGTATAGTTTGCAGGATGTTCCCACTTGGGGAAACTGGGTAAAGGGTACATGGGCTTGCTCTGTATTATTTCTTAAAACTACATATAATTCTAAGATTATCTTAAAGGGTTTTTGTAAAGTCAGTTATTTTGTACCTGTAACTTAAAGTTGAATGAACAGAATTAAACTATTTAGGAAACTCTGCAGCGACCAGCGCTGGTTTCATGAAAGAAGGTTCAATTCATGAGTAAATGCTAGGGAGTTGTAAATTAAAGAGACAAGACTCTTATCACCTTTAATACCAGCTCCGGGATGGCTTCTCCTAGCTCCCGCCTCCAGCCACCTAATGTGGTTTACAGAAGAGGAGAGGGAGGGGGAGAGGGAGGGGGAGGGGGAGGGGCAGGGGAGGGGGGAGGGGGGAGGGGGAGAGGGGGAGGGAGAGGAGGAGAGGGGGAGAGAGGGAGAGAGGGAGAGAGGGGGAGAGAGAGAGAGAGAGAGAGAGAGAGAGAGAGAGAGAGAGAGAGAACATGCCAGGGAGTGAGCTTTTATTGGGGAACAAAAAATTCAAGGGAAAATCCCATCCAATGAAGGTTAAGGGGGGCAGTATCCCAAGGTCAGGGGCGATGATTGGGTCTTCAGGGCAGTGGTCAGGCACTCCTCTGCACGGACAAGCCCTTGGACCTGGAAAAGGGTGGGGAATAGCTCTGACACAGCTGTGTCTAAGTGCCTCTCACCCAGCCAGGGAGATAACTCAAATCACACGTGAGGATGGCCTCCCACATATTCCCCCTTTTTTCTTTTAAAAAGCAGGCAATGATTTACTCTCTCGAGTCTCTGCACTGTTGTTCTGAAGGGTCGGCATCCTATAATTACAACACAAAAAATAATTAACAGCAAAGAGAATAATCCAATAATGTACCAGGATGAGTGTTTAAGAATATCTCCAGGGTTAAATCCATTTAATTCCTTCAATATTTGATTAGCCAAAGAAGAAGGATCGGAAAAAATCAGCTCTTTATTTTGAATATCTTGGATATGATGATGGAGTTCCAAAAGATCCAAGCTATTATTATTATTATGCCAAATACCTAGCAAATGGTTCTTAACCTTTTCCCAATCCCAGAGAGAAGCATTGTACTTGGCAGCTATAACACACACATATTTATAACTTGTGTGGTATTTAAGCCTTTCTTTAAACTTTAAAACCTAAAGTTCATTGCCTATATTTATAACAGTCGCCTCTCAGGCGTTTAAATTAGTCTCAATCCTTTCATCAATATTTACTTGATTACGCAGAGCCTTGGAAGTATTTTGGGCTAAATTATTAAGAAATTTTGCATGTTGAATATTTTGAGATAAAGTTATCTAGGCTGTGAAAGTGGATGCAATGAAAGAAACCAAAGCCACAACTCCCACAATTATAATTCCAATGGCACATCTAGGTCTCCCTAGCTGGGTATGAATTTGCTGTAAGACCTGAAAACCAGCATCAGTGTACTATGGCTCTGAAATATTAGTAGGCAATAAAACAAAGAGGGCTGATGAAGTACCAGCACTCCTTTTCCTCTATTATATCTACTAATACAATTGGTTAGGTTACGATTGTTACATGTTACAACATATCTATCATCTATCCATTTAACTTTTACATTTCCAATGATTAAAACGTAAGGACATTGGACACAGGCTCATAAGCGATAGCAAGACCCCTCCTTACAGCTCTTGCCAACAAATTTTGGTAAAGACTTGTCTGTAAAATTTAAGAATTCTGAGGCAGCAATTAAGCACCAAACATCTTTTTGAATACCACCTTCTCTGTAAGTCAAAATATTGCCATCAAATCCTGCAGGTGTCATAGCAGAATTTTTTCGTAATTATCTCATCAATTTTTGGAGACCAGTGTAAAATATACCCATTACCTTTAGACACCTTATGTTGTACAGGAAAAGTATTTACACAAGGTATCCATCTAGGAAAGGTGCCAATCTCAATTGTAGAACTATTTGGACAATGAGGTATTCGTGAAGATTTTGCAGAAATGACTGGTTTGTTATGGGAAAGTTCTATTTTAATCACTGCTATAGTATAAGGTTTTAAGTCTCCATAAATAGTATGATTAGTCAGTCTAGGTCTCCCAGCTGTGTCTTTTCCTCAATTGATACTCTCAGACAGCTAGCATCTTTATCGTGGGACCAACACAAAGGTAATTGGGCACTATAGCCAGAATAATTAAATCTAGTCACATGATTGGGAGTAATATGAGTATCTGTAAATCCTCCCATCATGAATGAGTCATTAGTAAACACTGGAATAGATTCTCCAGTCCACACAGCTGGGTGTACCAGGGGTGGATCTGGGAAATACGTCAAGTGTCTGCTCGACTCCCTTTTACCTGACAGCCCAGCAGGGCAATCACTGTAGCTACCATCATCAATGGGGTCTTATTCCTTCCTAGGAGTCAAATTATTCGAAAAGTGTATGTTGTCAATTTCTTTATGTCTTGTTAAGGTCTGTAAACAAGTCAAAATAACACCTGGTATTTTGCCAGGGGAATGTTAGAGTTCGTAAACAAGTCTGGATCGTGCCTGGCAAAATGCCAGAGGGAGTGGTTTGAGAAATAACAAAAGCAAGCCATTAAGTGTGGAGATTCCTTATTGGTTGACTGATGTATCTAGTTTATGCTAATTAAGATAAGCTGTGCAAAATGTATAAATAGCTCTGTTGTCCTACAATAAAGGGCTTCCATTCCTGCTGCATCAACGTACACAACTTATTTGTCACCCCCCGGTTATTATGCTGCAGCCGGACTGCGGCAATGTCTTCCCATGAGATCAGCTTTTCAGCTGGGTCATGTTGGTTCCTCTTCATCCATCTTCGATATCTCTTCCTTTTGAGTGGAGGCTTCTCCGGGTCGATTTTCAGTCACTTGAATCTCAGTTCTATCTCTTCCATGTCTGATTGCGTGTTCAGACACCCAGATAGGATGGAAAGCATCTTCTGGAAAAATACAAACATGACCTCTGCCCCACATAATCACTGAATCTGGGTCTTTCCATTGACCAGTCTGTAAGTCTTTCCACAAAACTCTGCCTAAAGGCCGTGTTGTTGTGGAAGACATATGTCTCTCAGCTGCAGTGTGACCTTCTGCATCACAATTTTAAAAATTTAAAACAAACAAGGCATGGTTGAGGCTATTTTGGGGAGTCATAAACCTATTCCCCCCTTTTAATTTTTGTAATTTCAGCTTAATAGATAAATGAGCTCGTTCCACAATGGCTTGACCTTGGAAGTTATAAGGACCCTGGGGGTTATAAGGAATTCCTGTTTTATGGTCAATTTGAAACTCTTGGCAAAATTGTTGAAAAGAAGAGTCCACCATGCAACCAGCACATTGGTTTCATTAATGAGGTTCTTGGCATAAAAGCTAGCGAGATCGAAATAAAACACACAGACACAGTTACCTTCTTCTATGACCAGGTCCGAGATGGCTCCCCTCTCTGGTTCCCACCTTGAACCACCCAGTAGGGCAGCAAGGATTACTCAGGGCTAGCAGGAGAGACAGAGAGTGAGCACGCCAGGGAGTAGCCTTTTATTGGGGAACAAGAAATTCAGGGGAGAATTCCATCCAATGAAGGTTGAGGGGCGCCGCACTCCAAGGTCAGGGTCAGTGATTGGCCCCCAGGGTCAGTGGTCAGTCACACCCCCACACAGACGGGTTCTCTCATCAGGAGAGGGCCCGGAAAGCTCCGACACAGTTAGCCAGAGCGCCTCAGCCCCAAACCGGGAGTTGCCCAGTCACGTGTGAGAATGGCTCTCCACAGAAGAGCTTACTTAAGCTGGTACATTATCTGTTTTAATTTGTAAAGGGCATCCTAACACAGCAAAGGCTGCTAGGCAATGAGAAATTACATGTTGAGTATTTTCTTTTGTACTGCTGTGGCAAAAATAAATCTGGAATGTGTGTAACTATCACATGTACATAACATTGCTTACCAAATTTAGGAAAATGAGTTACATCCATTTGCCATATTTGATTTGGTTTTAATCCGCAGGGATTTACCCCTGATGGCAGAGATGGAGTGTGAATAACACACTTAGGGCAGTGACTTACAATTTGACGAGCTTGTTCTCTGGTAATATTAAGCATTTTATGTAAGCTAGAAGCATTCTGATGATACAAGTAATGTGAAGCTTGTGCACAAATACATGGAGACATCTGTTGACAAACAGCTACTAATTTATCAATCTTGTCATTACCTGAAGTTAAAGGTCCTGGAAGATTATTGTGAGCTCATATGTGTCATATGAAACATGGGTATTTTCGCATTTGTACTGCCTTTTGTAGATTATGAAATAATTTAAATAGCTCTTGTGATGAGGTATATCCAATAACTGAAGTTTCAATGTTTTTGAAAACTCTGACTGCATATAAGCTTTCAGAATAAATATTAATAGGCTCATTTGTAAAGTAATTTAAGACACAAATGAGAGCTTGCAGCTCTGCTCTTTGGACAGAAGTATATGAGGTTTCTGTTACCTCTGTGTGAACATGGCTATAAAAACCTACTTTTGGGGGCTGGGGATGTGGCTCAAGCGGTAGCACGCTCGCCTGTCATGTGTGCGGCCCAGGTTCGATCCTCAGCACCACGTACAAATAAAGATGTTGTGTCCGCCGAAAACTAAAAATAAATTTTTTTTAAAAAACCTACTTTACCTGAGCTTGAACTATCAGTGAACACCAAGAGGGCTCCATCTATGGGCTGGGCACGTACAATCTTTGGAAAAATAAGCGGTGTTATTGATGCAAATTGAATAATTTTATCACGAGAGTAATGACTTTCTATCTGACCAGGAAAATCAACAAAAGCTATTTGCTAGAAGCTTGAAAAAGCCAATTATTTTGTTGAACAGAAAATGGAATAATAATAATATCAGGTTCAGATCCAATTAATTGTAAAACTCTCCTTCTACCTTTAATTACTAATTGAGTAATAGAGTCATGAAAAGGAATTAATGTCTTTTGGGGAGAGTGGGCTAAATGAATCCACTCAATAACTCCCAATCTTTGCCATATTGCTCCCATAGGGGTATGTACAGTTGGAAATATTAATAAATATACTAGTTCTTTGGATTAACTCTAGTAAGCTGTGCATTTTTAATTGCACTTTCAACCTTTTTAAAAGCTAGCCTCTATTGTCAGCTAATGTGGAGAGGTTAGAGTGTTATGCTCGAATTCGGGACCCCCAAAAGACCACCAGAGACCCAAGATCGATGTAAGCAGCAAAGAGATGTTTATTGCGAGCTAGCTCGGTCCTCTGCACACACACAGCAACAGGTGACTCTAAGAGGCCCCAAGCCCAGGTTTTGTTTTATACATTCTTTGGAGAAGGCAGGGACCTCCACATACATCATAGCATCTCCTAGCAAATCATCACACACCACGGGAAAATCAAATAACAAGTCTAAAACATGATTAGCACATTCACTGGTGGGAACAAGTTGGGTAGGAGGGATTGGTCACTATAAGAGGGGGATTCATTTAAACTGATTGGTTTAAACTGTGAGGATGTCGCAAGGGGAGTACGTGCCAAACTGCAGGGCTTCTAGTTTAGATATTGGTCACCATACCTAGGTGGAAGCCATCTGGAATTTCAGATATGTGGTTATCTTGGCCTATCTGCGGCTTTTCCAGCTTTTCCAAGAACTGAACTGTTTCCACAGAGCTTTTCTGTAGATTTTTTTCTTGACTTTAGGATTACAATAAGTCAGAGGTTAAGTTTCAGAGCAAAATAAGATCCCAAGCAGAATGAAATTGCTTAGGTCTTTCAGGAGAAGGATTTCCTTGTAATATCTGAAATAAAGGACTTAAATCAGAAGTAGTTAGTTTTAAGGATGGCCTCAGCCAATTAATATCTCCTAATAATTTTTGAAAGTCATTAAGGGTATGTAACTTTTATCTGTAGATTTTGAGGACGTATTGTACATCCTTGAATTATCTGACCTAAATATTGAAAGGGAGGCATCTTTTGTATCTTTTGAGGAGCAATGCACAAACCCATTGCTGTAAGTGAAGCCTCTGAGTAAAAATTTCTGAAAGTACTTCTGGATTAGCATGAGCCAATAATATATCATCCATAAAATGAATAATATATGCATCAGGAAAGTTATCTCTTATAGGAGCTATCGCTTGACCCACAAAGTTTTGACATAAAGTAGGACTATTATGCATCCCTTGAGGCAAGACCTTCCAGTTATATATTTTAAGGGTTCTTTAAAATTAATTGTTGGGACACTGAAAGCAAATTTTTCACAATCCTCAGGATGCAACCTTATTGAGAAAAAAACAATCTTTTAGATCTATTGCCATTAAGCTATAGTTTAAAGGAATTGCTATGGGGGAAGATAGTCTAGGCTGCAATGATCCCATAGGCTGAATTGCATGGTTTATTGCCCTTAAATCCTGTAGTAACCTCCAATTACCTGACTTTTTCTTAATAACAAAAATGGGGGTGTTCCAAGGACTAAGCATTGATTCTGTATGACCAGCCTGAAGTTGTTCCTCAATTAACATATGAATTATCTTAAGTTTTTCCCCTGAGATGGGCCACTGAGAAATCCATATAAGCTCTTCTGTGAGCCATGTGATCTTTTCTGCTATCTTTTGGATCAGGGAAACACTCAGGGTCCCTAGTAAAAATTTTGGTTTGGAGTATTTACTAATCTCTATTGAGGAGACTGGTTTGTAAGCAGATACTCTCCCTGATAAGTTCCCTCATTATCTCCAGGAAGAATCCCTTGATTAATTTCCTCAAATCATCTCATAGAATTTGGAGTTACTAATAATACTCCTATTTTGCTTAATATATCTCTTCCCCATAGGTTTATTGGTAAGGACTCTAACACATAAGTTTTAAAAACTCCATTGGTCCCATCAGGATCCTCCCAATGGAGATAGGAGATAATTTGCACTTTGAGAAGGCTGTGAGATTTGTCCAATTCCCTCTAGGTTAGCTGGTGCTATATGTAAGGGCCAATTCTTAGGCCAGAAATGACTAGACAGGACTGACTTTGTGTCCACTACACCTTTGAACTTTTTATGATTAATTTTAATTTCCAGTAGGGGATGCTCCTGCTCGGAACAAAAGTCTGTCCAGTTTGACCTCCAAAGTAGAAAATCCCCCCACTCAAGCAAGTCCTGGCGATGGAAATCCAGTTACTCGGTGGGAGCAGTTGAGAGCAAACAGTCTCAAGCAAGCTCTGCATAAATGGTGAATTTGGAACGTAGACCTCCCAGGCGTTTTTTAACTCTTTAAAAATAGTTTTATAAGGAATTACCGCATGGATGCGAACACACTAGTCTTGATCATTAACCTGTTCAAAAACTGGGAAGAGCTGAAATTTGCTAGTATCTTCCCCAGCTTCCTGAGCCTTCCTAATTACCTGCTGGAACGGAGTAAGAAAGTCATTGCCAGCTCAGAGTATCTGTTAAAATTTGTTCTTTTAACAGACAGTGGCCGAATTCGAATGGCTGGGGCAGGTGCTATTAAGAACAGCCTGTTGAAATTCCCTGATTCTGCTCCCTCAGACTGCGATTCCTCCATAGATTCTCCCATTGCCATGCTGAATCTGGGCTTGTAAGCCATGTGGAGGAGGACTTTCTATCTCTCTATGAATCTCTTCTGGATTTTCCTCTCCGGGAGAAGGATCTTCTACCCCCCCCTCCCCGCCCCCCAGGCTTCCTCTCTAGGGTCTTCCTCCAGATTACTCTGGTTCTGGTTTCTGGTTCGGTTCATGCAAAGCTAAGTTTTTTACTTTTGGTTTTGCCCGAGGTTTTTTGTTTGAATATAATTTGTCTTAGCTTTGTTTTTAGCTGGCTTAGAGGAAAGGAGATTTCCTTAGCCTCAGGCAATTTTTCCATTTGAATAGACTTAATGGCTCTCTGAATATCTTTCAATAGATCTTCAGGGGGCCCCAGACTATGGACCATATAATCAAAAAGACAAATCTCTAATGCAGTCTAAACCTTTTGAAAATTCTCAAAGTTTCCAGGTAATTCATTAGAAAGGCAAATTTTATGTAATTTCCTTCCTAATTTATCCCATTTAGGTAAATTTGGTGAATCTTGGTCGCAAAAACAAGGGCAAAATTCACCTACAATGTTTAAGAATTGTAGCAATCGAGTCTTTTTAACTTGCTTTCCCTTCTGATTAATTATTGTCTCTAAAATAGTCAAATACATGTCTTTATCAGAAGTTGAATTCCCCATTATTAAAATTTTTTAACGACCCTTCGCTCCAAAAACTGCCTGGTACTTCCGTGACCCTAAAAATGTCACAAATCCCGTATTTCTATAGCGTGCTCCCTAACTCAACATAGTCATATTTACTTATGCCTCACTTCTGGGTGCCACTTCTGCCATGTGACCAGCGCTGGCTTCATGAAAGAAGGTTCAATTCATGAGTAAATGCTAGGGAGTTTTAAATTAAAGAGACAAGACTCTTATTACCTTTAATACCAGCTCCAGGACTGCTTCTCCTAGCTCCGGCCTCCAGCCTCCTAATGCGGTAACGAGGTTTACTGAAGAGGCTAGCGAGAGAGAGAACACGCCAGGGAGTGGGCTTTTATTGGGGAACAAAAAATTCAAGGGAAATTCCCATCCAATGAAGGTTAGGGGGGCAGCATCCCAAGGTCAGGGGCCACGATTGGTCTTCGGGGCAGTGGCCAGGTACGCCTCTGAACCTGGAAAAGGATGGGGAATAGCTCTGACACAGCTGTGTCTAAGCGCCTCTCACCCAGCCAGAGGTAACTCAAATCATGTGCGAGGATGGCCTCCCACAGGAAACAAAGTTATTTTTTGAATATCATCAAATCAGACTACACAAGGGCAAACTCATGGAAAACTACTAGCCATGGTCTCTAAATTTGTGTTTGGGACTTGTCTTTTTGTCTGGCTATTCATGTCCTGATTCCTTTGTTGTTTCTTCTGCTGTGGGTCAAAAATAATCCATTCATGTATTATTTTCAAACCAACAAAATTTTGAACGAAGGCTTGTTTACAGAATAAATGCAAGGGTTTCTTAATGACCCAGAAAATCTGTCTTCCTACTTGTTAAGAGTAAGCAGTATATGGAGAAATGAAATAAATGAAAATAATGTCTTGAGTTAAAATACCTCATTTTGTAATAGGAGCTAACCTATTTTCTCCAAATGTCACTAAACATATATGGAAAGTACATGGAAAATGGTTGAGAAAAATTCTTCCCTCTTGAGCAAAGTAGTCAGCATGGTAAAGACAGGTATATTTATTTCATATGACAGCACATTTCACAGGATATATACAGAATATCTGTATACCACTGACTTTAATATGGTACTTCTATAAAGTATATAGTTATAAATATTGTATGCCACATAAGCAATAAAATTCTTACATACATATAAACAGCAATCTACTATAGAGAACAAAGAATTCACAAAGAGATTCTTAGTGTCTAAATTCTGCTCTGCTTTGAACAGAACCAGTAAATATTTAATAATACACAGAATAACGGCTAGTTATTTGCAGCATACCTTTAACTTTCATAACTTTGTGCATTTTTTAGCAACTTGCCAAATATAATTTTCCTGACAAGACCAGGCTGCTGCTGATATGTATATTTTAGACAGTAGTTTATATCCAATAGGAAACACTGCTCACAGAACTGCAATTGGCACTAGTGAAGTTTACCTAACAATGTATTATTTTGCTAATGGAGAGCAAATACCATGTACACTAGTCACATAGATTTAAAGCCACAGTTCAACAAATCCATTCACATTTTGAAGCACACAGCTTATAGTAATACTGCTGTTTCAAAGATACTACTGCTGAAATGATCAGAACCCCCCAAAAGCACAATATAAAACAAGTTATTTCTAACAGCAAATCCTGGCTGTTAACAGAGAGGATCACTTCTATAAATAAAGTATTTTGATAACATTTGAGCATTTAGAAAAGTGATTTTTCCTTATAGATTTATGTTTTAAGTGCAATGCAGTTTGCTGTGCTTTTACACTTTAAATATACTTAGCTATCAACTCTATTTTTTTGTATTCTCCCGAAGCACATCTTTAAAGATTAAATGTGGACATAGGAATTTAGGTGGACATATGCAACTCTTTATATATAAAAGAATGTTAATATAAATCTTAATGGGCAAAGATGATTTTAACTCAAATCACAAAACAACTATTGCTCAAGGAGTTTTCTGATTGGTTCACTTAATGATATCAAAATACTACATTCTGTAAAAATTCTGTGTACTTCATAAAATCAATAAAAGCAGATTAGTTGCATACTGGCAGTGCAGGAGACAAAATCCACAGCAAATTTGAGGTATAGCCTCTAAAAAAGCAGCAAAAATGTGTTATGTAGCCTTGTAAGGGGGAGAAAACATAGACTGGGATATCCCCAATTCAGAGTACTCGGGGGACAGCTGCTTTCCCTACCAAAAGCAAAGTTCCAGAGCAAAAGCAGCAAATAGAAAAGTGTGGAGGGAAATAAGCAACATATACCCTAATGTGCAGAGAGACGAGAGTACATTTACATTGAACTCCGCGGTATATGCCTTCCCTAAATATAAGGCCATGGTACTTTTTGGAGAGTGCTAGAGTATCTGGCCACATGATTGACCATAAAACATGCTGCTGTCAGCTGTAAGAACCTCCTCCCAGAGAGAAACATGTGGAAAGTAATAAGGGTGTATGTATTTGAAGGGTCGGGTTGTGAAGTGAGATTATTCTAGTTTGGGGAAGAAAATTAATGAAACATCCAAATTTGCAGTCATCTTTTTGGTAATGATACAGAAAAAAGGACTCTGTTAGAACGTTTAGGTAAAATTTGGTCTGAGTTATATACTAAAATTTAATAGTTTTATTAATATGTAGATTATATATGTGTGTGTATATGTATATACACACATACACATATACATATACACTTTTTTGTTAAATGCCTTTCAAAACTGTCTCAATATAACTTTGGCAGTCTTTGGTAAATACTCACGAATACCAATTTTCAAGAGTATGAAAGGGCTAGCATGATTCCAGTAAAAGTTGTATGGACTTTTTTAGATTCTCCAGAGAAGATTGATGAGTAATTTCTGAATAAGGACTATTTTCAAAGGTAGTTTTAAGTACTTTTTCGGGCTACTGCTGTCTCAACATATCAAAACTCCAGTTTATAATGAGAAGGATTTTTCCTTATTTCCAATATACACATATTCCAACTTTGTACACATAAAATAGTGGTACTTTAAGAGGGTATCAGTGCACTTAAAAATTCTTATTGCACACAGTGAATGACTAATGCCCAATTCTTTTGGTTCTGTCCTGCCAAAACTAAAAACAAAACAGCAAAAAACACAAAGCCCTTCTCTATAGTATAACATTATCTTTCTGTAGAGTCCAGTATGTGAGAAACCTTAGATGCCAAGGATATGAAAGGATCTGTGGGAGGGCTGGTGCTGGGGGGAAGCAGAGGGCCTGGAGGTGGAGGTGGAGGTCTGGATGGCAACACACAGAAAGAAACATTTGTACTTTTCTTGCAGTCTTCATCAAATGAACCTGGCTGATTATCCATCAAGTCTAGACAAGTTGACTTTGACTTCCCCTGCACACCAAAGTCCTCTTCTTCCTCAAAGGTTACCCATCCTTTTGGGTTACTTGTTTTTACTGCAGACTGGCCCTGCAGATCAAAACTGTCCTTAAAACCATCGAGTGAGGTTGACGGCATGCTTGTGTTATGACCAACAGGCATCAGAGAAGGGAAATGACTGTCCATAATAGGCTTTTCTTTGCAGAGCCATGAAGTTGCCTCTGATTCTTGAGATTGGACTCTAAATGGGTTTCCAGGAGCAGCAGTCCTGTCAGTGAAAGGGTTTGTGCTGGTCAAGCTAGTAAGAAATGGGTTTGGAGAACTTCGCATGTTTTCCTGGGAGTTACTCCGGGCTGGAATTGGAGGCAGTGTTGGCATGCAACTTACAGAACTCAAAGTACTGACATTACTTTGTGTTGCAGAAGGCAACTGAATCAACCTCTTTGGGTCTGGGGTTAGGACAGGTGATGTTTGAACAGAGAGCTGAGCCTTTGATACAGCAAGCAGATTAAATGAAAGATCTTCAAATGGGTCACTCTTTAATGGTGGTTCTTGTTTGATGCCAGAGATTCCATTTGTTTTTACCTGGAAAAGAAAGAGAACAGTGAATAATCAGTTTATATTTATTAATAACACCTATTCTGTTTCAATTATTATTACCTTTTTATGTGTGGGGAAGCAAGCATAGAAATTTAGAAATTAAAAAGTAACTTTGTGTAGTTTGTTACTCTGGTGGTTTTAAAAAGATGGAAACAGCTAAGCTATTATTTTTTAATTGGCTCTTTTTAGTTATACATGACAGAATCCATTTGGATATAATTATACAAGCATGGAATATGTTAAAATCTTATTCTTTATAAACTTTATTCTTTATTTGTAAATAAATCCTCTTATTCATTAAATTCATTTATTTAAATCTCAAAGAAATTTGATATAATTTATTTCATTCATGTAATTTTTGAAATGGTAAGAGATAGAATTATCAAATTTGTTTATACATAGTTCACTTTTTAATACAAACTTAAGAAACCCATATTCAGAACTTATGATAAAACTATATAATAAACTTCCAACACCCATCTATAAGGATGATGTGGTTTCATTGTTCTTTTAAAAATATTTTCATTTAAAATTGTTACTATAGAAATTTGACTTTAAGGATGTTAGTTTTGTTTTTTGGTACTGGGGATTGAACTCAGGGGCACCTGGCCACTGAGCCACATCCCCAGCCATATTTTGTATTTTATTTAGAGACAGAGTCTCACTGAGTTGTTTGAGTTGTTTAGCACCTCGCTGTTGCTGAGGCTGGCTTTGAACTTGCAATCCTCCTGCCTGAGTCTCCCAAGGTGCTAGGATTGCAGGCATGTGCCACCGTACCCAGCCAGAATTATTTTATGGTCATGCAAAGTTTATACTTTTCCCCTAAATCTCTTTGTGCCTTCTTCACAAAATAGCTAGGTTGGAGTGGAGCCTAGTCATGGGACTCTGAGCAAATTAAGCTATCCCGATGAGGAAAACAACTATCATCCTGGCCTCAGGAGCAACTTAGTTCATCAGGCATTTTATTATTAATTTTCAAAAATAAGCCCATATAATTAATAAAACTAGGATAAGTGACTTGGATATATTGACTCATGCCAAATTCAAAGATAAGAAAAACAAAATCCCAGGTTGGAAAGTATAGGGAAGGGAGAATTTCACTCAAGACTTGCAATGTAACAAAATGGAGCACTAGTCAAAAGGAATTTAGAAAGCTATCAAAGTAACTACCTTCTCATGAAATACACTGGGGAAAGAGCAGCAGACCCTATAAAATGTAATTGCATATTATAAAAACACTAGCTTAGTGCTTAATAATAGGGAAAGCTGTTCACCCATAAGAGAAAATGATATGGATAACCTCCTAAGTGAATAACTTTCAAATATCTCCTTTATTCAGTGGTCCCAGAACATAGTTTATAATTAAATGAACAAGTATATTTTTCTTCAAACTTAATATGACAAGAAATCTGTACCAAAGGGTTATGAGACACTAAACTGTATTCTACATGTATTAGAGAAAAGCAGACTTATACAGGAAAATGGAGTTGACAGGAAAGTTATAGTCATTGTAAAATTACATTAACTCTATATTACTAATAATCTCTGGATTGTTTGTGATAAATAGAATAAAATGGAAATATTTGATTGGGACTGGGACAAACTGTCCTGTGGCAGATAAAACAGTCTACCATGTAGACATTACAGGAAAGGAGAACTTCATGCTTTGCACAGCTTAGAACCAACTATAGGCACCTGCCAAATAAATACTACACACACATTTCTTTATTTTCATATACTGAAAATTTTTATTTTAAAATAAGTTTAAATATAATTTGATAGAAGCTCATTTCCAATCAAGTTTGAAATAACAATGAGAGCCACACCATCATTCATTCATAGGATTAATTTATAATCAAAGCAGGATTTGTGATGACAACATTAAATCCAGTGGTATTTCTAGAGAAAGGTGTTGGAAGGATCTTTAATTAGTCTTATTATAATGTTAACTTTTATCTTTCTAAATCACCAATTCTTCCTTACTGAAACTAATTTTGTTACTAGAACTATTAAAAATACTTCCCAAAAGAAAGCTAAGGGAAAAAATTGAATTTTGTGTTTACATAATTATGTCATTGTTAAAACAATGAGTGTGATTTTGCCAAATAGGCTTTCATATACCTAAAGTTTACTTTCTTGAAATTACACTGTTTAGTTTTGTTAATTTTCATAAAAAAGAAGCAAAAAAATGATAAAGCATTAGCAAGAACATCTAAAATGGTTCCTAAAAATCCAAAATACTAAGAAAAAGAAAAGACAGGTTTATGGTATGATAATAGAATTCATTAACGTGGACAGGTGGTTTTAAAAATGGGTGAAACTTTAGATGTATGAAGCAACAAATTCATACATCTAATGTGCTAAGACAGATGAAAAGCACATGTAAGATTGATAAATAGTCAGATACCTGTTACCCTGATGGTTGCTCCTGCTTTGAGAAAGGGAACAGACATCAAAGGAAAGAGTTAGGAGGACAATTTGAGACCAACCAGCAACCCTAACAAATCAGTCTTCAAAATACTTCATAGTTTCATGTTACATACAGAATTCAAGAGCATTCATATTTGCAGGATACAGCATAAGTTCAAAAGAAAATTCTAATTCCTTTCGTGATTTTGTTGAATTATGACCCAAACTTTGTCTTAAGTTGATTACTAACCATTTTTTTTTTTAAATTCTACAAAGCTTTTCAGAGCTCTAAAATATTTTAAACAGCCTGTTATGGACTGAATGTTTACTACCACCACCCCCAAAATTTGTATGCTAAAGCTCTAACCTCCCCCACCTTCCCCTCCACCTTGTGATGGCATTTGGAGGTAGGGCCTTTGGAAAGTAATAAGGATTAGTCGAGGTCAAGAGGTTGGAGCTCCTTTGATGGAATAGTGAGTGACCTTGTGCCAAGAGGACACCAAAGAGATTGTGCACATGTCCATTCCCCCCACCCCTCTTCTTCAGGCACATAGTTTAAGGAAAGACCATGTAAGCACACAAAAGAAGGTAACTGTCAGTAAGCCAAGAAGAAAACCCTCACCACAATCCCACCATGATGACACCATGATCTTGAACTTCCAACCTCCAGGACTGTGAGCAATAAATTCCTGTTGTTTAAACCAGTCAGTCTATCTACAGTACTTTTTACAACAGCATAAGAAGACCAGGATATAGCCTTAGGATAATCTATGGGTGTCATAATTATCATTATTAGAGATGCAACTTTGCAAAAGCACTACACCACTGAAAATTAGCAGTCATTTAAAAAAAGTAGGTCAGGATCCAGGTTTATTTTATGTTACTAAAATGTCTTGAGGGGTGATACGATCACTAATTCATTTCATAATTTATTAATTTTAAGGCATAAGAAGTAATAACTATCTTATTTTTGTTGCTTAAAATTAAATCATAATGTTTCTATAATTTAGGAGTATTTTTAAAATCTAGTACTCTTGAGAAACTTGGGGTGAATCTTCCCCTATACATAAAAATATTATCTTATTTTCATCTTACTTTATATTTTTTTGGTGCTGGGGATTTAATCCTGGGGTGCTTTTTATCAGCTACATCTCCAGCCCTTTTTATTCTGAGATAGGTTTTAAACAGCAAAACTAATCTTGACAATATGGAGACACCATCCTTAAATCTATTACATACTTTACAGTCTCCTCTTTACCATTGCCCTGATGATCTTGGGAGTCATGTATATTGGCTCTGGCACTGGATAAGAGAGTAGAAACAGGATTACATTAAGATATACAGGGCAGAGATTTTCTACTTTATTTCTTCACTATCACTTACTATTGGATTTCCTTATTTCTGGCTCTTAGCTCATTATCGGATGACTGAGTACAGGAAGTCAGTAACATACATGAGGCATTTTTATGCTGTGTAAAGGGCATATGACATATTAATTATATATTTGTTTAGGGTAAGAGAAGCTTTTCTATATTAGAGAAAAATTCTACATATTTTATATATATATATATATATATATATATATATAAATTAGCGAAAAAGTATATCAGAGAAAAACTAGAGAGTCAACAAACATTTTAGTAAAAGTTGGTCAAGTATGTGTTTGTTTTAAATTCATTATTGACTGAGAGCAAGATTAATAAATACTTAAAAAATTACTAAATGTTCATTCTAAAACTCTTTCATACCATTGCCAAAATGCCACATTTCTTATAAATATCTCACCCTTGTCAATATTGAAAAATCTTGCATATTTTTCAAGTTATAGCTACTTCAGAGAATTTTTTAAATGTGTATTATTTCTGAATGATATTATTCCTATGGCTAAAAACTAGAAAGGTAAAAAGCCACACCCACCCTTCCTTTTGAACCCCCAAACTATACATTCCCTGAGGAAACTGCAACCACTTTGTGATCCTTCACAAAGATAGTCTACACATAATAAAACCTCCAACCCTCAAAAAAGGAAATATGTTTCTGTGTATATAGTGTTCAGAGGAATTTAATATCAATGACTCAGGCAAAAGAAACTTTAGAATCTGTAATAATCATGTTTGTCATTTTTGATGAACTGACTACAACAAATTTTGAGAACAAAATCTACCAAGCTACATACAAACCATGGGCTGTCAGTCATCAAATTAAATCATCATACTAGTTTCGATGAAAACCAGAAATCAAAACAGTGGAAAAATGGTGCTTGGTGGTTATTGGCATGTTCCTACTGCACTCCTGTGTGCCACAGATGAATTGCAATCTTCCTGGACAGTTATGACTTTTGAAGTTTCTCAGCACAGAACTGCATCTGTCTTCACATTACATAGTGTTAGGAATTAATGTGCACTTGGTACTCTATTTTAGGCTAGAGGCCCTAAAACAATAAGAGCTCGCAGTGGCTAGCTTGATTTGCACTCCAATTACATTTTAAAATACAATAGTATACATTACGAGGGAGTGAGAAAAAAAGTTGTGGTTCATTAGAAGAGAGTGACAGAGGGAAAATAAGTGGATATATATTCTTTGAAGGGTTTCCACCATTATTAAATATCTTCAGTATCCTCAATTTTCTGAAGTTAAAAAAAATGTGAAGGTAGCTTATTTTAATTTTTAAAATATTTTTCTCTATTATATATCTATCCTTTTATAAATGTGAATGCCAACTGCTAATGATATCCAGATTGTTTTGAGTCTTTACTTTAGTATCTTTTTTTCACCATGTAAAAATACAAGAAGCCATTAGCTTCTGGCAACTAACTGGGTATATTCATATTGTATAAAAATAAATGCAAACTACTATATATCAATATGCTTAAGGGAAACTGCAATTTTTTTGTATTTGGGTCTTTCCAAAGTTTGGAAGCAGATTTTTAAAACTTTATACATTTCCTTGGCCTCGATGACATTTTTCAAGTTAAGAATTTATATATGACAAAAAAAAACATAAAATATGCACCTGTTAAATTTCATTTTAACAATTTTATTTATATGTGTATAACAAATAAGAAAATTAAAAGTTCAATTTATTTGATTATATTTATATAAAATAATTTTGTATATATCCACCAGAAGTCTCTCCAATGTGAGAGAACAAAGAATCTCTCTGATCATAGGATTTTAACCCACTAAGGCAATGGCACTGTTTTCTGAGAGACACTAATGAGATGATTTATTATTTTGATGGTTTTTAAGAAGCACAAACCATCTAAAGTGATCTAATATGACTAACTGAAATACCTTATGAACCCCAGTGACAGCTACAATGCAGAAAAGAATTACTGCTTACATCAAAAGGAACTAGAAATTATTTTCCCTGTATTGGAAATTATCCACCATGTTAATGGCCAATCTCTCTTCAGGAAGTGAAAGCCCAAAGTAATTTATGATTGTGAGCAATGAGAAAAATAAAAATGTTCTTGTTCATCCCAAATTATTAACTATTGAAAGTAAATTATGCATTTTAAAAAGTCATGAAGTTTTAACATTAACATGAGAAACTACTTGGAAATGCCCCAAAGAACCTGGTTTAGGAATGCTCTGAGAATTTTTAATCTAAGCAGTGCCTGAAAAATAACTTCAAAATCCCCAAATAACCAGAACATACATTTGTTATGTGACTAATCTGAGATGTCAAATGACATTTATTTGGTAAAGTCATTAACACAGGATGCTATTAATACCAAATGGCAAAAATGAAAACTCTTATGTAATTCTTAAAAAAAGTTAATGATTAGAATAACTGTGTTTCTAAGTGTATACACCAAAGATAATAATTTGTTTAATAATGAGACTTACTTGCAGCTGTGGAGAAGATTCTGAAGGCAAGCTATGGGAAGACCTGCTCCGTGGTGGGGGTTGTGGTGGGGTTTCCAAATTTGGCTGGGGGCCAGACTGAGGCATAGGTGCTGCCAAGGGGACAAGAGGCTCCTGCAACTTTTGAGCAGGGGCAGGCAGAGAAGGCTGTGGAGGAAAAGCAGCCTGAGGCTTCAGTGGTTCTGGAAGGAGAGCTGAGCCTGAAACACCAATGATTGTCAGAAGTTAGCTCTGTTCTGGAAAACCATGGTTTGTCTTTCTTTGGTGAAATGTTAGGAGGACATTCCAGTTGTTATTCCCTCTTGCCCCAACAAATAGTTCATTTCTATTGGCATGAAGAAGAAAGTATATCCCTATTTGAGTAAGTTGTGGAACATGGCAGGTAACAGAAGGGGAAAGAAAAAAAGTGAAAGGAAAAAGTACAAAACTGGGATTTCTGATATAGTATCTACCTTTCGATGTGTCCAGTGGCTTGCTTTGGCTTTCAGGGGTCAGTCTTCCAGCAGATGCCCGAGCATGGCTCTGTGGGGCACTTATAACTCCAGCACGTGGAGGAATTGTCTGCAGTGGGAAATATAACACTTAAGACATTTATTTATTTTCAACAGGTAAGATTTTTGTGAAAATGTCTGCTTTTTCATCTCATTTGTTCTCCTTTCTGGTATTAATCTCTATCTTGTCATTTTAATTATTCTCTACTTATCGTCACATACATTAATAAATTTTAAAATCTTCATGGAAGAGACTGAGACAATGCTAATGTATATGAGGAGACAGAGAGATATATATACCTGAGCTCCTAGAGACTTCAGAAAACTTCACCCTGAGATTTTTTTAAACACAGAAGTAAAACTCTTTACCAACTAACTCAATAATCCACATTAAATACATTAGAAGATACAATGGTGGAAAATATATTTTTCTATTTTCATGTGTGCTGAGGGCTCTAAGCCCACAATACTTATTTTAAGCAAGTTAATATGAGCTTTCAACTCTACAAAAATTCTGACTTTCCTTCCCAATTCTTACAGTATTAAATAAAATTTTAAAAGTTCTGTGGAAGTGTGGTAGTAGAGTCAGTGCATGGCAATTTTTCCGTTTTGAAATACAGTGTGTAATAGATATCTTTAGGTATATTCTACAGGCATTTTAATTCAGAGAGTAATATTGTATACAGAAAATCACCTTCAGTTTGTTAAATAGATAGCTACAACAGAAAAGGCAAAAAATTCTATATTCATGCAAAGTAGTTCCCTAGGTTCCTACAACCTTCATTTCTAGGTATCGTGATAGCTCTAGGTTCTCCACTCATCAAATAGGGATCACTCTACTACACAGGCCAAAGTTATTGATTATTGGTTTCTGTTCCTATTTCTCTTGCTTTTTGATTGCTTGTTATAGACCAAAGGAAATTTTCATTTGGATAAATACTGGGCAAATTATGTGTAAAACAGAACACATGCTAAAAATACAGAATGCCGTAGATTCATAAAGGAGAGAAAAAACCTTGAAAACTACTTGTTTTTCAGAAGAGTTTTAGTACCCAATTTGGTCATATTTTTTTCCTGCTAACTAAAATCCTTCTTATTGAAGGATGGTCTATGTAAGCATTAATTACTTACATAACATGATAAATAGCTGACCAAAATATCACCTTCTCATATACTTAAAGATGAAGATATTTAATATGATAAAATAGTTAAGTATATCACTTTTATCCAAGTAATAGTTTATTTCAAAAAACGTGGAAATAATGTTAAGAGTTGGAAGCTACCTTGGAGAGATCATCAATTTCCTTACTTTAAGAGTTAAGGAAACTGAGGCCTAGAAGAGTCACATGGTTTCTCCAAGGTAAGAAAACTGAATAGTAGCAAATTGGGATCCAAAACTGAGATCCTCTGGCTCTGAGGCTAGGTGATACCTACCGGTCTGGCTGCACCATATCCAGCAGGTCCTGGGCCTGCAAGTCCTGCTTGAGGCGGAGGCTGATTCCGTCCTGGAACAAAGACGGGCATCATATATTTAAGTGTAAAAATAACAAAAAGAACTAGAAACCATGTACTTATAGTCCAAGTGTCTATTTCATGGTCCAGTTTTAAGAGTAAGTAACTATATTTAAGTGTTTTTACCTATATTATCTTTCCGTGTTGTTCCAGGACTTTTGGGTGCTTTGAAGCAGGAAGGAAAAAAAAATTAGTCATAAATAAACAATAAAATAATATTGTATAATATCAGTTGGTTGTTCTACTTCATTACCAGCAGAGAGTACTTAACAAAGTACTTAGCTTTGGTCAAGGATGTGGGTATTACTGTTCCTAAATGAAATACTCCAAAAGAGAAAAATTAATAAGAGAGAACTTTATAAGAGACAAGAGTAGCTGTCTGAAGCTTCACTCGCTGGTTCACTTTAAGGCAATAGTCCTCACAGAGCTCTCTGTTCGTGAACCTTGAGAACACAGGGTAGCTGCATGAATGGTCACAAGCAGTGGCCATTGAAACTGCCTCTCCTCAGAGCTTGGCAGACAAATGGCTCCTGAGCAGTAGGCAGGGCTATCTTCTTCAAGTTACACAAGTGGTTCCTCATGGGGCTTCATATTGTATTACTGTACATAAAGTTATGATGAGAACTTCTGGATTCACAGCTAAATTGTATGAGACAGAAGGCAGGCATATATCTGTCATATTACCAAATATCTGCCTGTAGAAGATGGTGGCATTCTTTTAAGTGGTTAATTTCACAACCTAAATATACATGAAATAATTAAACAAGAGCACAAATAACATAAATCTTGGGGAAATTAAGAAGATAGCTATTAGAAACATACACACAACACAGAATGAAAAGCAAAGAAGTACAAGGTATACATAAGGAGGGAGAGTGAAAGTTTACAATTGGACTAAGAAAAGATTCATGTGCCTTTAAACACTGGAGGGCTGACATTTAGAAATAAAATGAGAGAACCATTTCTATAATGCAAAAGTCTTGTTACCTTCCATCTCTCTCCTAGCTACCCCAGGACTGGGAGGGGCTCCAATACCTTTTCAAAGAAAGAACAAAAACTATATATTGTTCAGGGCCCACAGCACAAAATGAAAGGCAGGTACACAATTAGTTTTGCACAAAGGCTCTTTTATTACTTTAAATCTTACACAGCTAGGTAAGCACTCTGCCACTAAGCCTCATCCCTGGCCCCCAAAGTGAAAATAATGATGCTGAGCCCAAAACTCAATTCTCCCTTTCTTCAAGTCAAGGAATAAGGCTCAGTGGAGGAGTATTTGCCTAGCATGCACAAGGTACTGTGTTTTATCTTTAGCACTGCAAACACAAAACAAAACCCCTAAACTCTAACAATAAAAGTGGGGTAACAACTTTCTTTTTTATATCTGAGATTATCTGCATTAGGGAATCAAACAATATGTTTATTGAAAGCCTTTTTTTGAATTATCTCATTTTTTATATCCAGAGTTAAATCACTAATATAAGCTGTAATATTTCACAATCACAAAGGGGAAAAAAAGCCAGGCGCAGTGTACTGCTCTTGTAATCCCAGAGGCCCGGGAGACTGAGTCAGGAGGAACACAAGTTCAAAGCCAGTTTAAGCAATGGCGAGGTAACTCAGTGAGACCCTGTCTCTAAATAAAATACGAGATGCTAAGCAACTCAATGAGATCCTGTCTCTAAATAAAATACAAAATAGGACTGGGGATATGATTCAGTGGTTGAGTGCCCCTGAGATCAGTCTCCAGTAACACCAAAAAAAAAAAAAAAAAAAAAAAAAGGGAGGGAGGGATGAGGGGGGGATCTGAAATAAAGTTTTAACTTATTTATGTTTTGGGTACAGGGAATTGAACCCAGAGGTGCTTTACCACTGAGCCACATCCCTAATCCTTTTTTTATATTTTTATTTTGAGACAGGGTCTCAAGAAGTTGCTCAAGGCCTTGCTAATCTGCTGAGGCTGGTCTCTAACTTTTGACTTTCCTGCCTCAATCTCCTGAACTGCAAGGATAATAAGCATGCACCACCATGCACAGCTAACTTAAAAGAATAGAAGTTTGGAGCCATTTTTAATTGGGGGTATTAATGTATTCACCTTGACTGTTACCAAACAAATCTAAAATGTCTCTCAATAATAGGGATCAAACTCTAAAACATTAATGAACCAAGATGCATACATGATAACAATTGTAAATGGTTACCTCCAAATTCTTTTCTAGCAGGTGCAGGACTCCTAGCCCCTTATAGTTCATAAGAAATATGCAGCAGAAAGGAAATGACATTAAATAAAGAATTGACATGTCAAGATTAGCTAGAGTATTCATGATGTCAAGTGTCAGGAATTAAACATAGTTATCTAGATACTATTAAAAAGCTTTTGTTCAATGCACATATTCATAATTATTAGAGTAACAACACTGTAACTGCAATATATTGGCCAAATTATATTGTTATATTGTATGCAAGACAAATATATAACAACAAATCCCATCATTATGTACAACTATAATGTCCAATAAAAATGTGGGGAAAAAGGAACATTTAAACAAATATATAAAACTTTATTATTAAATAATATGCATGCTCTTTAGTTATAACCATGCAACTTATAGAAATTAGTCAATTTTAATGAATTTATAAAGCCAGAAATGAGGATTTTTTTAAAAACTAAAGCTAGTTTTACTTACGAACAATTTTTATTTCTGACTACATCAACTTAGCGAAACCAAAACAAATACATCTTGAACACTAGTAAGAAAGGCAGTTCTGAAAACATGCTGGAGGAATTTACTTGGTAAAAAATGTTTTACTTGTTTTGACGCACCTACCGTGTTCTTTTGAGAAAAGGTGTAGCAGTAACAACAATGATGAAAAACAATAAAACTAGAAGCCTGAGATATGAAAAGATGCAGAATATTTTAAAATAAAGTGGAGTAAAATTTCAAATTTTAGCAGAAATGAAAATAAAGTGGTTAGTTACCTGAAGGTGGAGGTGGTCTCTGTGGAGGGGCAGGACGTGTGGGAGGAGCAACTGGGCGAGGAGGGGGTGGCCGCTTGGGCTCTAAAGTCTGAGAAGAATCCTTCTGCTGTGATTGGGTTGCAGGCTGAGTGTCAACAGGAGAACCTGAAGAAAGTACAGTAGGTAAGAAGATCAGGAGACAAGTGGGCTTTGGCAGAAAGGAATGTACTTCATAAATACATATTAAAATGTCCTATTTTGCTAATTTAAAAAATTTATATATGAACATAGAGAAATGATACCCATTTTCAGTATGAATTTAAAAAAAAAAGCACTCAAATCTACCATTAAACTTCCCTTTGGTACCACAGCCACAATGATACTAATTCTATACTGACTTCTTATCTAGGCCCAGGTGTTAAAAGCTGATGTATTAAGTGACCCTATTAAGAAGTACAAAGTATTAGTTAAGTCATGGGAAGTCTGTTGGCCAGTAGAGAAAAAGAATGAAAGGCCCAAACAGTTATGGATTCTTACCAGAACAATAGAAAATCATCAACTGTAAGACACAGACAATGCTAACCCCATAGAAAAAGAATTAAGAAAATTTTCATCTTGTAGCATCAATGGCAATGAGTTTCTTTTTCATTGAAAATTTATCATCTGCAAATTTTCCTCTTTTGTATGCAGGTACTCATCATATAGGCACAAGAGTTAGGCAATAGTGGCTCTCTAAAATCAAACACACTGGTTAGAGAAAGTCTATACAAAATGTTCAAGTAAAATACACACTCTGTGAACTAGGAGGCCCAGGAGTTCTGGATGGTGCTCGGCTTGGTCTGATGGGAAGGGAAGGTACAGGACCCTCTGATATTGTGGGTGACTGGCAGGGACTAGTCCTGGGTGAAGAGCTTGGGGAAGTGCCAAGGCCAGAACTTGAAGATGGCTGGAGATGTTGAGGAAGAAGCTCCTCTACTTCAGCACTATAGTCATCAACATCACCTAAGGAAAGAGAGGTGTTAGATAGAGGCCCATTTCAACTTATTCAAAGATGTTTTATGTGATTTAAATACACAAATGAAAGTCCTTAACATTAGGACTTTGCCAAAACACATGGACTAAGCACATAAGCATGTTTAAAAGATTTATATGTAAAAAAAATTAGAAATAGTACAAATGCTCTTACAGAAAATGTAAATACACCTGTTACCTCAGAGCACCACTACTTCAAGCTGGAGTGACCAAATGGGCTTCTGCCATTCCCTTGGTGCAGACTCAGAAGTGGACTGCTCTCCCTCCACGCCTGTCTACTGTCTCTACGGAGCTGCCCTGCTTCCCTGCCCGGCTCAGGTCTGGTTCTATAGGAAATAAGCTCTTGGGCAGGCAGCCACACACCCTTCCCCAGAAGTCTCCTCCCTCACGATCCCCACAATACAGACCCTCTTTGCTTTAGATGAACATCAGTCTCCCCTGAGGTGTCCTCATCTCTACTTACCTCAGGGCTGGAAAGTGGGGTCAGGGTGCCCCTTATAACCTAATTCCAACTCCAGAACATTAATTTTCTACCTCTAAAAATGTCCTATTTTCTTTTGAAGCTATGCTATCAGAGATTTATTTAACACTCTACCTCACTTGTTGCAGTTATCTCCAACCTCCGCCCTTCTGGTCTCTTAAACGTGTTTGTCAAGGACTAAGAAGGCAGCAAGATGGCAAATTGAGTCCTACCATCTTTCTGTGTGACTTGTGGACAATGTATTAAATTTATGGTTTTCAGTCTCTTATGGGCTCTCAAAGCTGCCTGGAAACTGCACGATTTCCTAGTTGACTTTTCCCCTCACCCCTCTCAGAAACTATCTTGAAGCTTCCTGACTCTTCTGAAATTGTGAACTGTTCCACTCCTGCAGATAGATAACTTCAACACTTACATTTCACAGTCCTAAGATGGGACCCCCGCCTCCCTCCACACACACACAACCTGCCTGCAGGCTGGAGTCTAATTCCATGCTCAGCACTCAGATATTTGTGGATGGAACAAATGGGGTCCTAATAACCCCATTTGCTTAGTGATCTTGCTGTTATTCTGTCCTGCCCTTCTTCATCAGTCCTTTCTCTTCTAGCAGCTCTCTTCCATTAGTATGAAGCACACTCAAGCCTCTTCTAGTTGAAAAAACAAACAAAACTACGGCTGCATCTCCCCCCCCCCCACCGCCCCATCTCCATGAAGCACTTGTCCTCTTATCTACCACTTTTAGCCAGGTTTCCTTAAAGAGCTTCTACACCCCCTCCACTTCTTCACCTTCCACCCATGACAGTTTCTTCCATCTGGCTCCAACAACCACTGAAATTACTCCTACGAAGGTCACTGACAGCTTTCTTCCCTGTTATTTAATCAGAAGGTCAAGATTCTATCCTTATTTCTACTCATCTCTCTGTCTCCAAGATACCACGAACTACTCCTTCCTTGTTATATTTTCTTTCTTCAATTTTTAAACTACAAAATTCTCCTGAGTCCCTGACATTTTTAGTTGTTTCTTCTCATTTCCCTTTACTGAGCAGCCTCTGCCTTTCCTTGAACTGTATATTCATATTCTATCTCAGGACTATTTTTCCATATTAAATTCTTTCTCTTGTCTCTACATAACCCTAATACTAAGCCAGAGTATTAAATAACCGTGTCTTTATTGGCCATTAGAGCTACCTTTTGAGTCCAGAGCTTTCTCCTGAGCACCAAAGCCACATTTTCAAGAGCTGATATCTGGAACTCCTGAACCCACAGACATTTCAAATCCCACATATTCAGAATGAAATTCATTTTCTACCCCACAATTGTTCCTCCTGCTGCATTTTTTTTCTCCCTCAGAAACACTCTTGTATAATGAATTTAGATCTTCATTCTCCCTCTCAGGCCTATACGTATGCTTTCTCCCTAAGTCATTCTAATCTATCCTCTTTAATACAATTCCCCCCTCAGTCTTCAGATTTTTAAATTTCAATTCCTCTGTGAAACCTCACCCAACTCCTCAAATCCAGGCCAGGCAATTTTATTATGAGCTACTACAGTACCATTCATTATCACTTTGATGCCACTTTATTATAACTGCCTGTGAAGCAATGAATTCTAGGACAGCAAGGGCCAAAGTCATTGGATTTCCAGCACCTGGCACGTACCTGGCACATAAATCCTAATTAATACTTCTATGTGTGTCCCAAGGAGGAAGAGAAAAATAAACTTGGCATTAAGACTTTACTGATGGGAAATAAACTTCCCAGCACTACAGAAGTAAACCTATTCAACAAACAAACGAACCTTCCATATCAAAATCTGCTGCAACCTCCGCATCTTCACCAAGCAGGGTAGAGCTTGTTGATGAAGGCAATGTGACACTAATTTTCTCTAAACTCATTTCTTCTTCCAAATTTTTTATCCAGTCTGGACTTTTTAAAGTAATGTTTATTGTCCGGCTCAATAACTAGTTGAATAAAAAAGATATAAAATTCAGTAATATGAAAACTATTATTTTGGAAGAAAGAGGCTGCCTTAGTCATACTACGCAATGGTATAAATGATTAATTTAATTAGACTCAATTCAACATAATTCTTCCACTTTTTAACTAGTTTGAAGGCTATTCCCAATTCTCCCCTTAAGGCTTGTGATGCTATATATAAAGGTCTTCTTTTCTAGGCTGCACAAAGATTCAAGTTTCCTTTACCACAGTTAGTACCTCTTCTTGGCCAGCTGTAAATTCCCTGACAACTTTGTTACCCAATTTTGTATTTTATTTTGATCATCAGATTAAAATAAAGTAATAAATAACAGAAATAACTGATGCTATATGAAAAAAATATATAGAAGACATGTTAGAGTATCTTTAACCTATACAGTGTTAGCATTTAGAATATTGTGAGAACTGAACATCATTTTAAATCTTCCACAAAAATTAATCATTCTAAAAACAGAACAACAGTCATCTGCAAAACTGACACTCTGCCTTTGCTATAAATTTGAGTGTTTTTTACACTAAAATATTATTTAATTAAACCAACAACATGTTATAATCAAGTTGTGCCATGTCATATTGAAATATTTTTAAAATACTTTAAAAAACTTTCCAACGGCTTTAAGACTAGTTGGTCAAGAATTGTCAGATTGTGCACAAAAAAGAAATTCTCACTTAAAACCCATATTAAGTGTAACAAACTTGCTTTCTACATAAGTTATAAAACACACAGTTCCAAATTCTTTTGTTTGAAGTTTTTTGACATGAACAAGATGGAAATTCTTTTGGTATTTTCAAATGAACTGTGTACCTCTGATCAATATGCTGTGCTAAAAGTTGGCATCTTTGTGGGTGCAGAGCTTCCCTGGCTGAATGTGTTATTGATATTAGAATTCCTTGAAGACACAAAGGTTGAAAAGTTGGTAATCTAAATGGCAAAGTTGTATTTAATAGTAATTTGGCATCCACATTAAGTTTTGAAGTCAGAGTACATAGAATTAATAATCTATCACTTGATTATTAGTCCAAGTATTAAAATCAATTCAATTTCATAAATTAGCCACATGCTTTACAGGTCATTTATTACTTGTTAAAATCAATAAAATTCTTTTTTAAAATTATTTTTTACTTATAGGTGGTTTTATTTTATTTTTTTAATGTGGTGATGAAGATTCAAACCCAGGGCCTTGAGCATTCTAGGTAAGCACTCTACCTCTGAGCTACAATCCGAGCCCCAATAAAATTCTTTTATATTCACCAAAGAAGTCTAAAAAGCACCCTAGTACAAAATGGTCATTTAAGATACAATTCCTTAGGAATATCCACTTGGTAGAGATCAGAGCCAAATAAAAGGGAAGGAATTAAGATGACAGAAAAGAAAATGCTCAAGAAGGCCTTCCTGATTTGTCCCATGTATACTGTATACCTTTCCCAGAATCTCCTCTGAAATGGAATAAATTTTATTAATCCTGAAAAATTTAGGATTGAAATAATGGTATTAATAAAGGAAACAGACAGGAAGTCTGGAAATGAGTAACCTTCAAAAGATCAATCATATACTTTCCACAAATATAACTTCTGCAGATTTTTGGAAATCTTTTAAAATTTCCAAATTTATAGATTTCATCTAGACTTGAGGGTGAGTGATGGAATGGAAAAGAAGGGGAAAAAACAAAACAAGGAAAATTAGATTATCCAGGAAAGAAAAAAGAAACACTCCAAGAGGAAATGAGAGCTGTCAAGGAATGTCAAATATAGAGTTGCTCTTTAATATTTATATCATCAGGGGAAAAAGAAGAGGTTTTTTAAGAGACCAAAACTAGAATTAAATTTAAAAATCAGTCATTTTTATATAGCTAAAACACAATAAAGTTACAAGACAAATTAGGAAAAAATATTTGCAGCATACTTAACAAGAAATTAATATCTTTAACATAAAAGGAGCTTCAAAAGAGGAACAGGCCAGTGGAAAATGGGCTGGTGCTGAGGATATGACTCGAGGTAGAGCACTGTTCAGCAAGCTTGAGGCCCTGCAGTCCATCCCCAGCACCACAAACAAGCCTTGAAGTAACTAAAAGACAAAAAAACACTCAATTTCTAGCAATCACAGTCTTAAAACCAGATGATATACAATTCTGTGTCTTTCAGATTTTCAAAGTAAAAAATTAAAAGATCTAGTATTAATTAAGATGTAAGAGATAAACCTGTGTACAGTATAACTGGATAAAACTTTTCTGAAGGAAAGTTTGGAAATGAGTATTAAAACTCAATATGTCTATATTCTTTGACTTAGCAAATATACACTTAAGAATTTATCCTTAGGAAAGGAACCATTTGACCCATTATCCCTCTCCTCTGTATATGCCCCCAAAGACTTCATTCAAAGCAGCATACTATAGTGACACAGCCACATCAATGTTTAGAGCAGCTCAATTCATAATAGCTATGGAACAAACCTAGGTACCCTTCAACAGATGAATGATTAAAGAAAATGTGAGATATATCTATCTATCTATCTATATATCACACAATGGAATATCACTCAGTTATCTCTAGAAGAATGAAATTATGGCATTTAATGGTAAATGGATGGAGACTATCATACTAAGTGAAATAAGCCAATTCCAAAAAACCAAAGGCCAAATGTTTTCTCTGATAAGCAGATGCTAACACACAATAAGGGTGGGAAAGGGAAGAACAAAAGCTCATTAGTTCAGACAGAGGGGAAGAATAAAGGAAAGGGAGGATGGGAATAGGAAAGATAGTAGAATGAATCAGACATAACTTTCCTATGTTCCTATGAACACAAGAGTGTAACTCCACATTATGTTCAACCAAAAGAATGGGATCCTAATTAGAATAAAATGTACTCCAATGTATGCATGTCAAAATACATTATACTATCATGTATATCCAAAAATAACAAATTAAAAAATCTTTAGGGAGGGACTACAGTAACCCTAACCTAATCAGATAATTAGTCTAAACTTAAAAAATGAAATAATGTCTTAAGCATACCACAAGGTCTTTTACCTCATTAACTGAAAATACATTAAAGATAATCTTGTTGCAGGCTTAAAAGTAGAGTCAACAGACAATTTCAGAATGGCTTAAAATCAATACAACTAACTTACCTCTTTACCATTTAGGTTCAGAACACTCAATGCAGAGCTTCCCTCCAAAAATGTAACCCACATTTTATCTTCTACAAATCTTTAATAAAGATAAAAGCAATAAAAAACCAATTAATTCTTTAGATATAACTAACTCAATGACTAAAGTCCACTGATTACTGATAAACAGGCTGACAGAGGTCAGGAGTATAAGGAGGGAGGACAGTAGGCTGATGATCACCTGGAGAGGGCACTCTTCCTCCTCACATTTCAATCCCTGTTCTTTCAAACACTATGCTAATAAAACAGGCAGAAGAAATGCGCCTTGTTCAAAGTGATCTTAAATATAAAGAGAGTAAACTACAGAGCAAAGATACAAGTCTCCTAACCCTGTAGTCCAGGAGTATGTATTTTTATTGTCTCAGTGTCTTCCTTAAATGACATTTGATCAAGAAAGATGATAGGGAGTTACCACCGGAGACAGACAGACAGACACGGATACACACAACACACACACACACACACACACACACACACACACACACACACACACCAGGTTACAAGAAGTCTTAGGTTATAGTCTGTCTTCAGTTCTTGACAATACAACTCTTGGCCCTTCAATGGTCTTTGGTATGATCTTAAGTTTATACTTTTGAAATGAAATGAAACCACCAAAGGGGAAATAAAAAAAAGAACATTAGAACAAGTTTCAAGGACGGTCACTGTTATATAATAAAATTATTGTGCTAAAAAGAACAAAACAGTAAAATAAAACTCTCAATCTTGTTTACAGAAACAATCTTATGAGTTGAACCATTTGCAACTATATAGAGAAAATATCTATGATACACACACAGACACCTACGTGCATGCACACTTTCACACTAGGACTCAAAGGTATACATTACGGATATTAAGCAAAAGTGCACACAGTACTTTACCCCATTGAAATCAAGGGCCTGGAACAGATTTTTATAATCACTAAAACATGACCAAGGTAACTGATTCAATTTCTTTGGCATAAAGTTATTAAGCTGCAGGATGCAGGATGCTGTAATGTCAAGATGCTGTCATTCTCATACAGAGATGTTATTCTTAGAGAATATGAAGGTATCTTTTTCACAATGTTGGCAACAGATGATATTCCTCTTCAAAGGTCACAACCACCTGTTAGGGCTGCACTGAGGCCGCACCAGTTCCCCAACGCTGAACGTTATTTGTTCTTTGATCATGGTACCAAAGCTTTTATGATTCTAGGTCATAAAAGAATTTCTTGGTCCTTATCCTCAATTAACACAGTGACCCTTACACATTTTTAACTTTAACAAGAGATTTCGGTTTTTAGACATTCATGGATTTAAGTAGGTCCTCTAGCAACTGTATTTTCTTCCTACTTTCACCACTAACCTAAAAGCAATAGTCTTTTCCTTCAATTAATATATATATTTAAATGTATCCAAATTTGTCCTGTCTACATTTCCTGGAACCTCTTATTTAAATTTAAAGGCGTTTACAGACTCAGTTATTCTTTAATGGCTTCTTCTAGACCAAAAAGGAATAATTTAGTTTTAATGCTTACAGTTTTGTTTATTTTTGTTTCTTTGCTTACTTTCATTGCTTGCTTTTTCTTTATCAACTGGGCTACCATAAGGTATAACAATGAATATTCCAAGTGTGGAGACACCTCACAGTTTTATATTAATGTCACCTTATTTTCTTACCAATACTTTTTCCAATCATGATAATAAGCATTTTGAGGAATGCTGTTGGCTCCAATTTTGAGCTAAGAAAATTCCAGTGGGTTACTAAGACAGATAGGTCCCTTTCCTTTATCAACCTTTCATTCCTTACACAATCTGGACTCATTTGAGTGCAGTATTTCACATTTACTCATGAGGATGCTTATTGGCTACTCTGCTGCCCACTCACACAGTGCACAGATCCTTTTGGTGGTATGGCATTTCTGTAGTTGGCAGAGCTTACTGGCATCTGTGAACTTGGAAGATTTCATTATGTACTTCCTAGAGCCCTAAAATTTTGAAAGATTTTTGTTTTCTTTTTAAGGTTTAAAATATTGTTGTCAAAAAATCTGAGGGAAGTCTAAATACAATTTCCTCATTTACTTCTATGGTGTCTCAGGCATGATTTTCATTCTACAGAAAGCACACCATCTGTGAACTGTACTTTTAGAATACAGGGAAGTTTATTATGTGGCTCTTCCCAACAAGACTACAAGCAGAAGTTGCATCAAGTGCTCCTCTGCTCTTCCATAGCACCTAGTAAAGAGATTTGCTCATTGAACATCTGTAAACATACCTAAGAAAGCAAACACCACAAAAAGGCATTTAATAGTACTTTTTTCTCTATGGCATTCAAATACACATGTCATTCAATCTCTCAAAACTGCTACACATATGGGAGAGAACATTTTTAAAACAAGAAAAGAAGCATCTGCTTCTGCAAAGGGCAGATGTTAAACCAATGAGGGAAACCAAGACTGAATGGAATGACTCCTAACTGTTCACCATTTCTCTGTTGGAAATTAAACAGACTTAAACTAATCTAAACATCACATTTCTTAATCTGAAGAAGGGATAATCTCTCCACTTAACTTTTATCACTCCTTAAAAAAATAATCACAGCTTTGTTATAGAGCTGGGTTATACATTACATTGTGTAGGAATCTCAAGAAGTCATCTCTGAATTTGCACATATTTCTCTCTTCAATTGTTCATATAAAATTTTCATTATTCAATTTAAGCTTTCTAAGTAGAGAATTCAGTTTCAAAACCTATGAGCTCTTTGAATAACATCTATAGTATGATTTTTCTTTAGTTTGGAAATAAAAATATTCATACATTACTAAAACACCAATTAGGTGATTTGTAATACAGGAAACTATTGTTTATGAATCATGAGCTGCTTTTGGATAACAAATATTTTACTTACCTTATGAGTATAACTTCACCAAAATTTGCAAACTGCTGCAGGAGCTCATCAATTAATGCATCATCGAAAAAATTATTTTCTTGCAAAGAACTTTTGATTGAAACCAATACTGTACCATCTGGTGGACCCTGAACTGCAATTACTTCTTTATAAATGTTTTGCCTCTCTTCGGCTTCAACTTCAAATATATCTATATCAATCAGGGCAACAACAGGCCTGAAAACATAAAGGAAGATAGATGTGTTAGAAATATTTTTAAAAGGATGTATTTCAAACCAACTTCAAGCACCATTAGAAATACTGAGACAGTTGAAACCTATGGTCAGAAGTCTTCAGCTCAGCTCTTCCATAATGCAGCAAAGTGCCAGGAGTCCACGTGTACAGTATTTTGCTTTCATCTTGAAAACTAGCATTTAGAAGATCTAAATCTTCAGCTGCAGTCAGAACAAAACACAAGACCATATGATCAGGACAGATCATGTGCAGCAAAGAGGCATATCTTTCCTTTCCTTAGCTTTAGTTGTCTAAGGCTGGAATGCCAGACACCCTTGTTAATGGACAGGAAGTCTAGACACCTTTAAATTACAAAGGTTTTTTTAGTAGTTTTATCATTCTATTGTTTATTTAGTAAAAATTATAATGTGGCCTTACTTCTAAGTTTACTTAGAGGCCTGTGACCAAATAGTGTTTTATAATAATTCAATAGACAAGTGGCAGTTCAAAGTACACACAGACCACTTTATTTATTCAACCTAAAAACTTGAATGAGTATTCAATTGAAAAATTTTTAAAGTTTCCTGCCTTCTCTTTTTATGAAATTATGCCACTAAAAACAGATTATTTTTAAAAATGTCATATCTAAGTTTTATTTATTTTATTCTAGGTAACTTTTGTTGAAAAGAATTAGCTTTCTTCTTCTTCATTGGTTTTATATCATTTTAATTCACCTAAATAAAGAAGTCCATTTTCCAACCTGATCTATCAAACGGCCACTTCCTCCTCCTCCAGAGGACACGGTCTGTCCACGCAGGGGTGCGGCACTTCTCACTGGTGTCATAGTCATCAGAAAATAAGTCATATTTATAGGTAGGAGCAAAGGTTACTTTTCCCTCCAAAAATCCTCTAAAAATCTAAAATAAACATACACAAAGCAAGTTATTGTAAAATGCACAAAAGTTCTGTTTTTGTTCAGGCAATCATTCATTAAATATCTATTATGTACTAAATACCCTGGAATGAAATTTGTATCATCTAATGAACACTTTAAATGGAATAAAGTTTTAAAAAAACCACAAAAACAAAAAATGAATGTGGCCTTTTCCTTAGCACTTGTTTAACCTTTCATTAAACATATTTTTTAAAAAAACATGAATAAGGGAATTCTCTATGTCCTTAAGCTATAGGAGACATTGAAAACAGTTTGGAATTTTGGAAGTCATCTAGTCTTACAACTTATTCCCAAATACAGAGCTGATGTCTAAAACTGTTAAAGGTACCTAGAGTATAAGAATTCACATCTTATGATCCCCAGGCATTGTATCAGGTGGGCTCCAACTATTTTTTTAAAATAAATTCTTCCAAAATTTTGTGGTCATAAAGTTTCAAAAAAGCAGATGAGAGCTGGGTGCAGTGGTGCACGTCTATAATCCCAGCGGCTTGGAAGGCTGAAGCAGAATCTCAAGTTCAAAGCCAGCCTCAGCAAAAGTGAGGCACTAAGCAACTCGGTCAGACCTTGTCTCCAAATAAAATACAAATAGGGCTGAGGATGTGGCTCAGTGGTCAAGTGCCCCTGAATTCAATCCCTGGTATCCACCCCCTCCAAAAAAAGGGCAGATGATAAAACAGAAGAAAACAACAAAATAAATTACCCTATGGGGCTGGGTTTATAGCTCAGCAGTAGAGCGCTTGACTCGCACATGTGAGGCACTGGGTTCAATCCTCAGCACCACATAAAAATAAACAAAATAAATAAAGATATTGTGTCCATCTTAAAAAAAATCTTTAAAAAGATTATCCTATGCTCTTAAATACCAAAACCAATAACCCTGGAAATTAAAATTAAAAACTATTACCACCAATTGTGCCCACCAAAAGTATACTTTCTACTTGAAAGTGAGTCTTACAGACACACATTTTTCTTTCTGGGAATTATAATGAGCTCTGTATGCCACACATGAGCATGCTCTCTCTCTCTTGATTCTCAAGAGAGGTAATTCTATATCTGCTTATCTACACATAAGTATAAATATCATCCAAGAAATTAAAAAAACTGATTAAGGAAAGCATGTTTTATAACCCCAAATCCCTTCTCAATGCAAATAACTTCTTAAGCATGTAGGTACCTGCCCAGCATTTTTCTGATTGATAAGTTGATCTCCTGCTATAAGAGAATCCCAGTTTTGCTGTTTTATGAGTTCTTTGACTTCTTCATTAGGGAGATCAATTCGATAGTTGAAATCACCACACCAAAATACATAGTCATGGGAAAAGAGCATCCTTCCCTGAAAGCATGAGATGGAATTTTATGTTCAAAACAACTTGTATAAATGTTTTACATTATTTTGTTGCCTCAGATATGCCTCCCCTCCCACAATTCTGTTTCTTTAACCCAATAGTAACAACACCTGAAATTATCTGTAAAGGTGAATACTGTTGATGTTTCTAAGAACTAACTTAAATTTTCAAAAACCGTAATATAGAATTTGAGGTAATTAAAAACACATTTCAGAGCTTTATTTTCAAGGACAAGCAACAGAAGCTTACCATAGGAAAACTTAATTTTCGTGCTATTTCTACAAAATCTTCATTTCTCTCTTTGACTTGTGACTGCCCTGCAGCAAAGTGGCTACAGACGAAGCAAAGGCTTGTTGTATGGAAGAGCATTCGGATTGCAACTGCTCCTTTATTTCCAGTTGCACCTCCCATTCCAGTCTTCACAGTATCAACTGCAACATCCCTTTGAAACAAGAACTACAGATAAGTGTTTCCCTGAAGCAATATTCTAGCCCTTTTTATAGATATTTAGTGGTAGAAAGTAGCCTTAGAAGAGTGCTGTTTACTGACCTGATAAAAGGAGCATGCTGTGGTCTGATAAAAACAAACAGGCAGACGCCTACCAACTGTTCAGAAGCCAGCAGCACATACTTATTGTCTCTGGAGATTGTCTTCTGAAGTTCTACAGCCCATAGCTTCTGATTTGTTGTGCTAACAGAAAATATTAAAAAGGGAATCTTTAAAAAGATACCATACTTTACCTGAATTTCTCAAAACTCTAAAATCTTTCTCCAGGCTATTTTTGTTTGTTTCATTTAAGAAGAAATTTGGCCAAAATAACAGCACACTTCAAAATCTTATCTATAACTCCTTTACAAAGAAAATATGAACTGACTTAATAAATAACACAAGTAATTACAAGCTTGTACACTATTTTTTTCTTAGGTATTCATTAGGGTCAAGGAGAAGTATGTGCCTCCAGACATTTCAGACATTTTTCTTATTTTATGGAATTACAATTGATTTAGTTTTTAAAATTACTTATGAAAACTTTTCAATGTACAAGAGATAATTATAAAATAAACCACCATATTCCATTATTCAGCTTTAATATAACAAACATTTGCCAACCCCCCCATTCATGGTGGTTGTTGTTTTTGGGTTTTTTTTTTTGCTTTCTTAAATAAACCTGGAACATTCTAGACCAAATCTGATACACACCATTTCATTCATAAATATTTCATTATTCATCTCTAATGCAATAGGACATTTTTATTTTTATATAACCACAATGTTACTATCACACTTAAATTTTAACAATTTCTTAATATCATCTAATACTTGGTTCATATTTAATATGATTTTAATGATTTAATACCTAAAAATATCTTATTGTGGTTGGTTTGTGTAATGGTTTAGACATGAGGCATCTTCCCCACCCCCCCAAAGCTCCTGTGTTAATGCAGGAATGTTTTTTTTTTTAAATTGGTTGTTCAAAACATTACAAAGCTCTTGACATATCATATTTCTTACATTAGATTCAAGTGGGTTATGAACTCCCATTTTTACCCCAAATACAGACTGCAGAATCACATCGGTTACACATCCACATTTTTACATAATGCCATATTAGTAACTGTTGTATTCTGCTACCTTTCCTATCCTCTACTATCCCCCCTCCCCTCCCCTCCCATCTTCTCTCTCTACCCCATCTGCTGTAATTTAATTCTCTCCCTTTTTTTTTCCCTTTCCCCTCACAACCTCTTATATGTAATTTTGTATAACAATGAGGGTCTCCTTCCATTTCCATGCAATTTCCCTTCTCTCTCCCTTTCCCTCCCACCTCATGTCTCTGTTTAACGTTAATCTTTTCCTCATGCTCTTCCTCCCTGCTCTGTTCTTAGTTGCTCTCATAATATCAAATAAGACATTTGGCATTTGTTTTTTAGGGCTTGGCTAGCTTCACTTAGCATAATCAATGCAGGAATGTTTAGAGGTCAAATTATCAGGTTGTGAGAGCTGTTAGGCAGGTGGGTGCAGCCAGAAGAGGTGAGTCACTGATGCATTCATCTTTTCTGTGTCCCCTTCCCCCCCTTTCCTCTTTTTGGCTTCCTTGCTGCCATGAATGGAGCAGCTGTCTCTACCATCCCCTTCTACCATAATGTTCTAATTCACCGTGGACTTAGAGCAATAGACTCAACTGACCAAGGACTAAGCCTCTGGAACTGGAAGCCAAGATAAACTTTTCCTCTTCTAAGTTGTTATGGTTGCGTATTTTGGTTAAAGCAATGAAATGCTGATTAACCCAGTTTATTTCTTTAAAACAGAGGGAAAACATGGCCTACACAACACATTTGCTTGCCAAGTCTCTTGAATCTCTCTTAATCTTTTATATCTCTAATATTACCATCCTGTTTTTCTTAATTCTTTTTTTCTCAATATGTATATATTGTTTATTTGTTCAATATAAGATCATATATGACTTGTTTTTTTAAATTGATTTTATTTTTAAATACATGACAGGAGAATGCATTACAATTCTTATTACATACATAGAGCACTATCTTTCATATCTCTGTTTGTATATAAAGTATGTCCACATCAATTCATGTCTTCATACATGTACTTTAGATAATGATGTCCATCACATTCCACCATCATTACTAATCCCCTGCCCCCTTCCACCATCCTGTTTTTAATATCATTTTTCTTCTTTTTTTTTGAAAGAAACTGGGTCATGTGCCCATAAAATATTGAACAAATTGGACTTGGCTGATGTTTTAATTTTATCTTAACATATCTCCTCTATCCCTTACATTTCCTGTAAAATGATTAATGTAAAAACTAGATTAAAAGCCATGATCAAATTTTATGCATTAATTTTGGTAAAACTAAGCTACTAGTTTGTGCTGTGTACCTCCCACCATATCAAAGCAAAAGGCACATCATCTCTAGTAATGTTAAACTGATTTAGATCAGTAACGGATTCCAGTTTCCCCACTAACCCTTCTTTTAGAATTTAGCATTTACTGATGATGATTGCTCAGATTAATTATTTCATGAGGAGTTGAAAAATGTTAACTTCATAATTTCTACATTTCATAGTCAATCATAATAGACTGGATTATAAAAAGCAGAGATTATATGCAATATTGTTCATCTAAGAAATACCAGATAAAAGTTCATTTTCTTACCTATAGAAGTTTGATAGCATTAAGTTTGAAACTAAGAACTGCCAATCAAGAGCAAAACAGTTTTCTCTCCTTGTTCCAGGTCACACAAATGTTAAGTATAAATATGACCTCATACCCATCAGTCCAATACTATGCAATACGTCCTCCAAACATTGTCTCACCACCTACCATAGTCCCATTACTATAATGTGGATTCTTTCTGGAAAGAAAACAGTATCCTCCTCATTTTCTTTATGCCACTCCTCAGGTCATTGAACCCTACCCTGATCATTCCATTTAAAACTGACGACACTTTCCACCTCCACAGACCTGATTCCCTTTACCACTATCTATTTTTCATAACACTTTTCTAACATGCTCTATAATCTATTATAGTTATTGTCTGTCTCTTCCCACTAGAATACAAAATCCAAGAAGGCAGGTGTTTCTGGGCTGGGGTTATGGCTCAGCAGTAGGGCACTCGCCTCGCACGTGCGGGACCCTGGGTTTGATCCTCAGCACCACATAAAAATAAATAAGTGAAATAAAGGTATTGTGTTCAACTACAACTAAAAAATAAATATTAAAAAAAATAAGGCAGGTGTTTCTGTCTGTACTGTTCACTGAGGTATATATCTGTACTACCTAAAATTATGTGATCAAATGATACTGGTTAAATAAATGAATAAACAATCACTGCTTTTTATTAAAGAGAAATTGATTTAACTCTTTTTAGACAAACAATTTGTTTGGTACCAAGAACCTTAAAAGTATGCTCTATTTCAAAATCAAATATATATTTTCAAAAAAGCTACTTGAGCAGCACAATGTTTTTCTACTTCCCTAACTGAATTATAATTCACTTTGGCCAACAAAATAATTGTAATTTCTAAAATTGATGACAAAACCATAATATTTTATCGACAATATTCTTCTGAAAATCTTTTAAAATGTTATAAAAATGGGCAATTTTTCACACATAAAAGCAATTATATTTTGTTAAAACACTTAAGCTTTAAGTTTTACTCAATTTGTACTTGTAAATTGGCTTCAGTTCTCTGAAGTGTGGTCTGGAGACATCTGTGAGGATTCCCCAAATCAATGGAGTCAAAACTGTTTTTATAACACTACTGAGACATTGCTTTTTTCACTGTGTTGGCCGACATTTGCACTGATGATGTCAAAGCAACAATGTTAAAAGTGATGACTTCACTTGAAACCAGGCACCAAACTGTATTGGTAGTCAATATATCCTCATTTTGATGTAATTTCAGGAAAATAAAAAAGCCATTTTTCCTTAAGACTGTCCTTAATGATGCAGTAAGCATAGTTTTATCAAGCTTAACCCTTGAGTCAAATCTTTTCAACATTCTATGTGATAATGTGATAAATGGGAAATATACACAAAGTGATTCTATATACTCAAGTATGATTATCTCAAGGAAAAGTATCAATACTTTGAGTTGTGAGCTAATTGCCATTTCTTACCACCACCACACACACACACACACACACACACACACACGCACGCACGCACGCACACACACACGCACGCACACACAGACCTGGGAGATTGAACCCAGGGGTGCTTTACCACTGAACTACATCCCTAGCCCCCACTTTTTAACTGTTCTTTTTAATCATACATGCCAGTAGATTCTGTTTTGATATATTTATACAAACATGGAATATATTCTAATTTGGATCCCAGTCTTGCAGATGTACATGATGTTGAGATTCACTGTAGGAAAGTTGTTCATTCTACTATCTTGGTTGGAGTGAGATGAAATCTCGATATAGTTTTAATTTGCGCTGCTCTAATTGCTAGAGATGTTAAATATTTTTTCATATATTTGTTGACTGTATTTATTCTTTTGGGAAGCATCTGTTTTGTTCCTTTGCCCATTTATTAATTGGGTTATTTGTTTGGGTTTTTTTTTTGTGTGTGTGTGTGTTAAGCTTTTGGAGGTTGTTTGCATATCCTGGAAATTAACAACCTATCTGATGTGCTGGTGGCAAAGATTTCCTCCCATTCTGTAGGCTCCCTCTTCATGTTCTTGATTGTTTCCTTTGCTGTGAAGAAGCTTTTTAGTTGATACTATCCCATTTATTGATTCTTTGTTTTAGTTCTTGTATTTTAGATGTCTTATTTAAAAAAAGCTGTTGGAGTACTGGATCTACATTTTCTTCTAAGAGTTGCAGGGTTTCTGGTATAATTCCTAGGTCTTTGATCCACTGTGAGTTGACTTTTGTGAATAGAGATAGGCATTAAATTTCATTCCACTACATGTGGATTTCCAGTTTTCCCAGCACCATTTGTTGAAGAGATTTATCTTTTCTCCAGTGTATGTTTTTGGAGGCTTTGTCTAATGTGAGATGACTGTATTCATGTGGGTTTGTCTCTGTCTCCTCTATTCTATTCCCTTATTCTTCATGCCTGTTTTGGTGCCAAAACTACTGTATTGTTACAATAGCTATTTTTGTTACTATAGCTCTGTAGTATAATATAAGGTCATCCCCAGCCCTTTTTAGTTTTTATTTTGAGACAGGGTCTCACTAAATTGCTCAGGATGACTTTGAACTTACATCCTCCTACCTCAGTCTCCAGAGACACTGAGATAACAGGCATAAAACTGTCACATTTTTCATGGAATACAATTGTTCTTGAAAGAACTAATGACAAGGCTGGGGTTGTGGCTCAGTGGTAGAGTACTCGCTTAGCACAAGTGAGGCACTGGGTTCGATCCTTAGCACCACATAAAAAGAAATAAAGATGTTGTGTCCACCTACAACTAAAAAATAAATATTTTTTTAAAAATAAAGAAAGAACTAATGACAGACTATGGCTATTCAGATTTGATTAATTATCAGACATATATTTTTTTCAGCCAACCCCGTCTCTTCAAGAAAAACAACCAAGAACATTTGTTTATAATGATAAAAAGTTGAGTTTTTAAGCAAAAAATAGAATTCTGGAAAACTAGTGTCTGCTATCATATCTTTACAGTTTCCAATATTTAAAAAAATTTTTCATATATCAGTGATGATATTAACTAATATAGTGCTTTGATATGTATGATAAGATATGTCAAACTTTAGTAACTCTACATAACTAAGTTAACTTTTCCAAATGACCAATATATGATTTACAAAATTATTCAAGGATTGGGCTGGGATGTGGCTAAGCAGTAGAGTGCTCGCCAAGCACTGCAAAGCCCTGGGTTCGATCCTCAGCACAACATAAAAATAAACAAAATAAAGGTATTGTGTCTAACAAGAACTAAAAAAAATTTTTTTTTAAATATGAAAGGATAAAGTATCAATGAAGAACTTTAGTATAAATAGAGGAATTAAAATCATTGATATGGTTTCATATTCTATTCTGCAACTAACTTTTAAGACAAGTTTTTAAGACAAACTTTTGAGTTTGGATGTAATATCAGAGAAGAAATTATCTGGAAAGGCCATTAAAAATTTTCCCTTTTCAACTACACATTTATGTGATTTTTCTTCCATATAGTTCAACTAAAACAACACACTGCAATCGAGTGATACAGAAGTAGATATAAGTTTCTAGTTGTTTTAAGTCAGACATTAAAGAAATGTGCAGAACTATAAAACCATGCCAACCTTTTCAGTAAATTTTGGAATGTTATTCTGTGAATATTTCAATGAAATTTATATGAGTGCATTAAAACAGGTTGAAAATGTAATCTAGAGTTTATATACCCTATAATCTTTTCATCTATGAAATACATCTATATTTTTTCAAACTCTCTAAATATTCACCTGTTACTTTTCTCAAAAGATTGCCTTTTAAAACAATAATCATTCAATATTATTTCAAGGTTACCATAAGTGGTATATTTGCTTTTATAGGTGTTCTACATCTGGGATAATGAGATTAAAATGAGTTAAATAAGTGTTTTTAAATTTTCAAGTTTAACTTCTAATATAATAAATATAACAACATTAATAAAATTTCTTTGAGATTGTTTTAGCCAGCTTTTTCACTGTTGTAACTGAAAGACCCGATCAGAACAACTGTAGAGGAGGAAAGATTTATTTAGGGGCTCGTGGTTTCAGAGGTATCAATCCATAGACAGCAGGCTCCATTCCTCAGGGCTTGAGGTGAGGCAGGACATCATGGTAAAAGAGTGTGGCAGAGGGAAACAGCTCATTTGATGATCAGAAAGCAGAGAAAGATATCTTCACTTGCCAGAATCAAATATATACCCCAAAGCTATGCCCCTAATGTACCACCTCCTCCAGCCATACCCCACCTACCTTCAGCCACCACTCAAGTTAATCTCATCAGGGATTAATTCATTGATTGTATTAAGACTCTCACAGCCCAATCCGTTCTCCTCTGAACCTTCTTGCATTGTCTCACATGTGAGATTTTGGGAGACACCCCACATAAAGATTCTCAATATTTTTAAGAGTGTAGAGAGATTCTTAGACCAAAAAGTTTAAGAACTGGTATTACATAGCTTAAAGATCACTTTTACATATATTATCTCAATTTATCCTGGCAACAATAACTAAATTACCTGTTATGGCTTGGATCTGAAATGTCCCCCATAGTCTCACGTTTTTAAAGACTTGGTCCCCAATGGAGCAAGGTTCAGAAATGGAGACTTGGGTAAGTGACTGGATCATGAGGACTCTGATTTCATCAATGGATCAATCCATTAACAGTTAAATAGATTACAGAGAGGTGCTAGAAAAGTGTAAACAGGTTGGTCACAGATGGAGGAAGTAGGTCATTGGGGACATGCCTTTGGAGACCCTGTCTCTCTCATGAGTTGAGCAGCCTTTTCCCTGGTAGGCCATGATGTTCTGCTTTACTTGAGGCTCAGAGCAATTAAGATGACTAACCATGGACTGAAACCTCTGAAACCATGAGTAAAATAATCCTTTTTCTCTCCAAGTTGTTTGTGAAGCATTTTGGTCACAGCAATGATGAAAAGCTAACATGTTACCTGTGTTCCAAGTCCCTCAATAAGAAAAATTTCCAGTGTTACTTGACCAGCTTACCTTGCATTCACAATGTTTCCAGCATTCAACTCTACCATTTCTTCAAAACCAATTGCAAATATATCAGTTGGTTTACTTCTTTTATCTACAATTAAGCATCCAAGAAATACTTTTAAATATAGCCTTAATCAAATTACAATCTCATCCAATAAAACGTAACACCAGATCTCATAAAAATCTACTTTTTGTGTTTTGAGTTAACTAATTCATACAAAAGGTAACATTACTTTAAATTTACTTTCTACTATATCTTAAACTTGATTCTTTAAGAAATACAATTGATCGACAAATACATAAAAAATGTTCAATATGTCTAGTAATTAGAGAAATGCAAATCAAAACTACTCTAAGATTTCATCTCACTCCAGTCAGAATGGCAGTTATCAAGAATACAAGCCACAATAAGTGTTGAAAGGATGTGGGGAAAAGGCACATTCATGAGTTGCTGGTGGGACTGCAATTTGGTGCAACCACTCTGGAAAGCAGTATGGAGATTCCTCAGAAAACTTGGAATGGAACCACCATTTGACCAAGCTATCCCACTCCTTGGTCTATACCCTAAAGACTTAAAAATAGCAAAGTACAATAATGCAGCCACTTCAATGTTTATAGCAGAACAATTCACAATTGCTAAACTGTGGAAGCAACCTAGATGCCCTTCAACAGATGAATAAATAAACAAACTGTGGTATATGTACACAATGGAATATTACTCAGCATTAAAAGAGAATAAAATTATGGAATTTGCAGGTAAATGGATGGAGTTGGAGAATAACACTCTAAGCAAAGTAAGCCAATCCCAAAAAACCAAAGACCAAATATTCTGAGAAGTGTATGCTGACACATAATGAGGGGTGGGGAGAATGGAGGAACTTTGATCGGGCAAAGGGGAGGGAGGGATGGGAAGGAAGGAGGTAAGGGGGCAGGAATTATGGTGGAATGAGATGGACATCATATCCTAGTTACATGTATGTCTACATGTGTGGTGTGACTCTACATCATGTACAACCAGAGAAATGAAAAGTTGTGCTCCATTTGTGTACAATGAATGCATTCTAAATACATTCTGCTATCATGTATAACTAATTAGAACAAATAAAAAAAAGTTTAAAAGATTATTACTCTTGGAAACCCTTAAGTAACATTTTGAAAGAATCTTACATTTGAGTCATGGACAATAGAGAAACTATTATCACTTCTTGAAGGCTAAAGTGAATCAAAATTGGAGAGGTGAAAGATTTATTAAGAAAAGACATAACGAATAAAGTGGCTGAGAAACTCTCAAATTTTGGAGATAACAGCTGGGAGGCATTTTTCATATTCGAATTTGAAACTTTTTGCTATTTCCTACATGAATGTAATCCAGGAAAAGGAGAAGAGAACCAGGGGTTAAGATACTTCACTTTGTCTCAGCTATTATCCTTTTTTATATCTGAAAGAACTAAAAAAGAAGGGAAGCTACTTCAGATAAGCAGTCCTGGGGTACTTTGGGGAACTTCATATTAAAAATAAAGACAAATAGCTAAAATGAGCCTAAAATATTATGAACTAATATTGAAAAATAAAAAAGTTTTGACTATTATTACATGCCAAGCTCAAATCTGCATCATATCTCATGTAGCTACCACACAAACAACTTATATAAGACAGAAAATTATCTTTGTTACAGACAGGAAAATGAAGCTTTGGAGAACCTATGAAACTTGCCTAAGTTCACACATCCATTGAGACATGGCATACACACTGTGGAGCCAAGCTGCCTTAACTCACACCCTCTTTGTGCCATTACTGCTATATGACCATGAGCAAATTATTTCCACTTTTCTATCTCAGTTTCCTCATCCATAAAGCTGGAATAATGTTAACATAATAGGTCTAAGACTAAATAAGCATCTGTAAATTATGTAGAATTACAGGGTTAGTTATTATTGTATTATTATTACCATTATTATTTCTTCTGTTTCCAGCTTGGATTAAATTAGGCAAAAAGGGCATTTTAATAAAAAGTTTTAGGAAAATCCCAGTGATTAAGTCAGGATTAAAATAAATTTTATTTTATTTTATTTTATTTTTTTTAAAGAGAGAGTGAGAGAGAGAGAGAGAGAGAGAGAGAGAGAGAGAGAGAGAGAGAGAGAGAGAGAGAGAGAGAAAGAGAGAGAATTTTTAATATTTATTTTTTAGTTCTTGGCGGACACAACATCTTTGTTGGTATGTGGTGCTTAGGATCGAACCCGGGCCGCACGCATGCCAGGCGAGCGCGCTACCGCTTGAGCCACATCCCCAGCCCTAAAATAAATTTTAAAAGACTAAAAAAAAAGAAAGAAAAAAATACTACTTTTTGTACTCATAACCTTCATATATAACATTGTTCATTATATACTTTTTTTTTTTTTTTAGAAAAAGGAAAAAAAGTTTTATTGCTTTGCTAGCAAAGGAGAAACACAGGGAACTCCTGTCCCAGAAGCTGTGATTCTGCCCATCAGCAGGAACAGATGTTTTTAAAGAGGTGACCCTATATACTATTTTTCAAAGTAATTTGATTTTTTTAAAAAAATTAAGTTCTCTTAAATTCCTTTTTCTAATGAGAATCATAATGAAAGCATCCTTACAATAAGTTTTGTAAGCCTACTTATAACCCACCCTGATATTTCTTACCATAGGAATTAAACAAAGAACTAGAATTGAAAAATTAGGCATATTAGTCTTGAAGAATAATATTCAAATTATCAGTTACAAAATAATCTTTGTTCATGTCAGTTTAAAAGATTAAAACAGACATCATTAACCAAAATATATGTATGAAGACACAAACTGGTATCAACATACTTTATATACAACCAGAGATATGAAAAATTATGCTGTATATGTGTATATATATGTGTAGTAAGAATTGTAATGCATTCTACTATCATTTAATTAAAAAAACAAAAGAATAAAACAGGACTAGTTTTTCTTACATGTGTGTGACTACCTTCAATGATATCTATTTACATCAAACCCTATTTCAAAACTCAACTATCAAAAGATAAAAAAGGTATAGAAATAAAAAAGAGGTAGATTTGACCTATAAAAATGTTGGCCCTCAAATTTATAAAGGAAGCCAAAGTTTCTTTTTAAAATTAATGCACATTATCAAGCACTACATTTGTTTCCTAAATCAACAAATCACCAGTCAGGTTTTAAAATTAAGACCACTTAATAAAAAGCCAACCTTGAAACTCCTGAATGCCAGCTAACTTGGGTGCATCAAGAAGCCAGTCAGTGAGCGTCTGATTCTTAAAAGCAATGCTGCGAAACTGCTTCCCACCATTCACATTCCAGGTTCCGACACATACTCTAATTTTCTTGGGTTTTGAATACTTGTAGAAGTTCTCACACATGCTCTTTAGTACTTTTGAAGATGCTAATCAAAAACAAAACACAACAGAATTTTAGCTGCATTATGCCATTTATAAAAATTTATTTTCATAACTGAGATATGAAAAGTGTAATTATCATCACAAGCACAAATAAGATACATGCACAGGCATAAAAATGATCTAGCATTGAATGCAAAGCCCAGCTTGAGGCAATTAAGCAACACACTTTTTAAAAAAAAAAATCAATAAAAACAAATATAATAGCCAAAGTTAAAAAACTATTACAAAATCATTATAGCAACATACAACATGCATAATAAACAGTTCCATTACAATGAAACATTTACTGTTTTAAAAAGTACAAAAATCTACAAGTTGAACATTTTTAGGAATATAGTAACTGGACTTTAAACAATTTTTATGAAGAGGCTGGTAAAAACTCATATTTTATTTCTCCTCAAATAAAAACATTTAAGAGCATTTATTTTTAAGATTTTTGCTACTGACAGGTAGCTTGATAAATAATGGCAAAAATATATATTATGGAAGATATGAGACAGCTGAAAATGAAATAGAAACAAAAGTCCTTAGGAATGGTCCATGAGGCCCTAAATAATTTATCTAATCCTTCTACCTTCTCCTTTTCACTCACTGTTCTGCCACTGGCCTCCTACTGTTTTAAAAAGATACCAGGTCTACTCCTACCATAGGGCCTTTGTCCTGGCCATTTCCACTGCCTGCAACGCTCTCACTGCACCTCCTTAAAGTCTTTTCAATGAAGTCATCCCTGACCACCTTATTTAAAACTGCTGTCTGCTCCTGACCTTCCATTACCCTCTATTGCTTGTTTTTTTCTCTAGCATCTACCATTTACAAACTATGTACAGGTTGAGCAATTCCAATCTGAAAATCCGAAATCCAGAAATTTTTGAGCACAAATATGATGCTCAAAAAATTTTGGATTTTTAAGCAGTTGAAATTTTGGAGTTTCCAATTAGGATACTCAAGCAGTAAATCTATGCAAATATTTCAAAACTCTGAAATATGAATCACTTCTGCCCCCAACCATTTTAGATAAGGGATATTCAACCTGTATTGGGATATTCAACCTGTATTTTATTTATTCATTGTGTAGCTATCTCCCTTCATGACAACTGAAAAAAGGTTGGTCTTGTTTACTGAAATATCCCTAGCAACAAAAAAGGTGCCCGATACAAAATAAAAATACAAAATTGCAAAATGAATGCTCAATACATTTTGAATCCTCAGCCTCTCTTCTTGCATATTTTTTGGTGTATCATCTATCTTGCCCTTCTAAGCCTACACCCCATCTTGGCACTTAAAAATAGAACTTTAACAGTACCTCAACCTAAAACCACAATATTTGCACTTAATTGGCAGTTAACTGGTAAGAGAAAAAGGAAATCAAAACTATTTCACCTTTTACCACATAATCTTACATTACTATGATATTATGAAGTATCAGTCTACTGATAAAATAAGAGTGGAAACAATAAGGATTATAATGCTTTAGGATTATTATAAATATAGTTTTAGTGAAAGAACTGTTGGTTCTGATAATAAGCATATCCCCATTGTTCCAGCAGTAGATATGCATATTTCTTACCCTCTTGCCAGTGATTTGACTACCTGAAGAGGTATTTGGACAGTAATAAAATCAGATTATTTGTTTTGGCCTGTTGGTATGGTTAATTGAAAGCTGACTGTACCTATATAAAAATCATTCTCTATTACTATGGTTTATCTTTGGTCTTTATCATTAAAGTCACTGCCATTGTTACTACTGTGAAGAGAGCTTCTAAAATACATTCTACACTGAAATACATTCTATGATTGTATAACTTGAAATATTAAGCAAGAGAATAATGAATAGCATGAACAAAAAGAGGTTGTGGCATTGTATAAATTAATAAAGTCAAATTGGTTTTTAAATGGAATAAGGTAATATGTATACACATACATATATGTATATTTGTGTAAAATATACACACAAACACACACATACACTAATGTACTTAAAGAAATAATGAATCTGTACTCAAACAACAGATGTCCATCCCTAAATACCACATCATTTCAGAAAATCACTATATGATCCCAAAACATAGCCAAGTGCTCTCTTCCCTACTCTTCTCAAAAGACTCAGAAAAATTAGGCAAAACAAATCTTAAGTAATTTGATACCAAATCTTAACAAGGGGAAGAAAAGATGTTATTTTCAGCCAAATTTCTGGCATGAGCTTTGTTGCTTTTATTCCTTTTGCCACATATTCGTCTTTAAAGACAAAATTGTAAACCTTGTCCACAGAATGAAGAAATGGGCTCCTCTGAATAAATAGGCAGGAAAAATAATAACCTTTAGGTATTATGTACTTAAGTCTTCTGACTTGGTTAGTAATACTAGTGTTTTTAAATTAAACAATTTCAGATCATATTTTAGTGCAGGTCTGTAGTTATAGAATATTGTCATCCAGCCGGGCGCAGTAGTGCACGCCTGTAATTCCAGTGGCTTAAGAGACTGAGGCAGGAGGATCCTGAGTTCAAAGCCAGCCTTAGCAAAAGTGAGCCATTAAGCAACTCAATGAGTCCCTGTCTCTAAATAAAATACAAAATAGGTCTGGGCATGTGGCTCAGAGGTTGAGTGTCCTTGAGTTCACACCTCACTATCATCCCCTCCCCAAAAGAGAATATTGCCATCCATAATGTAAGAAAATGTGACAATGCTTTTTCACCACTGTGACTGCCACAGTTGAGAAGCCACAAATAACACAGATAGCATTCTGAAATTAATCCAAAGGAAGGTATAGAACTAACAATGCTTGTTTAAAGAAATAAAAAAATGAAATTAAAACTAGCTGAATTATCTTTAATTGGAATCAAGCCATTGATATGAGAAGATACAGAACTTTGTATATCTCCTTCTAAATGAAGTACTTAACTTTTAAAGTAACATTTTTCTTTCAGATTAAAACAAAATATCAATTTATCCTGTTAGAGTCTGAGGACAAAATGAGAAAATTTCCAATTACATCTTTTTATTTGTGTACAGTATAAACTTTAGAAAAAGAAAGAAAAAGTTGCTTTTATTTATAGATCAATTGACTATACTGTACCTGACTGTAATGTCTGTTCAGAAACTATGGATGCACCAGGAAGAAAACAAAGAATCATTAGTAAAACAACAAGTTACAGTTAAAATCCAGAGTGTTATGGTAAAACATTCTGAGATGATCTCACTTTTCTTTAAAAAAGTTAATTCAATGACTTGATTTTTTTCCTGTTGACTATAGGACACCAAAGATTACAAATAGATGACAATAACTGATACAAATCCTCTGCATCACAGGATATTCTACAGTGACTCAGCTCCACTGTTTCACAATCAGAAGGCCCAAAGCCTGCTCTTTCAGTTGCTTCTGTGTTTGTGTATATGTGTGCATGTGCACATGTTTAAGGATATGAATATGAAAATTTAGGAAGGTGAAGACTCTAAAGATATGGAAAGTACTGCTCTAATACATACCTTTAAGTATGTCTCCTGAGACTCACCAGTTGATAAGTACTATCAGTTCAGCTGTAACAAGATATATACATTCTAAAAACATCACTGTATTATGCAAAATTGTGCCAATTCCCAGAGAGAATTGGGGTTTATGAGGAAAATAGGGTTGGGGCATCACATTAAAAACTTCAACAGTAACATACCAAAGTGATAGGAACCTAATAAACACAATAGCATGTATTATGCATGTTAAAAGGTTACAAAGTACATGAATACTACAATAATGCACTTCATCTTGAAAAGATATGAAGTTAACTTGTAGAAATGGGAATCAGAAGGGCATAAAAATTGTGAATGCTAGCAGAAAGGTTATTGGAAAAATGGATGAGCAGTTGAAATACCAGATGAGGATAGGTATAGCTCATAACACACCGGGTGAATTGGGGTAAAGAAGATGTATTAAGATACATGCTTATGTGTATGTGTGCTTTACATATTTGTTATTTGTACCCATCTCAGTTTTATTGGATACAGTTTTCTACATTTACCTAATGTTGCTTGCCATCAAAATCACGCATAAGCTCATGCAAAGTTGGCATTATGCTCAAATCACTCCTAATATATCAACCATACTGGAACAAATTCCCAGTCTCAAAACAAGCGTTATAGCAGAACTGACTGCACTAATTTTTTAAAGGAATATTTTACATCTAGTAAAATGTGCAGGAAACTAAAAATCTGATGCTCAAGTCTGGGAATTACTTGGGTTCTTTGCTGCTCTTTTCCTTCAACCACTTACTTTCAATTGTTGCTTATTAATGCCTCCACATCAAAGTAGGCACAGGTGGAAAGAGGTGACAAAACATAAATCAGTCAGTCTCTACTTTTGAAAGCCAGAAAGAAAGCCTGAAGTCAATAATAGTAGCTAAGACCAGATCTTTTTCCCCAGAGTCTGAGGAGTCAGTCTTGGTCCCCTAGCCTCTAACAGATGCATGAGGAGCTGATCATAATCCCTTCAGAGCACTATGTGGAATTCTAAGAGCTCACAATCATCTATTTGGCCAAATAATTAAACAAAAGGACATAACTTGATGCATAAACAATTTTCTTCACTTGAGCAGGAAACACTAGAAGGTTTATATGGGGCTAACAGTAAAAAAAAAAAAATGTCAACAGCGCTATAAAGTCAAAATGGAAAAACAGTGGAAGTATGGAAGAAGTCCAATTTATTTTGTCAATTATAAACCAATAAAGCTCAGACGTGAAAAAAAGGAACACTAATCTACTACATATATAAAGAATGCTGAGTTTTCCTACAGTACTATTTTTATGTGCTCACTGACATAAGAAATTCATTTGATTTTAAATAAAGACAGAATGGAAGATAAAAAGCTATCTTAAAAAACCATATATTTATGCCAAATATTGAATTAGTAATAGCAGTTAATGACCAGTAATAAGCACTACTTTATATTATTGATTAATGTGATTTAATATTTATTTCAACTATCACAATAAAGTTAAGACAAAGTACAGAATTTTGGGGGGTGGCGATTAGAAAAATAAACAACATATTCATTTTTTCAATAAAGTATTTAAAATATAATTAGATTATTGAACGTTCTATTATAAGTGCTAGCTGAATATTATATGAAAACTCACCTATTATAAAGTTGGTAATACATAAGATCATTTACTCCCTCACTTGTTATCTAAGAAGAAAATATGCATAATCTAGAGAAGAAAATATTTGGCCAGTTTCTGTTTAAATAATACCACTAACAGTATAATCATTTTAAAAAGACAAGCTACAGTTGAAGAATCAATTTTTAAAAATCACCTTTACAAAAATTCCTTCCAAAACTATTTAATCAACTATGATCTAAATATTATTTGTTTTAATGTTTACATTTACCTCTTCAACTTTTACAAGAATTACATAAAATAAATAAAATATAAAGTAAGTACACATACCACGCAAACTTCCAGTAGTTAAAAGTGCCCGAGCTTTGTCAGCTAAATCACTGTTTAGAGTGTTTCCCAGTAGCAAAACATCAATGGCCTCTTGCTTGGAGCTATCAAAGAAGTTATTCTGAATTGTTCTGGTAACAGAACGAGCACCATCTTTTAACTTTCCAGCCTGTTGAGGGAGAAAGAAGCATGAGTTTTCATTCTAAATACTGTTCATTTTACTTGAGTCAATATTTTGCAAGTATAAATTGGTTTCATATGTTTTTAGTTTAAAAAGGACCTAATCACCTTACTTTGCAGGTACAACCGTTACATTAAAAGGCCTCAAGATGTCACTATTTCCTTTCTTCTCTCACATAACAGTTCACAAAGAAAGAAAAAAGCTAAGTGCCACAATTACATCCAGTAGTGATACAGAAAAGTAAAGGAAATAACCAGAAGTGTACTTATATAGTTTGTATATTTAGAGTCATTTTCTGTCCTATACAAATATAAATCATAAAAATAATAAACATATTCCTACAGTGAGGTGATTATGACTTTTAATATATATGTCTTTTACTTAGGCATGTTAGTTATCTCAAAGAGGATTCAATTTGATCTTACAGATTTTGACTGTCCAAAACAAACAAACAAACAAAAAAACCCAAATATAAAAACAAAAACCCCCAAACTCTTGCCTTTTAAAAAATAACTTTAATTTATAATATACTTTTCTTTAAAGGAATAACAATAATTAGACTTCTTTTCAGAATAAAGAGTCATTTTCTTCAATGCCACCAAATGAATGCCACTCTATTTTTACTTAAATTTCACATTAAAACATTGTTTCCCTTCAGATGATAACATACACAAATGATATTGAAAAAACACTCACCATTCACATTATCAGGCAATTAATCAAAAGGAACCCAGAGAAAGGAAAAGAAAGAGCAGTTCAGATGTTAGATTTTAGCTCATTTCAGTCTAGTATATTTAATATAAAAAGGTTTTTTATATTATATTTTTATCTACATATTGTAAATGATAAAAGTCTACTGAAAATATATGTAACTTCTGTACATATATTGACTTAGTCATGGAAGAAACAATAAAGGCAGATTATTTTAAGCAATAGTTGTAGAGAATCAGCTTTTAATAGCAAGAAGTATGTCTATTTAAGAGAAATAAATGAAAGTTTAACAATTACAGGTTTTCAAATATAGGAAGCATTTAAGAAGTAAATATTTTTAAAAGTCAATGCAAACTATTCCTAAGAGTTGAGCAAAAGAAACTCTGCAAGTGAGGCCAAAATCTCTGAGTTGAGGCATAGCATTTTATGTGATACAGAAGAGGAGAAATTCAGATTTGGAAAATTCAAAAGACACAGAGACGACAAATGTCATTACAGAATTTCCATTGCTATATTGAAGTTCAATGTGAACTATAAAAGTTGTAAATGTTCTCATTTCTATTCCTTAAATAATGAGGGATTTTTAGAGATCTGAAATAATAGATTCAAGTGAAACCAGGATCCCTTAAAAGTTAAACACTATTTTAAGGATAAAAAATAATGATAAATAACCCAATATACTTCCAAAATTCCACAATAAGGACCAAATATTAAAGGGTAAAGTAGTCTACAGATAATATCAGCAATCAAAAAATAATGATGAAAATCAGAATTATAATTAAATCCGTATCTTGTACTTCTCTGGCACATTCTGACAGCCTCATTTTCAAAGCAAAATAAGTAGAAGGACAAAAACTCAACAATAAAGCCCTAGAAATGTTAATAGTAGGTTTTGCATAAATTATTGATGGATTTATTTGTCCATTCAGCATTTGTCATATATCTATTCAATGTCAGGTGCTATGTCAAGTTCAGGGGACACAAAGCTATATGAGATAGGATACTATATTAGGAGGACCACGGTAAGAAAAAAAATCACTTTTACAATTAATATAAAGGATAAAAAAGTAAAATATACATTCAAGGTAAAAATCATAAAAATAGCAATACATGCTATCTTAGTGGATTATCTCTGATTAAATTAGTCTCATATACGTACCCTTCTCAAAACTAAAAAATTTTTTTCCATTTAATTATTATCATCCACCATAGAAGGAAGTATCAAAGAGGGCACAAAAGCATGATAAAACAGAATTTTAAAGTAGATATCTATTAACTTAAAAATCTGTTAGTTTTTTAAAAAGTCACTTTAAAGCTTTATTAAGAGAAAATGGAAAAAAAAGAAAATGAAAGACTATCATTGGTAATATTATGATAGATCTGGATCTACCTTAGCCTTCCCTTCAAGAGCTCCAGTTCCCGCATATATCTTACTGATGGAATCACCATTCACAGACCACATGGACCGAAAAACTTCTTGAAAGCGAGTCACCAACTGAGGTTTCTCAGCCAAGCCAAGAGCTTCCAACTGTTTAGCCAGCATCTAAATCAGCAAACAAGAACCTTTTATAAACATGATAATGAATTGTAATGACTCTTAAGAACTTATTAGAATCAAATAAAAATTTATAGTTATAGGACAATGAGACTGGTTTCTGAAAACATGAACATTTTACTAGGCTGTTGTCTTCTACCACTTCAATTTTTGAAGTACATGCCACACCAATGAAAACTAAAGTAACTTTATATTCCCTTTATTAATAAAAAACTTCTTTCTGATTAAATGATAAAATTAATCTTCAAGTGTTCCTATAAATCAGACTAGTTTACCTTGATCACCTAAAAGATATAATTAATCAACAGTATTCATCAGAAAACATTTATCTAGTTTTCCCAAATATATATGGAAATAGCAAAGTTGCTTTAATTTTTGGATGTGATTCTACAAGTTTGGATAATAAAAGTCAAGAGAGTATAAAGAAAAGGAAAGCTGTTCTTAAACTGTCACACAAATAAAGAAAATAAGTTACAGCTTTGCATACGTCATGACAGATTTTTATATATCAAATCTATATTGATAGTATGTACAAAGGAGAACTAGGAGGAATACAGCAGGCAAGGAATTTAAGGAGCTTTGGGCTACCACAATTCCTCCATCTCAGATAACAAATAGTACAAGTGTTCAGAGAAGTTTCTGCTCATTACTTTATGTGAATTCTAGCCTTGAAATCTGGCAAAGTCAAAGCAATACAAAATCCTTCTTCAATCTGCTTCTCTTACTTGGAATCCAGTAATATTCTGTGCCTTTTATTTTTACTTAACTCCTATTTATGTTTTCTTTTACCATATATTTTAAGCATAGTGATTATCCATAATTATATAAGAATCAAAAACTAAAATAACATTAAAAACGGTAAATAGATTCCCCAAGACTTAGAGCAGAATTGTTCTTTGCTAGAATGGAAAACAAAATAAGCCCCCAGGACAAGAGCTCCTTCATCATTTAAACTTTCCCCTTTCAAGGAAGTGGGTGAAACTGATCTTACTTCACTATTAGTTTGTTTTTGCCTACCCTCGCATTAAAATTTGTAACCAGTCAACCAAATATTGTACCAGGGAACATTCTTGAATCTAGTTTCCAATAGTGGAAGGTCAGCTAAGACTGATCCTGCAAATTAACACCTGTTATACTTTTCATTACAAGTTTTAAGTATTTCAATAAGCTTACTCAGAATTCATGAAAGTATATTCAGTCACTTAAAGCCAGAACATGGAAAAAACCCGTGGCAATGTGATAAAATCCATTTAAATAATCAACATGCCTTTTTCCCTCCTTTTCTTTTTTCTTGGAATTATTGGAATACTATAAATAATCAGTTTTTCAAAGAGAATAGAAGGAAATAGACAGCTACATAAAGAGAATGTGAGGAACAGATAAAGGAAAACATTTAAATCAAAAGGTATTTTAGCAAAAAAAAAAGACTAGAAAAGAAGTAGAAATGCATTTAATGAAACATAACTTCATTTTTATATTCTGAAAAGAAACTAGTGAAAAATATAAGTATTATAAAAGCATTTAAAGAGGCATATGGTAGAGGATACATGCATTTTAATTTATTTTTTACCTCTAGGCCAAGAAATGCCTGCACACTATTTGTTCTATCAAGACAATCCAAGCAATTTGTTCGAACTGTACCACTCTGGCATCTGTAATAGTTTCAATAAAGTTAATACAACTAGTTTGCAACAAAAATAAAACTAAAACAACTGAGTTGATTAAAATAACTGAGATGATTAAAACATAGCACCCCTTTTATTATTACAATTTTCAAACATACTAAAAAGATGAATTATGCCATGACTATCCATACAGTCACCATGAAGAATCTATAATGTATTCACATTGTGCCATATAGTCTTTATCTATGATACACTTACTTTTAATTAGGCCAGTAGTCTGGAACTAAACAAACATTCAGATTTATAATCCTGTAGTCCTTTGCACTTAAAAGATAATCAAATATTCAGGGAAAGAAGTTTAGAAAATTTAAGGTCTACCTTCTCTATTGACTATCCTATAACATTGCTATGGCATTGATATTAAGTAAATTTAAAAAGGTGAAAAAATTAAAAATTTAAATGTTATTCACAAAGTTTACCTCAACCTATATTCTGAACTTAAATCCTACAATATTTACTTTTTTTCCTTTATTGCTTATACAAAACTGAAAATTTAAATTACACTAAAGCAGAGAGTAAGCATATACCATTTATTTCTATTTGCACTTAACAGTTTTAACCAGGGTCAAAAAACATTAACACATTAATTATTTTTAAAAAATGGAATAGTTTCATAGATAACAGCAAGAGGTCTAGAGCCAGATATATCTTAGCTCCAATACTTCCTAGTCATGTGACTTGGAACAGATTAGAGACTATGACTTGATTTCCTCAAATGTAAATGCACATAACAGAGCCTATCCCCATAGCCACTAATATTGAAACACAGACTATGCTGCCTTTCCCATAGTATGTGCTCTTATTTATTGAATTCTATAGAAAATTCAGCATAAAAATGATATTTAAATTTTAAACTTTAATTTTAAAAAGGAAATTAAAGAGTCCAAAGATAAGAATAAATTTAAAAGTATAGCAAAGTTTCAATTTAAAGAACAGAGAAAGACAGCAGTCAAACCTTTGAACTTCACTTCCATCAAAATAAAAAAATCCATCATCTAGAAACTTCTGGACTTGAGGTTTAAGAACACCATGTAATTTTTCTGCCTTTCCTCCTTTAACCATTTGATGATAATCAAAATTCACCATATGGATATCAGCAGCATGTTCAGAAGCTTTTAAATGACTCTGAAAAGTAAAAAAGGCAAATAGTAATCTGAATGTTAAATGTGACCTTATTGACACTAACAGTAAAATGGAAAATTACCTGCTGGTACCTAATGTCATGTATTCCCTAAAACCTCATATACTATCCCTGAGAAACTGAGTGACATAATTAATACCAGGAAACTTAAATAACATTCTGGCCTGATTTAGAAAATGAAAAATTATTTCCAATCACAAGTATTTTATTTTCCAACACAATTTAGTAACTGTTTATACTAATTACAGAATTTCAAAGTATTCTCTTTTTGTAACACAAAGTATCAAGAACTGAAAGATTAATTTTCTATACTTTCATTTAATAATACATTTTAAAGTACACTACTAAAAATTCACATTCTAAAGTATAATCTGTTTATTAACAATACTTATATCACAAGGTTAAAATATAGCCAAATAACTAGGTTACTTTTTAGACATGTGAGACTGAACTTTAAAAAATGATTTCTACCATTTTAAGTTTATAATTTTATTTAACATCATTATTTATATTAATTCAATATTGATTCAATAAGCATTTATTTATTTTGTTTTGTTTTTGTGGTGCTGGGGATTGAACCCAGGGCCTTGTATATGTGAGGCAAGTACTCTACCAACTGAGCTATATCCCAGCCCTTAATAAGCACTTATTAAAAGTAATTTTCTCGAGAAGCCAGGCATTTGAGTTCCTTTCACTTGTCTTCTCTTCATCTACACACGACAGTATAGTGTTGTGTGTACACAAATGACTCGGGCTTCTGGGACATAGGCAATCAATAAAGGAGGAAACTGCCTGAAATTTCTCTACTAATGATAGATGAACACTTTTGCTTGGGGGGGTGGTATTTTTCTGCTTCTCTAAAAAATTAAATAGCAGATTAAAAAAAGAAGGACAACTGTCTTGAAAGCTTTCCAAAATTCAAATTTCAGCAGCACAGTCTAAATTGTTCTCTAATGGTTCCAAAGAATTAGAGACTCCAATAAGTACTAACCTTTCTCTAGGAAATAATTTGTATCCCAGGAGAATCTGATTATTGTATTATTTTTTAAAAATACTATTCTAGGTGACCATGGTCCAGAACAAAAGAAGAAATGGCCATACTTACCTGGAAAGCCTTACTTAGCATATGTTCACCTTCTTTAGATCCAAGCAAATTTACAATTATTTGTTTGCCATATAAATTCTTAAGTGTTCTAAAATGCCTATTGAGGAGAAAAAGGAAATAAGCATATGTCAAATGATAAGCCACCCAAAAAAAAACCAGAATCCATTTTATTTTCCACTGGAGCTTTACAGTTATACGTAGTTGTTGGGTTCATCTCTATAAACTCATACATACACAGAATTAAGACTTCACCTAGGTGTCAGTATTTTAAACTCAGACAATTGGCCAAATTGGGTATAAATCTTATACCTCTGAATTTATGAAAACTCAGTTAATGCAATTTCCTCTCTGACTTATGGACTCTCACCCATGCTGAAGCTATGGACTCATCCAGCTCCCTCTTCACTCTGGAAGACTGGCCCCAGACAAAACAAGGTATCAGTAAGGTCATTACATACTCTGAAAACATTTAGAAGGACCTCCTTACTAGGTATAATTCTTGAAAACTAGGCCCTGAATATGAGTCTTCTTTCTCTCCACTTTCAATCATTCCAGAAGCTATACAGCAGTCTTTCCCTATCTGTGGTTTCCCTTTTCCTTGGGCTTCTGGGACATAGGCAAGCAATAAAGGAAGAAAAATAAAAAAGTTTTAGTTACTCAAGATCAACCGCAATCCAAAATTGTTAAAATTGGTCTTGATTCTTTCGAGAGAGGGAAGCCAAATTCACATAATTAATTTTTGTGTGTGTGTGTGTGGTAGGGGTGAGCCCAGTGGTGCTTAACTATTGAGCCACATTCCTAACTCTTTTTATTTTGAGACAGGTTCTCGCTAAGTTACTCAGGGCCTCACAAAGTTGCTCTGGCTGGCTTTGAAACTGCAATCCTCCTGCCCCAGCCTCCTGAACTGCTGGGATTATAAGGCATGCACCACCACACCCAGCTACACAACTTGTTTATTACAGTATATTGTTGTTAACAGTCCTATCTTATTCGATCTTGTTCCTAATTTTTTACCTTGCCTAATGTCTAAACTAAATTTTATCACAAATATATATGTTTAGGAAAAATCAGTATACAAATAGATACATGAGGTTTCAGGCATTCCCAGGGAGGAGGGGGTGTCTCACAATGTATACCATGAGGATAAAGGGGACTACCAGATAGAGGGATACCATATGTAGGAAATAAAGCATGAGCTTCATCTGTGATTTAAAATTTTCAAGAAGGAACATTTAGAAAACTAAAAAGAAACAGTGGTCATTAAATGTTTTATTTAATTCAACACACCTAAAATATTTCTACATGCAATCACTATAAAATAAATATTGATATATTTTATACTAAGTGAAATCAAGTACACATTTGACATTTATAATACATCTCAGTTTGGACTTGTCACATTTTAAGTGCTTAGCAGCTATATTTGGCTAGTAGCCAGCAGGGAACAATGCACCCAGAATGGAAGTCTTAAGGCTAACAAGAGTAAGATCCACCCCTAGAAGTTATAACATTACAGTCTTCAAACTGAATTAGAAGTCAGAGGAATTTTACATGGCATCAAAAAAGTTGAAAGCACTCAGTAAACACAAGTAATCTCACTGCTTAATAATATCAAAACTTATAGCACTATGTAAAAATAATGAGTCTTACCTGTCAAAAGCAGGTGCATTAGCTTCAAAACCCCTTGACATACGGACACGATGGGATCCCACCTTAGACAAGAAAAATATATTTAACCACATCAAAAACCAACTTGTAGACAAGAAAATATCATTGTTTGAAATATGTAACAATCCATTTGTTGAACACACAGTAGTAAATCAAATAGCTGATGACAATCTTAAAAAAAAAAAAACAGTTCTAAAAGTTTCCCCTCCCTTTTATTTCTAAAAAAGCAATCTAATTAAAAAAGAATTACAAGTTACACCATTATGAAATACTTTTCACCTAATAATAATTTTCATTGATTTAGTGCTTTCATACATATTACCTCATTTTTAACTTCAATCTACTTGCCCCATGTAAGTTAATAGATAACTTGCCCTCTTAGATCTACATAATCAATTCCAAAAAAGATTCAGATGATATTTTTACATCTCCTGACCTAAATTACTGCTCTTCCAAACTGCCTACCACTACTATGTCCATGTGTCTTTCTCTTTGCTATGGTGAATACTCCATAATCACCTCTCCCTCACCAAAAGCTCCAATGAATTAAAAATGTAATTCCTTCCAGGAAAAAGACCCTTTCCAAGTCAACCCCAAAGCCATGCAGTTAGAGTAACAGCACATTTTTCAGAATTAGAAATTTGGGATTAAATGAAATATACAAGATAGAACATATCTATCTGCTGTATATTCTCATAATGTCTCTTTCTACACATAGGAGTGTGGTAGAGAGATGAGGCAAGACTGAGGAAGATCTAACAGAAGAAATACAAAGGTAAGACCAATTTGAACTTTAACATTTTTCTCTGAGATGCTAAGATCAAAGTTCCCTAGAATTCATTCTTGCTAATCTGTGAACAAAGTGACTCTAAGTATAGGAGGTATAGAAGGAGGGTTGCCATATCAGTCATATAGTTTGACCAAAAAAAAAAAAAGAGAGAGAGAGAAAATAATCTCTAATATGCTTATCCAATCTCAAAACTGAATTGAAATATTAACATCAAGTATTCTCCCTTGCTGTCCTAAATCGGACAACATAAGGATTATCCTGATAACCAGTGGATTCTCTTTTTTCTTTTTTATAAGAATTTGAATGCTCTACCTTAGATTCACATTTACACTAACTGAATCATTTGATTGAGTTTCATCCTATACTACTTGAAAGTCTTCATAAAATTTTAAAATTAGAAAAATGTGAGGTGGGGTTGTGGCTCAATGGCAGACTACTTGCTCAGCATGTTTGAAGCACTAGGTTCAATCCTCAGAACCACATATAAATAAATAAATTTTTAAAAAGTACATCAACAGCCAAAAAATATTAAAAGAAAAGAAAAATGTGTGCCTTAGGGCTGGGGCTGGGGCTCAGCAGTAGAGCTGTGTGGGGCCCTGGGCTCAATCCTCAGCACCATATAAATAAAATAAAGATATTGTGTCCACCTACAACTAAAATAAAACATTTTTTAAAAAGAAAAGAAAAATGTGTGCCTCAGGAGATTAAATATTTTAAACTGGAGAAAACTCAGCAAAAGTTGACACCTTCTCTTTAGCATGATCTCAGGTTAACTGCCTATACATATACAAAAGTTTAAGACATAGCATTTTTTTATTGTTTAATATTTATCTTGCATAACACTGTAATTATCAATAAGGTGAAAAAAATATAAATTCTCATGTTTTTAATTAATGCCTGTGGTTGTTCCCCACCATCCCAACACACAGATACTTGTAGGTGGATATCACAGCTCTGATAGCAATAGATTGGTTAATTAGACTGGGTTTTATTACTTATTGTTAAAGGAAAAATTCCGTAATAAAAGAGCTAATATAAATTGTGATAAAAGAGATACTCCAGAATTATTATTATTTTTGTACTGGGGGTTGAACCCAGGGGTATTTTATCGCTAAGCCACAGCCCTAGCCCTTTTTTATTTTTGAGACAGAGTCTTGCTAAGTTACTTAAGGCCTCACTAAGTTGCTGAGGCTGGCTTCATATTTACAATTCTCCTGCCTCAGCCTCCCAAGTTGCTGGGATTACAGGTATGTGCTACCACATCTGGCATTCCAGAAATTTTTAAGGCTTTCAAATAACAATGAATTTACCTAAAAAGAAAAGGTTGCATCAAAGATGTACTTTTAAATTTTTAACTGGATGATATGGAACATCATTTTTCATTATTATTGCATTATTATTTAATTGTTATAATTTTTCATTATTAATGTTCTTATATTTCTGACCTTCAACCAAAAATCAATCACATGGCATTAAATGAGAAAAAAATTCATCATGTTTATCTTTTAAGACTTTATAAACTGTAATGTAACAGAGTAGTTGCCAACACTTAAAATATATTCTTACTTATGAAGTACTTTTTACAACTTTATAATGCCTCAAAAGAATTCATTCTGATAGTTACCAGTTCTATAAAAAGTCTCAAGGAACAGACTGCAAACTGGAAAGTGTTATGGGCTTTGAATCTCTCATAGCAACTAGTATAAAATAATACATACTAGAAGAACTTAATTATTAACTAGAGAGATCAGCATGGATGAGTGATTAGAAGTTATTCAAATGAGATTTGAGTTGGATGTTGAAGGACAACACATCTTACTTTTGGAAGTAGAAGATTCCTGTTAGAAAACAGCAAAGCATAAAGTAGAATAGGTAGAGTAAACCAGATTACGAGGAGGTAGGTCTCGGGTATATATATATGTGAAGCCTAATACATCAAAAATTAAAAAGAAGTGTCAGAAAGGTAACCAGAAACAGAGTCTAGAAAGATGAGATTGGTTAGAAAACTGTAAGAATCTTCAGGGTCCAAAGAAATTATGAGACCTTAAGTGAGATGAAAGGAGTAAAATAAATACAAAGTCCCAAAGCCTTGGAGAATGCTAGGGCAAAGTATTACAGGACCAGCTGATTCAGACTATTACAATAAGATGGTGTACAACAGAAGTTCTTGACTCTGAATGGAAGGGCACTTGCTTAAAAATGCATTCCAGATTCTGCTTTTAGATGATCTAAAGTTGAGTTGTGAATCTGCATTTTATCACCACTTCGGATGATACTTTTAACCTTTTGATTAAAAAGCCACAGGGGAATTAATTAAAAAGATGCAAGACAAAGAACAATTGCCTAAGGATTCTCTATCTACTAAAGTGGGACATTTCACTAGTCAACACTAAATTCAAAGATCCCTTAGAATAAATTTCAGTTCTGAGAACACATAAAACACCTACTATCCATTAAAAGCCACCCTAGGTTAACAGATTACTTGTTTGCCTTCTATGAAACAATTAATCTTTGGACTTGGCATTTTAATATTTTTAAAATCAATTATCTATTTTTATAATCTTTAAAAATAGTCATATATTTTCATTCCTTTTTTACCTACTATTTTAGAATGGAGCAAAAACTACTTTGGTATAAAAAACAATCAAGACAAGAATCCATTCCTATTCAAAGGAAGGTTGACTTTAAAAACTGCTAAGCTAAATAATTGTGAGAAACACTGACTTGGGCTAGGGGTCCAGGGTAAGATCCTTTTCTATTCCTTTTCTTGATGCTATATGCTAAGGTACAAAACTTACTAGATTATACATACCTAGAAGCCTAAAATGTTTATGATTTATTCTTTAGGCATAAGGATTTGTGAGTTAAAATATTAAGATTGTACTATTGGATGAAATTTGGTATTATGACCTTATATTTTTAAAAAATGTTACAAAGATCAGCAAAGGAGATTTAAAAATTATCAGAAAGCAAGTCAGAAAACATGCTGAAGATGATCGTCATCACAGACTACCAAGTAAAATTCCTTTAGCAGATACATTATTGGTGATAGCATCAATAGCTAATCCTGACATGTTGCTGACTGTGTCAGGCACTCTTCTAAGTGTTTTTCATTTAGTCCTTAAAACAACCCTATGAAGGGTTTTAATATTATTCTTGTTTTATATATAAGGAAACTGAGACAGGAATTAAATCTCTTGTTCAAAAATCACACAGCTTATAGCAATAGAGTTAAGTATGTTGGTTGAAAAGCCAGTATTGAAGCTTTAACTATTACATGCTTCTGCCTGAAGATTATATTATTATATACTAACACAGTAAGATAATAAATATGTAAACACTGTGAAAATCAATGTGCTATAAAAACCTAATTTTTTTTTTTTTTTGGTACTGGGGATTGACCTCAAGGGCACTCAACCACTGAGCCACATCCCCAGCTGTATTTTGCATTTTATTTGGAGACAGGGTCTCGCTGAATTGCTTACTGCCTAGCTTTTGCGGAGGCTGGCTTTAAACTCATGATCCTCCTACTTCAGCCTCCCATCTCCCAAGCCACTGTGATACAGGTGTGTGCCACCACGCCCGGCAAACATCTAAATTTTTAAAATGAAATACGCAGCTGGATTTTAGTAGGGTTTGCATATGGTCTGTCCCCCAATGGTTCATGTGCCAGAAGTTTGGTCCCCAGGGTGACACTATTGGGAGATGGTATGGAATTGTTAAGATGTGGAGTCTAGAATGGAAAGTCCTTAAGTTATTGGGAGCTACCTCAGAAAGGAATGCTGGCTTCCTGGAGTGAGTTCTTGTGAGAGCAGGTGGTCATAAAAGCCTGAGCCACATCAGAATCTCCCTCTGGCTTCCTTTTCCCAGATGTGATCTCTTTCTCCCACACATGCTCCCACAGGCAATGCCATCCAACATTAGGCCTTCACCAGAGGCTGAACCAATAGGGCTGCCCAATATTGGACTTTCAGCCTTCCCAACCATTAGCCAAAATAAGCCTCTTATCTTTATAAAGTTGGCCTGCTTCAGGTATTTCATGACAGAAACACAAAACTAATGCACTATTTGAAAGAGCATTAAAAGAAAAAATATCCAAGACAAGACACTTCTCAGATCCTCAATTGTGAAACCAGCTAACATTATTAAATGGAATAGAATAATTAGTGAATTAATTAACTATCCTGAAAATTTAGAGAATATGGAAATTTTTTAAGAGAAAAAAATAATAAAAATTGAATGGCAAACATACTTGCAACCCGGGTTGCTCCCAGAACAGTGGAACAGATCCCCGAATTTGTATAAAGGAAGAAACAGAGTCATCCAAGTACACAACCTGCCGAAAGGAAAGAAAATAACAACAACAACAGCAATGTATATTTTCACAGGTGGTGAGGTTATTACCTCTGTATCAGAAAAACAAAGTTACTACAATCTGTTGCACATTTTTAGTTCATAACTTATCTCTCATAATTTGTCCTAATCAAAGTATCCAAAATATGTCTCTAAATAAGTTTGATTTTTTCCAGTTAATAATATTAATCATCCAAATAATAAAAAGAACCTCCTTTTAAATCTCAGAATTTTACATACATACTTTTGTTTCCTTCAATTGTTTTCCTTAGCTTTTTTTTCCTTTTGCAGTGCTATCCGCTGGTAAACAAAGAAAGAGCCTTGCACATTCTACTACAGAGCTACATGCCCAGCCTTTTTAAATTTTTATTTTGAAATACAGTCTCACTAAGTTACCCAGGCTAGCCTCAAACTTGAGATCCTCCAGCCTAAGTCTCCCAAGTAGCTGGGATTATGGGTATGTTGACACTGAGGGTAGCTTCCTTAGCTTTTTATATTTCTCAATACTTAATTTGATAGATCTGAGTTGGACTGGTACATGGCCTGAATTTATAATTATATGGTTTTACAGGCAAAAATGTAATTTTTAATTTTTAGGTAGTACACATATTTATCTTTAAGAGTTGGGTTTAACTGCATAAAAAATATTCTTCTTGTCTAGCTCTATAATTGAGGATTTTAATTCAATATCAAATGTACACCACTGACTGTGCCATGCTAGCTAGTGAATAACTTGTTAACTATTTGAAGAGTCATACCAAAAGAAGTCTTTTTTTTTGTTTTAGGGAAGCCTTCCCTAGAAAGTTGCCAATTATACCATAGATGAGATTTCAGATGTCAAAATGAGTTCTGTCTCAAATAAAAATCGGTTATCCTAGTATTATCTGTGCCTCTCCTATAACACATTGATAAGCAATATAAACTGTACATACCTGTTCTGTTTCTACAAAATTGGCGACGTGACCATCATCATTTGTCCCTCGGACATTAAACCTTGTCCCAGCTCGTTCACAGCTTAATCTTGAAATGAGGCAAGCCTTTGCCTGTTTATGAGCAGCATAAATTGTTCTTATTTCCACTCCCCCACACATGAGACGTAATAACCAGTCATCACAATTCACACCATAGTGCTTGAGATGCAAATGCAAAGACTGATTCCTAACAGAAAAGGAAATAACTGCATTAGGCAACTGAGTACTAAATAACAAAGTACAAATATTAAAACAGTGCTCCCAATACTACTGAGCAGTGCTAACATTAAACAATAATGTTATTAAATTAAAAGGCAACAAAATAATTCAATCCATTACATGTACTGAGGAAAATCATTTTTTTTAATATTTATTTTTTTGTAGTTGTACACAATAACTTTATTTTATTTATTTATTTTTATGTGGTGCTGAGAATTGAACCCAGGACCTTGCACATGCAAGGCAAGTGCTCTACCGCTGAGCCATAGCCCCAGCCCCAGGAAATCATTTTTTGTTTTACATCTACATTCCATTTGTTATATCTTTATGTACAATGTAAATAACCTAACATTTCAAAATCTAGTACATACATACCCCACTTTATAAAGCTGTATTCACAGACTCAACTTTAACAAGGCTCTATTAATTTAAATATGCCATACTAAACAGTACCACTGTGGTGTAGGCATAGTGTTTTCCACTGCCCCAAATACTTTTTTTTTTTTTTGTGAGCGCGGGGGATAGAACCCTGGGTCTCATGCATGCCAGGCATGCACTCTACCACTAATCTACCCCTGCAGTCCACTCCAAATATTTTTAGAATTGTAGGTAGCAGATGGAGCCTGATTTATAAACTTTTGCAGGGGAATAGTTTATCCAAACAAATAGATAAAAGCAATTAAAGCAGGGAGCAGGGCTAATGCTACTTCCAGATTGGCTTTCTCACCCTGCTGGTCACTACTCAGATCTCTACTGAAACCTCAGTCCTCCTTAGAACTAATACGAAAGACTCCAACCAAACATTAAGAAAAATGTTTTGAAAAAACAAGTGTTTCGAGAAGAAAAACAAGAAACCCTCTTTCAATTCAAAAGTGAATTTTCTGTATTACTAAATTTGATTCTGAATTTTAAAACTCTGCTACCATTTTAGGCAGAAACCTTTCTTAAGGGGCTATACATTAGCTTGCCATCTTAAACTAGATAAACAAATGTAATAGCATTTGCTTGAAGACTTACGGTTATTAATAAAATAAGAGACAAGAACAGTAGTAGTTCTTGGTTGTCCTCAAATCCCTGCCCTCCGCTACAGGTACAGGTACAACTGCTGCAACCCAAACCCCTTTTGTCCACTTAAGAAAGTACACTAAATGTAAATGAGTCATGAGGTTACTACTGGGATAATATTAAATCTGATGACCATTACTTATTTAATGAATACAATGACTTTAGGATTCATATTTCACTAATACTTACATTCACCTGAGTGTGAATGTTGAGTGTGACCCAGAACACCCAAGGCACCAGGGCTGATAGCTATGTCATGCTATTAAGTTAAGAGACTCTCTTGCAATCATTTAAGTAGTCATTGAACCTTATGTGTTTCATACCGGTAGAGTTTCTTCCTCTGCTGTGAGTTCTCATTTTTCTTTACTATCAGTGTGTCACTCTCTAAATTCTATTGAAATCCAGAATGGCAGCAGTTTCAAATCTTCAATGAAGGGGCTGGAAGTGTAGGTTAGTGATTGAGCATTTGCCTACTCTAGCATAGGTAGGGTCCTGGATTCCACCCCCAGCATCGCATACAAAAAAATCTCCAATGGTAAATAAAACTACTTTGTTTTTGTGTAGATATTTGGCACTCTTTAGATACAAATATTACTTGATCCTGAAAAATATTTACACTAAGCTGTTAGGGTATAGAATCAATTCTAAAAACTTTGATTTTTCTATGCAAAATAAAATTCACATGGAAATCTTTAGCAAAATAATAAAAATTGTAAAACAAGGAAACTTCACCTTTGGTATTTTAGCCATCCCTTTGTTCAACCTGTCTCCTACTGGACAAAACCCTCAGACTTTCTGTGATCTAAATTTGTACCCATCTCCATCCTTAATTGAATGAAAACATAAATGAATTACTCCTACTGATTAAACTTTAAAGTTGTATATTATCTGCAACTGCTTGGCTCCCTGAGGTGGCAGGAAAGCATTTTTCTCTCAATCTAAGTAGTTTGGGACAGGAATAAGGAGGGACCAAAAAGGTAACAACAGCTGCCCAATGCACAGCTGCAACACATTTACCTTTTCCAAAAGACTTCAATGTCTTTAGCCAGAAAAAAAAATGTAAGATTGACAGAGTTTTAACTCTTGCCTATTTCTGAATGATAGACCAAAATACATCCATCATCACTAGCATCTCTGAGCCAAGAGGGCTTTCTGTCCATTCAACTGTTCTATTAACCCCTCCACAACTACTTATCTCTTCTTTCCCATCACTCAAGTCTCCTCTTTTGCTATAGACAGTGCTATAAAGCTTTGATTCATTCTGCCTTCTCTGCTCCCCTGTGTCAAGACCCTTTCACGTAAGCTATGAGTTAGTTTCCTTCCCTAAGGCTGTGGTTGATTTTGACCTACCTGAAAGCCAAAGCAAATGGATCATACCTGAATGCACTACTCAAAGACCATAGAGTGATGGTAAAGTGTGAGGGGGAGAAAATACATAGGAGAAAATGTCTTGAATCTGAACTACTAAGGAAGGCCAAGAGCAGAGAGTCTGGGGCTTTGGCCTTATAGCATATGTCAATATAATGAAATAAAATCTGCATAAAGCATTAAGGAGAAACATCAAGGTCAATGCTGGCTGTAGACAATAGAGCTACTATACTAGAAGTCTGGTCTGCTACATAGAGCCATACTAATGGAAGTGTTCTATTTACTATTCATGCTTATTGATAACTACGCACAGTTATGCACCATCATGTAATATATCACAGTTAGCTACATATGTAAGTTTTATTTACTACAGTACTGGACTTTTCTTCACAATCTGTTGCTCTTGAATTGAAGTCATCTACTTACAATCTTAAAATTGAAAATATAAGAGAATATTGATTTAGAATGATGAAAATGCCAGACAAGAGCTTACTAAGAACAGTAAATATGAGTAACACAATTTTATTACCATTAAAGTCATCCCCAAATTTATAACAAATATTTTAAGTCTATTCTAAAATGAAAGGTCAGTCAGGATCAGGAGAGAAAATGAATTTTATGTCACATGCCAACTTCAATAAACTGACAGTCGCTACGTGCCACAAGTGCTCTGTTGAGGACTCAGAAGCAGAAAAGAAGAATCAGTAGAGTTCATCCCTTGCTATCTCCAGAAACAGCAATTGATGGATATCATGACCACAAAGACCAAGTTGTTGCACAGCACATGATTAAAAAGGGGAAAAAATGAAACATAGACTCACCAGAAAAATCTGTTGTCAGTTGTGTGTTCTTGCATGCTTCGATGTGCGTTAAGACTCAGATCTAAACTGACTCCAGAAGCAGACCATGCAAAATAAAAGTTTCCTGAATTCAAAACTTTTCTCACTTCTGAAATACGATCCTCATCTGAAGCATCAACTCGAAGAGATATAAACTCAGTGGAAGTAACTCGAAAAACTTCAGATTCTTGAATTTTTCCAACAGACATACATCCAGTGACTAGGACCAGATAATGTAACATAGTATCACCTGCAAAACCCAAAGATTTTACTGGATGAAAAATTCCAATATTTTTATGTTATTTCAAGTTCTTTTTTCTTCTTGTATTTCCATTTTTAAAATCTGATATTGTGATTATTCTAAACTTGTAATGAACATGTTTAAACTCACTAGATTTTTTTTTAGTTGGGAAAAATCCTTATTTAAATACATTTTTATAATAAGCATTTAAATATTAACAGGAAAAGCTCACATTTACAAAATTGTTCCTCTACTTAATCTGAGCCTATAAAATCTATCAAATAAAAAATATCTTTTCTAGGGCTGAGGTTGTGGCTCAGTGGCAGAGTGCTTGCCTCACGCAAGTGAGGCACTGGCTTTGATCCTCAGCACCACATAAAAATAAACAAACAAAATAAAGATATTGTATCCATGTATAACTAAAAAATATTTTTAAAATATCTTATGATAGAAAGTTCAGATGAGAAAATGAATGTGAAAGTTCTTTGTGAACAGTAAAGGTGGAAAAGTAGTATATAAATTTGAGCTGCTCGTGATGATATATGGACAGAAAGCAATTTAGTTTATAAAAACATTCATAGACTTTTTTTATTTAATTAGAACAAAATCCTATGAAATTAGTATGAAGTTATAAATTAGCAAAGGTGTATTCTAAGCACAATCTCTGACATAGGTAGAAGTGGCTCTGAATCTTGGCTCTATGATTTATTTTCTAGGCCAACTTCAGTACATGAGCCTAACCAACCTGAGATATAATCCCTTATAAACAGGGATTAAAACATATACTTCAGGATTACTTAAAATTAGCGATGCACTTATGCACAATGCTTTATATATAATTTATTAATAACAAAAGACAAATCTCCATTTTATAGACCAATGCTACTCAAAGCATGATCCAGAAACTGTAAACAGCACACAATGAAAAAAAGTTGCCTGTACAGAAGGGAAATCAACAATATCTGTGCCAAGTGCGGTGGCACACACCTGTAATCCCAGTGGCTTGAGAGGCTGAGGCAGGAGGATCATGAGTTCAAAGCCAGCCTCAGCAATGGTGAGGCGCTAAGCGACTCAGTGAGACCCTGCCTCTAAATAAAATACAAAATAGGGTTGGGTATATGGCTCAGTGATTGAGTGATCTTCACCTGAGTTCAATCCTGGGTATCAAAAAAAAAAAAATCCAATATCAATAAATTCACCCTTTAGTTTAACTGACTCTTTTCTTCATAGTTCACTAGACTTTATCAGTGAAGGAAGCCATATGTTGGATTTATATGACAGTGTAAGCTCCTTTCTCACTCACAGACCAGTAATAGCCCATACTTCAAGTCACACCATGACTAACATGGACAAACTAACACAAAGGTTACTCTACAGTCTATGGTCACATTAAGTGGCAGACATAGGCCCAAACTGAGACCTTTGAATCCACTACACCAAGAAGTTTGTGGTTCAATAAAAACACTTGTTTCCTAAATACAATGAAGCCAAGAAAAGAAAAATGCTTTGATTTTCTCTTAACATGTTGAAACAGGAAACCATCTCTGGAACTTAAAATCAAAGTAGCTTGAGAATTAGCAAGCTTTTTTTTTTGGCAAAAATATAATAAGAGTAGCTTAATTAAGGTTTAAAAGATGTTATCACACTTATAGCTCCATTATAGAGTTAAATGACATAAAAGTAGTCTCTCTCAAATTCTTAGAATTATAAAACTAGAAATAAAAAATGTGGATGAATTATATTGAACAACAAACTTACCAAGATTTAACCGCAAAACACCTAAGAGTCCATAGGCATCTAGTACTTTGGAGTATGTACCTTTGATTGCCTCTTTTTCTGCAGATGCTAGAACAGAAGTTTTAAAGAAAAATGACAAGAAACATTAGATTGTATTTAGCTATAAAGTAGGTTTCAAGCAAAAATTTCTAAATCTGATATTAATATAAGCATATGAAATATTTCTCCAACTAGTAACATAACTCAGTCAAATTATTTCAGCACCATATAATAAATTAATCCATCCTTTCCCACTGACCTGAACTATTTTATTCATCCTTTTGTTCCTGATACTTAGAACTGGACACTTAGAAAACTGATAAAACATTGAAATGATGAAAGCTATAGGCAATACTTCACCACACAGTCCAGTATAGGAATAAGGAAATCTCAAACCTGCTGTTCATCTGATTGTTTTCTGCAATAAAATTCATGGTATCTTGCTAATAAGTATAACCCACAAAATAATTTACCTAGGGCAGGTTATTGTGGCTGTTTTAATGAGAGAAAAAAAATTCCACCCCTCCAAGAAAAAAAAAATCAGAAAACTTTAAAGGAAAAACCTTCCTAGTACTTAGCAAATATATATTAAAAATGTTACAAAGAAATATGAACTACAGCTAGTATATCAAAGAACAATTAGAAAGAATACATTCTAAAGCTGACAATTCAGGTGAGATCCTCTTTTTTCCTTTTCCTTCTGAGGTCCTGTCCTTCTCTACTGCCCTCCTTTTTCTGTCCCTCATCCCATGCTCAGTTCACTTCTTGGCTGAGTGATTCTCTCAGAGCTTACTGCTTCTTTCTTAGACTTACTAATTTCCTCTTATGTCCTTCATCTACAACATAAAAACAGTACCTTTGGCATCATTCATGTATTCCACGTTAGAAAATCATGGAAGTAGATCCATCTGACACTCCATTTCCAGTCTCTTTTTGCCAATGAAAGAGCCCTTCCATGTCTACTGCTTTGTCCAATATTCCTTGCAATTTGGCACTCCTACTTTTCCCTGAAATTTTTTTTCAGATTTCAGAACATCTCACCTTCCTTGTCTGCCTCACTGCTTTTCAGACCATCTACTCATAAGCCCACTTTCTAGTGAACTCACTTCTGCCTTCCAATGAGTTGTGCTCTATGAGTTGGCAGCACTGGATAAGACTAAATGACTCAATCTCTCCATGAATTGATAATGTCACAATTCTGTAATACGTTCATAATTAAGTGTGGGCTTTTACCTAACCACCCAGAGTGGGGAAAATTTCACCAAGCTACTACTAATGGTATTGGGAATGGTATTTCATTCTGCATTCCCAGAGTTTCTAGTATTATTGTGTTTCATGTTTATAAAACAGTTACTTCTGACCTCCAATGGTAAGTAACACACATTTAAAACATCACAGATTTAATTATATTTTATAAAATAAAATATAACTGCTTTCCCCTAAATACTGCCTCTATAAGTGCATTGCAAGATTCTCTCATCTGCCCTCCCCCTCTCCCCCTACCACTTCTGCTTTATGGAGTATTATTTTCTCCTTCAATAAATCTATGCTTTGTCAGAAAAAAAAAGAGTACTATAACAAAAGCAAACATTAGAGATACTTTTTTATTGTCCTCATGATAAAAGATATTCTTTCCAGGACAAATATTATTCTAGAGTTTTACATGTCATATGTTATATTCATTTAAACTGACAGCACTAATACAGTAACATAGAAATTACTAGATCTATCAGTTTCAAAGCAATCATTATTTGGTTCAAAGACTATCAACTAATAAAAGTTAAAATAAAAATGTAATTTAACATTAAGTCATCACCCTCCCTTAGAAAACAGAAAAAGTCACTCTGTAACTTAAATACAATGCAATAAAATATTCTCTCTTCTAATAATGCATCATAATTACCTCCTCATTAGTTGTGTTCTAAATATATGAACAACATACCATGTCTCTCAGGACCAATGAAGGTCCATCTATTAGAATGTCACCCAATTAAAATATGTAAGCAAATGCCATTCTGTTTAGTTATTTGCACTTTGTTTTATATTCTGAGACTCGGAAAGAGGATACACACATGAACTTTAACTAATGTGCACATTCCTAGATAAAACTAGAACAAAAGAAAAAAATAATTCAAAGAGTAGATGTCATTTTCCCTGACAGGAATTTTTGGCTTCCTCTCAAATTATTAAAATAAATGTAAAAACAATATCTCAGCTGAGGTACTTATATATTATTTCTGTGATTATTATGACAGTATCTAACAAAGAGCTAGATATTTTCATGCATTATTCAATTTTCACAACAACCCCAAGAGCAAAATTACCATTTCCACTTGGCATATGAAAAAAACAGATTTAGAAAGGTTATTAATTAGCTACTAATTTATCTAAGCCTAAACAGTCAGCATTTGAGACTGCAGCTTCATAAGAAGGAACTTGGTCTAGTTCCTGCCCTAACCCCAGCAGCCTAGCTCTCAGTAGAGGGTTCTACAATTGTAGGTTTGATGAATTTGTGGACTATATGTACTTTTAACCCCAGACACTTCCAATTCCATGAGAGAAAACATCCACTCTATTTTTTTTTTAAATTTTTAATCTAAAGGCCTGGGATAGAGTAGACAAAAGGCCAATGCAGGCTGTCAGAGCCCAGGCAATATGGATAGCCCTATATGTGAAGCTGAAGTCAGAGGTGGTAAAAGAGGACATCCACTTGGAGGAGGGACAGCCTGCATGAGGTATGGGAGACTCCAGGGATGCTGAAGTATACTGACATAATATGTTGCAGTTGAGAGCAGTAGAGGGCAGGGTACATACAACAAAAGGCTGAGGCAGGGCGTTGGAGCCCCAATGGGATGGAATGGGTAGGAGAGTGGTTATATACAAGAGAATGACCAAGGATGAGACAAGTTTCTCATTGTCAGAGAAGGAAATTACAAACAAGGAAAAGAAAGAAAACTAGAATGGAACTTCAGTGTTGATTGGAATTGGAGGTACTAGTGTGACCCCAATTTTCTAGACAGAAGAAAGATATAAATGAGTATATAAAAGATATAAATGAGTATGACGCACACAGACACATTTACATATACTTCTTAGGACTACACAGTGAAAGGACCTGAAATCAGCAACACTCCAATAGCAATGAACACACCCAGATCTTGGTTTCTAAATATCATTCTTGCCAGGCTCAATAGCACTCACCAGCAATCCCAGAGGCTTGGGATGCTGAGGCAGGAGGATCAAAAGTTCGAAAGCAGCCTCAGCAACTCAGTGAGGCCCTTAGCAACTCAGTAAAACCCCGTCTCAAAATAAAATATCAAAAAAGGCTGGGAATGTGGCTTAGTGGTTAAGCACCCCTGGGTTCAATCCCTGGTACTCCCTGCCCACCAAAATAAAAGTTAAGTATCATTCTCCACTAAGGATTCTAAAATACATTGTAGAAATAGCTGATTCCAGGGCAAGGACAGGGACAAGATGAACCTAAAACATCCTTTTACCAAAAGGAAAGGAAATGTTCAAAGAATCATGTAAACATGTCACAGAAACACAAAAGCCAATGTAAAAGGCTTTTACTGATGAAGTCTGGGACAACATGAGCATCAAAATAAATAAGAGTACTGGATTTTAATCCACTGAATAAGCCCAGGAATTCATTCTGATGAGGAATGAGTAATTTTTATCAAGTTTCAAAGTATCTCCCCTCAAAACACTTAACTGTAAAGAAAACAAGTCCGCCACACATGCTCAATAGACCATCATCTTAACCAATCCAAGTGGACAACAGTAATGGGATAAGTCAAAACTGTGTACCATCTACAGGATACAATGTAAAAAATGCAACACCATTTCTGCAATAACGCCACTAAAGATGGAGAACCTGGGTCTGGGATTGTAGTTCAGTGGTAGAGTGCCTGCCTCGCACATGTGAGGCACTGGGTTTGATCCTCAGCACCATATAAAAACAAATAAAGATATTGTGTCCATCTGCTATTAAAAAAAAAAAAAGATGAAGAGCCTGGGGCTTCTGGGTTGTGGCTCAGTGATGAGCACTTGCCTAGCACATGAGAGGTAAGGGGATCAGTTCTCAGCACCACGTGAAAAAAATAAATAAATAAAATAAAGGCACAGTGTCCATCTACAAATAAAAGTAAAAATATCTATATATTTAAAAAAAAAGATGAAGAACCTGGATCTAAGCATGAACCATCAAACCCAGACTACTGACATTCTACAAGATAACTAGCCTTAGCCTTCAAAGTTCTTAAGATCATAAATGTCAAAGACTGAGGAATCTCCCCAGGTTTAAGGAAAAAAACATAACAACAAAATAAAATGTGCAAATCTGGATCTTTCTGCTATAAGAAATATGGGACAACTGGTAAAACCTGAATAGAGCCTGAGAATTAGTAATTATCACTGTTAATTTTATGCAGGAGAATGTTTTTCTAGAAAACATATAATAAAGTATTTGGGGGTCATTAGGTAGCATATAAGCAACCAACTCTCAAATAGTTCAAAAAGTATGTTCAATTTTAAAAATGTACACATACATTTCTAAATTAAGAAGCACTTCTCTCTAAATGACACAAATAAGATAAACTCTTATAAAACCTTAGTGTCCTACTCTCCATACATGTTTTTAACAGAGAAAAAAAATTTCTTATTTTATGAGTCTCTCTGAAAAAACAAAAAGATACATGATATAAGAAGGATAAGCTTAATCAGATTACTGTTGTAATTCTCTAATAATTCTATAAAATAAGTTGAGGATCTCCCACTTATGAAATTATTTAAAATAAGAAAGCCTATACTACATTTTTTAAGAAAATGCATACAATATTAAGATGAAACACAGAATTTAGACAGGTGTGGTGATGCTCGCCTATAATCCCAGCAGCTTGGGAGGTGCTAAGTAATTCAGTGAGACATTGTATCTAAATAAAATACAAAATAGGGCTGGAGATGTGGTTCAGTGGTTGAGTGCCCCTGAGTTCAATCCCTGGTACCTCTCCCCAAAAAAAATCACCTCATAGAATTTGTAAATGTTTTACTCAATTCATCCCTATCTTCCTTTTTCCTTAATATGATCTCATTGCATCCCATATATCAACCAAAATGAATAATCTGTTGTCCCTTATACATGTTCCATATTCTTATATTCTTTGCCTTCTCTTCCTCTGTTCATAGTGCCTGGTCCATCTCTAAGAACCTTTAGTCATCTTTTGTTTTCAAATATTACCCATCCTTCAAATTCTAAGCAAAACGCCACTTCCTAAAATTTTCCTGGATTACTCTAGTTGGAAATAAGCTTTTTTCTATTTTACATTAAGTACAGTAACTTGAATGCTAATGGTAATAGAAATGATGTTTCATTTCTTTATAGTTCAACATGACGCCAACCTAATTCAGACACTCTGAAAACTGTGCCTCTAGATGAAGTATTCATCTAGTAGATAGGCTGAGAGGTTTTAGCACAAAAGGAAATGTTCTATAATTAAAGAAAAATAGGAAAATAAACATTGTACTTTGCCACTAGAAGTATTTCAGTGCCCTCATTATTGAAGCTCACATTTAATTATTACTCTTAGCAAGATTTGGAAATTATCAAGTGTGCTGTCTGTTTCAGGGAATACAGGTGGGAGTGAGAAGGTGGGGTGGGGAAAGATAGGCCCTGTTCAATAACTGCCAACTGGGTATCAAACTAGTAGAGTTTATAAAGTGGCAGAGTGTGTGGAGAGTTCAGAGGAAACAAACTGAAAGAATGAGTGGAAATGAAAGTTGGAGAGATACATAGAAGTTCAGGTCACTTTCCTGCTTGTGCAGTCTTCCAAGGTATATACTGTGCATTCAATGACAGGAATAAATTGCCTTTTGTAAGAGGATTGAATTTTTTTCTTCTATTCATAGTAGTTATTAAACAATATCCTACGAAAAACAAACCTTTCTTTTTACAAGTTGTTATGAATGTCTAAAGAGCACACTGTTTTGGGAGTAATTCTAGCTGATCAAGATCTTCGACAGTTCAGGCCAGGTAAAGACGTCATTAGTTCACAAACACATAAGCTAGGGTAAATCCCAGCTTCCAAAAAGTTACTGCTAATATACCTCAGGAATAAACAGTACCTAACTCCTTTGAGAGCTTATTTTAAAATAAAAAGTCTTCTTCCTACTTTATACGTAACACTAACTTTCATTCATGTCATAAATATTTTCTTAGTTTTCAAGTTAATGAAAATATGTATTTCCTAAGAACACAGAGCCATCATAAATATAAATCTATAAATCTACAATTACAGCTATACATCCTCAGATGGTTGGCACTGATCATCTGAAGACCCTCTGATTCTATTACTATTGAACATATAAACAGAAATAAGGCCACAGAATAGAATCTTAAGCAATATAAAATAAATGACATAAACATCAATTAACAAAAATATTTATGAGGCATCAGGAAGATTTGAATGTTGTCTGGATATCTGATTTTTAAACTACTGTTAATTTTCAGTGTTGGTAACATTGTGGCTATGTTAAATAAAACAGAGCCCTCATCTTTTAGAAATGCATTGTGAAATATTAGTGATATCTTAGATTTGCTTCAAAATAAAGAGGGATGGGGAGATAGATGATAAAGATATAGATAAAAGTGTTCATGAATTCATAATTAGTAAGGATGGGTAATACACACCTGGGAGTCATTCATACCACTCTTTCTACTTTGATTTATGTTTAATACTTCCCAAAATCAAAAGGTTAAAATTTATTTTAATAATACTCTTGGCATACAAGATAAATTCAGAAAGGAGAGAATACAAGATATTTCTGGCCTGTCAGTAAAACAACTAGAAACTACTGGAATTCTACATAATCAGAGAAGTTACTTTTCTCCAAGTACCCTAAGCCAGGGGTATTAGCCAAAAGTTCAATCGACATCTAGACTTTTATAAATTTGAAAGAAAGCAGTAAGTCCTACAACCGTTACTAATCTTCCCAAGTTATCATATATGCATCAAATAATGAATATATAATAAGTTTGGAAAGGATACCTATGGCAATTCCAAAATGGAGACATTAAAACTAATGTTTTCTTCACATGCATCCTAAATAACTTAGCCTTAGTCTTCTATCCTGTTGAACTTATCTTTAGAAAATTAGCTTAGCAAGGCATGGTGGTGCAAGTCTGTAATGTCAGCAGCTGAGGAGGTTGAGTCAGGAGTACTGCAAGTTCAAAGCCAGCCTCAGCAACTTAGAAAGGCCCTGAACAATTGAGCAAGACCCTGACTCCAAATAAAATATTAAAAGGGCTGGGACTGTGGCTCAGTGGTTAAGCACCCTGGATTCAATCCAACGTACCAAAAAAAAAAAAAAAAGGAAGAAAGAAAGAAAAAGAAAAAAAGCTATTGTTGCTCTTCACATCACAGAAGAAGAAAATTTAAAACTATATGGTAGTAATATCCATTAATGTAATATTTTACCTGAACAAATCAGTGATTGAGATAGGCCTAAGCTACAAGAAAATAAAATAGAACTGCAGAGATGGTTTATTTACAGACTACAGAAAACTCTGAGTATAAATATATCAATTATTCTCTATCAAAATTTAACATATCAATATTTCTTTATTATATTATTCATTAACATATCAATAATTCTGTATCACATTATTGGACTCACTCTTTTTTGTCCTGTAGTAGCTTACTTGTACAGTACTATGTCATAGCTAACCATTATTAGATTATACCCTCCCCCCTCAAATTAGAATTTAAGGCAAACAATGAAGTGTTAAAATCAGAGTAAAGAATTCAAATGTAAGCATAATCATTTGCCTATTTCTAAAAAAAAAAAGTTGTTAAAGGCAGAATAGATGTAATAAGGAGAGCATATCCATATTGCTAAACTTGCAATCTGAATAGAAACTTAATGTATTACTCAAGATTAACAGGTTAGTTAAAATTATATTTAATTTAAAAGGCACTTTTAGGACTAAATTTCAATGTAAATTTAATTGATGATGAATTAAATAATTCAAACTAAATAATAAAGCCATCCAATAAAGGAACTATCCAGTGTCAACATTTTGCTATGGCTCAAACATTCCAGAGCAAATAAGAAAATGAAGGCAAGATTGTAAATTAGATGTTCTTCCTAGAATCACAATTTGCCTGTGGTTGCATGCACAGTAATTTGTGGTCAGCTTATTTGCATGAAGCTAGCACTTTGGTAGAGAACCTCCAGTGCAGAGGATGCTAGATATAGCCCAAGCTTCCCATTCTAAGAAGAAAAAGCCAGAGATTAGGTGATTCATCCAAGATCATATAGCTAGCTGGCAGTAAGGCCTCTTTCCATTTCATCATACATAAAAAGAAAATTTATTTTAAAAGATTTTCCTTTTATAATTAATTAAAATTGTAGATGAAAGACATTAAGCCATCCAAATCAATGATCTACATAAACTGCATAATACAATCTTGGCAACATTTAAAAAAAAATAACCTTTCATTCATTAATGCAACAATCATTTACTATGCTTACAACACACCAGGATCCTGGCAAGATTCTAGGAATAAAAACAGAGGACCCCGATATCTTTTTTTAGAAATCATGTTAGGAAGACAGGCATTATATAACCAAGAAATTGTGGTAAATAGTTATCACCAAATTTAGAAAACTGCCAGCTATTATTTCTTCAGACATTTTCCTTTTCAGCTCATCCTTCTGGCATTCCAATTACATGTACATAGTGGAACACTTAAGGTAATGTCACAGTTCAATGATGCATTTATTTTCATTTTTTTCTCTATTTCATTTTAGATAGTTTCTATTACTATGTCTTCAAGTAATTTTCTCTGCAGTGTCAAACCTACTAATCTCTTTCAGTATATTTTTCCTTAGATATTGTTATTTTCTTGTCTAGAAAACTGATTTGAATCACATTTTTATTTGTATGTGGTGGTGGTGGGAGACTGGGGATTGAACCCAGGGCACTCTGCCACTGAGCTACATCTCCAATCCTTTTTATTATGTTCTCAAAAAAAAGTTGCCCAGGATGGCCTCAAACTTGCAATCCTCCTGCCCCAGCTTCCTGAGTAGCTGGGATTACAGACATGCCCCATCAAGCCCAAGTGAGTCACATTTTTCACATCTTTCCTTATGCTCATTCTTTCCTCTACTTCTTGAACATATGGAGTATATTTATGATAGCTGTTTTTATGTTCTTTATTAATTTTAGCATCTGTTTCTACAGACTGATTCTTCTTCTCATTATGAGGTATATTTTTTGTTTCTTTGCATATATGCTAATTTCTAACTGTAAATTTTATAGGGTTGATATATATAAATATATATATATATATAATCTCATATATATTGTGTATATAACATATATACTTGAATTCCTATATTCTAAATTTGACCAAGTTGAATGATTTATACATATGATATACATGTTATATATTTATATGTGTATATATATATAATATGAAACTTTGTTCTAAGATAGTTATTTGAAAATTTATTGGGAAACAGTGTGATCCTCTTGGGGCTTGTTTTTAAGCTTTGCAGGCAGGATGAAAATAGAAGTTATTCTAGGGCTACTTTGCCCCATTACTGAAGCAATAAATCCTTTTGAGTATTCTGCCCAATTCCCTGTGTATTATAAGATTTCTCTACTCTGGCTGTTCAAAATGAATTCTCAGTCCTGTAAGCTTCAGAAACTTTTCTGCCCCCTCCTTTTTGGTGATTCTTTCTGTCTTGGGTAGTGTCTTCATACACTGGCACTGGTCAGTACTCAGCTAAAATCTCAAAAGAGAGACCTCCCCAGATCCCTGGAACTCTGTGTAGCTATCTCCTTTCTGACACTAAGAGCCACCCACATTCCCTACCCTGTCCCCTCAACTCAGAAAGCCTGCCAGATTTGTCTGAGTACCTCCCTTGCTGCTGTGGCCTGGAAGTTCTCAGGCACTAAGTAAGTGCAAGTCCCCACCGCATTTGTTTTCCTTCTGCTGGGGGTCAGCATCTTCTGCTGCTATTGATCAATGTCTGAAAAACATGTCCTATACTCTTCTCATTTTGCTGTTGTAATTTAAGATGGAAAGATAATTCAATGTCTGTTACCTCATCGTGGTCAGAAGCCAAACTCCTATTATAGTTCTGGGCTAGTTATATTTTATGGAACAAGTTATAACATCTGATGTACCTGAAATCATGTAAGAAAAAGTCACCTGATGAGGTTCAGTTGCAGACAAATTCTACCTTTTCTTTTATTTTCCCTTGTAGCAAGTTAAATGATAAAGAACTTTAAGTACTTCAGAAACTACTGATTTTACCCAACATTAGTGGGCTAATCCTGCCACTGGCCCAGGTTAGAAGAGCTGGTTTGAATTTTTTTTTTTTTTGTACTCAGGAATGAACTCAAGGATGCTTAACCACTGCTTAACTCACATCCTCTGCCCTTTTTATTTTTTATTTTGAGACACGGCTTGGCTGGGTTGCCTAAAGGTCTTGCTACGCTGCTGAGGTTGGCTTTGAACTTGTAATCTTCCTGCTTCAACCTCCCAAAATGCTGGGATTATAGGAGTGCACAATCGTGCCTACCTTGCTTTTTACTTTTTATTAAAATATGTACATTTCAAAAATTATTCCTAAAGGGCTGGGATTGTAGCTCAGTGATAGGGCACTTGCCTGGCATGCGTGAGTCACTGGGTTCAATTCTCAACACCACATACAAATAAATAAAATAAAGGTCCACCAACAACTAAAAAGTATTTAAAAATATTATTCCTAAAAATAAATTGAAATTCTGTAACCCTAATGTACTGATCCATAACAAGTCTAAATTCCATCATTTTTGTGCTAAAAAGTCACTTCCCTAATTTGTAAATTTTTCTTAAAAAGAGACAGAATACTGCAGCTTATCTAAAGGACAATTATGCTGACAGCATTTAGCAATTAAAACAAAACAAAATCTATGCACATTGCTTGTCGTTGCCACCTACTTCGTTTGACATCCAAAATTCTAGAACCTGATATTTAACTTGGCCCAGCAAAGAAATTTCATGTTTTTATGACCTTACTTTAGATCAAACCATATTTCCCCTGTAATATATTAACATATTAAAGTTTATAGGCAAAAACACATGTTTAACAATTCCCTCACTAAAATATGCTACTATTTTAAACTTTTAAATTTTAAACTCCTCTATTGACTTTCTTTCCTTTTTGCTCCTCTTGCCCACCTACAAAAACAGCCACCATCCTCATAACACCACAAACAATAATTACAGTGGAAAAATGGAAAAATCAAATGGAAGGACCATGTCATTGAAGTAATTACTTAATCTTTCCAGGACTCAGTTTCCACCTCTTAAAACATGGGTTAAAGCATAATCCACAGAATTGAGTGAAACAGGTCAAATGCCAGATCTTTTAAACTGTATGCCAAGATGTCCCCAGGCACTGCAGCAGACTCTCAGGGGAACTGCAAGATATTTTAAAACGAAGGAAAGCATCTCAACATGTCTTAGACACCAACTATCAGCTTGAGATGTTTCAGAGTTTAATATTACACTGCAGCTCATTTTTTTGATGACCTATCTTTGTGAAGTTATTTGGTGATTGTGGTGATAAAGAGCAAATACCACTCAAAAATCAATGTGGAAAAGGAAAGGAGGGTGGCATGTTCCCCCTGATTGCAAGGTTTGAAAAGCTACGTAATACTCAACAGGCACCCACAATTCATTAGTAAATAATTGTGGTTTTTTATTAAGAAAATAATTATTCTAAATTTATTTGCATTATTTATTTGAACAGCTATTAAAACTGGAACTTAAATATTTATTGTTTGGCCCTAACTATTTAATAAAGAGAACTATTAAATATTGCTTGTGGCCTAAAGGTGTTGTGAAAACTTAATGAGACTCTAAGGGCACCATGAAACAATACACTGGTTTAATATTGTGACAATATTTACTTACTGTAGATAGCAACTATTTTTCATTATTATGATTCCTTTACACTGTATAATTCTATAAAAAATAAGGACATTTCACATTCCGAGGATCTCCAGAATAAAGTTCTATTAGTTTTATGATTCATATTTCCATAATTTGAAAAAAATTAGGTTGACAAAGAAACTCAGATGGACAACCTGGAGTAAAGCCAAGTCAAGAGTTAAGTGATGTGGTCTTGCTGTCTATTAAGTGTGTGGCTTGAATTATTCGAGCTAGAAAAAATGAAAATAATCTTAACACAATAAAGATAAAATGCAATTCATCTTTACCACCATACTAGCATATGATATGGAAAAGAACAAAAGCTTTAAGAGTTTTCAATTTACATTACAACCTTATATTCCTATCTTTTATTCTGTTGTGTTTCTTGTAATGTTAGGAATTAAATATAGGATTTGCACATGCTAGGCAAGCACTACCAGTGAGCCACATGCACAGTTCCCAGCCCCATCTTTTAAAGTAAACTATAATTCCTGTTTTTACTTATTTTTATGTGTGGGTGGAGGTAGTGGGGACTGAACCCAGGGGCATTCTACCATTGAGCTATCTCCCCAAACTTTTTATTTTTTATTTTGAGACAGGGCCTAGCTAAATTGCCCAGGCTGACCTTGTCTTACCTGTCTCACCTTCCCAAATAGCTGGGCTTACAGATATGTACCACTGTGCCTGGCATAACTCCTGTTTTTAGAATCATCCTTCAATTTTCATCTGTTGACTTTCTCCCTTCTTCATCTTCTATTTAGGATACAATTATTAAGTGGATTATGTATTTACTGAGCATGAGATGGACTGCAAAACAACGACACTGTTTGTACATTTAATTCATGTATGATTGACAGCTTGCCTTTTCTTGTGAAAGTCTTTTTGTGTGTGTGAAACTGTAGAAGTCTAGGTACACTGACCCATAGAAATCTGAAACAAGTCTTCTTTTACCTCTTCATAAATCAGTTTCTAGGAAAAAAAAATATGTACTGTTACAACTTGTGACCATCACACTTGCTATCTATGTTGGTCCAATGAAGTATACCTGTCATTGAGTCCACCTGCTAAACTGAACCACTGCTCCACAGACTTCAGATTTCAGTTTAAATGAACACTTTCAGAATTAATAATTTTCAAAAATGGATATACCACTAAAAAACATTAATTATGGGCTGGGGTTGTAACTCAGTGGTAAAGCACCTACCTAGCATGTGTGAGGCACTGGGTTTGATCCTCAGCACCACATAAAAATAAATAAATAAAATAAAGTTATTTTAAAAAACAGTAATTGTTATCTAAGTTTAAGAATATTTCAAAAGTTTTTTTAATAAATGCAACAGAAGAAATAAAAAATTATTATTTTCCATTTAAAGAAAAGTAATTTTAAACAAATTGTTAACAGTAATTATAGTATAAACAACATTCATCATAGATTCTTAATTGGCAATTTAAAAAAAACTTAATAATATGGTTAATAATTGTTCCAATAGTATTTTTGAGTAACAAATCTGAATAAGTAAGATATATCTTTTACAGTAGTTCAATTAATAGAAATTCTTTTTTTCATTTTTTTTTTTCTTTTCTGAGATAGGATCTGTTTGCCAGACTAATCTCAAAATCCTGGGCTCAAGTGATCCTCTCACCTCAGTCTCTCAAGTAACCAACTATAGGCATGCACCATCACAAATAAAATTTTTAAGAAAAGATCCTGTATTTTGTGGCATATATACAAAAAGGAATACTATTTAGTCTTAAAAGATGAAATCTTGTTATTTGCAACATGTATGGACCAGGAGGGTATTATGTTAAGTGAAATATGCAAGGCCCAGAAAGACACATACTGCATGATCTCAAGTGGAATCTACAAAAGTCACTGTCAGGCTATGGATATAGCTCAGGTGGTAGAGCACATGCCTAGCATGTGTGAGACCTCTTGGGTTCAATCTCCAGCACTAAAAAAAAAAAAAAAAAAAAAAAACAATCAAACAAAAACAAAAACAAAAACAAAGGTCAATCTCATAGAAGTAGAGAGTAGAATAACAGTTGCCAAAGGCTGGATAAAGTGGTGGGGATGATGTGGGATTTGGAATAGATTGGTTAAGGGGTTCAAAATTAAGGTCAGATAGGAGGAATAAATCGTGGTACTCTATTGCACAGTAAATAACTATAGTGATGATAATGTATATTTCAAAATGGCTAAAGAGGGAATTTTTAATGTCTCCCCACAAAGAAATAATAAAGGTTTAAGGCTCTGGATATGTTAATTACCCTGACTGGATCATAACATAAGGTATACATGTATAAAAACACCACATTGTATCCCATAAATTGTTATAATTATTATGTGTCAATTAAAATATAATTAAATTGGGCCAGGGAAATAGCTCAGTGGTAGAGTCCTCATCTAAAATGTGTGAGTCTTGAGGTTCAATCACCAAATAGTACAAAAGAAAAAAAACTGAAAGAAAAAAATATATTTTCCAACATATAATAACTGTGTTTTTCAACTTTGTAATATAGTTTAAGTTAGTCTTCTCCCTAATATCATTCATTTAATAACTATTTATTCTTCAAATATGAGTAAACATTGTACTAAGCATGGAGACATAATCATTACTAAGACATAGGCCTTCTCAAAGGAGCCCAGCATCCAGAATTTGAAACCTGAACACAATTCCATGTGATATGAAACAATATACTAAGAGTGTTATGATAATATCAGCAGTTGGTTCAGCCTGAAGATTTTAAGAAAACTATTTATTAACCTCATCATAGACGGTAATGGCACCAAGATGCTAGAAACATGGTTATTTTAGATAACCCTGTAAGCCAAAAATAAGAATCTCCTAATCTATAAGAGCAAGGCCTATATAAATTCTGCTCAGAAATTGCCATCCAACAATGATAATATCAGCATTAATTGAGGCTGGAGCCCAGGCACCAGTATTTGTAAATATTCCCTCGGTGATTTTAATATGCTGCCAGGGTTGAAAACCATTGGCTCACTGATCAAGTCATAGCATCATGACTAATTTAAGCTTGGAATACTATCAATAGGATTCTTAAAGAGAGTCCTAAGGCTGGGTGAGTGGAAGTTGGTCCCTAGGGATCCAGAACTATTCTCATCATATTTTTGCTTGCAAACTAATTATTCATATGTGCTAATAATTTGAAAAATAAGGTTTCATGTTTAGAATCTCATGGCAGTTGTAGCATAAGCCAAGAAAATTAAGTGATTGCCAATTAACACTGTGTGTTGACTAAAATGTCAGAATTTTAAAACTTTACTCTTTAAACCTAAGGCAACAAGACATTGTTGAAATTATAAACTTTTGGTACATAAAAACCAAGTATTACTAGGAACAAAGACTTTTACCATTTATCTTTTTTTTTTGGTTCCAGGGATTGAACTCAGAGGCACTTAATCACTGAGTCACATCCCCTGCCCTTTTTTGTATTTAATTTAGAGACAGGGCTCACTGAGTTGCTTAGTGCCTCACTAAATTGCTGAGTGTGGCTTTGAAAACTCTCTCCATCCTCCTGCTCAGCCTCTCCAGCTGCTGGGATTACAGGCATGCACTTGGTACTGGCATCATTTATGTAGAAGAAAAACACCTATAAGCATTTAGAGAATAACAAAATTCAACATAAAAAAGTATTCATCTTCTAATACAGATGAAGTTCTACAGAAATAAAGAGGATGTAGCAACAAAAGTGAGCTGTAATGAATGGGTGGGGTAGATTCTCAGAAAGGAAGACTTGAGTACAACTGGCAGGGCCAGTCCAAAATGACAGAGAAAGCTAGTGGTCTTGGAGGAAGAAGGTGTAACAAAGGACCAACACGGTGAAGGCTGGAGAATTCACAATACTTTGGGGAAAACAGCATTGAAGAAACAAAAAAAAAAGCTCATGTCCATAAAGGAGTCCTACACAGGAGACAGCAAGAGAGGGTCCAAATTACAGAGGAGTCCAAACTTAATCTTAGTGAAAAACAGAATTACACTTTGGTTGAATACCAAAATGATTTTAGAAGATTCTTCTGGCAGATTAATATACAGGAAGTTCAGGGGCCTGGGGCTGTTGAAGATAATGAGAACATGTCAAGATCTTCCATGCACAGTTCCCTACACATCACACACTTTGGTGTAACTCCAAGCTGAAGGCAAGATTAATTTCATAAGTAAAATTATTTATTAAAAATAAGGTTTTTTAGCTCTTAATTACTGATATTTTAAGCCAAGCATGGTGACACATGCCTGTAATCCCAGCTACTCAGGAAGCTAAGGCAGGAGGAACCCAAGTTCAAGGCCAGCCTTGGTAATTTAGTGAGATCCTGATTCAAAAATTAATAAAATAAAATAGCTAGGAATAGAGTTCAATGGTAAAGCATCTTTGGGTTTAATCCCTAGTACCCCTCCCACAAAAAATTAATATTTTACTATTACACAGTAGGGTACCTATCAATAATAATGTTTTGCACATTCCAGAAAGCTGGAAGAAAGAAATTTGCATGTTTTCACCATAAAAAAGTGATGTTTTAAGAGACAGATATGCTTGAACTGATTTAAACATCCATGTATACATGTATCAAAACATTACATGATACCCCATAAATACATACAATTTTTATGTATTAGTCAAAAATTAAATTTAAAAAATATATTTTAATTATTACTGTGAAGTTTATAATAGGAAGAATAACATACCCCAGAGATTATACATTCATTTATGCTAGCTTTACAGAGAAAAGCAATATTCAAAGTTTTTATGCCCTGAGACAGTTTCTCATATAGCCTAAATCTAATGAAGATAAACAGAATTAACAAATAGATAAATGCTGGGAATGTACTTCAGGGATATAGTGCTTCCCTAGCGTTCATGAGACCCTGGGTTGGAATTCCAGCAACACACACACACACACAAATATATATATAAATAAAAATTTTTTATACACATATACATATACATGTATGTATGTTCAACATAATACCCAACAATATCAAATAATATCTACTATTATAACTGACCTACAAGAAAGCATGTTCATTACAGTAAAAAAATGTCAAGCAAACCATTTTAAGGGTTAACATGACATAAATTGCAAATGACATTTCTGTGGAAAAAAATATACTTTTAGAAGCAGCAAAATAACCCCAAAATCCTGTAACCAAAACCTATAACCTCCCACCATAGTCCCAAGAAAAACCTACTAACAAAAACTTTACAGGAAAATAAAAGGAAATATTAAATATTAAAAGGAAATAAAAGCATAAACTATTAGATGTAATATAGTGAGAAATGCTGCTAAGTCTTTTTTTTTTTTAAATTGTTGAATCTGAGAATTTCAAATCAAAACAGAGACCATGCCCAGTTTGTCTCTAACAGAGGACTTACAGAGCACGGCCACAGCCCCAGACTCGAACATGAGACATTCTTCCTTATGCCTAGTTTCCACTATGAGACTGAAAGGTGGGGGATCCAATTTGTGATAAATTCGAAATCCTTTGCTGAACGCCATTCTCCTTTCTTCAGAGACAGTCCTATGAAAACCAAGCAAAGCAAAGCAAATGATGCTGAGGGTTCCTTCTGCTGCAAGGACTGCAAGGCATCCAGAAGTCCCTCCCTGCCAGGTTTTTTTTATTGCGGGGGGAGGGGGGCAAAAAAAGAGAGAGAGAGAGAGAGAGAGAGAGAGCTCGAATTGAATGTTCAATCCAAAACCTAAATCGTCACTAAATTTTACCAAAAAGCGAAAGAATACACTACAAATTCTCTCTTCAAGACAGGGATAGGCTTTTAGCACTGTAAGTCCATGAACAGTCTGGTTAAGATGAATTCCCTTTTAATTTATGTTTATCAAGGGAAAAATTTTGAGCGTATTTTTGTTGAGGGTTACCAGCTTCCTGCTTCAAGATTTGTCACTGGCTTGGAAGGGAACCCACCAGGAAACTTCACGCCGCTCCTGGGGGACCGGGGAGGCCAGAATGTGGGAGGGAAGGTGAGAAGGCTGCTTCAAAGCTCCTTAGGGGGCCAGAGGAGGAAAAGGATTATCGGCCACCGCGGGCTCTTCCCGGGCGGCGGCGAAGGGCAGGGGGAGCGACACAGGTTACCGCCGCCGCCCGCCCAGCCCCAGGCCACCGCCGGCTGCGGGGACCGCAAGTGGGGCCGGTCCATAAGAAAGGCCACTCGGGAAGAGCCTCAACTCGGAGCAGGGACCCGACTGGCAGTCTACCGCCCGAGAAAGCGGCTCCCTCCCAGGGGAACCGAGGCGCCCGGAGCCCAACGCCTCCATTATGCGCCAGAAGAAGTGTCCTGGCGCTCAGACGGATTCAGTTCCTTTCCTGTAGGCAGGTTGACAGCGGCTGTCACCAAAGCCCCCAGCCCGACACGGCGCCCGGCACAACCCGCAGTGACTCCTCACCTTCTCGCCCGCCCTCCCGCGTCCCGGCTGCCAGGGCCACCCTCACCGCTCTTGCGAAGGCTGCGGCGACGGAGACCGCCTCTAGAAGCGTCCGCCCGCCAACCCCGCTGCCGGTGGGTCTGGCCGCAGCCGCTCCCCGCCCTCCCGCCGGGAGCTCACCTCTTCCTTCGGCTCCTCCTCCTCCTCCTCCTCCCGCAGCCGCCGCCGCCACAGCCGCCGGAAGCGTCACTTCCGCTCCAGCAGATCCATCTCTTCCGCATTGCGCCGCAGCCCGGGCGGAAGACCCACCCCTTGCGGGAAGGGGCGGGGCATAAGATAAGCACCTCCCACCCCGTGCCCTCTCGGGCCCCGGCACCAGCTGGCCGCAGCCGCTACCTGCAGCGACCTTCGAACGGGCGACGAGTCCCCTAGGCTGTTGCTGCTGGTCCAACCGCCTGGGATGCTGGGAGAGGGAGGATCCGACCTCACCAGCCCTCTGGCGAGTGCTTTCCAGAGCTCCCCAGCCCTCCCAGTGCGCGCCAGGGAGAGACTCCTGGGAAGAGTTTTGGGGGCTGGGTGTTAATACGTGCCCAAACCGGGCGTCAGGACCACCCCTTGCTGCCTCCCCCGGCTAGACCCACGGGGGGAAGCGGGAGGAACCATCAGCACGCGGCGCCAACCAGGTGGCGCCTTAAGAGCTGTCCATGGTGTCTCATAGCAAGCTGCTCCGAGTTCTTAATTCTAAGTGCCTGGATAGGCAGCAGTAAGAAATAAGGCCGACTTTAAAACTGTTCCGTTCGCTACCTTTGTGTGTGTGTGTGTGTGTTCTGCAGCTCTCGGGAGCACTATAGGGAAGACTGCTCAACTGTGCGTGAGATGGAAACTGGAGAGTCACCCACCGGGAGCTCAAGGCAGAGTTAAAATATGGCTGTCCCTGAATGACGAATAGGTTTTGCCAGTAGTGGAACTTAGTAACTAACGTCATCAGCTCCTTTAAATCTAATTTTTTCAACAAATCATGTCTGGATAATGTCTGTGTCCCAAGACCTATTCAGTTAACACTTAACAAATTTAAATATGAGATTGAAGTTGAAGCCAACAAAGCACAAAGGAATTGAAAACCTCAAGAACCCAGCACTCTGAGAAACGGTTTCCACTTGCCTTTGCTTTTTCCTTTACCTCTTCCCCTTCTTGCATTTGCCAGCAAAAGCAGAATTTAAACTTGATATTGTGCAAAATCATTTCCCCCTCCAGGCCCTGTCATGTGACTTGATTTGACATTTCTATTTTAGAGAAGCTGGACGCACCCTGGTTTCAGAATGCTAAGAAAGCTAAAATTCATTAGAAAAGCCACTTTTAACTCAAGGAAAAATGCAGACACTTGGATTAGTTCTGAGAACTACAGATTTCTCTCATTTAGTACTATCTTCTTAGGAAAAAAAAAAAGCTTTGCTCTTTCTAGTGGTTTACCCATAGCAGCCTTAAAATTAAACTAATATGAAAATAATCTACTTGTCAGTGGTCACTCATTTCCCTTTCTGGAAGAGTCCATTTCAGTTAGGGATGGCACTTAACAAAGAAAACCAGGTGGAAATGGTTGTTTTTGGAATTTTTTTTTTCTTTTCAAGTATAAATACCTCCATATCCCTGGTATGCACCAGCTGCCACCACCCCCAAAAAAATTATTGGCTTCAGTAGCCATATTTTCAACTTCTTTGCTTGGAAGTTTTATGTTTATGAAATGGAAATCAACATTTTAAAAGTGGGACTGTAAACCAAACTTAACCCCAAAGCCCATGATTTTTGCACCATGTCATGTCTCTGGGAATCTATATAGGAAACCTCTCATATTAAAGTTGGGATTCTTGGGCACCAGAGGGTAGCAGGACTCTTAGGTTACAGCTTTTTCAAATCCTTCCAAAATATATCATTTTAGTTGGAAAAAGCACAGGATTTGAAAAACAAAGGCAATTTTACTAGTCACTTTTAAAATGTGTTATTTCTTCTCTTTCTTCTTTATACCTTTTACAGTATTTGAAAATAGCTGCCCAGATTTCCACCAAACTTAGTGTGTCTTTAGAGTGAGCTAACTTAAAATACAAGTTAGGTGGCATACAGATTTAACAGTGAGATCCTAGGGGCTTTCAAGACAAGCCAACATCCTCTTGATCCTTGAAAGTGAGCAATGAGGTGCTGGGGTTGGGGCTCAGGGATAAAATTATACTCCCTTAGAATGTGTGAGGCACTAGGTTCAATAATAAAATAATAAAGGTATTGTGCACCGAACTATAACTAAAATATTTTTTTAAGTGAGCAATGATAACCTAAAAATTAGCATCACCCCCAAATCCTAATCCTTCAAACGTTAAATGAGCAGTTATTCAGGTGGGGAAAAAAATCTTAGCTGAAATTGAAGTAAAGATTTTGAGATTATTTTAGATTATCCAGGTAAATCCTAAATGCAATCACAAGTTTTCTTATAAAAGTGAGGCAGAGGGGAATTATACACATACTCAGAAGGCAGATACAGTGATAGGAGCAATATGACTATAAGCCAAAGAATATCAACAGCCACCAGAAGCTCTAAAGGAAAGGATTTAATCCTAGAGCCTTTGGGGGGTGAATGGTCTTATTTACACTTGATTTCTAACTTCTGACCTCCAGAACTCTAAGAGAATAAATTTTTGTTCTTTAAACTGTTCACCCAGTTTGGGGTAATTTATTACCTTAACAAATGAATTTCCTTCAAATGAAAATCTTCTGGTTGAGATATAAAAACATTTGTCTCATGCCAGTTCTATGTTAAATTTACCTTACAAAGTCCTAGTTCACACCCATTTCTGAAACCCCTGCCTGATGGATTTCACAGGACAAAATGTCTGAATTCACTCTAAGAATTCTTAAAAACAGATAAGGAAGAGTAGTAAGCCTAAGGAGTTTAGAAACACAGTTTGAAGTATAAGGCCCAAATAGATATTTATGTGTATGTTTTATTCTGTGAAGTTGGGAATGTGTTCTGTCTGACTTAGTAGGCCAATAAAGTATAACAAAAATTCACCCAGAATGAATGTGTAGGGAGATAAGCAATGTTCCCACAATAAAGATACAACTGACAGAGCAAGCACGCTGCATGACACTATTCTAAACGCTACTTGCCTTGATCAAGGATACATATGAAACTGTTAATTCTCGAAATACTAGACTCATTTTGAAATGCTCTAAAATTAGTCACCAGCAAAATACAACAAAGGGTATATTTAAAAATTAATTTAATGCTTGGCTAAAGCATAATTACATATATAATTATCAAACAATAGTCCTTAATTTCCAAAAAGTTCCTTTTGAAAACCACAGAATCTGAAAGCATAAACTTTAAAACAAGTTCTCTTGAGTATTTACAATGTGGTACAAACATTATAGAAGACCATGGATATTAAATTGCCTGGGTGTGGCTAATCAGCAAGGCGTATTCTTTATTGCATATATAACTCACATATGTGGGATTTTAAATATAATAAGACTACTAAAATTCAATTCAGATGCATGTATCTGTAAGCTGGGCAGGGAATAAAATTATGAATGAGACAGGACAGACAGCCTAAACCATGCAGTTAGGTTGTGGGCTTACTATTTTCAAAACTTAAACTTTCACGTTCCATTTGAAACTATATTGCATATATTAGAGTTCACATGAAACCCACATTTGCCTGTAATGCTGATTCAAAGAACAAGGTTCAATATCCACTCAATTACTGAGTCCATAACTCAACTCTCAATTTTAAGGCAGCACAGCTACAGTGAGAGCGACGCTAACCAAAAAGGGATGAACATTTATTTAGTCACTTTCCAGCCCTTGTTACAACAGTGTAGTAATTTTCCTAAGACAATTTGCTACTGGATAATTTTCTGCTGTTAAAAGGCTTTCTCTGTAGAAAAACACCACAAATTTCCAGTGTGAAAGTCCATGGTGATATAAATATATATATATATATATATATATCTATGTACACATATGCATAATTACACAATTTACACTGCACACATTGTTTATAGAGGACAATTAACTGAGAGGGTTAATTTGAATGATCATACAAAATACTTCTGTAAACAAAGTATGACAGGCAGTAAAGAAAACATAGACTCCTAGAAATAATCTGAATTCCTTTCATTCTGAAGAAATTGCATTTAAGGACACAGTATTGAATATAATGTTTTTTTGTATTAAAATGAAAATCAGTATTTTACAGTGTAAGAAACTTTACATATATACAAAATTTATACATTGGGAATGGTATTAAAGCAAATAAGCTTTTCAGTCTCATAGGTCTATTTTCCTTCAATCAAAGATTTAAATTCTTTCACATTGTGGTCACTTGCAACAGACATAGCATGATCCAAAGCTCGAATACTTGCAAGAAGTTTTACTATTTGTTTTATGTTTTCCCTAAAAGAAAAAAGAAAAAAAATGTAGCAGGAGCATTTCATTAGCACATTTAAAGGAAATTTGTTCTTGATGTTATACAGATTTTGCAATCAATTTGTCCAAACATGCATTTTTACATATGGGAAACAGAAATGAAAATTACATCATACATAAAATCTTGACATGTATTTATATAAAATTAAACTTGCATGTTTATATGACTAGCCCACAGTTAAAAACAAAAACTAATTTCACTCAGATGAATGGTTTTAATCAATCCATGGTAGTATAAACACACACACTTATATATGCATAATTACACAATTCACACTCACATATCATTTTTAAAGGACAGTTAACTGAGGGATAATTTGAATGATCATACAAAATAAAAAAGCAATCTGTTCCCAAAATTCATCAGAGCCCTATCTCCCATTACTTCCTAAACCACAGTGCCAACTCTTTGGAGAAATCCTGAAACACAAGATTTTACTTCTCTTATCAATTCAAAGATCCTGCCTGAATTCCACTCCTCTGAATTCACTACACAAAACAGTCTGGCTTTCCTTAGTGCACTAACTACCTTATTATTAAACAATCATCCCATTTTAGCAACATCAGAATTATCTAAAGCGTTGTTAAAACATTACTCAGCCCCACTCCAGAGATCTGACTCAATATGTATTTAAACCTGAGAATCCAAATTTCTAACAATCTCCCAGGTAAGGCTGATGGCCAGGAAGCACACTTAAAGAATGACTATTTCAACACCGATTTTGAACCACTCATGAGAAAGAGCATAAATTATGACATTATTGACTCATCTCCTCTACAACACTGCAATAATAAGGCCCTTTTAGGGCAAGGATTATAATTTGTAAAACTTTGCAAACTAGGTGGAATCTATTTTATGTGCAATGCAAAGGACAAATGCTTAAATAGCTGAAGTACTTTTCTATAGGAAAGCAAATATTATGTTGCATATGGATTCCTAGTTTTCCCAGCACCATTTGTTGAAGAGGCTACCTTTTCTCCAATGCACGTACTTGGCACCTTTGTCTAATATAATTGTAGTTTTGTGGGTTAGTCTCTGTGTTCTCTATTCTGTACCATTGGTCTATAAGTCTGGTGCCAATACCATGCTGTTTTTGTTACTATTGCTCTGTAGTATAGTTTAAGGTCTGGTATAGTGATGCCACTTGCTTCCCTCTTCCTGCTAAGGATTGCTTTTAGCTATTCTGGGTCTCTTATTTTTCCAGATGACTTTCGTGGTTGCTTTTTCTATTTCTATGAGGAAAGGAATGTCATTTTGATTGGAATTGCATTAAATCTGTATAGTGCTTTTGAAAGTATGGTCATTTTGATAATGTTAATTCTGCCTCTATCCAAGACAAGAAGATAGATCTTTCCATCTTCTAAGGACTTCTTTGATTTCTTTCTTTAGGGTTCTGTAATTTTCATTATATACAACTTTTACCTTTTTCATTAAGTTGATTCCCAAGGTTTATTTATTTTTTTTTTGAGGCTATTGAAAATGGGGTAGTTTTCCTCATTTCCCTTTTTGAGAATTTGTCACTGATATACAGAAATACCTTTGATTTATGGATGTTGACATCTCACCATGCACAAAAACTCAACTCAAAATGGTTCAAGGACTTAGGAATATAACCAGAGACTCTGCGTCTAATAGAAGAAAAAGTAGGCCCTAATCTCCATTATGTGGGATTAGACCCCAAGTTCCTTAATAAGACTCTTGTGGTGCAAGAATCAATAAATGGGATGGACTCAACCTAAAAAGTTTCTTTTCAGAAAAAGAAACAATCTGTGAGGTGAATAGAGAGCCTACATCTTGGGAGCAAATCTTTACCCCTCACACATCAGATAGTGTATATAATTAGTATATACTAATCTCTAGGGTATATATAGAACTCAAAAAGCTAAACACCAAAAAAACAATCCAATCAACAAATGGGCCAAGGACCTGAAGAGACAATTCTCAGAAGATGATATACAATCAACCAACAAATAATGAAAAAAAAAATGTTCATCATCACCAGCAATTAGAGAAATGCAAATCAAAAACCACTCAAAGATTTCATCTCACTCCAGTCAGATGGCAGCTATTATGCACACAAACAACAATAAGTGTTGGCAAGGATGTGGGAAAAAGGTACACTCATACACTGCCGGTGGGACTGCAAATTGTTGCAGCCAATATGGAAAGCAGTATGGAGATTTCCTGAAAAACTGGGAATGGAACCACCATTTGACCCAGCTATTCCTCTCCTCAGTCTACACCCAAAGGTCTTAAAAACGGCATACCACAAGGACACAGCCACATCGATGTTTACAGCAGCACAATTCACAATAGCTAAACTGTGGAAGCAACCTAGATGCCCTTCAATAGATGAATGGATAAAAAAATGTGGCATATACACATTACTCAGCAATAAAAGAGAATAAAATCATAGCATTTGCAGGTAAATGGATGGAGGTAGAGAAGATAATGCTAAGTGAAGTTAGCCAATCCCCTAAAGCCAAATGCAGAATGTTTTCTTTGATATAAGGAGGCTGATACATAGTGGGATAGGGAGAGGGAGCATGGGAGGAACAGATGAACCCTAGATAGGGCAGAGGGGTTGGAGGGGAAAGGTCGGGGCATGGGGTTATTAATGATGGTGGAATATGATGATCATTATTATCCAAAGTACAGGTATGAAGACATGAATTGGTGTGAATATACTTTGTACACAACCAGAGATATGAAAAATTGTGCTCTATATGTGTAATAAGAATTGTAAAGCATTCTGCTGTCATATAAATAAAAAATATATATAAAGCAAATATTATTTAATAATTAACTTTCAAATAAAAATCAAGTTAAGTATATGTAAATCAAAATTTTTAAAGTGGTAGGCTTTATGTAGCAAAAAAACAACACACTGGGGGAAAAAAGTGCAAATAATAATCAACACCACAATAACAAAATTAAAATGAAAGGCAAAATTGTCTAAGAATTTTATCATTAAAAGCTTTACTACTCACTTTTAATTATATCTTGAAAATCAAATTTTCTCACAAGAAAATAATACTCTTTTTGAGAAAGGGAAACAAGGCCCCCAGAATATTTCCTAAACAAAAAAGTTTTCTTACAGAGCTATACTTGTGGTATAAACAGATATAAGAAATATACAAAAATCACAAAATTTTGAAAATTCTTTCAAACTGTAGTAGTTATATTACATATTTTATGCTACATTTTTAACCCCACATTATACAAATATTCACAATATTATTGTCCACAGAAACGATAATAGTTCACTCATTTCTTCCTAGCAATTCTTGACAAAAATTAGGTTTAAGTTGTTTTAGAAATCATGAATGGTGACTTTTAGTCCATAACATGATGAAGAAAAAACATGGAACATAAAGATTCTAAAATTGGGATATGTATCAACATATTCTAGGTTTAAATGGTCAAATTTTCTAGGATTCACGTCTATATAATGAATCTCAAAGGACCAAAGTTCATGACATTCCTAGAGCCTGTGTTCTTTCCAATTCTTCACTGAGGAGATAGAATATTCATTCTCCTCAAGGCTGGCCCTCACCAAAAATCTTTCCCTAACAACCTTCATAAGTTCAACGTACTGAAAAAAGACAAAAACCAAAAAAAAAAAAAAAAAAAACAAAGTTATGTGTACTTTGGGTAGGTTTACAATACTAAGTGAATGTACAATTTATATTAAAAAATGACTACTTAAAAAATATTTTAATAACACTAAATATGACAACTAAAACTACAGGTTACTATTTTAATAAGTGATTATAAAAAGTTACCTTGCATTTCTTTTATCCACATCAGAGCACCCAATACTATTCCTATAAATTGTATCTGCTAAGTGCACAAGGTATCGGCAGAAGTTTTCTAACTGAGAAATAGTTCTTTCTCCTTTCAGATTCATGAACCACTGTTTGGGGAAACAATTGATTACCTATGTAGGAAAGGATATAAAATACAATAGTTAAAATAGAATAAATGACAATATGTAAAAGTTGAGTCTAGATAATGGATATAATGTATTTGGCCTAAAGAGGTGCTATTAGACTAAATTAATTAATCTGAAGAGATTTTTTTAAAAAGACTCACTTTCTGTATTAACTATATATGGATCAGGTACTCAATACAAAAGATGATTTGTCCCATTTTTTAATAATCTAACTATAAAATGGATAATCAAGTGCTTATTTTCCAGTCTTGCAAGATACCCTAAATGAACTGAGTTCTCTCTTATGGAATGCTTTTGTATAAAAATGCGTGTATAAATATGACCCAGAGTAAGGCTAAGCAAGCATTCACACCATGGGTGCTGCCCAGGGCAAGTCTTAGTGAGGTATACAGGGCATCATGCCACAGAACGCCATACCGCGTAAGGGTGAAAATCTGGGGAGGGGCAGTTGGTAGAGCACTTGCCTTGCACACATAAGACCCTGAAAAGAAGGGTAAGACTGGTTTCTCCCAGGAAAGGGCAGCCTGGTGTGAGTACTCAAATGAGAGTCCAAATGGATAAAGAAAGCTCATCACTACAGAAACACAGGGATCACTAGAAACATGACTGATTCCAGGGCTCGGGCAGAGCAAATACAGTTTAGACAGAAAAATGTCATGCCAGAAAGAAGCAAGCATATACTTCCGCCAAATGAGGGGAAATGTCATAAGATTACAGAAGTCAACTCTGAAGGACTCTGCTCAGGAAATCTGGGACAATTTCTGCCAAATATGAGGAAGAACCCGAATCTAATTTTGACATAATATCGGGTAAACCCAAATTGGGGGATATTCTAAAAAATAAATGGCCTAGGGGCTGGGGCTGAGTGGTACAGCGCTTGACTGGCACACATGAGGCACTGGTTTCGATCCTCAGAACTTATATACACAAGTTATACCTTAAAATAAAATGAAAGTATTGTGGTCTTATAAATGTATTTCATATATATAAAAAAATAAATAACTGGCCTATCATTTTCAAAAGTGTCCAGGTTATAAAGGCCAAGGAAAGATGAAGAAGTCTTCTAGATTAAAGGAGGGTAAAGAGATATAAAAATTAAACAGAATGCATGGTCTGGGTACTATTTTCATTTTTTAAAAATTTTTTTGAAGTGTAAGAGTGACTGAACACGGCCTTGTGCATCCTAGGCAAACATCCTACTACTAAGCTATATTCCCAGCTCTTTTTATTTTGAGGCAGGTCTTGCAAAGTTGCCCAGACTGGCCTCTAACCTTCCATCGTCCTGCTTCAGCCTTCCAAATAGTTGGGAGTATAGGTGTGGGCGACCCTACTCAGCTTCTGGATATTTCTTTTGCTAAAGAAGGACAGTGTTGACATAACTGATAAAATGTGCACTGAGAGGCATTTCTAAGGATTAGGCAACAGTAATATATCAGTGTTAATTTCCTGATACTATTCTCTATGCTACAATCTTGTAGACTAATACCCCATGTTTGTTAGAAATACAAAGAAACATATCTGAGGTACTGAGGCATCATGTCAGAGACTTTGGGTGGGGGGACTTTGTACTCTTACTTGTAAATTTTCATTAATTTTGTAACTGTTTCAATTACATATTACTGTATAACTTGTGTATGTAAGTGGTAAGTAAGATAATATTACTAAATAAGTGAAAAAAAGCCATTTATAACACTCAAAATAGCATTCATTTTAACTGTGAAAAAAATTATCATGAAATCAAACTTTTACTAATACCAAAACACTGATACAAATAAATGAATAGATATAAATATAGATAACATTATACTTTCTTCCTCCTCCCCTATGCCCCCTTTTCTGGGGTACTGGGAATTGAGCCCGAAAGCATTTTACCACTGAACTACATCCCAGCACTTTTTATTCTTTATTATAAAACATCATCTAAGCTGCTGAAGCTGGCCTCGAATTTGCAACCCTCCTCCTTCAGCCTTCCAAGCTGCTGGGATTACAGGCATGTATTACTGCATCCAGCACATTATATACTTTGATATAAAAATGCTAGGGAGTGGGGAGTTTGGAACTACCTAGGTAAACAGATAGCCAACCTTACATTAAGTCTGATAATAAAGGGCAATCATAAAGTTTTCATATCCCTCTTTGAACAAAGGAAATTAACATATATGGTTTAAAAATAATAATATGTATCATTCAACTCACATTTTGGGCTTTTTTGATGCTGTCATCTCCATATTCTGAATTCTGAAAAGCCATGAGAATGTATCTATTTAATAAACCATCTATTGATAATTCCTGAAGAGTTTTATTTGAGAAAATGCCATACCACTGAAGAAAATTTCCTAAGAGCTAGAAATAAGGGGAAAAAGGGAGAAGCAATGTTATGCAAATAAATTAGGTATAAAGTAGATTAGATACACAATAAAATACCACATGTAATATGCAGGATAATGACTTCCCAAAGTATAGCACTTTTAAAGTGTTCAGATATTTCCTAGAATGGTGGAACATTTTAATTTTAATTAGCTAAAATTTGAATAGCCACATGTACCTGGAGACTACTGTATTGGTCAGCACACACACAAAACATTTTTCATCACTGCCTGAAGGACTATTGAGCAGTGATAAGTGTCCTCTATTCAAAATTATGCCTCAGACAGTGCTATGACTTTTAGGATGTTCTTGTCATTATCATAAAATGGAGACTTCTTTCCCACACCACCAAAAAAACTTTCCAACTTGTCAGTAAATGGTAACACTATCTAACCAGCTGCTCAGGCAAAAAACCTGAGTGTCATTCTTAAATTCATCAACTTATTTGACTCTACCTCCATCCAATCTGACATTTCTCTAGTTCCTGCTGCCATCCCAATAGTCTAAGCTACCATAATCTCTTTCTGAACATTGCAGATACTCCAGTAAGATTAAGAGGATGAGCTCTAAAGTACCCTTTCTCAAATAGGGTTCTGTGAGAGAAAAAGTGATTTGAGTGACTCTCCTCAATTTTTCCCAAGGACTATACAGTTAGTTTTCATTCCAGATACATAATAAAGAATTCATTATTTACAAGGGAAGCCTTAGAGCATTAAGTATTAACTCAGAATTCCAGGGGAGCAGATATACTCAAGAGGCAGACTGGCCTGAGCTAGATTTCCAATTCTATAATTACCACTGGAACGACTCTGGGCAGGTTATTCAGTGCCTCACTGACCCATCAATAGAGTAAGAATAATAGTGTCTACTATAGAGCCATTCTGAGGGTTCTATGAGATAATCTGTTTAAAAGGTGGAGCACCATGCTTGGCACACAGTAAATAAATAATGAATACAAGTTCTCATTTTCAGTATTACTACCCATTAACTTGACAAAACAGGAAAAAGTAATCTTTAAAAAATGGTAATGTTGGGACTGGAAATAGAGCTAGGTTAGTAGAGTGCCTGCCTTGCATGCACAAGGCCCTGGGTTCAATCCCCAGCACCACAGGGAGAAAAAAAAAAGTAATGTGTTCATGTCCCTGATAAAGTAAAAACCCTTCCATGACCCACACAAATAATGGTCAACTACTCTTCAACAAAGGTACAAAAGCAATTCAGTGGAATTTGTCTTTTTAACAATGATTGCTGAAAAAAAGAACCTTAATACAGATCTCACGCCTATCATAAAAATAGGCTCAAAATAGATTATAGAGCTAAACAGAAAACCTAAAACAATGAAACTTCTAAAAAGAGATAGGAGAAAAACTTTGCAACCTTATGTTAAGAGAAAGATTTTTCAAGTATGACATATAAAGCACAGTCCATAATAGAAAAAGTGATAAACTGGACTTCATCAAAATTAAGAACTTCTGAATACTACTGAAAGAATGAAAAGGCAAGCCACAGACACACACACTAAAAAAACTCTTTACAAATCATTACTTGACCAAGGACTTCCCTCCAGAATATGGAAAAAACTTTATGTGCAGTAAGAAGAAAACAGCCCAATTTAAAAGCAGTGATCTGCTGATAACACACAATGTGGATGAATCTCAAATACATTATGTTAGGTGAAAGATGCGAGACTCAAAAGGCTCCCTGCTACATATAATTCTATTGATAAAGACATTCTTGCAAAGAAAACCATAATACATAGCTAAATATATGGGGGAAGTGGCCAGGGAGAGGTCAGAGGTGAGCTTTACTACAGGGGAACGGGAAGTTTCTGGGAATGCTTAAATTGGTACACATTTTCCATTTGGTAGTGATGATATGCAACTATATTCACTCAAAACTCACAGAATACTAAAGAGTGAATGTATATAAAATAATACTTTTAAAAAGATAAATAAATAAGTAAAAAGCATCTAGTGGCTTCCTACAACTTTTACCCATCAATCTTTCACATGACTTACTAGAGTCTATGTTATCAAGACTCTCTAATATATCTCTAACTTAGCCATTATGTATGCACTTTCAGTATCTGTAGTGTTGTCTGTTCTCCTTCACTTCACAGTCAAATTCCATTAATTCCTCTGGTCTACAATCTAAATATGACTTCCTTAGAATGAAATATGATCTCCAACAACTGTTAGTCTAGTTCTTGATGTATGTTATAGCTCTCATTACTATCTTGAATTTCCCCTTTAAAACTCATCACATCTGTGATTACCTGCTATCTGTCAACTGTTCTGGACTATGAACCCCATGAAAGATACACTTCTATCTCATTCAGTGCTATATCCCTAAAACTCAGAAGAGACCCTCTACTCTATTTGCTGAATATATTTGTTATGGTTTATTTAGTTAGGTGGTTTGTTGATAGCTTGGGCCTCACTTTGAAACTCAAGAATTCATTTTCTCCTGTGGAAATATCAAACTTAAATAAACTTTGGCAATGAAATTAGTTGGTAAAGTGGAGCTTCTGTATTTATAAATAGAGCTATCCCTACACAGCTTATAAAAAATAAAAATATTCTCCAAACACACTATGAAGTCAAAATCTCAAGATTTTTAATATAGCCTATGAACACATACCTTAACTGAAGACCAAAACTGTCGTTGAAAAAACAAATAAGGCCCAGAATTTTTATTTTCCAAGACACTAAGAAAGAGAAAACATACCATGATCAAATATTTTATATATAAGCGCCAAATTATAGCTATAAACAAATATTTCTACAAGTAAAATAGATTAACAACAGAATTAAGTAGGGGGCTGGAAGGTAGGGTGTATTGGTATGGTGTATGTCTAGCATTTGTGAGGTGCTGGGTTCCATTCCTAGCACCGCAAAAAAAAAAAAGTGATTTTTCAAACAATTATATTCTGGAAAATACTACATTTAAGAGTCAATAGAAGCTGGATGTGGTAATTCACGCCTATAATCCCAGAGGCTTGGGAGGTCAAAGCAGGAGGATCGCAAGTTTAAAGCCAGTCTCAGCAATGGCAAGACACAAAGCAACTCACTGAGACCCGGTCTCTAAATAAAAAACAATATAGGGCTGGGGATGTAGCTCAGTGGTTGAGTGCCACTGAGTTCAATCACTGGTACACCCCCCCCCCAAAAAAATAACAGTCAATGGAAATTTATTTCTGAGGCTGAAGGGGAACAAAGACCATCAACTCTTTTATGGCACTTAAGGGAACAACTTTCCCACTGAGCCAGTCTGTATGTTTATACTATATGGGTTAAGTTTACATTTCAAGCTATCTTTTGTCTTCTAGAACTTTAGAACCATTCTCTGAAGGACAATAGAGAATATTATGTTTAATGTTCTTAATTGTTACTTACTTTTTTGGATATAAGGGCATGAAAACATCGTCATCTAAAGTTCTTCTCATTCTCAACAAAAGTGCCTTTAGGTAAACCTGAAGAATTAAAAAGTAGATAACATGCTTTAATAAGGGCTATGATAATAAAAATAAGCCATATTCTAAACCACATAATTGAGTATTGAATTTTGAGTGAACCATTTTCTTAAGTTTTTTGATTTTCCTCACTGAAAGCCCTAAACTCATTAATACTTTCAACTCTCTATTAAGTGACCCTGTGGGAGGCCATCCTCACATGTGATTTGACTTACCTCCCTGGCTAGGTGAGAGGCACTTAGACACAGCTGTGTCCCCACCCTTCTCCAGGTCTGAGGGCTTGTCCGTGCAGAGGTGTGTCTGGCCACTGCCCTGAAGACCCAGTTGTCGCCCCTAACCTTGGGATGCTGCCTCTCTTAATCTTCATTGGATGGGATTTTCCCCGGAATTTTTTCTTCCCCAATAAAAGTCCACTCCCTGTTGTGTTATCTCTCTCTAGCTAGCCAGTAAACCTTGCTACTGCATTAGGTGGCTGGAGGCTGGATGCTGGAAGCTGGAGGCTGGAGCTAGGAGAAGCCGTCCTGGAGCTGGTTTTAAAGGTAATTTGAGTCTTGTCTCTTTATTTTAAAACTCCTTAGCGTTTTCTGATGGTTAGAACCTTCTTTCATGAAGCCAGCATGGGTCGCAGGCTAGATGACCCCCCAATAATTACCAAGCAATGAAGCCATTTAGAAAACTTTCCATCCCCTAGTCTACCATATAAGTTTTAAGATCAGACACATACTTTGCTTCTTCTCAAAATGAGGTCAGTAAAAAGTTAACAGTGATAAAGAACACCTTTTCCATATTTAGGTAAGGATGTCCCTGAAGGGAAAATAGCATTTTAATCTTGGAAGTAGTTAAAAAACAGTATCTAGTTGCTTTATATGCTGTTCAAGTGTTTTAACAATTAAACCATCAATTGTAAGCCATTTTAGTAGTTTTACATCTCTCTTTCTCCCCCAAAACACAGTTCTTAAAGGTATATCAATTAGTTGAATTGGGAATAGAATTGTGGTGGTGAGAAATAGTATCAAAGTTATCCAGACCATAGATTTTTAAAATTGAAAACCAGTATTTCCAACTTTGTGTATTTTACGCTTTAAAGGCTCATGCTGTCCAAATAGGGAAATCAGATTTTCAGTTGATTTAGAATAACCATTCATTTTCAACTCTTTATTCATTTTCAAGAGAAAAAAAAAAAAAAAAAAGTCTCAGGGCTGGGGCTGTAGCTCAGGTGTGAGGCCCTGAGTTTGGTCCTCAGCATCACATTAAAAAAATAAAATAAATAAAGATACCGTGTCCAAATATTAAAAAAAAAAAGCCTCCTAAAATGATTAAATTACCTGTGTATTTTTATTTTCTGCATTCACTACTGAAGGATATCCATTTATTAATTTTAGTGTAATTCCAACCATTCTTGAAGTCTGTGTTGTAGAAAAAGGATCCCACATATTTTCAGCTATCACTATTAAGGAAAAAATAGGATATGTTGAAATATAAAAGTAAACTGCAGCTTATTTAAATCTGATGTCAAGCAGTCTCTAACAAATGTCAATCCTGATTTATTTCTTCTCTCTATAAAACAAGCCTCAGTATTCTTCAATTAACTATGGGAATGCTGAGGGGGACAGAAATGTGAAGAGGTGATACCTTCTATTTATGCTCCTCAATGAAAATAAAAATGGCAGGGAGGGATTTCTATATACCAAAGGATGTCTTAGTATAAAGATTTTCTAACTAAACTTACAAGTTCATTCATTCTTCTTCTTCTTTTCTTTTGGTATCAGGAATTAAACCCAGGTTCACTTAACCACTGACACACATCCCCAGCCCTTGTACTGTGTTTGAGACAGGGTCTCACTGAGTTGCTCATGGCCTCACTAAGTTGCTGAGGCTGGCTTTGAACTCATTCATGAGTCTCCTGCCTCAACCTCCCCAGCAGCTGGGATTACAGGCATGCACCATCACACCCAGCTATTTAAAATTCATTCTTATTACTTAAAAATAGGTTCCTATACTGATTACCCCTAATCTTTTTGAGAAATTGATGAAAGCACTGAAATTGTTCCCCAGATATACACACACATCCCCACAACCCAAACTATGTATTAAATTTGGCTTCAGGCTGTGTTGGAGTCACTAAAACTCACCTACAGATTAATTACTGTCCCAATTCTAGGCCCACCCAACGTGGTCTTCAAGTTTCAGGTTAAGAGTTCCCTACCACTTAGCAATCTCTGGGCCAACTGGTAACTATTATTTACTATATAATGTTTATAAGGAAATACACTCTAATAAATACTCTCAAAAATAGATTTGGGAAATCCAAAGTGTCAAATGGTCAGTTCAGAAGACAGGAGATTTACCTGTTAGTTTAGGGAGAATCACTTTTTCCACAATGGTAGGTAGTAGTGCAACATCTACATCATCTTTTTCTTGCTCTCGTTCTTCACAACCATAAAACAGCAAAGACTCAAACCACAGCATATTCTCAAAGTCACGACATTTTGCCTAAAACATTTAAAAGATCACCCAAACAGTTTAAAATAGTGAGAGATTCTGCTTCAAGCCAGAAATAAGAGAAACTAGATTGAGCCTTTGGTTATAATCAGTAAAAACTGTACAAAATATATAAAACATGTATTTCCAAGTTATGGACCAGAGAGAGCAAGGATTACAATCCATTAAAGGAACTCAAATGAAGTCAAATGCTGGCTCAGGACACAATGAAATGGTGATTCCATGCAGAGCCCAGCAGACTTGCCAAGTTGAGGAGACAGCAATGGGGGACCTGAAATGGCAGGATGTTGTGGGGCAAAGGAAGAAGCCACGTAGAAAAAGACCTCCAATACACACAGACTCGAGCTTCTATTGTCTACCAAGCTAGACAAACACACAGGGAAACTCCACAAGGTCTGGCAAAGCTTATGAGCAGAATGATTCCCAGAGCTCATTTATTTTAGTTGTGTGTCCAGGGTTACACTCTTTTACAGTCCTTTTCTTTATGATTTACATATTCAACCCACTCAACATTAGTCACATGCAGGTATACACCCAAATTATTACAACTTCCAAACCCTATCATAAACATCATTAGTCTCAAATAGCCAGGTCTAGTTTCTTCTCTTATATAGAGGCAAAAAGGTCCTATCAATTCTATCTCTTACATTTAATCTGTATTACCCTCACAATTTCCACTGCCACTGACTTAATTCAAGTCTTTCCCACCTGTCCATTAGGTTAAGTTCTATTAGGATAAAAGGTCCAAGTTCTCACTATTCATATACCATAATTAGTACATATCATTTTAACTGAGAAAGAATTTATATGTAAATTGAAAAACAGAAAGGATAAAACTTAAAAAATTATAAGACTATTCCCAGATACAGTCTATATTAATTAGTTATAGCCTATGCCCTATCTCCTCTGAAAAATATGTTGCTTAAGCATATATCTCTATTTTGAGACTAAAATGACAGAGAAATCAGGTTACATTCCTTACCAACAGTGACAGAAGACACTTACCTCAAGAGGAGTCCAAGTGAGGAGCTGCAATCTGATGAGGGGGTTGAATAACTTTGGCAAACAAAGGCCAATGTAAGCATCCTTATAGGACATGTAGTATTTTGAACGCCATGCTTCAAACTGGGATTTAATGCAGTCAATTGAATAGAAACTCTCAAGGACATCTTCAAAAACCTTGCTGGACTCTTTTGAAATGCGATCTAACAACAAAACCCCACAAAGAATCATAATTTAGTGTGAAGTAGAAAAAAAAAACACCATAGTTCACTATTTTCATTGCTTTCTTTGAGGCTTGAATATCAATAAGAGGCTCATTAACAAAGGACTAAGTTATTAATTGCAATTTAGAATAAAGGATAAACATAAGTTTAGGTTTCATTTTGTCTTTTATGAACTCTAATACACAACCAGTTCTTGTTTTACAAGTTTCCAATATGTACAACTTTTTTTCAATATATACAATTTTCTGTTACAGAGGTTTAGTAATGCCTCTTCCCCAACATGGTTCAAACTTCAGCAACCCTGCTATATTAATTATAATTGCATAAAATACAAATTTTGCTGCTGCTAGCTTTTCAGTACACAAACTGCTATGTAAACAAGAGCTATGCCTCATTATCAGTGACCAATCATGTCACTTTTTAAAGTCTATTGGTAGCTAAGTGTGGTAGCACATGGGAGCAATTCCAGATACTCAGGAGTCTGAAGAAGGAGGATTGCTAAGTTCAAGACCAACCTTGGCAACTTAGCAAGATCCTGTCTTAAAATCCAGAAAATGGGCTGGGGATACATAGCTCAAGAGCAAAGCATCTCCGGGTCCAATACCTAATAACATGTACACACACGCACACACAGTCTGTTGGTGATTACAATAACTTCACCTAGTCAAGTTCCCGATAAATAGATACTAGGATTTATAAGTGAAAGTTTACTTTGGAATATATGTGTAATGCCTCGGATGATTTAGGAAATCTTTTTAATGGAGATATTAAAGTCCTGATAATCTTCATCATAAAATCAATCTTAACATCCCTTAAAGTGAGACAACCTAGCATCTGTCATGTGAAATTATATAATAAGAATATGAAGTACTCTTATTAAAAAAAAGACAAAAAACAAAAAAGGTTTAACCAGAATCTAATCAACCTTTTAATCTTGCAAATTCCAATTTACAATAAATGTAAAAGTAATAAATGGAAGAACAAGTTCACCAATACCACAAGAAAACAGGCAGATGAATGCAGAATTTAGGATGTTTTCTGTAAGACAAGAGGCCTACTCTATTTAAAAAGTTAACATCTTTAAACGAAAAATAAAGTAGGAGTGAGTATTAAGGGATACTCATTTATTCTAGATTAAAAGCTGTAACAACCAAATGTGGAACATGAACGTTGGGAGGATCCTGGTTTGGACAACAAGCAAAAACATAAAAGAGTTCCAAAAATTTTTTCCCTGAGATACCACTGAGGAAGACTGAATGTGATACTAAAAAATAGTGTGATAATGGTACTGCAATTTCACAAAAATATAACGGTGTTTTTATGAAACACTTCAGGCTATTTTTAGGGGCGAAGTGCCACAACATCTACATGCACACACAGATAAAGTGAAATTGGTGAAAAGGAGGCACTGTTCAATCGGGGTGATGAGTATGGGGTGATCACTGCTGTTCTTTCAAAACTGCTATACATTCAGAAATGTTCATTATGAAATGAGGACGACGACACAGGCTTTTGCAATGACCATCAACCAACACAATTTCAAATAACTACTTCCAAAGATGGGAAAGATATATATGGGGACCCTCTGGGAATGCCTGGTATTCCTAAGAGTACTAACTAGTAATCTTGATAGAAATCATCCAGGACTCCCCAAATCAGGAAGTTCCTTTAGGGCAAGTGCCCCCACTGCCCAAACTAGATAGGCTACAGCAAAGCTTTGCCATGGTTGGATACTTTTTGGTCACTTAATATTCTTAAGAGAAACATCATGTATGCTCTTCAAGTCCTAAATACACCTTGAATTCTTTGAGAATTCAGTATGATATTCATTATCTGATTTAATGTAGAGGTCACAAAAATTCCAACCATTTCATGGTAAAAACCACAGCCAAATAAAAACCAAATTGACAAGTCCTATTTCCAAATAAAATCTTACCTTTTTCCAGATTGAAATTAGTAATGTCTGTGGAAGTTTCTTCATCATCACTAGAAAGGCCTTCAAGGTGATCTGCCATCTTCCCCGTTTGTTCTCTAGCTTGTCTACGGCGGGTCCTATAGACCGACACAATGTTAGATAAAAGAGACTCCTCCCTTCACAAACAAAGCCACAGTAAGCATCTTTAGTACTACCTCCTGGCCTCTCGCTCTGCAATCCGACGTTTGGCATGCTCTTGATACAGTGCCCGATCACGCCCAAAGGAATCAAGATTTGGTGCCATCAGTGCTTTATCTGTAAAACAACAATAGTTAAAATTAAAGGCCTTCCTTCAACAATACTGAGGAAAGAGTCTGTACAGAATAAGCCATTATGATAGACTGTTGCTAATCTCAACAGCAGGATTCTTCAATGACCGGTAAACGGGATAGGTTTTTAGTTTAGAACAAATCTCAGTATTATTCTAGGTTCCCATGAAAAGAAGCCAGAAAAACTAAAGAACCAATTCTTTTTAAGAGTTCAGTAATCCTACCCAAATGCAACTGGGCTTATTCATTATTTTTATGTTTAAGTAACAGGACTAGTTTATGCTATTATGATGACTGCAAAAGAAAAAAAAAAAATCTAAGTTACCTGTGCAAAGGGGAAAATAAAAGATTATATCTTTAAGAAAGAAGAAGGCAGGCATCACATATCAAGTGGCATGAAATGACAGCAAAGAAACAGGTAGAAAGATGTAAGAATTAACAATTTTGTTGCCAAGACTTTAATAACTTATTCTATTTTTCTCTAATTTTGCTTCATGGAAATTTATTTTTACAAGAAGGCAACACCAAAACTAAAAAGCCTATCTGAGTAGGGCCAACTAATACCTTCTCAAATACTACTCTTCCACACACACTTTACATCTCTCTCCCTACTTCCTCCTATTTTCCATCTCTCATTTTGCAAACTTTCTAGGGCATTTTTCTACCTTTGGTTCCTAACTCTCCTATTTAAATGTATATTTTATTTACCATAATTTTAGTTTCTAAGAAGGAGTTCATATTTTTTCAAAACTGTTCTTCTACAGCATCCTATATTTTTGTTAAGATACCTTTCTATTATATCACTAAAACTAGCAATTAAGTGTTAATAGTTTTGGGGTGTTTTGTTTTGTTTTTGCCACCAACATTGCCTGTTTCTGCAATCCCTTTGGTTCCACTGCTTATGTTGGCTTTTCTGGTGATAATTAACAGTCTTCACATATATAGGGCACGAAGGGAAGTTCTGTATGCACAGAGCTGTCTAGAAAAGGCATCTCTATCAAATAGTAGGTTGCCTACTATTTTTGTTGTCCCCCAACCCCCCATATGTTAATGCCTCAGGGTCTTTCCTCTGGACCCATTTTATTTTGCCAATAAAGACACCTTGGCTCTCCTTCCTATGGTGTAAAGGGTGGGGAAAACATCTGTCTGCTACACTTCACTCATTTCTGCATTTGACTCCCATACTATGAAATTATTCTGGAAAAATACAGGATAGTAACTGGAAGGAAACAACCTAAGGGACTGGGTGTGAGAGGACAGGACATATGTAAGTTGAATGAAATCCCTTCAAGGCTTGGGTATATTTTCCCCCACATATCAAGAGATGTCACTACAATTGGGAACAGGAAAACAAATTTGAAAATTAGTTCCCAATCTCAGTGTATCCTATTCTAGATCTTATTATTTTTAAAAGCTGACATTTTTAACTGAATTCTTCATTAATACTTCAAAATAACTGATATAAGGAAGAAGGCGTGTTCCAGAATTCACTAGTTAGTAATGTCAGTTTAGATGACTAAAGTGATGACCTTCTTTCACTTCTGTAAGAACTATTATACACAATAATCACAAGTTGCAGATAAGCACTTATTAGCAAATGAAATTTCAGCCTATGCTTTTCTTTCCAAAAAAAAAAAAAAAAATCAGAAAATGAACTGATTCTTCAGTGTCCCATGTAATTTTCCTCAAATCTTTTGTCAATTAACGTGTACTCCCATAGGATAGTATTTTCCACTTTCCTGTCATTTAAATTCTTTCCAACTTTCCATCTAAATTAACATACATCATTCAACTCTCACTTCAAATTCCGTTGTAAGTAAATAGCTGCTTATTATGAAAAAATAGATTATAGATGGGAGGGAAGATTTAGTAAGATATATAGCTCACACAAACCATTTAACTTAAAAGGAAATTATTTTCCTTCTTCAAATCATGTTTACCTGTAATCTTCCCCAGAAATCTGGTTCAATCTGGATCAAAAAGTGATCTGGGAGGGATGCATTAGTTATTTAAGTGCCCAGTGTCAAGTCAACTTAAACTTTGTGTGGCAAAAATAGGTCAAAGCCATTATAAAGCTCACAGATGAGTCTGTCTCAGCTCTGAGGGCTACATTACCATGATTTTAAGCCTCTCCAAAACCCATCCCACACATAGGAGGACTCTTACCCAGAATACCCTGTATGGCAAAGCACTGCTCTAAAAATAAGACTGAGCCATCTGAATCACCTGGAGTAGTTGTTTAACATGCAGATTTCTGGACTTGGAGGACCTAATAAGAACCTCTAGGGACAGGACCAGGAAATCTGCATTTTAAATGAGTATCTCAGTAATTGTGATACATACTTTCATTTGACTGTGAGCATAGGGAAACAATGAGATGATAAACAAGCTATGAAGAACCCACATTAGTAAAATTCTTCACAGAGCACCCAAAAATATGGAAGTCAGAGGGAAAAATGGAATTTAAAAGAGTTTCAAAGCATGATTAAAGAATCTCTACTATTCTATTTAAAGAGATTTCCAATTAAATTTGGTTTTCCAAAATTCAAGTCATAAAGAAAGGATTATAAATTAATCAATTTCTACATTTTATATTAAATTTCAAGAACTATAGGTATCAACTGACTTAAAGGAAACCCAGTATATAAAGCAAAGTGGAAGGAACATTAAAAAGAAAACTTGGGCTGGGGATATAGCTCAGTTGGTACAGTGCCTGCCTCGTATGCAAAGGCCCTGGGCTCAATCCCCAGCACCACCAAAAAAAAAAATAAAAAAATAAAAAATCTTTGCTTTATCCAAAGGGTTGGTGAAGCTCAAAACTCCTTTAATCTTAGGACTGACATTTGTTATGCAATGTAACTCCTCTCCCGCTTACCACAAAATTCCCCAATCCCTAAACCTAAAACCTTTTACTATGAACAAAAACAGCATTTTTATCAGTGTTATGGACAGAATGAAAATGAAAAAATAAAGGGCCAGATAATGGTTAAGATAAAATACTTTCTATACTCTCAAGGAGAATGAAAAAATATGTCCAAAGAAGAGTACTACTGACAGAATATTAGTGCATGTTCTTGACCTTCTTTGTGAGGCCATGTTTTCTTAAACACAATTCAAGTACATGCTATTATAATATTAGCTCTACCTGACACAACAAAGAAATTTCTTTAAAAAAGAAAAAGAAAGGAAAAAAGCTCCTCGATTTCTAATTTTCAATTAGGCTGCACTAAGTAAACAAGGTTGTTTAATGAAAAATAAAAACCTTCAAGATGGACTGACTTGAATGGCTTGAAAACTCCGAAGATTCATCTTTAATATCATCTTGTCGTCTTTGGACAAGGCGGGAAGCTCGCTGTTTGTACAGCTGATGTATTGCTGATTCAAGTTCATTAATCAGTGGCACCTGTAAAAATACAACACACTCCGTAACACCAAACTCCTCAGCTGCTTACTTATTTGAGGGTTCCATACTATTTCCGGATTTCTGAAAAAGTACCCTCTCTATGGACAAAATAATCATGAATCCCCAACAGGACATGAATAGCAATTCAGCTTGGCAATGCTTATGAAACATCACTTCTTCTTTAAATCCATGTAAGTGCAATAATGTCCAGTGCCTAGTTATTGGAGCAAAAGTTTGGTTAAGAAATTCAACACTTCGATATTAACAGAGAGCAAGTAAAGAAATGTCAAAAGTTCTAGTGCTTAAGAGAATATTTAAGTACTTAGAAGTCTTGTTAATGTCCATTTTTTTAATTTTCTAGCACCAAGATCTGCACCACAATTTTTGGAGATTAAAGTAAACCATCATCAATCTGCAATGCCAAAATACCCATAAGAACAGGAGTCTGCTAACTGCCCAATACTGAACACTTAAACTGCTTTCTCACTCGTTATAGGCCAAGTACCTGCTACAGTACATATTTTATATGTAACTGACTGATTAATAGGGCAAAATTTCTAGCTATCATTAACCTGTCTGAAATCCACACATCTCAAACTTAGAAAATTCTCTTTCTTTCCAACGTTTAAATTTATCCATATTTTGTAATAAAAATCATCATATAAACTGTCAAAACTTACAAAGTCAATAAAAAATTTTCCAGGCTATATCCACAGCTAACTCATTTACTTGATTCATACAGAATACAACAACTTATAGAACCAGAGAACTAAGTGTAAACAAAAATAACCCAGAAAGCTTTCTCTTTATAAATACTTTATACTATAGCCAAATGCTACGAAACTTTCACAAATCACTAACAACCACTACACATACTTGAGGAAACCAGAAATTCTAGTTTCCCGATGGTTAGTGTAAATGGAAAATACACTACTTAGGGTTTGGGAACACTGGCACCAAGTGTTATAGCAGCTTCCTGAACTGAACAGACTGCAAACAGAAAATAAAAAGAGGCAGGTGGAATACAAAGATGTCTAAAATAAAAGCAATTGCATAAACTTGCATGATTCCATTGCAAAAGTGGCAAATGTTCACACAAAGGTCAAACTAATGGGAGTTATTTTGTTCTTTAGTATGCCACATCATGGGCAAACAATGCCCCCAAATCTGCAATGATTATCCTGGACAGCTGAGTCCAAAGACATTAAAATTTGTCATTAAAATTTGTTATAATCTGATGTTTTTCATTTTCTTAAGCAACTACTGCCAAATCATTTTCACTTACACTTCTCCACCTCCCACCCAACCACACCCCCTCATTTTTTAATCACACAGGACTAAAGACAAATGTACCTAAGATACATTCTTTTAGTCCTGGACATTAAAATTCCTGTAGGAGCTACACAACCAAGCTGGCAATATAAAGAATTTATCAACTTATAATTAAGATTCTGATTATGTCATTTTTCTCTTTAGGTACCTGAATACACTTTAACAAAGCCTAGAGAAAACTTGGAAAATTAAAACCTTAAAATTCATTTTCAGCTCTCATTCAAGTTTTTTAACAATATGAATTTGTCTCAAGAGTTTGCACCATGACAACTTCTTTACCCTCTCCAAACTCAAAATAATCATTATTTTAGGACCAAATTTAAAGCAAAGAACACAAGAAGAAAGATAAACATAGGGAAACAAAACAGTGAAAAGTTAAAATGACTTACAAATAATTTAAAATCTAAGTTCAAAAATCACTTAAAAGCTTAAGGAAAGAGGAAAAAAATAAAGAAATGTGTTTCTTTAATGGTCTTACCCTTAAAGGATATTTTTATAACAACCAAACTGAATATTCAAACCTATCCAATTGTCCCTAAACACTTTTTAAAAACCCCAATATTTTCTATGACAATTTTGATATTAACAGCTCATCAGCATAATACAAATGAATGCAGAAAAAAATCAGAATAAAATACTCTTCTTCAAAATAACATGTATCTACCCCTTTTAATTAAAATGTAGTCACGGTATAAGTTATACGTCCCATTTCCAGTCCTGATTCTCGCCCCTGCTTAGCACAGAGGAGCTCATGCTTCTTCCCCACCTCCAGGCAAATGATTGGTCACAAGGGACATCATAACTCAGACTGTTATTACTTCTCCAGAAAATAGGGGAAGGGGATGTGGTTTACAGGAAAACATGATAAATCCTATAGAGAAGACACAATGAATGCTAACCATGCTGGATTTGACCACAAGCTGATTGAAACCACTAAGAGCCATCACAAAGACAGTGTTCTTTTGCTAGCCTTTGATTTTTATGGTATTGAAGCAATCAACAAAGACAAAAGTAAAACACTCATTTTATCATACTATATGCTTACAGATTCTATGCTAATCCTAGCCAATGATAAAGAGAAATATACTTTTCAATCTAAAGTTTAGAGAGAATATCTAAGGCCATGACTTCAATTTTTTTGAAAGATAAGGTGGTAAAGTCCACGAATATTTATAAGCCAGTGTGTCAAACAGTATATTTATCTTAAAGAAAAGTTGATTAGGACATTACTTGAGAAATTAGCTGTATGCAGCTAATTTTTAAAGATGTAAACAACAAATGGTTAATAGGATACTAAAAGTTGTATCAACTATCATAATTAAAAAAAAAAAAAACTTGGAATAAATGAGACCTTAGAAGAAATTATGCCCAATGAATGACTTCTGAAATAAATGATAGGTTTTTTTAGACAAAAATACTAGTAAAAGCAATGGCAACTAACTACCTAGGATAAAAAAAAAATAATAATATAACTACATGTAGGAGTATTTTAAAAATAAGTTTAAATCTGAACCATAAAATGAAAATTCCATCAGAGAAGTACCTTCTATTCTATTCAACACAGGCCAATAATCTACCATTATATTGAGACAAGACTTGCCAAAGTCTTATTTAAGTGTGCTCTGAGGTATTCTCTTTTTTCCTATTTTAACAATGGCACTGTATTACCCTCAAGTGAGAATGCCACTAATGAATTGAAGAAAATAAAGCATGACTTTTCATCACTTCTAAAGTTGAATTCAGAGTATATTTTCTGAGAATTAAAGAATGTTCTATATACATAAGGCCGTATAGACCTCCCTACTTTGCCTTATTCAAAGAGATTAATATTTTTGCATTCTTACCTTTTCACTGAAACACTCAAGCAAGTCTTGGACATACCCTCGCATTTCTTGCAAAAATTTATACCGTTCACCAATACCCCCAGAAGACCCTTCTAATCTTTCAATAGCCCTGGTAGAATCCACTCGGCTTTGCAGATGCTTCTCATGCTGCTGTCGATTTGTTTTGTGCAATTCTTTCATGGAGTCCAACCTTAAGAACACAAAAGGATAAATATAACATATTTACATCCAAAAGTTTATGCTGTCAGGACTCTTGCAATATTATTATAATGCATTTAGATCCATTATTAGAACATAAAAATACTTGGCATGGCATCTTTTCATCTGTACTGCTTTCAAAAAATGGCAGTTTATAGACTTCATATAATGCTATTTGGTGGGCTAACCAAAATTTCACTGTGTTGCTTTTCCCCCCATATCTTGACTACACTTTTTCAGAGTCCAAGAGGTGCAAACTCAGAACTTTCTTCAAAAAGATCATGGAGTGGCATTTTTTATAATTTTTCGAGGCTTCCACAGAAGTAATCCAAGAAGGTAGCAGAACAAAGTATGAAGTCATCTTCTGTTAGGCTTTTGAAGATGGGCCAGTGAATCTTCTTTGCTGATATTCTGCATCTGCTACCCCAGACTACATGTTGCCTGAGGGAACAGAAAGCTAGAGGACAGGTCTTTAAGAAGTTGATCTGCCCTACCTGTCTTTAAGCTGTTTCTTTACCAAATCAATAGTAACGGGAGTCATCTCATTACTGGGAGTTTTGAAAGGGGCTGAATTATCTGTTTTTTGAGATTTGGCATCTGATGATCCATAGGTCGTGTAACTATAAGGAATGCCATAGGATGAACCATAAGGCATTGCCTGGTAAGTGTTCTGGTAGTACATATTCACTTCAGTGGGCTGACTCGCTTGAACCTAGAAAAAAAATGGGATTTATATGAAAACTGATAGTTAAACTTTAGAAAAGAATAAAATGCCTTTAGCATTTAAAAAGAAAAATAAATATTATGCCCATTTCCCAAACATCATGTAATTAAAATAAATTACTACAGAATTCTTCAAAGTCAAATAAAAGAAGGGTTGGATGAATGTCTTATGTCTTCTTGGTGGACTTGATGAATGTAATTTTTGGAAAGTTAGATCATCCAAAATTTAAAATCGGAACAGACATTAGAAAAATAATCCAGGGCCACCATTTTATCAATGGAAGAGGGTAAGTGACTTGTCTAATATCAAGAGAATAAATGGGCAATCAGAGAATCAGACTCCTGAAATCTAGTCCAAGACTTTCTCTGGGTTTGGTTTTTTAATACTGTTTTGTTAATACCACTCAAATACAAGCAAATTCTGCCTCAAAACAATATTAAAAAAAAATATTTTCATTCATGCAATTTTATCCACAATACTATTTACTTCTATAAAACAAATCACTGTAAATATGTGGGGAGATGTCTTTCACCTATCTGTATATTTTCACATTCATGGGAAATTCCTCTTCTTCAAAGTAATTTTTTTGAAGTCAGAGGAAATAAGGCATAGAGGGAAGAAACATTTTCTCTGCAGCAGTGCTTCCCTAACTTCAGCATGAATCAAAATCACCTAGAGAGCTTGTTAAACAAGATTGCTGGGTATAACCCTCAAAGTTTCAAACTTTAAATTTCATCTTTCTGATGGGCTTCCCGGTGACGCTAATGTTACTAGTTGAAAAATCACTTTGAGAAACACTGATCTAAGAAACCAGAAATTCTTTCATCATTCTGACTGTAAAAAGCCAGTTTGATACATAACCTCATGTGATTTTCTTGATTATGCTACCTGAATCAACGACAAAGATTCAATATGGATTACAGTCACTTTAACAAAATAGACAAAAGGTATTTTTTAACCTATTTTTTAATTTTTGAAGTTTAATTCTTCTTACCTGAGGGATATTAATTCCTTTTCTTATCTGCTCCTGTTCCCAACGGCTAAGCTCTTCATCTTGCTCTCCAGTTACTAATGCATCATCGTCACTCCCCTCAATACCTGCAACCATGAGCAACAAAGAAAACTAAGCAAAAGGAAACTAAGTAAAAAACACCCAGAAAGTGGGATGGGGGGGGAGATGCAGTCCTGTTTCACAATTGAGCACTATTGTTATTAACTCAATCTTACTAAAAAATGTCTGTTATAATCTCTCTTGTTTGATAGTTGTGACTATGCCTAGCTTGATCAAAGTACCCCTTGAAGCTAAAGGCAGTATTTAAAGTAATGGTTCAAATCTTAGGTTTCTTAATCTTTGCAAGTTTGACATCAATTCTACAAAGAATAAAATCCACTGCCTCTTAAGAACACTTAATTATATAAATTTATGCATGTAAAGTGTTTAGGAAAGTGTTCAACAAATACCACCAATTACAAACATGTTATAGTTTTCAAAAAATTTCAATTAGCTATTTGTACCCAAGCAAGAACAGTCCTCTAAAATAAAAGTTCAATAAATGTAAAATCTTTTTATTTGGTTAAATCACATTTAATAGCAATGTAATGGACTTTCTATCCAATTAAATCAAGTTACCTATTTCCTCGGCAATTTTTTGTCTTTGTGACTTTTCTTTCACTGAAAAAACTATACGGCGTTTCTCATCATCATCTTCATCATCACTGGCATCATTTTCATCTTCTCTAACAAGGCGGCCTTTACCAGGTTCATTATCATGAGGAGTGAAATCTCCCAATTCCCGAGCCATTTGACGCTTTTTCCTTGCAGCATGTATAAATGCTGCATCTGGAATTTCTCCTGGAAACAAATGCTAAGAATTATAAAATATGGCAGTACTAGGATGATAAAGTCTGTATTTTCTTATAAATATGAAGAATATGATAATGCAAGGTACCTGTGTCATAATAATGTTTTAATGCTAGCTGCTGGCACCCCCTTCCCAAACTGTGCCTGCAATGTGTTTTATTTTTATTTCAGTTTAAATAGAAACCAAAAGTAAGAAAACTTAAAAGCAATATATATGGAAAAGAGATGAGGGAAAAAGTGGAAAACCAAACTAATTTCATCTGTATTTTTCTTTTTTATTTTTAAGTAATAAAACTATATCACTAACCTGAAAAACTGATAAAAATAAAAATGGTACCCAGAATCTCATGACCCTAAAACACTGATTTATAGTACATTTCTCTTATACTTTTTTAGTTCACATGTATAACTTTGTACCTAATTGTTCTTCATATTAAACCATAAAAAACCTTTCTCCCTACTGTTGTTCTAAATAAACATCATTTTTTATTATTATATATTTTTTTAGGAGATGGACACAACGCAATGCCTTTATTTTTATGTGGTGCTGAGGATCAAACCCGGGTCCCGCCTGTGATAGGCGCTCTACCACTGAGACACAATCCCAGCCCTACATAAACATCATTTTTAATGACTTAGCAATATTACCTGAACTGATAAAGTATAATCAACTATACATTCAAATTAACCTTTTGCCTATGTTAAGAATTAACAGCTTACTACTGATGTAATTGTTATTTTTCTAAATTTTGTTCTTTGTAAATAATGTTGCAATAAAAACACCTCCTAGATAAGTTTCTAGATAGGGAATTACAAGGTCAAGGGTAAGAAACATTTGAAATGCATTCATATCGACAAATAGCTTCCCATAAAGACTACAGCAATTAGGTAGCCACTAGCTACTAGAGATACATTTAGGCATTTATCACCATTTCCCCAGCCCAGGATAGGCCTTTTTTTTTGCAGTACTGGGAATGGAACCCAGGGCCTTGTACACGCAAGGCAAGCACTCTACTGAGTTACATCCCCAACCCACAGAGAGGCATTTAAAAAAAAAAAAAAAAAATTGTTATTTCTTTTTTTTAAAAAAGATTTTAATTCTTTTTAGTTCATTTTTATTCAGCATTTTAAAAAATTTTTATAAAAATTAATAAGTGGTACTTCTTCATAATTTAAATTTGGCTAAAAAACCACTCATTTATTCCAAAACTGATTAGTCATGCATGGATCTGAAAACTATTTTCTATAGAAAACTAAAAAAGAAAAAAATATAAAAATATAAAATATAAAACTAACAGCAATTTTTGCTTTTTATAGCAGTTCTGGAAAGAATTGAAGTATTATTCTGAAAAAAGACTTTAGGACTTTTTACCCAAATATTTGAAACCCATTTGCTTTAATAATAAAATTGCCTGAGAATAAACTTGGGAAAACTGGGCAAGTTTTAGTTCTCTCATTTTCTGTATTTGCAAATGTAAACACCCTACCTTCAGAGTTGTCATGTCACTTAACTAATTTCCTTCCTTAATAACTATCTTTAAAGATGACCCTTCATGAGAACTTAGTTTAGTTCTGACAACCATTTTCAAGTACATACCTGGACGGAGAACATTCAAAGAAGATAAAGCATTTGAGAATGTTCCACCAGCCTTTGGCTTTTCCTCTTCCTTCTCACTCTCCATATCCATTTCATCTTCACCATGCTCACTGATGATAACTCCATCTTCTGGGTTTGTGTCTTTGACATGCCCTGTTTTGTCCAGAGGTTGTTCATCTAAATATTTGAAGTAATTAAAATATAATCCATAAATTAAGTAGGTACATTTTATTCAACTGAAGGATCGATCAATCCACTAAAACTTGGAATATTTCAATTGTTTATTAAAAACTCAAAACTAATGCATGAATATAAAATGGCTCAACAGGAATACTTAGGTGAAAATAATATAGAGCACACAGGGATTCTTTGAGAGTTCAGGTAATTTTAGTCAAAATTTTAATAATTTATCAAACTGTCTTTCTCTGAACTCCCACAAATCACTGCTTATATTTCTTTTAAGCATTATTTCATTTTGTGTGGCAATATTCCACTCTAAACTCCTTTAAGGCAACTTTCTGTCCCCTGCCTTCCCCCGCAAAAAACCTCTTTTCTTTCAGACCAGATAGGTTTCCCTGGAACTTGTTACCTATCACTGAGGAGGAAAGATTCCCCTAACAGTTGCATTTACACTGTGCTAGCCTGACCCCACTTCCATGACTCAATGTTTTAAGAATGAGCTATGACTGAAAACAGAGGCAAGTGATTCTCTTTCTAGAAATCTGGAACTGGGACAGAGACAAGTCAGAGACAAGGTAGCTTTAAGAAGAATCATGATATATAAACCAAGACGGGAACTATGGAGTGGCCACGTTCTGTCAGAGGAGCAGAAAAAAGGGCTCTTTGGTTCTCAATTCCAGTCCATTCATGGGCTTGTTTCAAGTCTGCTTTTCTTCCACTTGGGTCCAACAGACACCACCACAGCTTTAAGGTAAACTGTCCTGGGTTTACTTTATCTATAACTAACTAATCCTATTATATCTTCCATCCCAAGTAAAATTAAAAAACCCAAGGCCGTTTTACACTGAAGCGATGCTCACAATGGATACAACGAATATAATGTAAGAGTAAAGCAAAAGTTTATTCTAATTCAGAAAAATGTTCTTCTGTTGTTTCCCTAACATGTTCTCCCACTAAAACTGCTTCAAAAGTTCTCCCTTCTTCTCAAGCCATATTCTAATCTCTTAACTTACAGTCCCAGAGATAATATCCTTCTTTTAACTTCCCTACCACCTATCTCATTAGCCATATACTTCGTATTCTGAAGCTACAAGACTTTAAAATTCACTTTATCAGATGTTTGGTTACATGGAGTAAGAAAAACTACCTATTTCCTTCTACTCTAAACCCACATGGCATCAATGGCTTTTCATAGAATGAAAATAAAACCGCAAAAAGTTTACTTGATCAGATATGCTTGGATAATTTCGGCATATTTCAAAGATTCAATGTTTTACTGAGTTCAGAGTTACTTGCTTGGGATTGAGCAAATACAAGGGTAAAGCATGGTGACAAATGGATGTTTTGTTAGTGGTCTTGTGATCCATCTAGACATATCTATAGAGATGTAAAATAACTTTGTTCAAGATTCTACTGGTGCTTTTGGTTTCACTTACTACTACTTCAGGAAATTTGCCCTCACAATTAACTATCCCCATCACAGTAAACTTGGTCAGGCTCTCTTTCCTCCTCTACTTAACTTAATTGGTCCCTCTAGCTATTGTCCTCTACTTCTCTCTGCTCTCTTCCACTTCCTCAACAATTTTCAGAGTCTTAGACTTAGCAAATGAAGGGCTTTGATATCTTCCATTCTAAGATAATCCAATGACTGCAGCCACAGGTAATTCTGATAGTATGGTTGAGCAATTTAGCAAAAGGTGTTCCTTCTTTTTGTAGGCACAAAGCTTGGCTAGTGGCCAGAAAACCTTCCCCCAGAAAAAAAAAACTCAGCAATCTTGTTAATAGCCCTTTTCCTTGGTCCTCAATTTCCCAACCTCTCTTTTACCACTGACAAGCAGCTTCAAGATTTCCTTCTTTTTCTTCTTTGGTCTCTCTGGTAAATCTTCTTCTCCATGATATGTATGCTTTATTACAGAGCAGCAGTCTTTGGTCCTCAGTAACTTTTCCTTTATACTGCCTCCTTGTCAATTCCATTCAGTTTTAATTATCACTTCAAATAAGCACTATACCTAAATCTACAACTTCAGCTGTTCACTAGTCAATTTTACTCAAATTCAAGTTAAAAAGAAAACATTATTTTAGGAAAATCACAAAAATGGAAGTTGAGTCAATATTACTCATTTCAAAGTTAATTCATCTTTGCCTATAAAGGAAGACCAGAGGCAGAAAAAGTTTGATTAACAAAAGGGCCTCTAAGACCACCATTTCAGCAATAACAATGATATCTATAACACAATGGCTCCACCTTTGGGGGAGGATATTGAGATATTTGGTGAGTGAAATATCAGAACTATATGAGGATAAAAGGCAGGAAGAAGTCACAAAAGGAGCCCCATAAACCTCATACTCACTTCAATTTCTAACTTAAGTGTGAATGGTTTTATTTACTAACAAAAGCCATAGGTAAAAGGCCTTTTTCAGTTCCCACTTGCCAGGACCTTTCCTACACTATTTCATTGTATAGTTGTTTCTCAAGAGCTCCAGGAAAAATGAGGCAATTTCCTAGACTCCTAAAATAATCACTTCCTCTAAAAATATTCCTCCTACTACCTGCCTTCCGCATTCCTATATGTAATTCATAATTATTCTCAGCCACCCTGGCACATCAAATTTGACTACTTCTTTTAAACTTAGCATCAAAAACATGTACGATGTCTATCAATTCTCCCTTGAAATGTTTCTCAAATAATCCTTTCTTTCCATTTCTTCTTCCATACTCATAGCAAATATTTTTCATCTTTCCACTATTTCCAACCTAGCCAGGAAAAGTCTCCATTTTGACATTTTTAAACTCATTATTAATGGATCAAAGCTGTCCTCTGAGTTTAAACTGCTTTAGGTCTCCAGTCTCCAACCACGTGCCAATCCATGCTGTATGTCAATACCAGGTTAAGGTTTCAAAAGGCATGTATCATGTCACCATCTTGGTGTGCCAAGGAACCCAGCACTTCTAAACACCTTACTTAGTGAATATCCTTCACAATCTGTCAATAATGTATTTTCCACATTAAGCCTTTTAATTATTTCCTTTACCAATCACCTGCTTTTGCCTGTCAGATAATACTTGCTTTTTTATAAACAGTTCTAATCATTTTAATTCTTGATATCCCCATACATTCCCTCTTCTATTTTTTGGAATTCTAATTATCAAAGATCTAGCTTCATGCCCCACTTCTCTATGAAGCAGTCCTCCCTCTTCTGGGGGAAAAAAAAATGTAGTTAGCCTCTGACCACTCACTGGGACATTTTGCTAAACACTAAGTCTTATTTACATGATGTTGTCGCCACAACTAGATTGTAAATTTGAGAGAAAAGCATACTTATCCCCAAGAAGTCTACCAATGAGAACCTGGAAAATAATAATTCTACCTTTAATTCTACAAAAATATATATAAATATATATAAAGCATTTGTAAATATATATAAAGCATTTGTATGAGAATAACTCAGACCATAGCATATTATAATGAGTCTACTTTTCTAAAGACAAAAAAAATGGCTTAAAGAATGTTTACGCTTAGGGGTAAGGAGTGAGCTCAGTGATGCCTACATGCATGAGGTCTTAGCTTCCATCTGTAGTCACAGTGGGGAGGGGAGTTAAACTTAATAAGAACACAAAAGATATTATCTGGGGGCTGGGGTTGTGGCTCAGTGGTAGAGTGCTTGCCTAGCATGTATGAGGCACTGGGTTTGATCCTCAGCACCACATGAATGTAAAATAAAGATACTGTGTCCACCTAAAACTAAAAAGACATTATCTGTACAATGTACCTGCCTCACACTGAGGACTCTTCACCCATGTTCAGATAAGGCTGCTAAGGGAGGGTATTATAAACACTAATCTTACTGCATTCCTAAATATTCTCTAAGAATTAAACCCAGTACAGAAATAGCACCAAAAATGTTGACAACTTGTCTCCATAAAATACTAGTAGAGGGATTTGTACAGTACTCCTTAAACAAGAATAAACCTGTGTCCTGAACACTAGTAGGAAAACTGAAAGATTTAATTATTTCAAAAGAAACATTCCAGTAGCAACAATCTATCTGTTTAAAAAATGCATTTACATAACCAACTGTGTGAGAATTAAACAACAGAACTGCATTGCTATTCAAAATGGACACTTGAGAATGACCGAGTGAAAGAAATGAGTTCACAATATGTCACAAATCACAGAAGAAGAGTTGTCTATTTGTCACTTCAAAAGAATACTATTTGGTACTTACTGTCTGCTGATGAGTTGAGTTCTGTCTTAATCTTGGACTTTTCAAGATCTTCTTTATATTCTTTCTTGAGCAATTTTACTATCTTTTTGCTGTAACTTGATTTCTTCACTTTAAAAACTTCTTCATTTTCTTAAAAAAAAGAAATTAAATAAGATCTATACCAACTACTTTCAGAAAATATTTTCCTTCTTTCCCACAATCACATGTGCTGTTCAAGTTCTTCCAAGTGTATACTCCCAAATATAATCATTATAAAATTTGAAATTATTTCAAGTATCTATCAAAAACTGAGATCAACTTCCCAAATTCATCTAGAGTAATGAAATCTTGAGACTTTTAAGGCATAACAGAAGTAACTTCACAAAAATGTATTTATTATTACTTTCCTTAAATCATCTACTTCAGGAGGAAAAAAAAAATCACTCAGAAAGTCTCAAATAATTTTCAAACCTGAAACAATTTTATATCCAAAATCAAAAGGTGCTGTCAAGTCTGAGTTAACTCCACATCCATCATAAACAGACAGTTGAAGACTAAGCTAAAAGCAAATTACTTTGCAAAAATAAGTTTTAGTCATTTTTTTTCAATTTTTTTCAATTTTTAGGTCAAGCACAAAGCTACCAAATAGTCTATGTATCATCAAAGACAGAAACTGGCCTGCACTCCTCTCAAACAAAATAACAGAAATGCAAAGATAAACTGCCTACCTTACTAGAAACATGAAAGCATTTGAATCAATATTTGAATCTTAATGTCATTTCTCATAACACAGAATTAAGTCATAAACACTCAACTGGGTGGGAAGTTAACAACAATTAAAAAAAATTTTTTTAAGGCTCATTTAGGTTCAGAAATCTAAATCCACTGCAGCCTGATATCTCACGGGAGACTTTAGAAACTGCATGTTTACTTTTACACCGTCTCTTCACTGTTCCAAAATCCAAGGCGAAAGCAGACTTCTGCTACTTAGAACCAGAGCTGCGACTGTGGACTTCTGTTCCAGACCTAGTACTCCTTTTCAAAACCCAGCCTTCCTGTTCAAAGATGCTTGGGACCAGAGCACCGGCGAGACGTGGGCACAGTGGCCTGCAGAGGGCTCAGAGAGCGTGCCAAGAGCAATCTACTGAGGAGCTCAATCAAATCAAGTTCTCTCTGAAACACCCGGGAGAAGCGACAGGACAGGGAGCACGGATTCCCACTTAAAAGACTCCGACGACAGATCAGAGTTCCTTCCCCCTGGGAGTGGGAAACGCAGGGCGAACAAGCAGGAGCAGGCAGAAGAGAAAAGGCTGCTGGCAACGCGGGAACGCGTCCCCCTGCCCGAGCACAAGGCCGGAGGCGGGGGAAGATTCGCAGGCGGTCGGGAGGAAAGGGGCTCTGTTCTGGGGTGCGGGAGCTCGGCATCCCGGGACGGCGCGCACTGGGGTGGGGGCCTGGGGGTCGGGGTGCGAAGGTCTGGGTGCCCGAGGCGCGACGGTTACCTTCCTCCTCGTCCTGGAAGCTGAGTAGGCTGGCCCGGGGCACCTCTTTGTTCTCGCGAGGCCTCTTGCGCGGCTTCAGCCCGTTGCCGGGCTCCGCGCCGCCGGGGAAGCCGCCCCCCGCCTCAGCCCCGAGGCTCGGGGTCAGCGCGGAGGGCGGTGGCAGCCCCGGGCTCAGCATCGACTCCCCCCCGGGGGCCCTTTCGCCGCCGCCAGGGCCCGGCTCTTCGCCAGTGGCTGGCGGCGGCAGCAACGGCGGCGGCTCCTGCTCCTCATCGCGCTCCCGCTCCTCCTCCTCCGAATCGTTCCGCTTGCGCACGTTCACCCGCCGGGCCTTTCGGAACATCCCTGCGGACCGCACGGTGGTCAGACACCGGCTCCCACACTGCGGCCCAGACAGCGAGAAGCTCACCAAGGCGCACGCGCGCTCTCCGGAGCTCTAGCCGGGTCGTGTCTTCCCTCTCGCTAGCGCGTACCACCGAGTGCGCATGCGCCTGAGCTCCCACGCTCCCTCAATACTTGGAGAAAGAGCGCCTCGCGCCTGTAGTGAGAACGTCAGCTTTTGCACCGCCCTCTTTCGGCTTGGAGGACTATTGGCACGGAACTCTGGGACTCCCGTGTTGTTCGATTGGTCACAAAGAGGATCATAGAGATGGGAGTAAAGAGTAGACTCTATCATGTCTTCGATTGTGTTGCTGCAGTGCGGCTTCCGCACTTACGCGCAGCGGTCACGTGAGAAAACCTCCCGCCAAGCTCTGGGCGGGGCAGATAGAGGCGGAGGGGTGGAGTGGAGCAGAAGGTGAAGGCGGGTTGGGGAGGCAAAGTGTGTTCCCTGGGTGGGTGTTCCTCTCAAAACTGAGACTGTAGGAGTTATCAGTAATTACATTAAAACTTAGTACTTCTACAGCTTTATAGCCATAGAGCACTTAGACATTAAGTTTTATTTATGGTAAACTGTTATCTGGGTGACATCACCCACACAAAGCTGTAACAGGGAAAGCAAATGTAGTGTTTTGGAGACAGGGACAAGTTTAATAGCAATTCTGTGACTAAATTCTTTCCGAAGCATCGTTAATTTCAGAAACAAACGGGAGGAAAACTGGGGGTGGGGATGTTGTGACAGTCTTCAGACTTGTGTTACAAAGGGACTATCTGAACCACCAAGGTCTTAACAAGGTGATTACTTCTGAAGTTGAACCCCCATTTCTCTTTTTATCGTCAAACTTGGAGCTTGTTCTTCCGGCAAGCTTAGCCTTCGGGTGTGTATGTGTGTTTTGTGAAATCAGTTTCATGTTTCAAAATTCAAAAAGTATTCGTTGTGGAAAAAGTTCACCTCTTCTGCAGCAGTGTTAACAGTTTAGCATGATCTTCCAGAGATATTCTATGAACACAAAGGCAAATGTGCATATTTTAAATGAATTTCCCATTTTACACAGAGGATGTGTAAGCTGTATCTTTACACACCTAACAAATTGGATATCTGTCTATATCTGTAACCCCCCCTCCAAGAAAAGAAAAAAAGCTTGTCTCATTTTTCTTTTACACAGCTGCATCATTTACTTAGAGTCTCATAAAATTTGGTATTGAAGTCATTTCTAGTCTTGCTGTTGTTGGGGTTTAAATAAAAATGATACCTTAAAATCTGGGGCTTTGGCATTCTGGGTACTTTCAATTAAAATAGGACTAAGATCTTACTGGCCTTCTGCCTTCTTGTTTCCCTTCCTACTCCCCACCACTGCAACCACCGAAGTGCAGAGAGGGGGCATTCTCAAGAATTCCCTTATCTGCATAAAAGTAGTGTTGTAGGGACAAAGAAAGCAAGGCACAGAAGATAGCAGGAAACAGTTTTATTTGGCTGCAGCCAGGTTTAGAGGGCACAGACTTTGCTGTAGTCAATTAATCCCCTGAATCCCGAGTTCAGGGAGTTTCAGAATTTTATACCCATTGTCTAAGGGGAGGGGCTCAGAAGTTCACAGTCTGCAGAAGTTCACATAAAAGCAGTTCTTTCTTTCACTGTTCTGGGCAAGATAACTCTTCAAGGACAACACCTGAGAAGGGGAGAGCTGCTTCTCCCCTTTCTTTCCTCCCCCTGCCAGCTGTTACCATGGAGCCCAATTGTAACTTATCTTAAAAATGTAGACATCTCTGTGAAGCCCAGCTCAAGGCCAGAGGCCTTGTTTGCACATTTCTTCAAAGTACTGTACTAGATACGTTTGTGAAAAACTAGTAAGGGAGTATCCAGCACCTGGAGTGCTGGTATCTTCTGGGCCAGTGGCCAAGTAAACAGGGCAACACGAAAACAGGAAGTTTATCTACATTGAACTCTTTTGCAGAGACTCTTTTGCTGACCTAAAATCAGCCATGGTGAAGAGGGCTTTTCTGTGGAGAAGGGGGTGCCACTTCAGTAGAGTCCCCAAAAGAGAATCTCATTAACCAGGCAACATTGACTGTATCACAGCAGAACAGAGCCCCTATTCTGATGGGCTCCTCCAAGACAACCTGTATTACCTAAGAGGCTATCTGTGAAACGAGACAAACTTCATTCACCATACAGCTCTTCTCTTTACCCTCTCATAACTTACCACCACCTCCCACCAGAAACCACATGTTCCTCTTCTTTTCTGTAGCTCAGTATGCCATAAAAACTTGAATCATCTACTTCTTCATCAAATCTCATATTTTGTGGGACTTTGTGCATACGTACATAATTTAAATGGTTTTTCTCTTGTTAGTTTGTCTACTGACAGTTTACTTCATAACCTCAATTATTGAATCTTTGGAGAGTAACAAGTTTCCCCTCCCCTACACTATAATAATCAGTGTTGCAGTGAAACACTTTGGAACATATTCATATCATTAGGATGTACTAGAATTAGAATTGCTAGATCCCAATGTGTGCGTTTTTCATTTAGCTAATTCTAAATTGCTCTTTATAGAAGTTGTTCAATTGACTTCTACCAGCAAACACAATTTCACTCATATTTAAATTCCAAGTTAAATCAGAAGGTCCCAAGACCACCAAGAATTTCTATTTTGTACACATCTGTCTTTTTTTCTGATTTTCTTTGACTGGATTTGAAATCTGCCCACATCGAACTTAGTTTTGGAACTAAGAGCACCTCCCTATAACATTTTTCCTTCAGTTAATAGGAAAAGTTAACGACATCATGGCTTCTATTTTACTCACATTACTCTTAATTCTTATATTCTGGCTGTTTAGCATTGATTTAAGTTCTGATTCCAACAGCATGTTTCACTGGTGAAGCAGAACTCCCATTTTCAATAAAAGATTCAAATTATGGCTGGTCAGCCATGAGACACCTGGACCTGGAGACAAATTTGCTGTAAAACAATTAAGGTAAAGGTAACAAAGATAAGGCCCAGAAGCAGAACATGGTAAAATAGTGGCCTGAAGTTTTTAAAAGAACTCACACATTGAAAAGCACCAATTGGGTATGGATAGAGGGAAGAACACTTCTGATTTTATAGTGAGCCCAAATATTTAAAGATAACAAATGTATTTATGACTTTGCCAGTCTACCGTATTCAGATACTTAAAGGGCAAAATTAAACACTAAAAAGTTGCCTTGCTGCCCAAGTAAGCCAAAGTTCCTTCTGCTGGGTATTATAGATCTTGTAGAAATCAAACTCCTGAGGCTGAAGTGCTGCTACAATTGCCTGCCAGCCATTGGAAATGAATTATTTGAGAAAGTGCTTCTGTGCTTTGAGTATTAAATTGATTAATATTTTTTAAAATTTATTAACATAGTATATCATCACCATTTAATATTGGAGTGTCTTTAGTATTCTAAGATGATAAGGACTATATAGAACTGTTATATCAACCATTTGATTTGAATCAATAAGTTAGTTTAAATAATGTATTTTCACCAATAATTTTAATGATTTTCTTCCACCAAATTGAGACTTGGATTAATTGACCCACAAAAATTCAGATAAAACAGACAAATCAGTTTTGTTTGCTGACTCAGCCTTAGATTCTTTAGTCTAGAAAATGATTACCAAATGCAAGTCTATGAACCTCTAAAAATTTGCCCCTAGGCAGCTGCCAGGTAAGAATAGTAAGGACAGTCTGTTCATAGACAGTAGTCAAAAACCCACTTGTGAAAAAAAAATGGTTCTTTAGTCTAAGATTATGTCTTTCTCTTCAGTATTAAGATGAGAAAATGTCTTTATTTCTGTGAATTTCTGTGGTAATATATGGTAGTGGTTTTTCAGTTTTTTTAGTTTCTTGTGTGTTTGTTTTGTATATTGGGGGTTGAACCCAGGGCCTTCTGCATGCTAGGCAGGTATCCCACCACTGAGTTACTCTGCCAGCCCAGTGTGTTTGGCAAACATATGCCCTTATTTGGCAAACTAAAACTACGAGTCCTTCCACTGTTTAAAAAATTATTGTCAAGTAAAAAATCTAATAGTCTAGAGATCCATAGTCTAGGATTTTTTTCTAAAACTATACCTCTGGACATCTCAGTTCTACTTTGGAAATTCAGAATCATTTGATTATTGAACTAAATTTTTCAGACCTTTCCTTGATGAAGGCAGGTCTGAGAATTTCTGTGTTTAATTCAGTGCTGTGTTTTTGGTACCTGAAAAGGTATTTTGCACACAAAGGTAGTATTTAATAAATATTTGTTGACTGAATGGTATTGGACATTGTTTATCTAGTTATGAATATTTTACTCTAGGTTGATATATGCATACAGGTAACATACCTTTATTCCTAAAACATGATCTCGACATATTTGTTATCTCCTCTACCTCTGGAAACTGCCTCCTCTAGGGAGAAGGGTACCCTGACCTAGGATACAGAAAGCCTATTGTCCTGACTGGGCCAAGGCTGGTTACCTTATATTGAGTGATCCAGAGTGGACCAATCAGGTTTTCCCAGGATGTTGCAATTAAGGCAGAGATAATGGCTGGCGCCTGTAATGAACTCTAAAACTATAGGAAACCCATTAATTTCTATGTCAAACTCAGAAACTAAGGAAAATAGTGTAGCAGGAGAGAAGGAAGTAGGGCAGGAAATGCTAGCTGCTACCTTCCCAGCTCCTTGTTCTCAACTGTTTCTGAAGCTAGATTGCCCCTGGCTGGGGGTTCCCTTAGTATCCCTGAAATCCTTGCAGTAAATTTCTTCTTTGCTTTGTTGTTCTTTTTAATGATGTCTTATTTTGGAGTGTGTGTGTGTGTGTGTGCGCTTAAAATGGTTTAGTTTTGGTCTGGAGTTGTGGCTCAGTGGTAGAACACTTGCCTAGCATGTGTGACGCACTGGGTTTTATCCTCAGTACCACATAAAAATAAATTAATTAGGTCTGGGATTGTGGCTCAGAGGTAGAGCACTCGCCTAGCACAGGCCGGACCTGGGTTCGATCCTCAGCATCACATAAAAATAAAGGCATTGTGTTGTGTCCATCTACACCTAAAAAATAAATATTTAAAAAAAATAAAAATTAATTAAATTAAACAAAATGGTTCAACTTTATTTCCGTTAAAATCCTAGGATCTAAAAATCTTAGGACCAATGAATTCTAACAAAAAAAAAAACAGTGCTTTAATTTTATATTATGGTCGATTTTTTAAAACAATTTTTAAAATTTTTTTTATTTGTAGATGAACATGGTACCTTTATTTTATTTATTTATTTTTACATGGTGTTGAAGATCAAACCCAGAGCCCCACATATGTAGGGCAAGTGCTCTACCACTGAGCCACACCCCCAGCCCTTATTGTTGATTTTTCCTTGCAAATTTTATAATTTTTAAATAATTTACCAGCTCAGTAACTCTTTAGCTATAGTTTGGTCAGCAAAGAGTTTGGTGTGTTGTATTTTTTTTTAAAGTTATCCATAAAGCTACCCCCCCCCACAGGTAGGCATTTAAGCAGCAGGCAAAAGTGAGGATGGCCCTTTCTCTTCCAGGTAGTTATTGCAGCTAACCTGCAAATAGAGACAAGTGCTTCCATCCATAGCATGTGACTTGCCCTAATTGAAAATGTTAGAAAACTTCTAGCCTGGGGTATAGTTCAGTGATAGAGTATCCAATAAATGAAAATTTAGCCTTTGATTCTAATTCAGTGAGAGCATATTTTCTATCAAACCGTTAACCATGACTCAAACCAGGTTTAATAGATCCAGAGTTTTTTAAAGTAATTATTAGAAAATTTAGAAAAATAATATTTGCACACATGTGCCAGTGGCCATTTACGTATTTTTATCATTAGAAAATGTGATTTTCCAGGATTGAAGCAGAACCTTTTCCTGCAAGATGATCAACAATTAATAGCTTCAGGGTATCTCCTTCAATAAGCTTTTCTTAAAACATCTCCTATAAAATGAGCAGTTGGAATCATCTAACATTATGGTGTGAGAGAGTGTAATTCAGAAACATAACACCCCATATGATATATATTACATTCACAATGAACACTTTATAGATATATCTAAGAACTATAATACTAAGGCATAAGCAAATAATAGCAATGTATCTTTTCTTTGCAACACTTACCAGCTGTGTTGGACCAGCATCATTTAGACATTATTGTCTGTCCCTCTGGGACTAGGAGTGAAAAATTAAAAACAGATGTATTACTGAAGACAGCAGGGTTAAGAACAGCCCTTCTGGGTATAAAAGAAGAAAAAGTTTCTCTTAAGTTTTACTGAAAGGTGGCAAAGTTGTACAATAAATACAAGTCCAAAGACCCTCACAGCTTTGAATTTGTTAAAAACTCTAAGTAGACTTTTAAAAGTAATCTTTCTCTAATTAGGGAAGTACTTCCTACATACTTTGGAAATTTAGAAATACAGAACTTTTTTTTTTTTTGGTACTGTGAATTGAAAGACAACAGAATGAATTGGACTTAATTTTCCTATGTTCACATATGAATACATGACCAGTGTAACTCCACACCATGTACAACCACAAGAATGGGGTCCTAATTAGAATGTCATATTCCATATCTGTATAGTATGCCAAAATACATTCATTCTATTTTCATGTATATCTAAAAATGAACAATTTTTTTAATTGGGGAAAAAAGAAAATACAGAATGATATGAAGAAAACAAAAATTGCTTATAATATTACAAATACTTAATTTTTGGTGCATTTTTTTCATTACTGTTTGAGGGATGTTCATTTACTGGCTTATTCTTAGTGACTCTGGTATCTGAGTGGATGATCTTACATTCCCGGCTGCCTCACATCACCTCTAATAATCCTATCTACCGCTCTACTTTAGCCATAAAGATTGCATGTTGGACCTCCCCAGTGCCTGCATCATTCCTGTTGTCCAGCTGGCTTGCTCTACCTCTAGTCCACTAACCCTCACTTTCCACTGTCCATCCTCTTCTTATTGTTTCCCTCCTTATCCACATTGGATTTCATAGATCACAGTCTCATTCTTTTTTACTTTTTAATTTTTAAAATTTATTCATTTATGTTTTTTTTAAACAGTCACATTCTTGCAACACCTTCAACTCTCTCTTCTTTGTTGTACTCACACAGCAAAACTCTCTCATGGCTGTCACATATGGCTTTCTCTGTGTCCGTCCCTGATCAACAAACTTTTCCTGTTTTGTGTTAAATTCGTAAGTAGAAATGTCAAATGGACACTAAATATTATCAACATAAAATATTTTTAAAAATTTATTTTTTGTAGCTGAAGTTGGACACAATAACTTTATTTTATTTATTTATATGTGGTGCTGAGGATCAAACCCAGGGCCTTCCACGTGCAAGGCGAGCACTCTACCACTGACCCACAATCCCAGCCCTAATATATAATATTTTAATAAGCCTCTTTCTGAATCACAAAGATCACTTGGCCAAAAATCATGTAAGGTTTAGAAAATTTTAGTAATATCATCAGTGACCTCAAGTATAATATAAATAGATAAAGAGATAATTTTTTACTATCCAAACTCGATTACTTAATAATCTGTTTCTTCTGTGAAACACTTATAAATATCAATCATTAACCTGGTAACTAAATTTTTAAAAATCTGAACAAACTCTCAAATATTTACAGGCAGGTGCTGTAGCACATGCTGTGATCTCACTACTTGTGAGACTGAGATAGGAGGATCACAAGTTGGAGGTCAACCTGCGCAACTTAAGGAGACCCCATAAAAAAGAATTAAAAACAAAAAAATAAACAGGTGGGAGTAGCAGGGAGGACTAGGAATGTAGCTCAGTACCTACCTGCCTTGCATGAGGGCCTGTGTTCAATAATCAGTATTGGTTTAAAAAAAATTTAGCCAGGCATGAGGGTGCCTGCCTGTAATCCCAGCAGTTCAGGAGGCTGAGTCAGGAGGATCATGAGTTCAAAGCCAGCTTCAGCAAAAGTGAGGCCCTAAGCAACTCAGTGAGACCTTGTCTCTAAATAAAATACAAAATAGGCCTAGGGATGTGGCTCAGTTGTTAAGTGCCTGAATTCAATCCCCGGTTCCCCGCCCCCAAAAAACTTTTATAGACAAATTCCCCAACTAGAGGAAAAGTTAAATTATAAATCAAATAAGTTAAGAAACTCCTAGTTGAAAGAAAAAAAATAAGTGTGCTCTGTGGTAGAGTGCTCGCCTGGTATGCACAGGTCCTGGGTTCAATCCCCAACACTGCAAAAACAAATAAGGAAAAAATAAACTAAAAAAATCTTAACTCCTTGGGAATTAATCAAACATCTAAATCTCTGAATCAAAGAGGAAAATAAAATATAAATTATCTGTAAACTATAATACAGATGTTGCTATTTCATATAAAATATATTGTATACACCTCAAGACGCACTTGGAATTATGTGTAGCTTTAAACTAAATTTGTAATTACAAAAATAGAACAAAAAGAAAGTATTCTCAGAAACTATTAAAAACACTTAAATAATTCCAAGAATGTAGGAAATAGGAATATTCGAAGACAAATTAGTAGATTATAAAATAATCAAGTAAAAACCAAATTGTAGGGATTTCAAAGAAAATTAGCTAATAAGCCTAATAAAAGAACACACACACACACACACACACACACACACACACACACATGCTTGTGTATGCATGCGCGTGCGCGCACACACACACATACCCCATAACTTTAGGTGTGATTAGAAATAGAGAAGAGGCCAAATTAAGAGAGAATAGTATGTGCCACCTAATGACAATACAGCTGAAATTCTACAGAAGATGTTAGACTTCTAGCAAAGTACAAATTGCACAAAACCGACTCGCGGATCACCCAATGTCTCCTAACAGAGCAACAAGAGAAGTAGGAAAGGTTTTAAGCAAGAGGAAAGATGCTTTTGGTTAAAAACCTGGAAGTGATCATGTGATTCTTCTTTTTAAATCAGTTCCTCTTCCTATCACCCTAATAATCCAATGGTAAAGACTTTAAAATATATGGCAATGAAGAGCATGAGGGGTTCCAACAAGTGCATCTGTCCAGCACTCATAATAGGTCTTCTTGGTAAGCTGACTTTCCATATCGTGTGATGCTTATTTATGTATATCCTCCTCTCTTCTCAAAGTGCTTCATATTATGACAATATCATGTCACTTTTCACAGAGGAGGTAAGCCCCTGAAGGGAATGGGATCTGCAAACCTGCTTTCATCTGTCCTTGTCATCCTTTCCTCTGCTCATGAAAATGAAAGTGTCCTCCTCTTCTCGAAGATTAATCCGCCAACTTGTGCACCAGATCTCCTTCACTTAGGAACTTGACCCTCATACCCATCCCTTCTGTCTTCTAAGAGTCCCACGGACCCTTTCTGCTGTGTCATCCCATCAGCATGCGCAAACTATGTGTTCAATCCAGACACCTCCTTGGCCTTCTCCAGCTGTGGCTCCTTTTCCCTGGTCTCCTTCACACCCAGACTCCTCCACACATTTGTCTGCATTCCTGCAGGTCACTCTCATGTCCTGTTCACTCCTCAAACCACTCCAGTCAGTCCTGTCCCAGCAACTTCACCAACACTCTTCTGGTCAACCTCACCCATAACTTACCTCTGCTAGTCCAGAGGACACCCCTGGGTTCATCTTATTGGACCCATCAACAGCTTGTAGCCTGATAGGCCCACTTTCCTGTCTGAAGCACGACAATCACACTGTATGCTGGAGCTGTTTCCTTTGGGTTGAAAGAACTGATTGCATCTCTTCTCAACTCCAGGTTCAGTGACAGCACAATTCATTGCTTGAAATTGGCCATGGAAGGAGACTTTATGCCATGGAAATCAGTAAATGCCTCAAATCAGAGCTGCTTTATTATGGAGAGCTGGCTATGCAACATTTACCTGCTTCCAAACATCTCTTTTTCATGTGTTTCTTTCTTCACTGACATTGTTAGCCCTTCAGTAGATATTCTTTAAATGACCCCCACGTTTTCAAATGTTTCTTTGGGCTTTCTTTCTCATTGTCTTATTAAGGGATCAAATTAAGTTCCATGGCTTGAAATACTCTCACGATTATGATGATCTTAAGCCCTGTGATTAATATGAATCTGGTATTAAATAGATTTATTGAATTCAATTAAGTGGCAAATAAATCTCCTTTTGAGCAATTGCTCTGGTTTGCCCTAATTCCTAATGGAGAGTGAGTGTCTATTTTAGAACGCCAAATGACCATATGATTTTAGTTGTCCCAAATGAGCTGAGGTTATCTGATCTACCAAAACATAAAGTTGGACATGTACTGTATAAATGAATGGAAGTAGTATACACCTTGTTGAGAGCTAAAAAACCTCAGACATAAGCACATTGCAAGAGCAGATGACTCTTGCTCCCAGTGTTTACTCTGTCGGCCACTCTTCATGTCCATAGCCCTTCCTTCAAGCCATACATATGGCCTTTTTAGGAATTCCCTGTGACAAACTGATTAAGGAAGAAAAAGAAGAATCCAAGCCTCTAGTACACAGTTTCACATTGTTATGGCCCCATCTGGAAGAGGACTCGGTAGCATTGCAGTCCCATTAGGAGCAGACCAGGAGAATGATAAAATAAAATCTTCCCAGTAGGCAGAACTTCAAGCAACTCATCTGGTTTCCTGCTTTGCTTAGAAAGAGTCATGGCTGGAAGGGGAGATATATACTGACTCATGATTTACTGATGGTTTGAGTGGATCACCACTCTCGAGGTGGAATTCCTTAAAAGTCTTAATGCTGTTTGAAATCTATTGTATATAACAAATGAACTTATACCTTTTATGAATCTATAATTAACTTATTTTTGTGCATCTGACTATGTTCCACCCTCAGTAAAATTGAGAAATGTCACATTATTTTCTATGGGAGTTAATTCTCTCACAGGACCCTGGATTTAAAAGGCTGAAGTGAATTGTCAGAGATTTGGAAAGAATAAGACAGGGAGATATGGGGAAAAGTTATACACATAGACTCTCAGACTAGGTAGAAGTAGGAGGATATTGGTGATTAGATGGGTACTCTAAAGTCACCTCACTAAAAAAAAAAATGCTCTCAATAATCAAGGAGATATGATGACTAGTTCCCTGGGTATCAGTCTGCCTCTATTCCATTGCTTATGCAGTGGTCTTATAAAGTGGCCATGGTGTCAGAGATGAAGGTTTATATTGGATTCAACAACAAGGATGTCCTTTCACTAATCTAAATGCTTAGTGCCCAACTCATCAGCAGCAGCTACCAGTCCCCAATTCGGAACATTTCCTGGGAGAATCAGTTTAGTTACAGTAATGTTTTCCATCATGAAGGGGACAACAATTTTCCTTCACTGGGTGAAATAGGTGTTTGTTCTATGTACTTCCCTGTCTCTAGTACTTCTGCCAATACCACCTTCCACGGAATTAGTGAAGCCATTAATTCACCTAATGCTATCTCATATAGAACATTGCTTCTGACCAGGGGCCAGTTTTTTTGATGCTAAAAGTGTTTCGGGGGCTCCTGTTCCCATAGTGCACTAGTGTTTCCACTCATCTCATTACCCAGAAGAACCTGGGTAATATACAGGGCTATATATCTTGTAGCACACTGAAGTGGCCTATTGAAGACTTAGCATGGCACCAGCTGGGAAAATGCTGGAGAGGCTGGGGTTCTGTTCTGTGGAATATATATAATATATATTTCAAATTTCTAACTCTATAGTGAGAACACAAAAGTCTTAAAACCCAGGACTGGAAGTGGTAGTGTCATTTCTGTTAATCACTTAAAAATGTTCCCTCCCTACTCTGCAAATTGGGCCTTTATCTACAAAGTGAGTCTTTATTCAATGAAGAAATGCTTCCATCAGAAGACACAATGAAGATTACACTTAACTGACAATTGAGTATGTACCCTGGCTATTTTTGGCATTTCATGCTTCTGAATCACCAGAGGGGAAAGGGGGTTACTGTATTGTCTTGGATGATTTGTCCTTATTATTAAAGGAGAATAAAGTTACTCTAGCATGGTGGGGTAGTGAAGAACATATCTGGAACCTACGGGTTCTAGGGGTCAGTTGCTGGTATTTCCATATCTGGAGGAAAATTTTAATGGAAGACTATTGAAATCCAGCTGAGGCGGGACTGCCAAGGGCTCACACCCCTCAGGAAGAAAGTTTGGGGTTATCCCAGCAGGTAAAGATCCCAGCTGAAGGAGCTAGAGGAACATGGAATGGGCCACAGAGGCAAGAGGTATAGATAACGAGTATGCCTTGTGACAGTTACATGAACGAAGATCACAGTAACCATCTTCCTGTTCTTGCTTACCCTGTTATGCACATATATTTTATTAGTTGTCCTTCTGTATAGCAGAATTTTTTTTCTTCCCTCTTCCAACCTTTGTTTATATTTTGTGAATAGTATAGGCTCTGGAATGTTCTTCAAATCAACACACTGCAATCCACTTCCATAATTGATTACTTGATGTCAGGATTGTCCCTGATATGGCCAGTAGAATAATTTAAGCTGGCTCCCGAATATTTTTGATAGGTCCCCAATCAACTTTTTGAGCTTTTCATACCGACCCAGTAAAGTATTCCAGGTTCACCTTATTTTTTGCAGCTCTGCCCTTTGGAATCAGCCATTTATTCATCATCCTAGTTTTTGTATATTTGTTTGTCTTAATAGGAAATGACACTGAGGAAACCAAAATTTGGGTGTGGGGTGTGCTCTTTGCCACAAGAGTGTCATTATAGGGCTGGGGATGTGGCTCAAGCAGTAGCGCGCTCGCCTGGCAAGCGTGCGGCCCGGGTTCGATCCTCAGCACCACATACAAACAAAAAGATGTTGTGTCCCCCGATAACTAAAAAATAAAAAAAAAAAAAAAGAGTGTCATTATGTCTAGGTCCTCTTCATGGATAAAATTATATAATATCAAATAACTATTTTTTATTAACATGTCTTAAAAATCATGAGCTGGTAATTTAAAAAAAATTTTTTTAAATCATGAGCTTGTACAATACCTTCAGTTCAGTCTAATATCCTTGGCCACTCCCTCTCCCTCCCTCAACTCATATTTCTAACAGAACCATAGATCTCTCAGAACTTCAATATATCTACTCTTTTGCACAATCCTACAATACACTCAATACAGTTTCAGAATTGTGGTGTCAATACTACTTCCAACAACAAACCTACTATATAAAGTTCATAATTGTTTTCCAATTTTAAATACTAATAGTGTTTTATTTCTTTCATTTAAAAAATCTTAGAGTAAACATGACAGAGTGTTCATATTTATCAATTCTAGATGACAATTACCCAAGTGTTATGTTATTGTTTTCTTTTAAAAACTCTTTATTGAAGTATAATATGCATATGAAAAATATGCTTATAGGTGAATGGTTAAGTTAATTTTTATTAATTGACATGTGAGTGGTTAAATGAATTTTTATTAATTGACATATATCTCTCTCTGGAGGAACGTTTCTTTATGGCAGATACGGAGAAACAGAATCATTGGCTTCAAGCTTGTATTCATTTTAAGACACATTCCTAAATTGTACTTCAAATTGAGTTTATTCTCCCACCAACATTGTGTGAGAATATGTATTTGCCTACAGACACAACAAAAGTTAATATCAAATAACTATTTTTTACCAACCTAATGGATGAAATATTAGTATCTCATTGCATTTCCTTTAGTAAAGGTAATTTTAATTTCAGTTATTGGCTATTTGAGTTACAACTCACATGTTTGTGTATTTCCCTGTTTTCCTGATTGTTAGTCTCTTTCTGTTTCCACATGTACAAAATTTTTAAAAATTGGGTTAAGTTTGGGGCTATTTTTGCCACTCTGTCTGTTGGTTGTGCTGCGTTGGTTAAGTCAGTAAGACTTTATGATTCCTTCTCCTCTCTGCAGATCCTCTGCTTCTCTGGAGATGAACTGAGTAAATCATGACCGACCTTGTGCACCACTGAGTTGTGATTAGTGACTCTGTTCAACTTCAAATGCATAAATAAAGGACCTTGTCACCTCATTTTTCCTGAAGCAAATCAAATCAAATTTCTAAACTTCTTCCTGTAAATTATGGACAAAGGAAGGTCCTGAAATTACCAGGGAGAAAGTCTGAGAAATTGAAATTGATTATCTGATTCCCATCTTTACCAATTTAATTTGCATAAAATATCATTCATATCTCTTCTTCATTCCTTTGTTTCCTTTCTCTTTTTCGGGGGTGGGGGCTTTTATAGTTTGACTGAAGAGTTTTAGCTCTTAATTCATATTTTCTCATAAGATCTTAAATTCCTCAACCCCACCATCTCCCACATTAGGAACTTTTGGGACCACTGCTCTGTGTATTGAAGAGTGGACTACTGCATGTAGGGTGGTTGCTAATCCCTAAGACTTCCACCTGTGGGTCTGGAAGGTGAGAAGATGGGCATTTCTGTACTGAATTGACTCTCCTTCCCTTCCCTAAACTCATCGTCTTCATGCAGATCCTTCAGCATCTCTTTCTGCCAGTGGGTGGCATGGACTTCTATGGCTGGCAGGACCTCATTGGCAAATTTTTAGAAATTTTCCAAGCTGGGTGTTAAGCACAGTCATTGCTAAAAGTTAAATTATATAAACTTACAATTATATAAGTCATATAAAATGAAGATAATAAATACTTAAAACTCATGGCTCCCTAATTATTTTACTACACTTTACTATAATGCTCTTTGTATTATTTGTACCTATTGCATCTGTTGAGAGGATGTCATTTAATGGTGTCCTACTGTTCTCAACTCTGTGTTTTCTTGGTAGCTTTTGTTTGGATGTAGTGACAATATTTAAAACACTGAAATCAGAAAAACACTGCATATATGAGTTTGAGTTATTATTTTGTTGAGAATGATAAAAAATGTAGATTAAACTTAAATCATGTCTATACCATTTAAATTATAGATAGCCCCCAAATAGAAGAAATACTCCTCCAGGATTTGAAAACTATCACTTGATTTAGCAAAGAAGTTGCTTACATCATCGACTAACAACTAATGTTCCCATGTGTGTTTTTGTTGTTTAACTTTGCTCTTATTCCCGACATAAATGAAAATCTCAATCACTATTCATGCCAGAACTGCACTTTCTCATTGGTTGCAACTCTAGGTTGGTTTTAGATATGAGAATTTGACAAAAATCAAGCATACTATTCTTTGAGAATTAATTGTGCTGTAGAATTCTTAATAAAGAATAATACATACTTATTATCATTTTTAAATTCTGTACAGCATATACTTCATAATGAACTATGTACATTATATATATCTGTGTATAGACAAATATATATATATATACAGATATCTCTGTGTGTGTGTATCTGTATATAGACCCATATATTCAGATACAGATAGAGATATAGATTTTTTTAAAATGGTGGCTAAACTTTCACCAACTTGCTACTGGCCCCAGTCCAGATGTAACTATTAGCATAGTTTGTTGACCACATTGATGTTATGAAAAAAAAAAAAGAACACTGAATGGCATGTCAACATTTACAAATTGCAAATTTTCGCATAAAAAGCTGGAATTCCAAATTCTTTTGAAGCATCAGATCTGGTCCCACAGTGTTCCAGGGCAGCACTCAGCAGCAGCTGAGCCACCGGAGTTACACCCTCAGTTTACAGCCATCCCACCACTCCCTGCTTTCCTCCCACCCTGCTGCTGAGTGCAGAATTCCCTTTATTACCATGTCTGTGCTGTGGATTTTCCATCCCTTATTTATCCCACAACAGCAACACCCAACCTACAGTTGCAGTTAGAAATCTGGAAACCTCAGCCTTGACTTATAGCTAAATTAGATCCCACCTTCTATTGGTTTAAATCTCATTAGTTCTCAATGATTTCTCATAAGAACTAAGAAAACATATGTGAAAGGGTTTTGAAACTATTTAAAGCTAACACATGATAGGTTTTATAGGATGTACATAATTTATAACATCAATTAGTTTTATGCATTAATAAAACTTCATTAAAATCCAATTTGTTACATTTTCCATAACTAATGACAGTAAAGATATGTTTATTATTTTTCACTTATGCCTTACTTGTCTTCTTTCTCCTCCTTTTCTCCCCCTTCTTTGTCTTTTCTAATTTAATGTTACTTCTGAAGTACAATGCAGTAATGAGGTTGTTGCATTTTTTAAATTAAAATTCATACTCTGGTCTGCATTCTGGCCTAATTTAAACACTGACATTATAAACTCATGCTAATTAGCCTGAATGGCCAAATCCCCCACCAATTAAGCAAATGTAGAAATTTCAGATTACTTCAGTCACCCTATGTTAAGGTTAAAAGAAAAAAACAATGTGATGATTGTCATCTGTAATGAAAGTGGCCCATCTCTGGGACATCATATCAAACTATTTTTTATCATTATGGAATCATAGGTACAATAATATTTTGACATCATTGTGTTTTGAGTGTAAACATTTGAACACAGTTGTCATAGATTCTTTCTGTTCTACTGTAATGGCAAGTTGTGTCTCTGTGAGGTGAAGGGTTTTTTTCTGTAATGTTGAACCAATTTGATTTGAAAAAATATGTTGCTTTCATTCCTTTTATCAACACACATAACACCATTTTTTTGTGTGTTCATCAGGTTACATAAAGTGTCTTACCTTTCCAATCTTGAATTTCCAAATGGTCTGAGTACCAAAATTTTATTTTGTTAATTATCAAAGACAAAGAAAAAAGTAAAGTTTACCAGGAACTGCACACAGCACATGCGTCTTGGTGGTGGAGCCTCTGCCGAGTGTGCATGAGGCTTTGGGGCTCAACCCCAGCATGGGATCGACACACACTAATAATATGTTGAGCACTCTTCTCCATGGGAATAAGAAGTGATTATTAGACCCCCAGGCTAGCCCCTAATGAAGTTTAATATTTCAACTGATAATAATCTACATTCTGATTTCTGAAGCAAGGAGGAAAGAGGGAAGAGGAAATGAGAGGAAAAGTGGGGGGAGTAGAATAAGGGAGACAAAGCTGGGAGATTCAGAGAATGGAGGACGTGAAAGAGAAGGGCTTGAAGAACCCTTTCCCTGGGATTAGGCTGCTCTAAGCAACATCTTGAGATACAATATGCAGTTATTTTTTGTGCCCTCCAATTTTCACCTCTGCATCCCCCTCTTTAGAAACCTTGCCCTCATTTGGGTGCCAAGTTCCTGCCCTATCTATGCCTATTCTACTTTATCCCATCCTCCAAAATCATGTTCTTGAAACTCCCATTTCTCAGTGCATCTGTTCTTAGCAAGATATTTGGAAAATATTAGCCTCAGAGATCCTAGACATCTTGTGGAGTTCAAAGTCCCCAAACTTCTGATATCTACCATTCTCCACTGAGGGGAATTCCAGACAATGTCACAAAACGAAGCAGAAAAAAAACTTAAAGCAGTACAGAATTTTCCTCTTATCCACAATTCCCCCACCCATGGTTTCAGTTACTGGCAGTCAACCATCATTTCAAAATATTAAATGGAAAATTCCAGAAAAAAACAATTCATAAGTTTTAAATTTCAAGTTGTCCTGAGTGAGTGATGTGCTAAAATCTCCCACTCTCCTGTGTGGGGAGCTGCTGTGAATGACCATGCCTTCCAGTCCTGAAGCAGGAGGCTCTGACCAAGCACTACATTTCGTGGTGACTTGGGCATTGTCCCAGCTCAGAGAGCAAGGCGTGACTCCAGGTGTAGGCGTCACCTGCCAGGGTTGAGCTATGCTCATGCTCACCTATTCCTTTGTAATCCTATCCCTTGCCTAATATGAATGGCTTCTTCCCAAAAAAATGGTTCAGCAAGTGCTCCTCTCTCTCTTTCCACAGACACCTAAGGTCAGAGGAGCTGTCACAGGACCCAAAGAAAAAGGTATTTATCTGTCTCTGTGTGATTATTTCATGCAGCCCAGTTCACCTGGAGTGACCCTGAGTGTTCAACCCTAGCAATGCTAGCAATGTTTTCAACCAGGGACATGATGCTCCTGCCCTAAGATACTTCCTTTAAGTATCATTTCACATCATTACAAGAAGAACAGTGAATACAGTGTAATAGATACCTTGAGAGAGAGAAGCACTTTCACATGACTTTTATTACAGTGTATTGTTATCATTGTTCTACTTTTATTATTAGTTATTGTGGTTAATCCATAAGTGTGCATAATTTATAAATTAAACTTTATAATAGGAATGTGTATGTAGGAGAAAAGAGTTTTGGTAGGGCTTAGTGCTATCTGCAGTTTCAGGCATCCACTGGGGGGTCTTGGAATGTGTTCCCCCACAGATAAAGGGTGACTATTGTATTTTAAAAGAAGATGCCTTTCTGTGGGGGTGGGGGATGTCTTACTCTATAATGAGCCCCAATAAGCTGTTTCCGATGTGCACTGCTTTCTTCTCTTCTGGTCTGACAAGCTCCCAGTTGCCAAGACCTAGGTTCTAACTGGCCCTTGAGACAAGTCTCCAGACTGAATCAAGTTCATTGTTTTTGTTTCTTTTCACTTTCTTTTTCAAAATAGCTGCCAAGGCTGAGCATGGAGCAGAGCAGAGAGAGCTGGTTATTTATGTGTGGCTCTGCCATGAGCAGAGTTTAGGGGTTAAAAGGCACAGCTGTGAGTAGGAATAGCTGTCTCATGACCTTATTCCCAGACTCCTTGTTCAAATGATCCATCATTTGTTGAAGTTCCTAGAGGCTGGACACAATTACAAAGTTAGTAAATGACTGTGACCACATAGCTTTTGTTGCTTGACATTGGGAAGGTTTTAAAGTAAGAAAAGTCAGGAAAGTCGTTGGCAATGCTAGCAATGTTTTCAATACTATATGATTTTAAGGATGAGTCTCTGTTGAAAAGAGCCATATCTAAGAATGATATATACATACATGTCTGCCAGTCTTTATGTAATGACACTGGCTTCTCTTTGGAGTTGCTGTCCTTGTCCCCACCACTATGGATGAGTAAACTCTGCTCTGGGGATGGATGTTTGGCTTCTGAGTTGATGCGAAGTCTCTCCAGCCCACAAATAGCCAAGTACTCAGTGGGGAGGGTGTTGGAACTGCACAGGGAAAGCTTCAGGTCCCGGACTAGTGTGAAGTTCAACAGGCGGCCCAGCGCAGTTGTGTCTGTGAACCAGATGGTCAGATGGCCATTGTAGCTGGTTCTCTCTATTGCAAAAGGCAGGACAGTTTTACAGCTGCACATCAGGTTGGCCAAACTGTAATCACAGTCCTGGATGTCTGCAGAGCAGCTGCAGTTCCGGATGGTGTTTTCCTTTGTGAAAATTAGTGTGCTGTTCTTTTGACCTTGTGTGAAGCGGTCAAATGCAAAGACGCCCAGTGCACCGATCAGAAGGAGGCAGCGTCTGGAAGGCGTTGCCATTCTCGTCCAGTGTGGCCCAATGTGTTCCTGTTTTTCCTTCATGGGCCAATTCATTGGAGCTCACCTGAAAGAAAATATGAAGCTTTGTTATCACAGCCTCTCATTAGAAATACTTAAGAAAAAGGAGCCCCCTAAATTACCAGTTGAAAACTTTTCTCTCTTGTAATTCTAATAAACACAGGCAATAATAATAGTCTCATCTCAGAACCTCAAGAGAAGCAGCAGCCAGAAAGCTGAACTCTGCTCAGCTTTCTGAAGACAGAACACTCCTAGTGATGTCTGCTGACCATGAGACTAACCTGTCAGGACAGCTACAGCATCCCATCTGTGGCAGGGGAGTGCGCACACCCTCCAAACATCCAGTTACTAGTGTTTAGTACCCATTAACCCCTCAACGTACACAGGCCTTCCTCTCCCTCAGTATCTGACTTCCCGGAATTCAGGAGACAAACAGTTCCTTGGGAAGACTCAGCTACCCACGCACTGCTTGCTAAACAGTATAGCATGTTCAATGTCATAAACATTTGGTTAATGATAAACTTTCACTGCTAGCTAGACAAACGTGCCTTACACCCCTGCCCTGAACATATTACTCTGTTTAAAGATCCATTCATCTTTTTTCCTGGCTCTCTACAAATGTACTTATGTATCAGAGTCAATTGTAACTAGGTTAATAGACAATGAAAAAGCTAATTGCCCACCAATATTAATCACAGTATCTTTATTTATCTACTCTTATCCCCCCAAAATTTTATAAATTGACTTTTTTCAATTTATTGTGGGGTCCAAAACTAAGCAATATATAAGCACTGATAAAGGAACTACATAGGTAATATATATTTTATTTTATTTTTGTTTAAAAAATTTTTTTAAATTGTTGATAGATCTTTATTTTATTTATTTGTTTATATGTGGTGCTGAGGATTGAGCCCAGTGCCTCACACATGCCAGGCAAGTGCGCTACCGCTGAGCCATAGCCACAGCCCGAGTAAAGAGTAACACCAATGTCAAGTTAGCGGGGAAATGCCCCACAGTGTCTGGTGTATAATAGATGAGTGCTTCTCTCTTGTGGTATCACTGGTATAAGAGAAGCATCATGGCAGAAGGCATCCGACTTCAGTTTTGCAAAAATAAACAGATTTCTCCTGAGTTACCTTATGATTGAAGACAAGAAACCAAATAATACAGTTCAGTCCATCTGTATTCACAGCACACCATAGATAGGCAGATACTTGGAATGGAACTGTGACTAGGAGGGCCCAGAGATATCAAAAAGACCAGCACAGGAAGGAACAGGGAACAGTCGATGCACACATTAAGTGTCTGAAGAGCATGATGACAGTGGTCAGGAGGCGAGGCAGACATGAGGGCGCAAGATGAGGCCATGAAGAGGTGAAATGAGGAGGTAGGAAATGCATGGGAGGCAAAGCTAAAAATGCCAGAGCTCAGGTAGAGAGGCACAGGTCTATTACCAGGCAACTGGAGCACAGGGAGGAAAAGAGAAGCTCAGCTGAGTAAACTTGGACAGAAGATGAGATTTGGTTCCCAGCAATTGTAACTTATTCCATCCTTCCACCCATCCTCCCATCCATCCTTCCTTCCATCCTCCCATCCATACTTCCTTCCATCCATCCTTCCTTCCATCCATCCTTCCTTCCATCCATCCATTCATCCATCCATTCATCTCTTCCTTCACTCATTCATTTACTCAACTAATGATTATTGAGAGATTATTAGGTGGCATGCACTTTGTAGGGATATGGTCCAGAAGAAGACAACCCAGGGACTAACCCTAATGGAGCTTATGTTCTGGTGGACTTGATTCTAATTGCAACTGGCTGTGGCATCATAGCCCAAGCCCAAGCCCAAGCCAGGCCTGCACATGAGGACCCAGAAGCTACAGCAGTAGAAATGGAGAGAACTGTATCAGGAGGTAGGCAGGGCCCAGCATGTGCTATGTCAGGCCCTGGCCAAGCCCACGGGGCAGAAAAAAAACAGATAAACAAGACCTGGATCCTCCCCTCAAGGGGTTCCTACTCACAGGAGGAAGATAGACAAGGCTGAACTGAGAAAGGCTCTACTCAACATAGAATATAAGAATAGCAGAGAGATAGATTAAATTCTACTTGGGGGAACTGGATAAGGTGGTTTATAGCATTTTGTATTTACTTTGAAGTTGACACAAGATTTTCTTAAAGGTTATCTCAACGGGTCCATTTTGTAATAAAAGAAGGAACTTTGAGAAACTTGGAGAACAAGCGCTCTCCCTGAGTAAGAGGCTTAAGGGTTTTGAACGGCGTTAGAATGTGTTGGTGACTCCCTCACTTAGTAAGAAGCAGAGAATAATTTATTAATTGCAAGATAATTTTAGATGATCAGCTGTCCCAGATTCTGTCAGAGACTTCTGGGACTTGACGTCCCAGTAACCCTGCCTTCCCAGAACCAGGAATGCTGACAATACCACTAGCCCCTCAGACCCCTGGCTGCAGAGGGGAAGGGAGGGTGAAGCACCCACACATCAGCCACAACCTGGTGAGGGGGAGTCTGCCTCAGTCTTTCAGGTGCTGCTTCTCTTCAAAGACCCTCAGGGGAGAGGGAGAAGGCAGGAAAGGGAAGGAGGTTGATTTGCCAGGACATGTGGGTCTGGAAGTCTCCAAAAGGAATTGCAAACAACTTCCTAAAGGTGGGGGCCCTGAGGAGACCTCAGGTGGTCCCAGCCTACTGGACATCAGGGAGCCCAAAGGCCAGAACAAGGAGGCCAGATGCAGGAAGCCTAAATAAGGGTAGCCAGGTTGAGGCAAACACCCCTGGTAGCCACGCACGGGGGTAACCACAAAGAGGCCAGTTAGACATTTTTCTCCATCAGTTTGCCGTGAATTTCTTTCTTTAGCGTGTTGAACCATAGATCGTGAACACCCTAGTTTCACTGTATATTTATTGATTTGTGGACAGATTCTACTACGGCATAAGCAGAATGGCACGAATAGGTTATGTTTCTCCTACCTTGCTATTCCCCTGCCCAGGACGGGACGTTAAGGGCCTCGGTGATGGCATAGGGGGAAAATCTCAATGATGGGGCACAGAAGCTGGCTGCCAAGAAAATGATGTGTCTGGCCAAGGTAGGTTAGAGGTTCCAGCCCAAGAGAACTCCTAACTCCTCCTTCCCATGGGTGCCTGCCAGCCCCATAGTCTGCCAATCTTCTGTCCTATTTTTTGATTTTTCAAATACTTGTCTCCCTGTAGTAATTATATAGGTAATTTTCCTTTTGTTATTTTTCACCCTCAAGAAATATTCCCCTCCTTAGATATTACCTCTTCTATTAGTTTAGCATGGCATCTTCTAACCCCAGGTAATACCCCCCACACAAAATGTCATTATGGACATCGTCACACCACACTGTCATTATTGTTTGAATGTATCTTTAGGGTAGAACCCCTCAAGAGGGCTCTTATCTGCCTTTACACTCTTTGTTTCAGTGCTTTCTTTGTACAGAGCTTTGCACCTAGCAAGGACTCCACAATTTAAATTAATTGAATGGAAAAACATAGCTTACCAAATGCCAACGGACTAAAAAACTTTTTAAACTGTCAATTGTATGAATGAAACCAGGGAGCAGTACCACACAAAGGCAAGGTGAGCTGAACAGTCCTGGGTGCAGCCAAGACTCAGAGGTGAGCATGACCACCTTCCTCCTATCAGTTTCAGCCAACACTGGCACCACTTTGATGAAATACACCCCAAGAATGCAAACACATGTCCAACCACTGTGGCTTAGATGTCGTTTGTCCCCCCAAGAGTTCATGTGTTAGAAGCTTTGTCCCCAGCATGATGATGTTAAGAGGTGGCAGGACTTTTAAGAGGCAAGGCCTAGAGGGAAGTAATTAGGTCACGAAGGGCACTGCCCTCAAAAGGAATTGATGTAGTTTCCCAGGGACTCTGGTTAGTTCTTCCAGGAGGATTATTATGTATGTGAGCCTGGCCTCTCCCTGAGCTCTGGTTTTCTATTTCAACCTGTGATCTCTCTTTCCCACATACTCATGGTCCTCACCAGAGCTGATGTTATGCTGTTTGGATCTTCAGCCTCCCAAACTACGAACTAAATAAACTGCTTTTCTTTGTAAAGTTCCAAGCCTCATATATTTTGTGATAGTAACAGAAAACAGACAAATACACTCATCTTGTGGCATAGTCCTAGAATTCTAAGTTGTCTTCCTTACTGGAAGACCCCTCATTTTTACCTTCTCAGAATCTTCAAGGATGCTTGCAGGGGAACACTGTGGGGACTGCATTTGTGAGAGAATTCCTTGTTTGCTACCAAATCCTGGCTCAAAGTGTGTTCCTTAGGGTGTCCAGGCCCTGGCTTTCTTCCATCCTTATTCCCAGTGCCATGGCTCAGTTTTGTATTTGACTGTCTGCTTTTTGCTGTAGCACTTCATTAATTTCTGGTCCTCATATCTCCCCAGTTTCTTCACTTAGGTCTTTTCTCTGATTGCCTTTTCTCCTTTAAAAGAAGAATCACTCTGGTCTCAACTTGAACTCACTTCTGAATTAAAATTTTAATTCACATTTGATTTTTAATTGCTACAAGGATTTGAAGAATGTCACTAGATTTTTCCACAAAAAAAAAATCTATAGAATTGAAAATATCATTATTCATGACATTTCAAGTCTGTTTAGGGCAAATGGTCCAAATGCCACCCTCCCACCAACACAGTATCTCCTTACTGCTAATAATCTTCTTATAAACAGTTTCAGACATTCCTTTTGGAGCCAAATATAAACATGATCTAAATGTTGGGTGTAATCCTAGATTGAGAAGGAATCTGGGTGGAATTTGTTTTGAAGTAACTGATGTCTGTATCTGCTTAATTCAGAAGTCTCTGCCTTCCTGCAGCTAGTTGCTAGTATGAATTGCTATTGAGGTTTCTTCAGTTGCAATACAAAAACAACATTTAAGCTGATTCTGAATATTAACTGTGGTTTTTAAATAGTTCAGTAATTTAAAGGCTTAAACATGTAATGACTGTATATAGTTTTCAGCAACTTTCTTGAAAAACTCAGATGCATTACACTGTCTGAGTTTTTGTCATGGTTCCATAAAGCCAATAATTGTGTCTTATAATCTGGGGCTATTAGAGACTTCTGAAGTCCACCAGTTCTCATTCTCTTCTCCCACTTTGGCACACCACTGGACTTTACTTCTAAATTTCTTTTAGTGAAATGGTGATATAGAACTGAATTCTGACCAGTAAGAATATGGTGGAAGATTCTGTGGAAGACCTGAGGGTCCCAGGAAATGGTAGAACTATAACTAGAAACTCGAGTCTCTGAAAGATTCTATGGAGCAGAGCACGCCCCTCTCCCACAAGGACTGATGTCAGAGGAAGATATTATTATCCTAAGTACAGATGTTTGGAGGTTTACCACAGCGTTTCGTTTACCCTTAAGTGCTAATGTTAGTTTGCAACTTTAGCTTTTTACATCCTCTTCTCTTGAAAGAAAAATGACATTCTCTAGATCAGCATGTAGAGAACATTTACTTAATTCCAGGCAATGACGTAACTCATGGGAAATCAAAAAGGAAGATGTCCTGCCCCGCCCCCCCCGCCCCGCCCCCCAAGGGATTTGAAATCTGCCCAAGGGATGTAGAATGTGCTCTGGGAACAAACAACTGGGCAACTACTCAGGAGACAGTGCCTTCAGTAGTGTTTGTTAAAGATGCAAATGAAGTGTTGGGCTGGAGATAACAGGAAAGACTCCCAAAGCAGGTGCAGTTTGGGCCCAGCAGGGAGGGGGCTGAGTTAGGACAGGTGAGGCAGCACAGATACAGGAATCACTTGAGCAAGACCTCAGGATGACTTAAGCACTTGCTGTGTTCAGGGCACGTATCAGATGTCTGGGGCCCCTTAGGCTGAGCACAGGGCTGGACCTTGCTGGCCAAGCTGAGGTGCTTAGACCTTATGCCAGCAGCAACTTTATGCCTCCCCCAAAGATATAATTTTTAAACTTACAAAGGCCACCCATGTATTAGCATACTTATATATTATCCATATTACAAACAATCCACGATTGGTAGACTTTTTTTTAAATGAAATAAAAAGTAAAAATACTGGCAGGCCTGTGTCCCTCCTTCAGAGGCCCTTGCAGAAGCAAAAATGAAGCAGTGCAGGTTTGCAGCAGAGGAGACCTCATCAGATCTATGCTTGAGGAAGGAAACTGGGGTTGTCTGCGAGAGACTGAATTGGGGAAGAAAACAGATAGGACAAAGAGTTCCAAGTGAGGAAACACATTTCTTTTGCATTTTCTCTGAAGGTTTATATCTATTTGCAAATTCCCAACACTAAGTTCTCTGGATAAAACTATTTCAGGCTCAGGAATCATGGAGTGGCTGGAGAGACCAAGAAAGAATGTTTAAGGAGGGAGAGGGTGAGCCCGAGGCTCTTTTCTCCAGTGAGTGTGCCTGAATCCCGCCCGGGGAACTAGTGGTGTAGAAAGCAGGAAAGTCCAGTTGGGCCACACTGGGAGCCATTTGTCTCCTTTTGAGCATCCCGATGCAGCTTGCCTGGGAATTCATTCTTAGATAAGTACGCTCTGCTCTCTGACAGCCATCTGAAAGGCACAGCTCACTCTCAGAGACAGGAGGCCCTGAGTGGTTTGATCAGACTGGCAGCAAGCCCAGCTGCTGATGAGGACTAGCTATGGGCAGGCTATGAAGCAAGTAAATTATATCTCCATTCCCAGGGTCTTCTTGCAGAGCCCTCCTCTCGGTTCCTTCATCATCCTCTACATCCATTCTTTCCAGGTGCCCAGCACTGAAAACCTACCCTGAGAAAGGGTCTCAGTTGCTTAAGCCTTAGAGGAATTTAAACCAACTTATCCTTGCCAAAGTTCTTTACACATTTAGCCTTATCCCTCCCTACCTTGGCCCTCATTAGAGGGATAGCAGGACTCAGATGGGATACTTGGGAGGTGGGGTGGGGACTCCTCCCTAAGTCCTAGAAGTTAGTGGTCACCTGTCTCAGGCCTGTCAATCTGTCTATGGCTGTGCAATCTCCCTTCCCAACCAGGCCAAAAGAGAAGGTCGGCTCTTCTGGGTTTCATGGAAGAGATGGTCACAGAGGCACTATGTGAGGGTTTTAGGGTTTCAGGACCTTGAAACCCTATTGAGAAAGGAGAATTCTAGCATTTTTCTTATTTTGGCTTTGTTCCACAAAAGCACTGCAGGAGGCAGGTTGGAGATAAACACTATGTAAAATGATATTTAAAAGCGGGGAGCTATATCCTTGATGTTTGATATTTTAAAGCTTATAAAGTTGAAAGTTAATTTGGGTCTCTCCCCAATGTTTTCTTAATGTAATAAGTGTTGTCTTTTCTTTCTTCTTCACATTCCACAGCAGCACACTCCTATACAAGCCACCGAATTTTCACATGCCTTTGCAAGTGCCTGACGCTGAATCTGCCACTCTGTTGACAAGAGCAATTATTTCCCTTTTATTGTGGTTTACAAAGTTCATTGTGAGAAGCAAGAGCTGACCTTCTGATGATTTTTATGTGATTGGCATCTTGTTTGATTTGTATAGTAGAACCTAAATTATTTTCTATCATCTGATATATTTTCTTACTTAGAAAAAGCAAATTAAAAATTCATCTCTCCATACGTTGAAATTGAAGCAAAATTAAATTTCAAGCACGCAATTAGGTCTTAAGAGGACATAATTTAAAAGATCTTTGTGATTGTTCATGTCTAATGGTGATATGTGGTCACGCCAGTCTAAGAGCTTTTCTGATACTTATTTCTCTCAGTGTGGCATGTGATTACAAGAGCAAAGCTAGATGCATGGGATAATATATAAGTATATATATATATATATATATATACACACACATATATATTTATACACACAGTATACTAGTGTTATAAGTACTATTACTGCTACTCATAAGCATGCCACAATGTCCATATTATTATAGCATTATTTGTAATATTTTGCCATGTCAAAATTATAATGTTAACAGTGCTGTGTTGGTATGTTCCATCAAGGTATCTTCAGAGGCCACCTCAAAGAAATCCAAATAACTAATTCATTTACTGCATCACTATACAAAAAAAAAAAAATGACTAGAGAACAGTTTCAGCATAAAACAAAAAGGTCTCTTTCCCTGGTTTTTACCATAACAAATTAAATCAGATTTACAACTACCCTCTGTAAATTGTGAGAAAATAGAAGTTCTGAAATTATTAGTGAGCTATCCTGGGAATTAATTGATGTAAATTAATTGTCCAGATCCCATTTCTACTAATTTGAATTTGTATAAAATGTTTAAAGGGATAGTGAGAGTATGGGATATAATCAAAATGTCACTTCTGCTCTCATATTTCTAATAAAGTAATAGATTGATAATGGCCCCTCAAGATGTTCATGTCCCAATCCTTGGAACTAGTGAATATGTGACATCATGTGGTAAGATGGATTCTGCAGATGTCATTCAGTTAAGGATCTAGAGATGGGGAGATGATCTTGGATTGATGAGCTAGGTCCTGTGTAATCACAGAGGCCTGAGGACACAGGAGACAGGGAAGAAAAATGCAACAGCAGAGATTGCAGTGATGTGGCCTCAAGCCCAGGAGAACTGCAGGCTCTAGAAACAGAAAGAGGCAAGGAAGAGTTGTCCCTTGGTGGCTCCAGAAGGAGCGAGTCCTACTATTACCTTGACTTTAGCCCAGTCAGTCTGATTTGGAACCTCTGACCTCCAGACATGTAGAAGAATAAAATTCATGTTGTCTTAAGTCACAAAGTTTGTAGGAATTTGTTACAGCAGCAATAGGAAATGAACATGGAGATTATGAAGAAACTAAGTCATCACATCAAACCACCTCTTTGGACCAAAACAAATCATCCTTTTTATTCCAGGCCATGCCATGTTTGCGATTGTGTCATGTGGCTTGTTACCCTCACCAGACTGGATCATGAGTTTGTGGGATACATCCTGAGCTCCTTTAAGGTTCTTCTGAATTTCCAAGCTTGACATTCTCACAGAGTGGTCATTTCTCCTGCCCACAGCCAAGCCTAATCTTCTGCATCTGGATCCCTCCTGTGAGTTCAGAATGACCATCTCCAGGTGGCTGTTTGCATGAGTAAAAACAGTTGAGGAAGGAAGAAGAAAGAGTGCTGGGGATGCCTGAGAGCTTGAGGCAGGGATGAGCAGAAGAGAGGCATGATGCTCCTGGGAGCTCTGAGAAATAATTGGTGGGGACTTAATTGTGCAGACAGAATGATGGGGGAGCAGCAAGGAACTGTATCAGGTAGGGAGGAGCACAAGCCAGCCAAACACAAGCAATTAGTGTCAATTTAACCTTCTGGTGAAGCTAGAACCCCTCAGGTATCAACTGAATCACAACTTTGGCAGTAAATTGACTAAATCATAAAAATAGATTGAAGTTCTCAGGAACTTCTAGACTGAGTCAAGGAAGAAGAGACTGAAAAGCAGAACATTGAATTCAACTACATGTTGATTTAACTCAGTAATTTGCTTTTTGGATATTGGACCCCCTGGCTGCTGGTGTGTTATGGAAGGCAGGTTTCTGATGCAATAAGACCCAGTTTTCTTATGGACAGTATTTCTTGCGTCCTTAGCATAGTATGTGACACCTAGAGGCTCTTCTTGAATATGTAGATCATCCAAATAAATCCTACCATAGCAAAGTCAAAGATGCATGTTTTTGAACCTTTATTACTTCTTTTATGTGGTGTATCATGTCATCAAATCAGCAAGCAGGCCAGGAATGGTAGCTGCAGTTTCAGGTACGGAGGAGGTTGAGGCAGGAGAATTGCTTTGGCTCTGGAGTTTGAGGTCAACCTGGGCAAAATAGTAAGGTCCCGGCTCAAAACAAAAAATCAGCAAGCAAAATTCGTCTTATTTTTCAACAAAAATTTTATCACCATGATTTAAACATGAATGGCATCTGGCAACCTCCTCTGATCTTACCAGTTAGCCTAGTCTAGATTTGAGGTTGCCTTGGAAGTTTATTGAGAATCTGATGGGGACACAGGATGGAATACTTGCCTCAACTGGGGACAGGAGCTCAAAGTCAGGGCCTCTGGTCACTGTGCTGTCTCATGTTACACATCTTCTCTAGGCCTCAGGGAAACATAAGCAGAGTCATCCCTCAATATCCACAGGGGATTGCTTACAGAACGCCCTTTACCCCCACAGCCTGTGGATAAAAAAGTCTGTGGATGTTCAAGCCCCTTGTATAAAATGGTGTAGTATTTGCATATTAACTATGCATATCCCCCTATACTTTAAACCATCTCTAGGTTACATATAATACTTACTAAAATATAAATGCTATATCAATAGCTTTTATACTTTATTGCTTAGGGAATAATGACAAGAAAAAAGAACTTACACATGTTCAGTACAGATGCACTGTTTCTTCTGAATATTTTTGACCAGAGATTGGCCGAGTCTGTAAATTCAGGAATCATAAATACAGCGTGCTGGCCGAATGGGGTTCAGACATTTCTGAGCATGACACAGCCCTTACCTTCACTGCTCTCGCTTGGGGGATTATAACAGCCCCTGCTGCAAAAGTGCCCCACAACCTGCCATTTAATAGTCTGGTCTTATAGCGCTAACTCAGGGAGAGCTTTGCTCAAATCACTGGGCCAGCATTTCGTGTGAGGTTGCCAAGGAAATGATTTCCCTAATCCCTTTGCTAGGAGATGAGAAACAAGGCAAGGCTGGCAAGCCTTTAACATTTTAATTACCTGCTCTACAACAATAAAGGAGGATTCAGACCTTCCCCTTTCAGTTGTACATATTACATTCCCGTAAGGTACCTTGAACTTATTACTGCAAGAAGTCACTCCTGAGCAGTTTCCTTTCATCTGTGTTCACATTAAACCTATCACCATTCGATTTTAGATAAGTAAAAATGAAGTTTTCCTTTGGTGGTTTAAGATATAAATATTGGAATCAAAGAACGTTTAAATCTCATTGCTTTCTTGAAAGATCTCTAAGAGTTTAAAAAGCCTCCTAGGGATGATGAGTATAAGCTGTGTGGGATTGTGGATGGGAGCCTGGGACACAAAAGAGCATTAGATGAGATCCGAGGAAATCTGAATAGCGTCTGGACTTCAGCTTACAATATAGTGCATCAACAGCTCTTTGTGAACTGTGACAAAGTGCTATTTTCACCATTCTTCTGTAAATTTAAAACTGGTCTAAAATATGGAGTTTATTAAAAAGATCCTGATGTCATTGATGACTCTTTGGAGGTTAATTCAGTGACAACAGCAGAGCTCCAGTAGGTAATTAGGGCATCACAATTTGGGTTAAGCTGAGTGGCCATCAAAGGGTGCAGGTGCAACTCCAAATGAATTCTTCAAATCTCTGGCCACAGAGAAGATTCTGGTTTCCCTAATGACACTGGAGGCCAGGCCTCTCAAGAAATGCAAATAGGAAGTAATCCTTTTACTGGAAACACATCAAACTGGGAAAGGGGAGGCATTGTGGGAAGGAGTTGTGTGTTTGTGTGTGTGTGTGTGTGTGTGTGTGTGTGTGTGTGTGTTGCATTATGTTTTCTCCAACCCAGAGTTGATTTCTCCCTCTTGCTGCTTACACTGCCCGCTAGGTCTGGAGACGATATCTGTTTCTTCTCCAAGAAACCACCTCCATTTCCTCAACTGTCTTTAAATTTCATCTCTTTCATGAAACTTTGGGAGGCTAAGGACATAACTGACAGTTCTTACTTGGCCCAGACCTCTTTTTCTTAGTGCTGTCAGTTTCCCATTAATAGATTGCAAACAAGCAAATCTGTGGTCATATAGAGGTCAGAACCGGTTTGTGTTAGACTTTCTTTTTTTTTTAATGTCAGCAATCAAATCCGAGGCCTTTCCCGTGCTAGGCAAACGCTCTACCATTGAGCTCTGTTTTAATTTTTAAGCCACTTCAATAGGCTTTTGTTGCCATCACTCAGAAACATTCTTATCAAGTTTTCAGGGATTTCCACCCCTCAACACACCAAATTCAGAAGCCAGTTTCCTGGCCTCATATCTCCTGACTTCTCACCAGCATTTGACCTGGTTGCCTTTTTCCTTCTTGAGTGGAGAACTTTCTCTTCTTCCAGGACACCCCATTTCTCCTTCATACTCCCATGGACACTCCTTCTGTCTCCTTGGGAGGCATCTCATCTTCCCACCCTGCCTGACTCTCTTCTCCATGTGCATTACCTCCTGGTGACTGCAGAACACCTCTCGGCTTTCAATACCACCAGTGCGCTGACAACTCGCCAAGATGGATCTCCCACTCCTAATCTCCTCCCCAAGTTTCAGGCTCATATGTCTAGTATTTTCCTTGACAGTTCTTCCTGGATTTCTAATAGACATCTGTCAAACACACAACTCTTAATTTCTAAGAAAATTCAGATAGAAGAGAAATGCTATTGTATCAAAATGTTACTGTTCCTCAGCCCTGTGTCCTTAAGGCTAAGCTAGCTAAGTATAGAAATAGTCATAGAGCCTGTAATCCCAGCGACTCCCAAGGGAAACTGAGATAAGAGGATCTGAGTTCAAGACCAGCCTTGGCAAAGGCAAGGTGCTGAGCAACTCAGTGAGACCCTGTCTCTAAATAAAACACAAAATAGGACTGGGGATGTGGCTCAGTGGTTGAGTGCCCCTGAGTTCAACCTCCAGTAGGATTGAACCCATTGGAAAAAAAAAAAGTCATTGATGAGAGTCAATGTGCTTAAAAATAAAAAAGGTGAGAGATGCAGATATGTTGAAAACTGGCTGAAATCAGGAACTATATATATTTAATCTATTAATAATAACCTGTAATGAATTCTTCTTTTGTGCCAGGTATTTTTCTAAGTGCTTCCCATGTTTTATATAATCCAATCTTTGCAATTATTCTAAAGGTTGACAATATGGTCCCATTTTCATAGTAGGAATTAGAGACTCAGAGAGCGGTTAAATAACTTGTGCCAAGTCCCAGTGCTAGTTAGTAATGGCCAAGATTTGAATTCAGACAGCCAAATACACTCCAAGGAGCCACAGCAGAAATTACAATGCTGTTTCCCACTCCAGGATCACGGGCAGGTTGAAATGATGTCCTGTGCCTTCCATCCCATTACTAGACTCTGTGGCCTTCAACTAAAAATGTCTATAGAGATCTCACACTAAATAGGTAGGCCACAAAAGGAATTAAACAGGTTCTATAACACATAAACTTTTCAGAAACACTCTTGGAAAAAGAAGCATTTATAAATTAAGTTTTTACAAAGTTCATAAAAAGTCAAGTTTCAAATGTTTTCTGTCATATGCTGAAGGTAGAGCAAAACAAGGGAAAAAAGGAGGAGACCCCATGAAAATAGCAGGCATGAAGTGGCATAGAGAAGATGGAGGTAAGGAGGGGGGAACGGAAAAGGGAGGAGCCGTGGAATGAAATTGACCAAATTGTGCCACATTGAATTCCATCCTTGTGCATACCTATAGAGCACCGATTAAAAACAATAAATTAATAGAAGGAAGACAAGTAGTATAGAGGAAGAGGAACAGAGGGAGGGAGGAAAGGAGGGAAAGGGACTGAAATGAAGCAAATTATATCCCATGCATTTCGGATTATGTCACCATGAACCCCAGTAATATGTGTAACTCTAATGCACTAATAAAAGTATTAAAAAAAGAAAACTGAAAAAAAATGAAGTTGAAGTTCATCTTAAGAACAGAGGACACTGTGAACTGAGCTCTGCATCTGCTAACATAGGCATGGAATGGGGGACAAAGCATACCCAAGGGACTGAGCCACTGGGAGGTCCTGAAGTTCAGCAACTGTATCTTTCTACTCAACACAAGCTCTGGGGAGAATGGCTTCGCCAATGAATGCCAACCCGTCAAGTCTTCCCCTGGAGTGACTTGGTACATGCTCAGTTGACTGGACCACTGAGGTTCAAACCCACAGCTTTTCCATCTGCCCCTGGCCGCATGCCCATAGAGCAGCACGGCCTAACTCTCCACTCTGGGGCCCACCAGTTTACCGGCTCCTATACACAGGGACAGGAGCCACTGGGCACTGGATTTTAAAAACTGATTGAATACCAGCTTTAAGCAATAAAAACTGGTCTGGAAAAATAAGTTGGGAAATCCAAGTCAGCTGTTGAAAAGTACTCACTTCCATAAATGCTTTATCAAAACTATTATTTTCAGAAAATGCCCAATTTTTGTCAGAAAAAAAAATTGAATGAAGAATAATTTTTTAGTTCCAAACCTTGTATCATTCAGTCTAAACATAAAAAGTAGAAACTTCTCAAGGATTGTTCTTTTCATTAAGAAATCTTTCAAACAAAATTTCAAACAAACGAGGTCTGGTTTTTTTGGTGTTTTTCAAGGACACGTTTTTCTAAATATCATGCACAAAGCTTTTGAAACATTTTCTTTCCCCCAAATATACCAGAATACTTTTGTGAAAAAACTGCCCCAAACATGTTTATTAAACAATAAAATCTGTGCAGGACTGTGTATGGACTTCTGGATTTAAACTAAAGCATCCCCCATCTTGCCTTTATCATTCTTTATTTAATGTGTTTTTTTTCACTTTTAAATAAAAGAAGCAATTTTTTTAAAAAGCTAACTATATCCAATCCAAATGCTAATGCTCATCTAAGATTACTGTATCTATCTTTCTGTTTTTTTTTTCTAATGAGTTAACTCTGTAAAAAAAATAGTGTATAAACAGGCAGTAAATACATTACTATTAAAAGACAAACAGAGCAAAAAAAAAAAAACTACATAAGCTGATGCTTTGAGAGTTCCTAGTTTTTGTTTGCAATCACAATAAAAAAAGAAAAAATTTATTTTTATCTTTGATTTAATTGCCATTTCACATCAAAGAGTAACACACGAGTATGGGCAGATGTTTTAAAATAGAAACAAAAAGCTCAGATTCCACAGAGATAAAAATCATTATATTTGTTATGCGTTTATCTATTCAGGGACTAAATGAGAAGACCACTTCATTCTTTGCTCAATACACTGGAAACGTTTCCTTTTAAAGGCAGATCTCAGTAAAAAGCAATTCATATCCTTGGGAGCCTAAGAAAGTGTTTCATGGTGACCACGGCCCATCCGCCCATCCGTGCACTCTGTGTTCAGAGAACGCAGAAGCCACAAAGAGGTGACCTTGTCAGTGGCTCTTCAAACTGTCTCACAACTTTTCTGCCATGCAGCAGAAATTCTGAAGCTATTTAAAACTGTGTGTCTGTTAAAGTAGATATGTTCTTTAGAAAAGAAGAGCAGAGAAACCACTTACATCTCGGAGTTCCTGACGGGGGCCTTGTCTCCCTGCTCCACAGCCCTCTGCCTGGCCACTGATCCTTCACCCTGGCTTGACAGCTGGTGGAATCTGCGAGCCAGGCTGGAATGTGTGGTCTCGCACTTGCTGTTCTGTTCCGTTTTCAGAGGGCCAGCGGCCTGGTCATTTCCATGGCAACCAGGAGGAAGCGGCTGGCCTACCAGTTTCATTAACCACACAGCAGGAGGGAACCTGCCTCGGAGACTGCTGGCCACTCTTTGGGGGGCTCTAAACTGGGAAGTTTTCAGAAGAAACTGAGGGGAATGCTGCTATGTGTTGACCCCAAAGGATTGACACAAATGGAAGAAATTCTATTTTAGCAGGAAATTGAATGGATTAAAAGTAGACTATGGAGACTCCTTGATACTTTTACTTCCATGAGTTTTCCACTCTTTTTGGCCTGATGAATTGTTTCTTAGGCTAAGTGCCTGCCCTGGTGTAAAAACCATCCTATTGTGGTTGTTCCAAGGGGAAAAAAATGGACTCATTCCAACTTCAAGGATATAGTTCTGTTCTCTCTCTCTCTCTCTCTCTTTATTTTTTATTTTTTAATTCATTTTTTTTAAATGTTAGAAACCACAAAACAAATAAATAGATTACTAAAAAAAAAAAAACTCTGTTTACATTCTACATTAACTTATGGCTTAGTTCATTTGGACTAATGGATTTTGTTTGTCTTTTAATAGTAATGTGTTTACTGCCTGTTCATATACACTAGGTTTTTACAGGGTTAACTCATTAAAAAAAGAAAGAAAGAAAGAAAGAAAAAAAGAAAGAAAGAAAGAAAGAAACAGTGAGCTTAGATGAGCATTAGCATTTGGCCTGGACAGTTAGCTTTTTAAAAAATTGCTTCTTTTATTTAAAAGTGGGAAAAAATACATGATAAATGATAATGATGAACATAATGAATGATAAAGGCAAGATGGGAGGTGGGATGCTTTAGTTCAAATCCAGAAGTCCATTTGTAGCCACTGCTACAACCAAATAACAAAACTGGGTGGCTTGTAAACAATACATTTATTTTTCAGCACTCTGGAAGACTGAGAAATTCAGGATGAAGGTACCAACAGATTCAGTGTCTGGGAACAGTGTTTTCTAGCTGTGTCTTCTCAGGGTGGAAGGGAGAGAACTCTTCTTCAGCTCCTTTGGAGGGCACTAATCCCATTCATGAGGGCTCCACCCTTTTGACCAAATCACCTCCCCCTAAAATCCCATATGGAAGATTAGGGTTCAACATATGAATTTTGGGGAATGCGGTACAAACATCCAATTGTGAGCAACTAATGAGAGCTCACTAATATGGGAGAAATCAGATGGATGGGAGTAATGGAGGACAGGTTCACTAAAACACCAAGAGACTAGATCAATTAATGTGTATTACTTGGATGCAGATTACCCAATATTCTAAAGAAGAGAACACCTCACTGGGGAAGTTCATTCATTCATTCCTCATCTAGGGAGTCCTTACTTCACACCTGCCCTGTGCCAGGAGATTTAAGGGACACAGAGATGAATGCCAGGATCTCGTCAGGATCTCGTCTTCAAGGAACATGAAGCAATTGTGTAATTCGATTGTGGGAATGTGTGAGAGGAGGTGGGGTTGTGCTTTGCCAGGGACCCTGGAGAACTTTCTTTTTTTTTTTTTAATTTAAAATTTTTAACAAATTTTTGTTATTTTTATTTTTGGTTTGTTCTAATTAGCTGTACATGACAGTAGAATGCATTTTTGATACATTGTACACAAATGAAGCACAACTTCTTCCTCTGGCTGTACATGGTGCAGAATCACACCAGTAGTATAACCATATATGTATATAGGTAATAATGTCCGGCTTATTCCACTGTCCTTCCGATCCCCATACACCTCCCCCGCCCCTCCGCTCAATCCCCTCTGCACAATCTAAAGTTCCTTCATTCTTCTCTACCTGCCCCCTCCCCCATTATGGATCAGCATCCGCTTATCAGAGAAAACATTCAGCCTTTGGTTTTTGGGGGGTTGGCTTATTTTGCTTAGCATGATATTCTCCAGCACCATTCATTTACCAGAAAATGCTATAATTTCATTTTTCTTTATGGCTGAATGTACCACATTTTCTTTATTCATTCATCTGTTGAAGGCATCTAGGTTGGTTTAATAGTTTAGCTATTATGAATTGAGCTACTATAAACATTGACGTGGCTGTATCAATGTAGTATGCTGATTTTAAGTCCTTTGGGTATAAAGTGAGGAGTGGGATACCTGGGTCAAATGGTGGTCCCATTCTAAATTTTCTGAGGAATCTTCGCACTGCTTTCCATAGTGGTTGCACCAATTTGCAATGCCACCAGCAATGTATGAGTGTACCTTCCCCACCCCCATCCTTGCCAACACTTATTATTGTTGTATTCTTGATAATTGAGAAAAGATAGCCTACTCAACAAATGGTGCTGGGAAAACTGGAAATCCATATGTAGCAAAATAAAATTAAACCTCTGTCTCTCATTCTGCACAAAAATCACACTCAAAGATTTAGGCACTAGAACAGAGACCTTGTGCCTAATAGAAGTAAAAGTAGGCCCAAATCTTCATCATGTTGGCTTAGGACCTGACTTCCTTAACAAGACTCCTAAAGTGCCAGAAGTAAAATCCAGAAGCAATAAATGGGATGGACTCAAATTAAAAAGCCTCTTCTCAGAAAAGGAAACAATCATCAATGTGAAGAGGGAGCCTACAGAATGGGAAAAAATCTTTACCACATATACCTCAGATAGAGCATTAATCTCTTTACCTCCCGCAAAACAAAGAACTCCATGAATAAATGAGCTAAGGAACTGAACACTTCACAGAAATACAATCCATCAACAAACATATGAAAAAATGTTCATCATCTCTAGCAACTAGAGAAATGAAAGTCAAAACTACTCTAAGATTTCATCTCACTCCAATCAGAATGGAAAACTCTTTTTGGAGAGATAACATTTGATCTGGGCCCTAAGGCGGGGTAGGACTTGCATGGTCAGATGTAGGGGAAAAGACAATTTCTGACCCAGTTGGTTTGACACAATGACTTCTCAGGTAGTCCAGGGGATCAAGAAACTCAAGCAATTAAGAAAATTGATGGATCAAAGCTTTGGAGACAGGAGAGTCCCAGGCGTTGTTGGCTGTTTGGAAAGCCAGTGAATTGTAGCCAGAACAAGGGGCATTGAGAACACAGAGTCTACTTCCCTGGCATTCAGTTTCAGCAAAGCTAACATAAATTCTATCATGTGAGACATGGAACTTGGTTCAAGTCTTGATTGTGATTTCTTTGCACATTGTTTCAACTTTATGAGCCTCAGCTTCCTTATCTGTAAAGGGAGGCATTGCTAGTGCTTTGTTAAAAGGTTGAGATGCAGACTCAATGAGATAATATATGTGCTCCGATGACTGGGGATGCCTGAGGATGGGGGAGGGGAAGGCTGGCCCACCATGCACCAGGCGACACAATTGCTGGAGCAACTGTGGCTCCTACAATGGTCTGGAATACTCAGCCTCCGCCCTAACACCTTTCTCTCTTGCTTTCCTCTGCTCTAGAGGCTCAGAGGCTCTAACATTCAGCTTACCAGAGTCCCCCTGCAGCTGGTGTTTCAGATTTGATTTAAATTTTCTTAATCATTTGTAATTGATTTGGAGCTGAATTTGTGGGGAGGAACCATGAGGCTGTGTGTGGGATCTGAGCTAGACATGGGAAGAGGAGAGAGTCCCCAGCATCTTTTGTTGTTGTTGTTGTTGTTGTTGTTAGCAGGGGAATCAGCAGAAGTGGTGTGGTGTGCTTGGTGGGGACAGTTTTCTGATTGAGTTACTTCCTTGTTGTGATAAATATTGCGTTTCCCCAGAGATGAGGATTTGGTGATGGCTTCCTGTTGGAGAATGTGGCCTTCCAATCCAGTAACTCTCTCACTGTAGAAGACACAGCAGTTCCCATGATGACCTGATGCTATGGGGTGACTTTCAGAGTTGGGCAAGAGTTCATTTCCTGAGCTTTCCCAGTGACTGGAGGACCTATGTGTAGGTTTTAGACCACCCCTAGCTGGCTTGAGTTAACTATCATAGACTCTAGTTTTCAGCAACCAAGAACCATGAATCACATCCCTGTGGCTAGTTCTGGCCAGTCCAAGGTAAGTGAAAGTTTGCTGGTACCATCCCACCTACTTCTTTATTTTAGGGGCTAAAACAAATAACATAAACATGGAGCATAAACGGGGCACACAGCCGGCGTTCAGTCATGGTAGCTCTTATGAGTGTTACTTTGTCATCCTCTATTTACGGCCTTCAAGCCTTCCAGGACCTCTTTCTGAGTGGGGCACTAGGCTAAAGGCAAAGGCTGTGAGGAAGCAGGTACCTCCTTGGAAACATGAAGGCCAAACAAACAGTTGCTCCTGAAATATGACTGGGTCTTTGTGTGTGGCATGTTAAACATTTACCCTGGGTTTCATATCTCTCTATCTTGTAAAAGCATTTACTTCCATTTGTTCTTTGTGTTAACCAGGTCACTTAATTTAAAATTGCTTTAAAATAAAATAAAATTGCTTTAGCAAAAATGAGTGTTGGTTGGGAAGACTAATAAACCACACCTCCTGATCCCAGGTGGAGGCAGGAGGTGGTGGGATTGAATTCTAGCTTTGTCCTTGGGTAATTTTGTCCTCCTCCTCCTCCTCCTCCTCCTCCTCCTCCTCCTCCTCCTCCTCCTCCTTTATAATCACAAAAACAATACAGGCTCCTTATAGCACATTCAAAATTACATCTTTTGTATTAAATAAAAGTGAAAATTGACATCCTCTTCTCCAACCTCTCTTGCAGAAATAATCTCTGGTAAATACAAATCCTCCTGTGTTTTCAAACTTTAGCAGCTACTGTGGTTCTTAGGTAACATGCTGGTCCCTAAAATCTTTTTCCACAAAGCCTCAAATAACACTGTTTCCAACACCTCTTCTCCTTGTGTTCTCATCCCTGGTCTCTATTGCCACCCACTTAACAGCCTCCAAATTGTTACTAGCATCTTCTATGACTGGGCAACATTAGGAGCCACCTCAGGGTTTTCCTCTCCTTCCTGTTCTCTTCATGGACAGCTTCAGTGTCCATATTCTCAACTCATTGCAGGATGAAACCCAGTGGCCTGATTTTGCTCTAGACCTTGCCATCAGCAGTGGGTTTAATCTTCTTTCCTTGCTGCGGCTCTGCTCTGCTCTGGAGACCACTAGATATCAGCGCCTCTGATGGTTTGTCTGTTCTATCCACCCTTGACTCTGATTGGTTGCTTCCATGGTGCCCACACCCCCATTCGATAATCCATCCCAACACCCTTGCTCTATGCTGTGTGCCAGGCCCCCTTGGGTTACGCCCCACACCTGTCAGTCTGCTTTCTCAGCTGCCCCTCTTACGGGGCATTGCCCTCATGAAGAGAATGAAAAGAACTAAAATTCCTACTTCAGCTTCAAACAAACCCCTGACACTGTCTGTTATGGTACTGATCTAAAATGTCCCCCAAGGAGCTCATGTGTTAGGAAATGCAGCAAAGTACAGAAGTAGCAGATTGGAGTGTGAGAGCTGAAACATCATCAGCGGGTTAATCCATCTTAGAGATTGATGATTTCATGGAACACTGGATGGCGACTGTAGGCGCGTAGGGCGTGGTTGGAGAAGTAGGCTTCTGGGGGCATGTCCTTCGCGACTACATCTTGTCCCTGCTCCTCTTTCTCTCTCTCTGCTCCCCAGCTGTCACGAGCTGAGCAATTTTCCTAGCCACACCCTCCCACCATTATGTTCTGCCTCATCTCAGATCCAGAGCAAGGAAGTCAGTTGATCAAGGACTGGAACTCTTAGACCGTGAGCCCCAAATAAACCTTTCTTCCTGTAAATTGTTTTTGTCAGGTATTTTGGTCACAGCAGCAAAAAGCTGACACACTATTCCACTATTTGGGTAGAGGCTTTGATGATCTCTGCACTTGAATCAAACATTCCTATCACAGCCTCCTTGTCAGAAGACCTTGTTTCTGAGAGGAGCTGGGGAGCTGCCCCGGGCTTTCTTAGTCTCATGTTCACCCCAAAATACTTCTTCAACTATAGACATCTCAGATCAGGCACCTATTATACACCATTTCTGATCCTGTCTTTTATTCCAGCAACCACTATGGTGACCAGCTCTGCCAAGAGTCAGGGCTGCTGCACGTCGGGGCAACCTGCCAGCTTTTTCTGCCTCCCACACTAAAGCTTTTCTGCTGTCACTGTGCCTTCAGACTTTTGGTGTCTTCACAAGTGCAATTGGGAAGTGATGGGGTCTTAATGTCTCAATGGAGTGGACTCTGTGACCGACAAAGATTAAAGCTTATGAATAGATGCCTCCTCCTTTTTCACCCCAGACAGGAAGGTACTGAGATGTGTGTCATACAGCTTCTTGGTGATCCATGGGATCAAGCAGTTCTGTAAGGTACCCTGTGCTGTCTCTAATGGCTTCCCTCTTTCATTCCTGCTTCTTGTGACCACTGTCCTTTATAAAGTACTTTCATGTGTATGCTTATATTTTTCTTATGGTCCACCCTCTGGGGAAATCAGGCTAAGACACATTCTTTATTCATTCCCTGTTCCAAATTAAATTCTTCCACCTGTGAGCTAAATCCCAGCTCTTTCCAATTCCTCACAGCTTTTCTTCTATAACAATAGCCATACCTCTTCCAATAAGTAGAATCTTGATAATTTTAAGTAATGTTCCCAAAGAGCTTTAAAAATCCCACTTTTTGGTGTACCTCTCCTATTTAATTCCTCCATTAAATGGACAGAACAATATCTGCAGCATAAAAATGATATCACCAGTCCCCATACCAGGTGGTTTTCCATCACCAAAGTAATTTGTCATCATATATCACTTTTATATCAACATTATGTCTAAGTTTACCTGGATCCACAAGACAGCAGAGTCTCTATTGCTTCCTGATTGTTACAGCATATGCAGCGATTAGTAGAGAATAACAAAGGCATGATATGATACAGATGTTGGGCAGCTGGCTAGCTTTGCTCTCCAAATAAGTGACTCACTGCTGTACAGCAGTTTCTCAGCTGATGTGTTTCCAATATGTGTCTTGGCAAAATTTACAAATTACTATGTGTCTTAGACCATCCGGGTCAGTGACAAACTGCAAGAACCACAGATATTAAAGCCATACATGTCAGGCATCTACTGTACTTTCTACCTCTTAATCTCTACTGTCAGGACTCTGGACTTCAGAGGTGGAACCACTCCTCATCCTGAAACAAATGCACTGTTGCTTGATTCTGTAGAGCCACTCGGCTGTCACATACATCTACAGGATCTTCTCTCTCCCGTGTAACCCATGATTTGCTTTTCAAATATAGGGGCTCTTTCTAAACCTTGACCTACTTTGCCTCTCAGTGGTGATGACCATCGGCCCACTTTTCCTGGGCACTCCATGGTCATCCATAAGTCGATGGCTCTTTTTGATTGTCTATCTTACTTCATTGGTCACATTTTCTCTCTCTCCTTTCAGCTCCTCTTTCTCCTTCCTTTGGACACTGTCTAAAGTGTGATAATTGACCCTGGTCTTCTCCATGAGTTCTAGACTCTTGTTTCAGTTATATGAAGATCATTTCCATTTGAAGAGTAAACTCAACCCACACTTAGAAAGAGGAGGGCTTTGTCCTCGACGCTTGGTAATTCCTCTTTGGTTTGAATGCTTCCAGGGATGAAGGGCTGACCTCCTTACATGGCAGCTTTTATCATTTTTGGAGAGCTATAGTATATAAAATGGTTCCTTATGTATGGCTTAATCTCCTGGTAATTTTGAGACACGGGCTGTTTTTCTGCCCTCTGAGGTAACACTGGAAAAAATAAAATAAAACAAAAAACCCAAAAGCCTTCCCTCTTCTTTCGGATGGCCTTAGCAACACTCTGTTGGCTCACATTAAGCTTCTCCTTGTCACTTCAGCCCCAAACCCCAGAAACATGTTGAGTCTTCTTTCTCTTTTAATCCAGGGAGCAAACAAGTCACCAAGTATTTCCAGTTTTATTTTGAAATTTCTCCTACAGAATGGACATGTTTCAAGGTGGAAGAATTAAATATAATAGAAAGAACAACTTAGGTCAGATTAATTGATAGAGCTAATACAATGGTTATTTAAGAAATCCACACTGGGTTTTTTGGAAAGGCTTTGATATAAGTGTTTTGAAGTTCAAATGAGGACAAAGAAAGAATATTCTAAAAATAAATAATGATAATGGAATATTGGCATGTGAGTCATTAAACCCAAAATAACAATCATGAAAATAATGTGGGCCTGATATAGACATATATGGAAAAATCAATGGAACAATATAAGAAACCCAGAATTATAATTATATTTAAATACTTGATACATAAAAGAAGGCAATAGATATCATGAGGAGATTAAGAATTGCTCAACAATGATTCTTAAGTCACTGGCTGTGAATTTGGAGAAAAATCTGTATATAGGTTGTTACTACATATTAAATTAAGTCTACATGGAATTAATAAACAGGAAAATAAAACCATAGAACAATAAGAAAATTAATAGAATAGCAATCGAATCTCTGGAACACTGAGAAACTTTAAAAATAAGAAGTGATTAACCATGCAACCACTTTGGAAAACATCCTGACAGTTTCTCAAAAGGTTAACATAGTGTTATCATTAAGCAGGCCAATCCCACTGGGAAGTAAATCCCCAAGAGAAATGAAAACACACGTTCGTGCAGAAACATGTACACAAATGTTCATAGTAGCATTGTTCATAATACCTCCCCAATGGAGACGACCTATGTCTATAAACTGATGAGTGGATAAATGAAATATGATATACTCATACAATAAAATATTCATCAATGGAAAAGAATGAAGTACTGATACATATTGTAATATGGGTAAGACTCAAAAACATTATCTAAATAAAAGAATTCTGTCTGGAAGTACCACGTGCGATACAATTCCATTTATAGGAAACATCCAGAGTAGGCAAATCCACAGCAGAAAGTAAATTGGTGGTTGCCAGGGGCTGGAGGTTGGGGTGAGATGGGGAATGACTGTTAGTGTTTTGTTGTTGTTTTGTTTTTTGAGGGATGACAAAAAGTTTTTTAAAATTGATGGTAGCGTTGGTCACACCATTCTGTTGAGTATACTAAAACCATCAAGTTTTGTATTTTGAATCGTTGATTATGTAGCATGTAAATGATATCTCAATACAGCTGATAAAAAAAAAAAGGTCAGAATACAAATGCATTAATGAGGTTCTCCGGAGAAATAGAACCAATAGGATGCACAGATATAAAGAAAGAAATTTATTATGGAGAACTGGCTCACATGATTATGGAGGCTGATAAATCCCACCATCTGTCACCTGTGAGGTGGAGGCTCAGGAAAGCTGATGGAGTTGTTCCAGGAAAATCCTGAAGGTCTGAGAACCAGGAGCACCCAGGGTACAAGTCTAAGTTCAAGTCCAAAGGCCCAAGAACTAGGAGTGCTGATGTTTGAAGACAAGAGAGGATGGATGTCTGTTATAGCTTGGAACTTCAATGTCCCCTAAAAGCCCATGTGTTAAAGGCCGAGACCCCAGTGTGGTGCTTTTGGGAGGTGGTAGAATCTTTAAGAAATGGGCCCAGTAGAAGATCTTCGGATCATTGGGGATATTCTGTTAAGAGGATAGTGGGACCATGGTACCTTTCCCTGTTTCAGTCCCTGGCTGACCGTGCAGTGAATGGCTTTGCTCTGCCATGATGTGCTGTGGACTGGAGGCTCCAAAACTATAAGCTGAAAGAAATATTTTCTCCTTACAAGTAGATTATCTCAGGTATTTGTTACAGTAAAGGAAAGTTGGCTAACACAGTGGCTCAGCTCAAGCAGAGAAGGCAAACTTGCCTCTCCTTCACCAACCATTACCTTACTAACCTTGATTGTGCAAAGCCCAGTTTGCAAAATACCTGTCCAACGGGGAGGAGACTCACAGAAAATCTGAGAGATACATTAGCCCAGATATTTAAACAACCATTGTCATGGAATAGGTCTATTTATCCATCTAGGTGGAGAGCCAGTGATAGGGAAGTTGCTGGGCCTACTTCCAAAATCTTCACCAAACCTGAGCTTTCAGCTAAGAATGGTGTATTCCAGGGCCTCAATCAGCTAGATGGAGAGGGTGTTGGCCTATGACTATATGGGAGCAGAGTCAAGCTTAGAACTCTATAGCTCAGATGGTAGAGTGCTTGCCCTGCATGCACAAGGCCCTGGCCCTGCGTTCAAACCCCAGCATCAAAAAAAAAAAAAAAAAAAAGCTCCATTTCTCAAGAGAGAAACCGACAAGGGAACTGCCCCAACTTAGTGGTGCCATCCCTCACTCACATCTTACACTTCCAGTTACTCTGGCTTCTCATCTAGTTAAATCCTCACTTCCTGATACTTTCCAAAGTACCTGGATTAGTAGCGTCCCTTCAGATTTCCCTTCAAACCACAGTTTAGACAGTAACTTCCATATCCTCAACAGGCCTGTGGATTTCTGATCAACTGCGCCACCTACTGGTGATACTCAATTCTCACAGAATCAGACCTTAAACCCTGACCGGCTGCCCCCAAGGACTAGACTTTATCCTGCAAGCTGTTACTTAGGAGCCACTCCTTTATCCTATTGCTACTAGAAGTTTCAGACTGGTAACAAAAAATCAATTCCTGTTAGAAGTGCCGTCCATGAGGCAATAATAGACTGATTTTGCTATACTTGGGATGTTGATATGATACAATAAGGAACAAAATCTTCTTGTCTTGGTAAAAGGGGCCTGCTAGGAAAGGGGGTGGCAGGGGACGCCAACTGCTTATTTATCATCTTCCATCTTGATGTCTTCTAACATGTAATCTTCAAATAAGATTTGCTTTTCTTTTATAAAGTTCTGAAGTTTGTTATGAAAGAAAATAGCAAACCCTAGATAGTTCAGATCTTTAATTACTACTTGTGTGACATGCCCAAAATAATGTCTTCAAAAATCATGAAACTCTACTGGTTTTAAAGACAAAACTGTTGCAGAAACTAAATTTAAAGTCTGGATTCACAGGATTTAAAAAAATAGTTCTCTAGTATTTTAAATATCACTTTGCAAAAATCAGGAAATGCTGCAAATGTGTTAAACTGGGTGATAAAATCAAGACAACAGTTATGAATTTTCCTAGAAAAAAAGCATGGTATAACAGAAAACTTACCAGAGGAAACCGCAAAATGATATATCTGCATACCACGTCATTTGTTGTGGCAGGTGACTGACAGTCCTATACCCTGCAGTTTTTCATTATTTGAAGTAAAAATATTATGTTATTAAAAGACTAAAGAAACTAATAAGTGCAAGAATACTTGTAAAAGGTGACGGAAGAGGCCTTGCTGCAAAGTATATTGGACTTCCAAGAAGACAGTGTTTTGCCATTTCTCATTTCTACAGAATCTTACCAGAAAACTGTGCTTTCAAAGTTCATTATGCTATTTATCTTTTTAGCTTCAAGCCTAGAGATTATGTTCCTCAGTCATCTGATTTCTATTGACCACCCCTAATGCACTGTGCCTTTCTGAATATGAAGCTACAGACAAGTCTTCAACCCTTATTTTCTTAATGGGGGCTGTCTGAGGTTCCACAGGGAAGATGTTCACAGATGAAATGATAACATGAAAGAGTAACAACGCATTTGCATATGTTTGGTTTTTGATATTAGTGGTTCCTAAACTTTATTTTAAAATTTGTACTGTTTTTTTATTTGTTCTTTTTAGATATACATGACAGTAGAAGCATCTCGACATATTATTACACATGGAGTATAACTTTTTCTAATTAGGATCTCATTTTAGTGGTTGAACATGATGTAGAGTTTCACTGGTTGTGTATTATATGAACATAGGAAAACTATGTCTGATCCATTCTGTTGTTTTTCCTATTCCCATCCCCCCTTTCTTTCCTTCATTTCTCTGTGTCTAATCCAATGAACTTCTATCCCACCCCACTTATTGTGTGTTAACATTTGCATACCAAAGAGAACATTCAGCTTTTGGTTTTTGGGAATTGACTTATTTCACTTAGTATAATACTCTCCAGTTTCATTCATTTGCCAGAAAATACAATAATTTAATTTTTATTTATGGCTGAGTAATAGTCCATGGTGTATATGAACCACATTTTCTTTATCCATTCATCTATTGAAGGGCATCTAGGTTGGTTCCACAGTTTAGCTATTGTGAATTGAGCTGCTATAACCATGGATGTGGCTGCATCACTGTACTATGCAATTTTAAGTCCTTTGGGTAAAAAGTAAGGAGTGGGATACCTGGATCAAGTGGTGGTTCCATTCCAGGTTTTCTGAGGAATCTTCATTCTGCTTTCCAAGGTAGTTGCATCCAGTTTGCAGTCCCACCAGCAATGTGTGAGTGTACCCCACCCCACATTCTCATCAATATTTACTGTTACTTGTATTCTCGATAATTGCCATCCTGACTGGGGTAAGATGGAATCTCAGTGTGGTTTTAATTTGCATTTTTCTAATTGCTAGAGATGTTGAACATATTTTTTCATGTATTTGTTAACCATTCATATTTCTTCTTCTGTGATGGTTCCTGAACTTTTAATTTGCCCCTTCTTGATTAGGTCTTCCTATTTTTTTTCCTTCTTTGGTATTTTCCAATATTGAATATCCTTCTCTTTCCTTAATTACTAGAATTTCTGAACATCATTGGGAGTATATCTACCAACTGGAGAGCACCTGCCCCTTGTAACTAGTTCTACTTCTATAAGAACATTGATGACAACAGCAGATACTACCATTAGCAAAACAAACAAAAAGCATTTGCATGTCAGGAAGTGTTTAAACAATTATGCATATTTTTATTTCAGTCTCCCCATCACCTGTACTATTATTATCCTTATTTTTCAGTTATGGGAACTAAGAACTGAAACTCACACAGTGAGTCATGGAGTTGGGATTGGGGCCAGTTGATTGGCCTCGGATCCTTCCCTACTCTGAAATTATAAGGATAGTTTTTATATTTTCTTCCCAAAGTTTTAAAGTTTCTTTTTACATTTAGTTTTCAACATATTTTTAATTACCTGAGTATGTTATGATTTAGGTATTCATTTCTATGAATAACTAATTTTCACTTATTGATATCTAAGTATTAACTTTTCTATATATGTATGAGATTTTTTCTGAGCTCTTTATATTTTTGCTATGGTAAATATATTAGTCCCCCCCCCAGTTCTTCTCTTGAAATCCTTATCCCCAATATAATATCATTAGGACATTTGGGAGGGGTTTAGATCATGAGGGCAGAGCCCTCATGAATGGGTTTGGTGACATTTATAGGAGCTGAAGAGGCCCAAATTCTTTCACTTCTTCAATGTGAAGACACAGCAATGAACCATCTATGAACCAGAAAGTGGGTCCTCAGCAGATCCCCTAACTGTTGGCACTGTGTTCTTGGAATTCCCAGCTTCCAGAGCTGTGAATGAGAATTTCTAATGCCATCCAGTTTGTGATATGTTGTTACAGCAGCTCAAGTAGACTAAGACAGCTACAGATGATTCATCCGCACTGGCTATTGAGTGCTATTCCAATAGGCAACTATAACACAATTTATTTACATCCTACTATTAATGGCCACTTGGGTTGCATCCAGTTTAGACTTTTACAAATACAGAGGCCACAAACATTCTTATAAATGTTTTTTGGTGAACGCGTGCATACATTTCCGCTGAGCGAGCACCTAGGGGTGGATTTGCTGGGTCAGCGTCAGCAGGTCTTGCCTAAGTTTTGTGAAGTAGTCTAATGGATATCTTCTCTGTGAAGTGACATAATTGTCCATAATTCTGCCTGTCTTCTATTACGTTGGTTGACTTTTAAAAAATCACTTTGTGGGAGTTCTTTATGTAATTTGGGTATAAGTTCTTTGTTGGCTACATATATTTCAAATATATTCTCCTAGATAGGTGGCTTAACTTTTTATTCTATTATGTCTTTTGATAAACAAAAATTCTAATTTACTTAAGTTTTTCCTGTTATTATTACAATTTGTGTGCCAGTAAAATAAATCTTTGCCTACTTGAATATCATGACAATATTTTCCTGTGCTCTGTATCAAAGCCTTTATTGTTTTATTAGGTTGAACTTCATGATGCTACCAATATTTGGCTTACAAAAATGGCAGTTTCATATGTTCAATGTAACACTTTTAACCTACTACCATCTGCAATTGACTTTCACATTTGGTGTAAAGTGAGGGTCAAGTTTTATTTTTTAATTTAATTTACCCATGGTGAGCTTCTTATAAATTGGCTGACTATATCTATGTGGGCCTATTTCTCACTCATTTCACCATTCTGTTCGGTTGGTTCGTCTGTTCTTAAGCCAATACCATACTGCCTTGGTTCCTAGGGCTTTATAATAGAACTTTTATAAATAGGCCCCAGTTTGTTCTTCAGGATTGCCCTAGCAACCCTTAGCCCTTTATGTTTCCATTTAATTATAGTATCTCCTGTTTTCTAATTATTGTTTATATATTTTGATGCTATTTTATGTGATGACCTTGAGTTTAGCATTGTTGCTTTCTTGGAGAGTTGAATTTTAAATTAGAAAGTTAGCTACCCTCTTCATTGCTATTTTGTCTAGAATTATGATGACTACCTCAGATTTTTTTTTGGCTCACTTTGACTGGTAGAACGTTATTCCTCACCTCACTTTGACTATTCCCTTGCCTGTATGTTTTGGGTTTTTCTTTTATAAATGAAATCTAACTGAATGTTTAATCCAGTCTGTTTTTAATGTAATAATTTGGTTCATTAATATTATTATTGATATATTCAGATTTTCTTTCATCATCTGACTCCAAGGTAAATTTTTAAAATCCCAATCACCCTATTTATTTTTATTCTAAACTTTCTGGGGTTGCTCGCCCATGCTGTAGGGCAAACTTGATAGTGTTCATCATTCCCAAGTTGACTGTCAGAAATCTTACGACTTTAATTTGAATTTGGGGTCATCATCTCATCTGTACTTTTATAGAGATTTCTTTTCTCTTTTTAATTTTTTTTTAGTTGTTGATGGACCCTTATTTATTTAAATGTGGTGTCAAGAATCGAACTCAGTGCCTCACACATGCTAGGCAAGTGCTCTACCACTGAGCTGGGACCCCAGCCCCTACAGAGATTTCTTAGAAGCATGTTTCCCCCCAGATGATCACCAACCAGAATGCACACCAGGAGGGTTTGCTAGCATGAGCTCTGGTCGTCACCTATGTAACCTGAGTCCAGAGGGTTGGATTAGGTGACAAAGGAGTCAGGCATCAAGAAGGAGAGATAAAAGATAAAAGGAGAGATGTGTTCCAGAAGGAGAGGAGAGAACCCAGGGAAATGACAAATTGATGGCAAACCCAAGGTGGCTTTGTTCCTCTGTCATTTCCTTTCCCATGGGAAAGAAGCACCCAGTTATGCTTCCTTCAATTCACTGAAGCACCTTTTGAGATAGAAAGACGAGAATAAAAGCTTTTCCTAGGAAGGCTTAAATGTAATTTGGCTTCAAAGAGAGATGATTGTGTGAACTTCCGACCTGACCTGCGTTACATCCTGCGGTCTCTCGGGAGCAGTCGTGGCGGCGTTGCTGTTCCCCACCGCTAGATGGCAGTGCTTCTCCGCAAACCAAGCCCGACGCGCAGGCTCGCGGGCCGCGCCAGCCTCCCCTAGGAGGGCTCAGGGCTTAGCAGCTGCTTCCACTCAAGTTGCCCAAGGAGAAGTTGCAGGCTTCTGTTTACCTGGGGGAAGGTGCAGCGCCCAGCCCACGGTCCGGAGGGTAAGGGGAAGAGATCTAGGGAAGGGAGGAGAGTGAGGGAGAAGGGAGGGTGCCCAGCGGTCACTTCGGGGGCCTGAGGATCTCTGGATCCAACTTTTGGATTTGAGAATGGCGTTTTCTTCCCTTCTTTCTGCTGTCTTGAAAAGAATCTGAATTGCAGTGGGAAATGCTGCTTTAGAGTTGCTGTCCCCCAAATAGGAGTCAGGATGCTTACTTCCGAGGCCCTTGTGAAACAGGACAGGGCAAAGCTCTTTGGAACATTACTTTTAATATTGCCAGTTTTCATCAATAGATATTTATGGGGCTAATTCCACCCCCCCCCAAAAAAAGAAAAAGTTGTGCTAGCTCCTGGGTCTGCAAGGAGTTCTTGGCAGTTACAGAGGAAGTACTGTTACACTGTTGTATAGTCATATAACTCATCAAAAATGACTTTGCTAGCCCCCTGCCTGCGAAGTAGTTGTATTTTTAAATTTCTGGAACTCCAAACACATTCTATAATTAAAATGGTTTATGTGGTGATTCATTTTCTTAGTTAACCCATAATATCACTTCCTATTTATCACTTTCTCTTTATCATTTGGGTTGTTAGGGAATATATAAAGAAAAACATTGTGATCTCTCCAAATTCCATTTCCAGATACAAACACTGTTAACATTCTGGTGCCAATATTTTTCTCCGCACATGACAAAAACATGTCATGTATATTTGAATGATCAGGAGCACTTCCTTTGTCAATAAAAATTCTTCAAATAGATGAACCCTGGAGCGAGACTGCCTGATTAGATTTCTGGAACTAATGCTGAGCTCAGTTCTCTTATCTACACAGCAGAAGGGACGGGGATCCCTGTCTCCTAGTCTCATTTGAAAATGAGATAATGTGTGCAATGTGTTTGCCATAGTGCTAGGCATGTAAGAAATGCCCAGGAAATATTAGCTTTTGTGTTGTTATTGCTGTTATATCACATGAACTTTTTCCCTATTACAAAATTATTTCAAAAAGATTGGAACACAGGCAGTAGAATAAGAACATAAAAATCTCATGTAATCCCACTGCCCCAAGATGATTCAATGTATTTGTAATGTTTTTCTTGTTCATTCAAATGGGACTACATGGTTTTGTTTTGTTTTCTTTGGAGGGGGGGCATGGTTATCAGGGATTGAACCCAGGATACTTAACCACTGAGCTATATTCCCCAGCCCTTTTTGTATTTTATTAGTGAGACAGCATCTCACTAAGTTACTTAGGGCCTCACTAAGTTGCTGAGGCTGGCTTTGAACTCGCCATCCTCCTGCCTCAGCCTTCCCGGCCACTGGGATTAAAGGTGTGCAATGTAGAGCCTGGCTTGTTTGCTTTTTGATTTATCATGAACTCTCACACAAAAACCCACCCTGGTTTTACTGACTGCAGAATATTTTATTGTATGTGGTAAATAGCTGCTTCCCTCTCACAGGGTATTTAAATGGAAATGACATTTTAGGCAGGTTAAGCTGGTCCTACGTTAATATATGTAAGAGAGGGGAATTGGAGAGGGGTGGGTGTGAAAGGAACAGACCTGGCAAGGGAAGCTAAGATTTGAAAAACAAGTCAAAGGAGGAAACTAGAAGACTTGGTGACTAAGGGCAGGAGGGTTGGGAGGGAAAAGCAATTTTCTAGCTGAGAAATTAAAATGTAGGTGGTTCCAAGGGCCCATCCTCCACTTTAAAGTGGTCTTTATCCTAACATTTGCTATCTTGTTTGTTAGAACCACAGAATTGGAGAGTTGAGAAGGACAGAAAAGTTGCTCCACCAAGTTCTCTCAGTTTATGCACGTGGGACCAGGCCTGCTTCATTACTGTTTATTTGGATTTACTTTCCTCTTTCCTCTTTACGCAGCAGTTCTGAATGTTACAAAACCCTAGGGAGACTGCTTTTACCTCACTGCAGGTGGGATCCACTTTGCCCAGGGATGGGGCCTGTGACCTGGCCCCAGTGCGCACTGACCAGGCAAACTTGTGTGGTCCTTAGTCCTGAGCATCTGCCTCGAGGCTGAAACCTGAGGTCCCAAGGCCAAACCAAATGACCCCTCAAGGCCCCTGGAACCTGAGTCCTGGGTTGCCAGCAGGCTTGGTAAGAGTGTGGTGTCTCTCCACCTTCCCCACCCGTGTCTCCACACTTCTGTGGGTGAACAGTACCTCTGACCACCTAACCCTGATTTAAGAGATAACGTTTAAAATGTAAATAGAAGGGTGACCCAACTTGTTATCATTTAGACATGAGGTGTCCCCCCAAAAGCTCATGTGTGAGACAATGCAAATAAGTTCAAAGGTGAAATGATTGAGTTTGAAAGCCTTAACCCAATCAGGGCATTAATCCCCTGATAGGGATTAATGGTGTGGTAACTGTGGGCAGGCAGAGAGTGGCTGGAGGAGGTGAGTGGCTGGAGGAGGTGAGTGGCTGGGGTATGCCTTTGGGTGTATATTTTGTCACTGGTGAACAGCGCTCACTCTCTGCTTCTTGATTGTCATGTCCTAAGCTGCTTTCCTCCTGCACACACTTGCGCCATGATGTCCTGCTTTATCTCGGGCCCAGAGTCAGCCATCTATGCATTGAGACTGTTGCAACGATGAGCCCCCAAATAAACTTTTCCTCCTCTAAAATTGTTCTTGACAGGTCTTTTGGTCACAGTGGTGAAAAAGCTGACCTGAACACAACTACTTAAAATGAAGGTGTAAACATAGATACCAGATCTTTAGTCAAGAGCTGGGACTGAGGTGGGGTTGGAAAGGTGAAGAAGGGGAGACCAGGGGCATGCAGGCCAGTTTCCCACCAGAGCCTATGGCCTCTATGCCTGTTGCTTATTATCTTTCAGGCCTATCTCCACTCCAAAGTGGAACTGGGAAAGGTGGGCAAAGCCAAGTCCCCTCTTGGCAGATGGAGGGAGAGGGCGCCAAGCCAAGGTATCTGCACGAACCTGGCAGAGCTAAGTGCTGGCAAGAGACACTGCCCTTGCCCAGGCTCTGATTCTCCTCAGTGGGCTGTGTGTCTCTCCTGTATTTTCTTTTCCTCACCAGCAATGCTCTCGTGCTATCAGTACGGTTGCAATCTCAGTTCCTCACTCTCATTCTTTCCTGAAGAATCTCAGTAATCAGCCACAAACTCCCATGTTTGGTCCAAATCATGTAAAACCTACTGTTCGTTTTCAAGAGATTCCCATACATGCCTGTGCTTCTTTGTGGAATATTGGTCTTGTTTTCTGTGTAATTTAATGAATGTTAATGTATGGGGAAAGATGCCTGAAACGCAAGAAAGCAGCTGTTTCCATGATCTAACGTATTTCCGAGTTGCTTAATGGGTCTGCTGAAGTGTTGAATCAAACTTGCAAAGGCCACAGTTTGCGGCCACAGGGGCCACAGGTCTGTCCTCTCATGTCCCCACATGTCCTCTCTTGCTTACAGTTGAAAATGCAGGGAATCTGCTTTAAAGTGTGTCGTCACATCCACTTCCTAGGACAAATTTGCTGTTTTAAATTGTTCCCTACCAGTTTACCATGTGCTAATGAACACCAGATCAAAATTAAAATGTGTTTTGTAGTTTGCTCTATTAATGAAACAATTAATGATATAAACCATTGTCTAGATATATCTCAAATATCACCTCTGATAACACGTTTTTGGCACAAGATTGGGTAATAACAGGCACAGCAAACAGGCAAAGATGTTAAAAATCACCAAATGATAAATAAAATAAATTCTAGTAATATAAATATATTTCAAATTAATGTCTTGTAACTTCTATTTCCTAGTTCCTATCATACCTGAAAATTACATTTTAAGAGCATCTCTTTGAATACATAATGACAAAGAATTTAATGGTTATTTTTTAATAAATGAAGCCTTACAAAAGGGTTCTGACTTCTTGAGCTATTAGTTGGCTGCTTAGAATCACTTGCAGTTACTATAACTGAAACACAATCTTTGTAACATTGTACTGGATGCCAAGGAATGAAACAAAATCAATAACAAAGCAGATTATATTGAATTCAGAGGATTTATAATAATAGAATCAGCACTACAAATTTTGAGAAAGGAAGGAATAAAAATTAATATGGTATTATGTGAGAATACAAAAATCCCAAGAACCTAAACCTGAGGAATAAAGTTTCTCTAAATAAAGAGAGAACAACCTTTTCATTTTTGCTTAAAATTTTTTTCTGGGTTCATTATTGCTTTACTTTTTTAGAGTTTTACAAAGGTTGCCACAATCAGATGGGAAAAAAAACAAAGAAATACAAACTTGCTTTGAACTTTTTTGTCAACAAGTTAATAAATGTTAGTGCATTCTGTGTTAATGTATGTCTTTTCAGCTTTGGAAGAAGAAACACATTCATTCCTTTCAACAAACAAGCTATGTTCATTGACTAGCAAAAAAATGTTTGGGTCATATTTCATCATTGCCTGACCCAGGTAAACTGGGAAATAGCAGGATTTGGACTTATTTTAATTAATACAGAGTGTAACTGAGAACATCTCTTTTGGAACTAGATTGTTGCTGGGATTGAAATTGAGCTGGAATCCCCTGTTCCCCAACCATGCTGAGAGACACTGCTCCCTCAAGAGGACCCAGCAGCCTGTGTCTTGCAGGACTTGCACGTAGGCTTCCCATCCAAAATGCTGACCCGTCATCTCCCAAGAAGCTGATTGTGTAGTGGAATGAGTGCAGGCTTTGGGATCAGACAGGGCTGAGCTCATCCTGCTCTTCCATGTGCCTGGGTGATTACCTCTCCCTGAACCTCAATGTCATTGTATAAACCAGGGCGAAGTAGCACTGACTTCACATGTAGGAGGCTAGAGAGTACCATGAGATAACAAGTAAAATGGTTGGCACAATGCGTAGCTATCCTTAGTAGATGCAAAGTAAAAAATTAGATTTTTGTAGACTTTAAGCTGGCTCCCACGACCTTGAATAAGTCATGATTTCCCTGAACCTCTGGGTTTCTACCTGTAAAATGAGGTCATAAAGTTCCATCAAGATAAAAATGGTGAGTTTGTTTGTAAATGGTAAGGCATTAAATAAATTGTGCAAATATGTCTTTGGTACACCCCCCCACACACACTTTTTAAAAAATTTCTCTTACAAATGAAAAAAAAAACAAGGCTCATGTAGGATAAAGTAAAATCATACAGGTAGCATGTCAACCAAATAAAACCATAATGCTATCTTCCAACATTGTTAGAGTTAGGGTCTGTCATGTCTCCCAAAGTCTCGTGTGTTGAAGACTTGTCCCCCAGTGCTGCAATGTTCAGAGGTGAGGCTTCTGGGAAGTGATTGGATCCGTAGGGCTCCGACCTCATGGATGGATTCCTCCCTCCACTGATGGGTTCATAGCTGATGACGTTTTTTTGGGAGGTGGTGGAAATTGTGCAGATGGGGCCCAGTTGGGGGAAGTTGGTCACTGGCACTGTGCCTTTGAAGGTTATATTTGTCCTTGTCCTCCTCCTTCTCTCCTCTACTTTCCGGCTGCCATGGGGTGTGTAGCTTTCCTCTGCATGCCCTCTCCGTCACAATGCTCTGCCTCACCATGGGCCCATAGCAACGGAACCAGCTGACCCAGGACTTCTGAAACCATGAGCCCAAATAAATCTTTCCTCCTTGAAGTTTTTCCTAGGTATTTTGTCATAGCAACAGAAAGCTGACTAACTCAAATATAATACTTAAATGTTAATACTCAAATGGTATAGTATTAATGCTAATACTCATAAGATACCATAGTATATTAATCTTCACATATTATTATACCATACTCAAATATTATACTAAAATGCTAATACTCAAATATTGTAATTAAAACACCATCCTCAAATATTATACCACTATACAAATGCTTATATATAGTTCTTAAAATACTACCTTATCTCTTTGGGATTTGCCATTTATTTCCAAATTATACTTCTGCCTTCTGGACCTAAGATTCTCTGGACCAGGATGCAACTGCCTCAACCCTCCTCATGGGACCACCGTGCACAGTGACCTGGTCCCAACTGCTTTATGTGGACAGACTCCCTCTGTCTGCATTCTGCTGCCATTGATCCAACACAGGATAAGTTTTGCCTCTTCTCTTATTTTTCTGCTCTTCCCAGTTAGGCTACATAGTTCCCCCCATTTCCTGATCTATTGGGGGTGCTTAGAGATAATATCATTAGTTTTCAGTGAAGTATGTTCAATGTTCAATGATAGTTTATTGTTGTCAAGTCTTTAAGCTTATAGTTTCTTTGGGAGTGGGAATCATTTTCTAAGAAGTACTTAGTAATACCTAATATATACTCATCCATTAGTGTATTAATTGACATCTAGCCCTCCCTCAACAAGCCTCAGTTTATAATAGGAAAAGTCTCAGCCCCTAAACCTGTCACTTACTTTCTTCACAATGTAATACCTACATGATAAAAAAAGGACCAAGGGTGAAGGACTGGGCACTAGGTCTGAATAAACCATCATGGATGGATATATCTCAGCGAAAAGTTGAAACTTGAAGTCTTGGTTTATGAGAGCTCATTGACTGCAGAATCCTGCAAACTTTTCACATAAGTATTATTTTAAAGTTCATCTTGGTTTTTCTATATGGTATGGTCTCTCTCCCCCCGACACCTTGGAAACTTATTTTTTTTAAATGGCCTTAATATTGTATAAAAGCTCACCTGTTTTTCACAAGATGACACATGAAAAATCTTCAGACTTCACTAGTGACCAAATAATGCAAGCAGCAACAACTTATGTAATTAGCTGATATGTTTTTAAATAAAATTTTGCTTTGCCAGTGAGGTTTTGGCAAATGCTTTATCCATATATACTCAGTTGCAATGGAACTTGGTTCAATCCATTTTAAAACCAGGGAGCAATTTGGATCAAAGAACCATAAAAATAATTCATATTTTTTGATATAATAATCCTATTTCTTAGAATCTATCCTAGGCAAAGAATGTAAAAGTTGAATCCTAAGTGTTTGAAAATATCCACTATAATATTTATTTTTAGTACAGAAAATTTGGAATAAGCTAAAAATAAATCCAACCTGCATGGGCTCTGCAATTCAGGAACACACATACCAGCTCCTTTATTCTATGGTGACCCTGGGAGGCAGGTGCTGTAGCCGCCCTCACTTCTAGATGAAAGGCATGTTCAGACTGGGTAAGGTACTCAGATGGCACTGTTACAAACAGAACAGAACTGAGGCTTTCTGATTCCAAAGGGTGGGCTGTCCTACCCGTGCATGATGTCCTTTTCTACCCGTGTTCAGCAGCAGGGTGAAGTTGACTACATGAACTTGGTGTGAGATGAATATCTAGCCATTAAAACAATCATTTAAAAAGGAACATAGCAATATTTTTTAAAATGCTTGTCAGAAAAGCACGAAAAAACACATCTTGGCTGTTATTATTATAAAAATTAGATAAGTATGATAGTTAAGGACTAGAAAAGGAAAAAAATCAAAACCATTGAGAAGTTTGCTGTAACTTTAGTACAACTATGTTTACAATTTCATATCGCTTTGACCCATCTGAACCATCTGAATCATAACTTTAGTAGAATCATAATTTCTTAGGGAAAATAATACATATGGGAAATGGTTCTACTGGGTTGTACTCACCTTGAGAATACTAAATATTAAAGTGCCTAGCCATGAAAATAAAGTTTTTTCCTGGAATTATAGATCCATAGAGTAACATAGGCCTGTGGAGGAAGGGGTAGTGCTGGTGGCAGAGGCTGGATCCACAGTCCTCAGGCCATGTTCTGGCTGTTTCATCTCAATGACACTTGGGAAGCCAACCTTGTGTGGAGCCCTGGGAGGTTGGACCTATTTGTGAGGCTCACAGAAGAGGGCAGAGCTTGCCAAATGAGTCAGGGTTGGAGGAGCCAATATTGTGCTCAGCTCTGGTGATTACATACTGTATTGCAAAGGAAACATTCCTTCTACCCTCCTGGCCCCTCAACTCCTGCTCATCAGGCCCATTCACAAGCTCCTTCTGAGAAACCTTGATGAGAGTGCTTCCTATTCATTGCTCTCATAGTTGATGCAGCAACCCACACAAGAGGGCTTCAGGAGATGGATGAAAACCAGGTAATAGAAGAAATCAAGGACCAACACTTCAAAAATGCCACAGGACCCCTGGGGCAGAGGAAAAGTTCTGCAGTATGGAATCCTGCTGGCCACTGTTCCACTCACACTCTGCCTATGGCTGGCACTCGGTTATTTTCTTATGCCTTCTGTTGACCAAGCACTCTATCTCTTACAGTACTTCTTTAACGCTAGCTAGTTTTCTACCTTTTCCAGATGACACATCTTGTGTCTGGTAGCATCATTTGCAACCTCTTTACCAAAAAGACAGTTCTCCTTTTTTACTAAGAACATGCCTTTCCAGGAGCATCCACAAAGAATCTGCCTGAATGCCATCAGATTAAGTTAGTATATTGATTGAGGTTAATTTAATATTCCCTTGGTGTGACATACCGGAACACAGAATGTTGGACAGAAGTGTTGGAAGGTTGGGAGAAAGCCATATGGAAATAGTGTCTGGAATAAAGGTATACAACTTTTTAGACTTATTGCTTAGACCTAGATGTTCTTTAAAGTACTCATTTCTTTTAAAAGGAAACTATCATATAGTGCTTTGAAAATAGGAGGCAGTCAGTAGATATATGTTGCAGTTGAATAAATGAGTGACTTAGGGAATCTGAGTATAATCTTTCATGCCAGATTGCCTGGATATTGTTACTTACAACTTTTGTGACCTTGAAAAATTATTAAGCTCAGATTCCTCATATAAAACATGGAGATGATGATGAAGATAATAATAGTACTTGCCTCACAGAGTTGTTCTGAGTATTAAAAGCCTTAATATATAGGGGCTGGGGATGTGGCCTGGCATGCACTCGGCACTGGGTTTGATCCTCAGCACCACATACAAATAATAATTTAAAAAAAAGATGTTGTGTCTGCCGAAAACTGAAAAATAAATATTAAAAAATTCTCTCTGTCTCTGTCTCTCTCTCTCTTAAAAATAAATAAATAAATAAAAGCCTTAATATACGCAAAGCTATTAAATTGACATCTGTCATAGGATACATGTTATGTAAGTGTGAGCAAAATTATTATTAAAAATTGCGTATAGAAATAAATACTAGAGATATATTAACAGCATTCCCTTCCCTAGTGCCAAAGAGAACAGAAATGCCAGAACAGAGAGGTATAATTTTGATTATTTCTATGTATTATATATCTTTAAGAAAATTTTAGCATATAGATTTCAGAGTGTATTAAAAAGCAAAAGTCATAGAAATGCAAGGATGGTTTGATATTTATGAAATTTGTTACCATAATTCACTATATTAAAGGTGACAAATAAAACCTCCATGATTAATTTTCTGGATTCAAAAAGTTTTTTTAATCAGAATTCAGTAGACTTTCATTTTATTTAAAAAGTTATAAATAGGAATTGATCCTAGGCACAATAAATTTACATGTAAACAGATATATATTGATTGAAAAACCATCATGATTCTTTGTGGTAAAATGCTAGAAGCATTTTCCCATTTCAAATATAAAGTGATATTGACCACTATGAATTGTAATCAGATAAGAGAAAAGAAACTGTAAATGTGGGGAGTGAATTATTTGCAGATTATATCATTATGTATCTTTGAAATGCATAAAAACAAACCAAAAGCTGTTAGAAACAAGATAACTAAATAAAGTGCCTGGTTACATAGATAGTTATAAAAAAAGTCAACAGGTTTCTATACCTAATTATGGAAGTGATCATTTCCTAGTCTGATACGCTGAATGAATGTTTTTTTCCTTCTGCAAACCAGACCCCTTCTGCTCTGAGCCATGGCCTGTAACAGGATGAATTTCTGTTGCATCAGTTGATGTGGTGACTTGGATGCAAAGCAATTTTTTATTAAGATATACCTTTTTGTTGCTTCTGATTACCTACTGGCAGGAGCTAAGAGTGTGTCTATTATATGTGTGCTGTGAGTGTCAAATCAGAGTCTTTGAAGTTGTTCAAATAAAGAGGATTAGTCATAGTCCTAGGGATGTATACAGATTAGCCCAAAGAAGCAGAGTTCATATGGCTTCATGCATGTTAGCCTGATATAGACACATTTCCTTGTTGTAGCAGGGGTATTTTATGCACTGTTTGCCTTGAAATAGTCAGAGATGTAATCAATTCTTTGTAATAGCAGACCTCTTGTGTCTGTGAAGAAATAATTTATTTGAGCATTGTCTTAATAACAGAGTGGCAGGATAATTCAATCAGTTATTTCTCAGTCCATTAAATTTATATGTAACCTCCGCATGTTGCTTCTAAGCTTTACTTTCTGATCTTGTGCTATTAAAACCGATGGATTGGTTTATTGAGATTAGCGCTGTATAATAGTTTGTTTTTCCCTCTAAAATGTGCTGAAACTATATTTAACAACATTTTTGAAACCATGTTTATGATATATATGGTGACACAATATAGTTATATGCTTATGTTTGTAGAAACTTTTAGTTTAACAAAGTGCCATTTAAAAAAGATTTAAGATTTTTAAAAAATCAGTTTCAAAATGTCCAAGTTCTTTTTATTGCTTTCATACTAGATACCTGATAATTACATAAAATGCAAAATAACTAAAAAATAGAAAACCGTTCAGTTTTGTTCTCCCAACATATACACTACATTAATAATATTCTAGAAGAGAGATTCAATTTTACCACAAAATTGGTAAATTCATCAAACTTTTTAGAAAAATAAATTTATGATTATTATTACCTTTTAAAAAATTCTTTGTTACAAGGGATGCAAAAATTATTTCTTTAGTAATTTTTTTTAGTATAACTAAGAGGATTTAATTTATAAAAATTAAAAATATATAGATTTGGGCTGGTGATGTGACTCAAGTGGTAGCACGCTAGCCTGGCATGCGTGGGGTGCTGGATTCGATCCTCAGCACCACATAAAAATAAAATAAAGATGTTGTGTCCACTGAAAACTAAAAAATAAATATTAAAAATCTCTCTCTAAAAAATAAATATGCATATCAATTTAAGAGCTCACTCAATAATCTTTTTGGTTAAATTTTTTTGTGGATATGTCTCTACTTCTCTTATTTCTATCTCTTCCTCTCTTGGCTTTGGATCAACTTTTAAATATATATATATATTTATAAGTTTTGGATATCAATGCCCTATCTGAGGAGCAAGTGGCAAAGATTTCTTCCCATTCTGCAGGCTCTGTCTTCATGTTTTTAATTGTTTACTGTGCAGAAGCTTTTTATGCCATTCCACTTATTGATTTTTGGTATTATATCTGGGCTGTAGGAGTCTTGTTAAGGAAGTTGATTCCTATGCCAACATGTTAGAGTGTCGGGTCTACGTCTTCTAGCTATTGAATTAGACCAGGGGGTTTCTGATCTAATTCCTAGGTCTTTGGTCCAATTTGAGTTGATTTTTGTGCAGGGTGAGAGATCAAAATAGAGAAAAGATCAGTGGAAGGGATGAAGGGGAGGGGAGGAGGGACAGGATAAAGGACGAACAGAGGAATGAATTTGACCTCACCTTCCTTTGCACACATATGAATATCCCAAGTGAATCTTACCATCACGTACATCCACAAGACACTAATTAGAAAGAAACTATAAATAAGTAGCAGAAAGATCAGTAGAGAGAAGGGAACAGGGGGAGAGAGGAGGGGGGGAAGGGTAATTACTGGGGACTGAATAAGAGCAAAATATGTTCCATGCTTTTGTAATTATGTCCAAATGAATCCTAATGTTATGTGTAACTAGAAGAAACAACAACAACAGCAACAACAAAATGACTGAGTAGGAAAAATAAATAATTTATGAAATAAAACATATAATAAAATTATTCCTCTGTTGAATTGTAAGTTCCTTTGTTTTTTCCCATCTAACAAATATGTTTCAAACACCCACTGTGTCAGGCGTCTGTACCCTGGGCTTAGAGTAGTGGCCAATATTCCTGTCCTCATGGAGTTTATGTTCTGATTATGGTGGAATAAGAAACTGGTGACTTAAATTTTTTTTTCAAGTCCATAAGATGTTCAGTTGGTTATAAAAAGAAAGGAAGAGAGGAGAGAGCGCACATATTTTGCTAATCTAAATCTTTTGTAAAAGTAAGGTGTTCTGTGACAGTTGTGTCATCTCCCTGATTGTGTGGCACCAGTGGAAAGAGAAATCCTTCCCAGTCGCAGTTCGTCTCATGAGTCACTGGGTGTGAGCATCAGGCCGGTGGATTTGCTGACAGCTCTGTACCAGTGTAAGGGTCACTCTGAGAAGAGCATTTGCTGGGGTCAGAGGAACCTGCCTTTAAAACTCACTACTTATTATGAGATCGGGACACTTACTTGGTTTCTCCAAACCCATTTTTCGATCAAAAAATAGCCCTTAAATGAGTATCACTAAGTCACCAGTTTAAAATAATTGGCACATAGCACTTGGCAGGTGGGAGTTACTTTACCCAGAGTTCCCATCTGGTGGAAGAGGCAGAATGAGAATGCAGGCCCCACACTCGGGAGCCAGCCCTTTGTCTTGTACCATGTTTGCAGTTAGTAATCTCTGGTGACTCTACCCACATAAGACTAGATACCTTCATCATCCATTAAGAAGACAGTAACCACTATACTTCCTCCTTGGCCCCCTGGGCCTCAGTTTCCCTCTGATGTCAGAACAGGGAGTGCGGCAGGAGCCCAGAACTCTTTCAACCCTGTTCTTCTGCAGTGCCAGGCCCTGGTTTGCCTGGGATGGAGGCTTTCCCTGCAGAGGAGCCTATTGATGCTGAAACTGGGAGAGTCCTTGCAGTTGGGCTGACTGTCCACCCTGTATTGAGGCTTCCTCTGTGTTTCTGCTACCATCTCCCCTGGTGTACCACCAAATGCAAAAATTGAACCTAGTCCTGCAAAGGAAGAATTCAAGCATAAAGTTAGCAAGTAAATAAAGCACAGCCACGTGGTCTCCCCACCTCTTCCCTCATCCTGGCTGGACAACTCCTGACCAGCCATCTCAGTGACTAAGGCACAGTCAGACGTTTTTCTCTCTCAATGTCTCTGTTCACCTCAGTGAACGGTACTTCCATAATCTCACCACTCAGCCTTGCTGGGGATGAATATTCTCTAGGGAATGTAAATGCAATTTTCTTCTGTTCCTCCTCCTCTTTGTTTTTATTCTCCTTCTCATTATTATTATCATTACTACCAAAGGCAGTCCCCAAGATAGGGACAATGACAAAAGGAGGATGTTTTGATTGGGAACTGAGGCCGTACACATTGCTGTTGCTCCCTGGTGAGGAGCTCAGCTCTGCCAGCCCCAGTTGAGATATCACTTACCAATGCGGGCTCTTCAGGGGCAGGCCCCGTGCAACATGTTTACAAGATGTGTAGCTATTAGCAACATCTTACAGCTCACGCTAATTAACGAGGAGGGCGGCTGATGAGGCCTGGCTCTAAAGAGGGCCAAATTGCATCAGTGTTTGGGTCTTAAATTGATACCAAAAAATAGCTCCCCGCAGGTGTGTTTTGAGTAGTACCTTCCCCCAGCAGGTTGGTTGTTTGCTACGCTTCAGCTGCAGCAGATCCCAAAGTGGCCCAACGCCAGGGTTACAGAGTTTATTAAGGTCATTTAAATTGGTTAAGCACAGCCACTACTTTAGCTGAGCCATAAAGACTAGACACACGTGCCAGTGCCCATCAGTCCTGGGCCAGAAGCAACCTGGTTGTGCAGGTTCACTGGTTGTGCAGTTCCGTATTGTGCTCTTACCTTGTATTGGATGAGCCCACTCCAAGGCACTCTTCCTCCTTTAAAATGCCCCCATGTGGGCTGGGGTTGTGGCTCAGCGGTAGAGCGCTCACCTAGCATGTGAGGCCCTGAGTTAGATTCTCGGCACCACATAAAAATAAAAAAATAAAGATATTGTGTCCAACTTAAATTTTTTTAAAAAATAAATAAATAAAATGAAATGCCCTGTGATTCAAGCAGGAACTCAGTGTTTCTCTTTTAGAATGAAGTCTTTTCATGGTGTCATTTCTGGACCAGAGATGAATTCTGCTATATTTCTTGCCAGACAGCTTGTAAGTGGTTAAAATAAAATCACCCTATTGGTTTAATAATGGTTTCTTCGACAGACCTTCACAATTGTTTACTTCTGTTATTTGAAGTTTTACAATAATTTGGAGTTTTGAGGTTACATAAACTGCTAGTATCATGGATTTTATTATTTTAGCTACCTGGCTATCTATTGTTTTTTGTCTCTTGGTGGAAAGGTGGTGAGCTCCCAGATGCACCTTTTATCAAGGGTAAAATACCCCCATAAAATACCATATAATTCTACCAGACTTAAATTAGCCAGGATTAAAAACCAGTATTTCCCACTCTCTGAGGGAAAGTCCATCACATTTGCGAGGACGTCCTGGACATTCTGGCCAGGACGAGGCTGCAGTCTTGTTGGCTCATCCTCAGCATTGTGGAGGAGACTCCAGGGTGGCTGTGAAGTTGATTCAGCAGCACCAAGACCCCTTTTTGGGGTATGCAACACACCAGCAACGGTGGTGCTCTTGGACAGAAGGGGAAGGTAAAGAAGCACGGGGGTCAAATGGCAAGACTTTGATTCTTCCTTTATATCTACGCTGGTCTATTTTGAATTTAAAAAAAAAAATCATGTGGGCTGTGGCTGTGGCTCAGTGGTAGAGCACTTGCCTAGCATGTGTGAGGCACTGGGTTCAATTCTCAATACCACATATAAATAAAGACCATTGACAACTAAGAAAATATAAAAAAATTATCATGTCTTGCTTTTAATAATAACAATGATCATAAAATAACAATTTTTTTTTTAGGCTGGCATTCAAAGATGCCCTACTTTCTTGCTTGTATTTACCTCTTAGCAGAAATAGAAGGGGACTGTGGACATAGGGCTGTCTCCTAGGGCTGGTGACAACTGTTGGGTTAGAAGCAACAGAAAGTGGGAGCCGCCTGGTGGCCAGCCCCACTCCAGCAGCAAGGTTGACCCAAACTTCTTATTTGTGGGATGCTCTGAGAAGGGGATGAGAGAAAGAGTTGCAGTCGGAAGACGAGAAGATGGCTAAAGTCACTTGCTGCCTTTGACACCATTCTATGCTAGGGCTCATAGGGGTGCTTTGAGGATTGCTATTTGCTAATGACACACTGGTGAGCCTCATGTTCCTTGGAGGAAAGGCCAGCCACATCAATGCAAATAGCAACCAAACACTGCTTCTAATGTTGCCTAATGACTTTTCTCTTGAAATTCAGTTTCGGGCTGGTGTCACCTTCTAGGGCTTATCCACTGTGCATCATCAACTCCGAGAGTTCTTCTGGAACCACCAGAAACTGAAAAAGCTGTACTAATCTGGCATCTCTGCAAGGTTTTTCATTCTTTCTCTCCTGATTGCTGAGAAAACACTCCCTGCCTTTCAGCAGGTCTCTTAACCACATGTAATTATTCCTGTCTTGGTGCTAAAACTTACTCCCAGTCTGTTTCTGCCTAATGGGAGAAAAAGTCAATTTCTCAGCCTTCAGCATCCATCCAGGTGGGAAGAAACAAGCATCTCTCTCTCTCCACCATAGTTTCTGTTCCATGAGTGAACAGGAAAAGAGGGATGGTCAATTTCCTCCCTCCCGTCATGATTTCATCTACTTTCCTCCACATCTCACATCCTGGCCTTGCTTCCGACAGCAGCAAGCCTGTGATGAAAAGCAACCACTTTTATGAGACATTGTTTTGCAAAAGCAAATAACCTCAATGTGTTGATTTAGAAGGTTTCAGGAGAGCCCCGATGAGGCGGCTCGTGCAATGCCAGGCTAACTGCGTCTGAAAGAGGACCATATGCTGCCTTTACAACATCCCTTTGGTGTTTAATTTGATGAAACAATGTGCCATAATCAGCCGTGAGGACAGAAGCCCTGATGGATGGAGGTCGACTCACGTGGTCCAACTCTGATTTCAATATCGCCATGCTAATCCTATCATCCGCTTGAGTTGGCTTGTTTTGGGCTACCTTCAAAAAAGTTATTTCTTTATTGGTCAAATTGCCATGAGGTCTGGAAGATTTAATGTATCATAAAACTCATTAAATAACCAGCTTGGCAGCCCCCACTGCCAGGCCGTGTGCTGGCATATGGGGAATCCTAGCTGAAGACTCCAGCATTCACTTAAGCATCTCCCAGCCAAGTCCTCAGGGGACAAATCCAGAGTGCAGAAGGGAGTGCACTGGAAGCCAGCTCCCCTCTAACTTCACCTGGCACAGGACTCATCGGAGGTCTTTACTAAAATGCAGATTCTGGTTCAGCCGTTGGGAGGGGGGCTGAGACACTGCCTTGCTAACCAGGTGATATTGATGCCACTGATCCAAGGGCCACACTGCTCTAGCCAGGAGGTAGAACATCCCCAGAACATGCAGTAACAAGCAGCCAATATTTACCAACCACACGACTGGGACATCACTTCTGTATGTACGTGTCATATGTGTTTATCAATTTTGCCTCATGAAAGCGGTATGAATAGTATTACCTTCATCTCCTAGACCGAGATACCAGGGCACAAGGTAATTAAATAACGACCAAAGCCAGACAACTTATAAGTAGTTGCAATAAAATTCAAAGCTGAGTCCTCTGCTCAGCCTAGTTGTTTGGTTGCTGTTTTCAACCCCTATACCAAGTTGCTTCTCACCTAGGACTAATGTCCTGGACCCATCTGTACTTAAAGAACGGTAGCTGTCATGTCGGTCCTCTGTGGGTTTGCACCGGGCAAAATTATGCAATGCAGGAGCTTTGGGCTTCTCTTTCTGTGCCCTCTGCTAAACTGGGATGCTGATAACACTTGAAATTTAGAGTCACTTGAATCAAAGTAATAGGTAGCTCAGGCAATGCGCTGCTACCGTTCTAACCTGAGCCCTGCATGGTTGTGTCTTAGCTCTTTGTGTTGAATGGTACTTGGAAGAAGATTGTTCTGACAGCCATCACAGAAAGGAAAGGGCTGAGAGGAAAATGAATGTCAGAGGTTGCTGGGGTGGGTGGGGGTGCTTAGGACATGCTGAAAAACCTGTGATAGTAAAGCAGGTACATTTCTCCTACAATCCATTTTTAATTGACATTCCTGCTCCCCATTTACTTCATCCTCAGGCCATGATTTTGGTAGAGTTTTCTCAAGTCAATACACTTATATGTGAAAGATGTGGTTTCGATGTGACATTTAACCTTGGTAAATGGTAAATCTGTAAGATGAAGAAGTTAGACCTCCCAAACTGATACTGGATGGGCTAAGTCTTTCTTAGAGATGTGGCAATGGAGTGAGGCTATTTACTAAGCTAAAACCATCACCCTCTGCTTTTCAGTGTCCCTGAATGTCTAATAAGATGCTAGTATTTTTCTGCTTCACCCAAGTGAGCCTGCTCAGAAACCTCATGAGATTTATATAGGCATCCCTCAGTATTCGCATGCAGATACAAAAATCCACAGATGCTCAAGTCCCTTATATAAAATGTAGTGATATTTCCATATAACCTATGCACATCTTCTTGTATACTTTGGATCATCTCTACATTACTTATAGTAACTAATACCAATGTCGGTGCTATTGTGAATAGTTATTATGTTTTGTAGGGCATAATGACAAAGAAAAAAATCTGTACATGTCTGTTACAGATAACATTTTTTTAAAAAAAATATTTTCAATCCAAAATTGGTTAAATCTGTGCATGCAGAACCCCAGATACAGAGGGTAATATATATTCACACACACTCATATGTATTTATATATGTGTATATGTATTTGTATATATTTATATGTGTGTATATATATTATATATGTATGTATATATATGTGTCTATATAGACACACATAAATATATTCTTTTTTTTAAGAAAAGAATATATTTATATTTGATTGCTAGAGTAGACCAGACACTGTGACACATATATAAATTAATTATTCATCACAACAGTAAGAGATACTATTCTCCCCATTTTTCAGATGGTGGGGAAGCTCTCAAGTTGAGACCCAGAGGCTTTGTCACCTCAGAAGACAGTACATGTAGGTGGACAGCATTCCCTCCCGCAGCAGAGACCTGCCACTCTTCCTGCTACAGAGGTGGCTCTCTTTCTCCCCCCTCAGCTCCTTCTTAGCCAGCTAGGCTTTGTGTTTCAGCCTACAGCGGAACAATGCTTCACCAGCAGCTTTTGTTTCTCATGGGAATAAGACAATAAGCAGCCCCAAGTGTTTATCCATTTCTCTCCAACCTTTGTACAGAATTTGGGTCAGCTTTAGCTTTCCTCACCTTGTGCTGCTGGTCATCTGAGTGGGTCAGGAGGAGAAGTCTGCCCCAAACAGGTGACTTGATCCCTGACCCCCTGACTCTCTGATGGCTTTCCATGGTAAAGGAGTCATTGCAGGATAAAATCTGCCCAGAAATGGCATTTATCTAAGCATATTTCTCTAAAAATGTTCCACTAGACATATGCCTTTTCTTAGCCCACAGTTCATCCAAGTCATGACCCCTGTCTGGAAATACCTGAAATGTTTTGATGAAGTAGAAAAAAAGATATATCTGAGGTTGGATGCAAAAGGAATTTATAAGAAAATGTTGGCCAAGTTCTGGTAGCAGAGGATAGAGACGGAAAATGGAGAGAGACCACTTGGGTCTGTTCTAGTGGAGCTGCAGTGCTGAGTTTGCTGTTGAGTTGCTTACAATTCTCACCTACTGCTGTCTTCCGATTTAAGTGGCTGGTATTTGTACGAGGGTTCACAGGTGTGGCATATTCCATAGGCTTGCATGACTCGATAAACCACGGTTCAACCATATCTGAGAGGCAGGTTGTCTCACTTCTCTCCAGCAGTTTAACCCTCTTGCTTTATTCAGATTTCCAATAGCTGATTGCCACTGACTTCATACATTTTTTGGGTTAAGATTATATTTGTCGTCTGGAACTCTCAATGCTGCAAAATACTAGTACAAGGTTTGGACGTGGATAAGGGAAAAGGTTTGAAGGAAGTTTCAAATTAATTCATAACGACTCCTTGCAAAGTTCCTTAAAGGTCCAATTTTAAAAAATTATCTCTAGAGTACATGGAAAGATGTGACAATGAACTTATTGAAATATAAAAGAGTAACTGTTAGTATTATAAGGAATTTGGCCATTATGGTGTTGTATCTGATAAAAAAGAAAAAGAAAATAAATTTTAATACAAAGACTTCAGATCAAGCTTGCCTTTAAAAAATTCTTAGTCTGTTACCTTCATCTCTCTATAAAGTAGTAAAAATATATATTACTCAAGAGTTATTTAATCTAATCCAGAACAGAAATGATCACATGCTGAAAAATCACATAAAAGAATTGTCACCTCATTTTCCATACAGCATTCTCCCTCGACGATTTTGCATTAGTTTAATTTGTTCACAACAGAATTCAAACGGACATTAAAAAAGCAAAATGGGTTTTGTCTAATTTACACATAATCGCCTATGAAAAAGTTTTGGAAATCTGAGTGATCCATTTTAAATGGCCAATGCAGATAAAAGGAGGGAAGAATTGTAACCAGTTTTAAGCAACAGGTACTAAAGTGAATAAAAATGGGAGTTTTTGATCTCCCTCCCTCCCTGCTCTCTATCTTTTAAAATCACACATCTTCCATTAATTCCATTAGATTTTCAGCTGCTTTCTGGGAAGCAGGGTGCCAGAGCACAACCAAATGTTTCCTGCTAAACAATGGTCCTGCTTAATTTTATGCTTTAAGCAAAAACCCAACAATATTCCATGAGACCATTACACGCTATTTTATCCTTTTTTCTTTTCTTTTTCTTTTTAATGTTTCACTTGCTGGGAGAGGGGAGGGGAAGGGAAAAGGCTAAAACAAACTAATTTTTGGTCATTTTATTCCTTTTGCAAACAGTTTGAAGACTAACCAATTTGTACTTACAAATCTGGGGCATTAGCAGACGGGGACCCTAAATCCGCATGCACACAAGCAGTAACTGTTTGTGTGCCAATCTGTGTGTAAGCCTGATTTGACAGGAGAGAGCTATTCATTCTTTTGTCAACTGTCAGTCTAGAAACGTTAACCTGCCTGGGTCCCGGGGTATGGGAGCGCTAAATCTTCCGTCCTACAACTGTATAATGAACAGACTGTTTCATTAGTGGGACAATTCACTCGACAAATCCAGCCCAAACAACTTATTTCACAATTTGTGAGCAGAATTAAATTTCGGGGGCGTCGCGAGAGGGGGGTGGGCGGGGAGGAGGGGGAGTAGGTGAGTGGCTCACAATATACTGAAGGATCAATGTGTGGGGATAAGTGTTGCAGGCAATTTTGCCAGCAGTCCTGGGCTGAGTCTTGCGAGGCCACCGCATGCAGATCAGCGGATTAGGGGGGGGCGCAGCATTAGGTCAAGTGTCTGGAGAAGAGCTGATAAACACCCCAAACCTGACAACAGATTTTCCTTTCTTCCTGCACCACTTGTTAAGTGTCAGAGCAAATCTTTTGAATGGCAGTCGAGTTTACTTAGAGGCCCTTTCTTAGGGAAGACACTCTATCCATTTTCTGAAGCCCATTCCAGGCTGCCTCGGGAATAAATTTGCCCCGCATCTTGCACACACAAAAAACGCCTTTTTTCCTCCACATCTTGACTATAAGCCTTTGTCTCAAGGTGTGTGAACCAGTACAAAAATCCACATCGAGAGCCCCCGAGGTTTCAGAGCCTCTGGATTTAGCTTTAATACAAATTAAACACTTTGAAGATTATACACTCGAATACTTTTTTGTCGTCGTTACAGAATACTCTCATTTTAAACATGACCAATGTATGGATTCTGTTAAATGGGAAAATTTTAAGCAGCAAATGGTCACAGAATAACTTGATCTTTGAATAATATCCTATATATCCACTGCTATTAATTCAAACCAAGTAAATACCCTGCGTGCTCTATTTCTTCCTATTTAAAAATCTCAAACAGGAAAGCCATGCTTATTGTATTAAGTTGTATCTCTGTGTTAACTCAAAGTGCATGATAGAAAATCTGTGTTGTGACATCAAACATTTTCTAACTAGGTTTGAGCAGAGATGCTTGTTTTCATTTTGAGATGTTCGAAAATAACATTTAAACAGCCTCAAATGTTCGAGGATTCTTTGTTGCAGCTTGGTTTTGTGTTATGTTTTTACTTTTTTATTTCTTTGGGCTGTTTTATGTTTAATTTGGCAGGGTTTGCAAATCTTAGGTTGAGCTTTCAAAGGACCACTGTTAAAATTATCAAACAAGAAAACCCTCAGAGGATTGGGATGTCCTTTTATTGAAACTCTTCTGAGTAACGAGTTTGAAGATATTTATCTTTTAATAAGTATTTTGGCTAAACTTTTGTAATATTTTTTAAAAACATATAGTGGAAACTATATGTTTGCTGTATTGAACGATGCTTCTGTGTTGAGTCAATACTGTGACAATTCTTTAAAAATCGAATACCTTTGATTTCTGTGGCTAGCTCTATCAACTCTATAAAGAATATTTAACCAGAAAAAAACCTTAATTAGGCCCCATAATGCTTCTCATTTGCCTCTTCCACTCCTGGAAATTTTGTAGCATTAATGCTATTTTTAATGTTTATATTTATACTTTCTGGTAAAGAATCATTCCCATTTTTGGTTTATGAGGATTTCACAGTTTACATAATAATCACAGGAATATGCTACAGCCACATTTTATTGTTGAATCCCTGTTAAAGTTAGAGGTGCATCCTCTCATACCTCTTTTCCTCCTTTTTTAGGAAGGAAACAAAAATGTACTCTATCTCTTAGTGCTGAAGACAACTACCCATCCAAATAGTGTACAGCCTACTCGTGAGCCTTGATGATTTACTCTGCTCCGAGGAACAGTTTCTCATCCACCTCCAAAGCTGATGGCATTTCTTGAGAAAGTTAATTTGGTACTTGCTTTCCCAGCAGAGGCCCCAAGCTAACCCAAAAACAAAAACAAAAACAAAAATACTGGCTAGCTACACTGTTGGAATGGCCCACTGAGTTCCATGATGCCAGGAATTCTGTTAATAAGGATGGTGACAGGCAATCCCCAGGAGTCTGGCGGAGAACTCCACCTAATCACCCAGAAATTCTGCTTGGTCATAGTTCTTTCTCTTGCTATAAAACTGATTTGGCTCCTTCTTTGCTTCCACATCATTTAAGCCCTTCTGCATCCCAGGGGCCCAGGACTCCTCAAGGGTTCCTGTCAGCTCTGTCCTGGAGGCTCCTTTGAGTACCTGATGAAGAAGCCCACCCCTCCTGTTGTAGAATGCCCAAGCCACACAGAGTGAGGAACAAAGTGAAAGTCTCCCAGAAATCTCCACCCAGAGATACCTACTGCTATTAGACTGGAGACCTCCTTTCCAGATGTGTCTCTGTGTATTTATACATCTTGGGGAGTAAAAAATGTGCTGTAACATTATTTTTTTAAAAAAAATATTTTTATTTATTTAGTACTAGGGATTGAACTCAGGGGGTACTTTACCACTGAGCCACAACCCCAGCCCTTTTTTATTTTGAGATAGGGTCTTGCTAACTTACTTAGGGTCTCACCAAGTTGCTGAGGCTGGCTTTGAACTTGTGATCCTCCTGCCTCAGTCTCCTGAGCTGCTGGGATTAAAGGTTGAGTGCCACCACGCTTGGCAAAAAGTGCTGTGACATTCTTGCTATTGTATAAATTGCTTGTTTTTGCCCAAGAACAAGCCCTGGTAGCTTTTCCAATGTCACTGCCTACATATATGCTCGTTCCTTTTTAAAAGCAGCAACAGAACCAACCCAACAGATGTTGTTTAATTACCTGATTAGTCCCTTTTTTCACTTGGTAGTGTCCATCCTTTTCATACTAGGAAGAGTGCTGTCATGAGCATCTCATCCATACACATTTTTGTGTTCCTCTGATTAGTTTTTCTAAGATGAAGACTTAAAACAGGGATGATTGGATCAAAAGATACAAGTTTTCCCATTCTTAGTCAAGCTGTCCTCTAGAAAGTTATTATTTAATGTGAATCCCACCAACTGTCTTTTTGGGGAAAGGGCACAGAGTGGAGCCGGCAGCCATATTCACTAGTATGAATTCAAGCTCCTGCAAGCTGTAGTTCTCATGCCTTGGAACTCTCTGTCCTGAATTCAGATTCCCAAGAGAGCTATTTACAACATATCTCTGCTGCCCTCTCATTCTTTGTTGAGGGCCACAGCCGAGTCGGGATGACGCATGGCATTTTTGCCAGAAGTAGTGGTTGAGAGGTGACACCAGCGAGCCATTAAGATGATGACTTTTGAGTTCTCACGGAGTTCCCGTTGAGTTCCGCTTGAGCTCTCACGAGGATTCCTGGAGAGTTCGAATTGGTTGGGGAAGTGCCAGAGGAGGGATTTTCCGGTTGGTGGTTCCTGGAGGAGCCGCGTGTCGTTCGGGAGAGTTCCTGGGGAGCGTGTGTGGAGTGTGCTGGTGGAGTTCAGAAATAAAGTTTGTTCCTGCTTGAGTGGCTGGTGATTTGTGCCCAGCCAGACTGCGGCAACTCTTGCTTCTTCTTTTTATTTATTTTTTAACCCAAGTAGCAGATGACATTTTAGAGGCCATTTTTGTAACACTTACAAAAGTCTTGAATTATTTGAGTAAATTGGCTCTGCAAGAGAAAAGTTTTAATTCTTTTTAAAAAGTTTTTATTAGTGCATTATAATTATGCATAATAGTGGGGTTTGTTTTGACATAATCATACATGCATGGCATGTAATTTGGTCCATTTTAGTCCCTAGCACTACTTCTTTCCCTCCCTCCCTTTCTTCCTTCCTGTGTTCCCATTCCTCTACTGTACTAATCTTCCTGTTATTTATTGTTTTTTACCTGGTTGTTTATTTATTGTTTTTTTAAAAAAATTTTATAGATACACATAAAGGTGGGATTCACTGTGGTATATTTGTACACACATAGCATAATTTGGTCAGTTTCATTCCTTAGTTCCTCCCTCTTCCCATCCTCCCCCTCAATCCCCTTCCTCTGCTCCCCTGATCTCCCGCCTATTTCCATCAACCATCCTCCCAACCACACTTTCTTTCTTATTTTGCTCTAGCTTCTGCACATGACAGAAAACATTCGACCCTTGACTTTCTGAGTCTGGCTTATTTCACTTAGCATGATGTTCTCCAGTTCTATCCATTTATGAGAAAACACCCTGATTTAATTCTTATATATGACTGAGAGAAGCTGCCTTGTGTATATGTGCCATAATTTCTTTATCCATTCATCTGTTGATAGGCATCTGGGCTGGTTCCATAACTTAGTTATTATGAATTATGCTGCTGTAAACATTGATGTGCCCATATCAGTATAGTATGTTGATTCTAGTCCTTTTGGATAAGTACCAAGGAGTGGGATAGCTGGGTCATATGGTGGTTCCATTCCTAGTGTTTTGAGGAGTCTTCCTACTGCTTTCCAAAGTGCCTGTACTAATTTGCCAGCCCACCAACGATGTCCAAGTGTACCTTGTACAAGTCCCCCTACATCCTTACCAGCAGTTATCACTATTTGTATTCTTGAGGAGTGGCCAGAGGAAAATGTAAATCCTTATATTCTGTGTGTCCTGTGACTTAACTTGCCACCAGATCATCTCTCTGCTGCTTTCTCTGGCATTGTCACACTGTTCTTTGTCATTTTATGTGAAAGGACCACACCCTCTCATATGCTTCTCATCTCTAGTCACGGAAGAGGCTCACTCTCTGTATTTTAGTAAATTTTTATTAAAATTATGAAACAAATATGGCCAACTCCTTTAAAGATTAAACATTACAAAAAGAAAACTTCACAATTTCTCCCAGTTACAATGCCACTTCATAACCATCACCAACAAGGCCACAAGTGTCTGCCCCATGGTGAGTGGGTCACCCCTTGTGGCTAGAATGTGGTCATTTTACTCAAACCAGAGACATACAGGGATTTATGAACCTCCAAAGAAACATGAGATTTTATGAATTTTTAAAATATTGGCTTATCAAAATATATGATGTTTTTCTTCATTAAATGTGATTTTTTTTTATTTTAAAAAATAACCTTCTACTGGTGCAATACACATAAGATTTGGCTAAGGAAAAAGAAAATGCCAAAGCCAAAAGAGCCCTGCCTAACTTTGCCGAGTTTCATTATTGAGTCTGTAAGTCATGTGTGCAGAACGAAGCAACTACCATAGGCTTCGTGTCCTACTAAAGTAGGTTTCCGAATGTCAGAGATAATTTGCTTTTTCATTGATGGTACAGAGGCACAAGGCACAGTTCGGAGTTGTGGCTGTGACATTAAGATGTCTTGATCTTCTGCAAGGTGCAGGGTTTCCTTTTCTAGGACTTCCCCAGCCATCAGCAAATCAGCCCTCTGTCCAGCTCCACCCCGGGCTCCCCTGGAGCGTGGCTTTTTTGATGTATGTGCGTTGATTCTTGCATCCTCGTATTTTGACATTCTTCATTTCCAACAGCTGTGGGCTAAACACTCACAGGCACTGAGGGGTTTGGCTCTGCAAGCTGCTAGGATGCTTGCCAAAAGTTCAATGTTTTCTTATTCCGTATGTAAAGCCTTTAAAAATGCTTTTAGTTGTCTTTTGTCTTTCTTCTAACAGTCCCGTCCTTTTCAGGACATGTGTCTGTGGAATCTGAATGTTATATTGAAACATTGTTTCTCCATGGGGTTTATTTCTCTTTTTTAAAAAAATCGATTGTACACAGCTTCCAGTTCTCTTTGTAATCAATCAGGTGGGCTCTTATTGAAATGCCTGCACTCATCAAATTATCATGTCAGCAGGACATTTGCTGAGCCCCCTCAGTTTTAATTAAATAGTTTCAGAGAAGTGTTCAAACAGCAACCTTGAGCGGAAAATAGAATCAGGAATTTATATTATACCAAATACCTGGAACATGTGCTCCATGAGGGTGGTGATGTTAATTTTGTTCACTGGGGTCTCCGCCGGCAATGTCTGGCACTTCCTACTAAATACTTGTGGTGGAATGAATGAATGAGGGAACCCAATAAAAAAGAAAGATATACTTCAACCAGTCCAAGGTAGAAGTGATATAAATCCCCTTTCTTGCTTTTTCATTGCTAATGTGGGTGGACACTTTAAAGCTCATTGTGTTTGACCAGTGCTTTAAATTATCCAAATGTCGGTTTCCTTATGCATAAAACAAACACTTGATAACCTCTGAAGTCCTATCTAGCTTTGCATTAGATGTATGTCTGGCTGTGTGATGTACATCTAAGGAACGGCCTAACCCATGCACCTGCTGCCAGGCAGAACCACTGGAGAAAAACTGTTGCAAGTGGAAACTTCCAGACGCTATTTGAAGTTTGGAGGTATTGAAGAATAAATGTATAATAACCTCCAGGTAATGTGATAAGTTTAGATGCACATGTTCCCCTCCCTCTTTCCTCTCCTTCCTATCTTTTTTTTTTTTTTTAAAACCGGTCACATTTCTAGCTACATCAGGTGAATAATTGATGGGTCCTGTGAATAAAATGGATTTGAAACAAAGAAATTAGGTATTTGTGTTTTTTTCCACACTTAAAGTACAATACTTTCTGAATGACTGTATAAAGAAAATGTGGGACACACACACACACACACACACACACACAGAATTTTGTTCAGAGAGAAAAATGAAATTATGTCATTTCCAGAAAAATGGGTGGAACTTGAGTTGAGTGAAATAAGCCAAACTCAGAAGGTCAAAAGTCATATGTTTTCTCTCACATGTGGAAGCGAGAAAGGAAAAAGGAAATGAAAGAGGGGGATCTCATGAAAATGAAAGGGAGATCAGTAGAGTGGAGGAAAGGGACCGGGAGATGGAGGAGGGAAGGAGAAACACCAGGGAATGATATTGGCCAAATTATTTTGTTATATTATGTGTACGCACAGATATTTAACAACAAATTCCACCATTATGCACAACTATAATAAACCAATAAAAATGTGAAAATATTTTTAAAGATAGAGCAAAAAAAAAGTCTGATACTTTCCTTGTGTCTTTTAATGGGGGATACTTGAGCACACAGTTTCAGGGGTGAGCTAGAATTTTGTTAGTCAATATCAAGTCAGTTGTAATTACTAAAGCAATGCTCTAAAAGGAGACCCTCATCATTATACAAAATACATTGTATGAAGATGTGAATTTGGTGTCAATATACCTTATATATAATCAGAGATGTGATAAATTATGGTATAATGGTGTATTAAGGATTGTAATGCAAGAATAAATTAATTTTAAAAAATATATACTGGAAAAATGAATACATTTTAAAACAATTTACTGAATTTAATCACCTTTTCTAAGTAGCTGGACATGTTCAGGAATTAATTTATTTTGTCTATTTTAAATGATTCTTTGCTTGCCCAGATTATTCTGTTTTTTTAATGATTCTCATCTTTAATGGTTTAGGGGGGGTGCTTGGATATTTCAAGTCATTTTTCTCAGTGAGTCCTTTTCTTTCTCTCTTCTTTTTCTTCTTCTTCTTTTTCTGGGGGGGGGGTTGTTTTGTTTTGTTTGTTTGTTTGAGATGGGGTCTTGCTGTATCCTCCAGGCTGGCCTTGAACTTTCCTCAGCCTTCTGAGTTGTGGAATTACAGGTGCACTCCTGCACCCAGCTCACTAACTTCTTCCTTTATTCACTTAAAGAAAAAATGTGCAAAGCAATGCATCTCTTGACCCCATGATAAGATTTCTTTACAGCAAGGGGTGTGTGTGTGTGTGTGTGTGTGTGTGTGTGTGTGTGTGTGTGTGTGTGCCCGCGCACGCATGCCTGTCTATTTGTGTAATTGATTGTCTAAAGGTTATATGCCTAGCTCAGGGTGCTAGCCTGGTTGGTGTGCTTGCAGGGAGACGTAGAGGGGGCTGCAGAGACCTATCCACGTCATACACATGGATGCATCTCTGAGAAGAGGAGGGGTGTGCAGAGGTGCAGGCCCGTGGCTCCTCATCAAACAAGGGCAAATATGTCTGGCTGAGTCAGTAAGTACGTGTGTGTTTTACTTTATAATTCAGGGATACTTTAATTTTTAAACAGTTTCCTTTACTTTGTTTAATGGCGATTAAAAAAGAATCAAGAAATAGGATGAACAATACAGAAAATGAAAGAAAAGGCCAGCAAGGACGCGTGCCAGTGGTTGGAGGCACCTCTGGCGCACGGTGGCGCAGAGGAAGGTGCTGTGATGGAGAGTCTTCTAAGGCACCGCCACTGGCGGGAGCCTCAGTCCCCCCCATTCCTCGTTCTCCCCATTTATCCTGCCCAATTCCTCCCTCCCTCCTTTCCTTTCTACTTTTACCCCCTTTTAATTTCCTTACTCCTTTCTTTCCACAACCCTGTCCCCACTATTGCCTAGGATGTGCCAGTCATTCTGCATACAGTGGTTTCAACACAGCCATGAACACACACACACACACACACACACACACACAACACATCAGTCCTCTGTTTGGGGTGGATGAAGACAAGGCAAATAACCACGTGGACCCACGAAATGGCACACTCTGAGGATGCCAAATCAGAGGTGAGAGGGAGGATCTGAGGGAGTAACACGTCAGACTTTGGTAAGCACAGACAGACTTCTCTCAGGAAATAAAATACCTACATTGAGAATCGAAGCATGAGTAGAAGTTATCCAGGAGCAAGGTGTGTGTGTGTGTGTGTGTCTGTGTGTGTGTGTGTCTGTCTCTGTGTGTGTGTGTGTGTGTGCCTGTCTGTGTGTGTGCCTGTCTGTGTGTGTGTGCCTGTCTCTGTGTGTGTGTGTGTGTGTGTGTATGTGCCTGTCTGTGTGTGTGTGTGTGTGTGTGTGTGTGTGTGTGCCTGTCTGTCTGAGGGGCAGAGAAGGCGTTGAGTCCGGGCAGAATGAGCAGCCTATTGAAGGCTCTGAGATGAAAACCATTTGATATGTTAGAGAAGCTGAAAGGCCAGAGCAGCTGGAGTGTCCAGTAAGAGAGAAGCAGGGCTGGGGGGGGGGCCTTCCAAGCAGAGCCCCATGGTCTGGGTCACCATCTGTGTCCCCATCTGTGTCATCATCTAGAACATCCACCGGAGTCCTCTGACGTGCACAGAGTCCCAGGTTAACATGAGCTGGGTCTCCATGAGATTTTAATAGTTTAAGAAGACTTTCTGACCACTCTATAGAGAATGAGTGGGTTGCGTTTCCCTGAGCTGAGGAAAGTCACGATGCCCGTGGCCACAGCTGGCCTCAGAGCCCAGCGGTAGGAGTTGACCATCCAGGTTTGAATCTGGGCCTACGTGTTACAAGCTGTGTGGTCTTGGGAAAGTCAATAGGCCTTTCTGTGGCTTCACTTCTTCCTTTGTGGGAGGAGCATGGTCAGAGCATCCCTCTGGGGGCCCTTGTGAGGATTAGCCGAGCTTGCCTGTCCTCTAGGTGCTCAGCCAACATCAGCCATCATTATTATATTTTCCTGAACATTGCTCTTGGAAGACAAGTTTGCAGAGGGTAAAATTAAATAAAACTGTGTAAATGGAATGGAATTTTAGATGTTTTCTAGGAAAAAAAAATGCCCTGGGGATATTTTTTTAATAAAGCAAACAAACAAAACACCCTGTTACCTTTCTAGTTGGAAAACAACTTCTCATGTACAAGGTGGCTTGGGGCAGGGGACCCTCGTCGTGTCTCTTAAAGAGTCATCTCAGCACAGCAAAACAGTTTTTTTCTGCCTACTTGAATTCAACCCAGCAAACCTCACAATATCTCCTGCCTGCAAAGTACTGGTGTCAGCTTAGGTGGTTTTGGCTGCAAGAAACAGGAAACTCCTGCTCAACCAGTTGAAGCCATGAGGCTCTCTATTATTTTGCATGGTAGGAGATTCCAAGGCAGGACAGTCTGGGCTCTGGATTCACCTCTCTGGAGTCCCCCTGGCTGTGTCCTGCCTGGTGATGTGTACCTCTGAGGCTGTCAAGGTGGCCGCTTTCTCCCCCTGTGTCTCATCCAGAGGCAGCACCCCTCAGAAGCAGAGGAACACCTCTTCCTTGTGTCTCTTCTGAAAAACAAAGAGGATGTTCCCTGAAGACTCTGTATATGTCTTATTGGCTATAAAATCCACCTGTTACGTATGGGCCCTTTAGTTGACTGCTGGAACCAGTCATATTGAGGCTCCTCCTTGGAAGCTCCAAGGGGACTTGAGAAGGTAGGGCAGCAAGGGGATCTGCTATGGGGAATCCAGCCATGGCCTCAAAGCCTCACACTTCAGGAGGGACACTCACAGAGAACTTGAACATCAACCAGAATGTGATCGTTGCTACAGTAGAGTTTTGATGGAAGGATATGGGAATGTGAAGAAAAGGATTGAATTTTTTTTTTCCTAGCTCATATCAGAGCTGGTGACATCTGACCAGCTCCTTGAAAATTTTAGTAAGAATTAGCTGAAATATAACTTTCTTTGTAATATATATGTGTATGTATACATTTTAAGTATGTTCCTGAAACCAAACTTGATTTTGTTCCCATTTTGTAAATTTATTTTTAAAACTAGTAAAGCACACATCACTCAAAGCTCACCATCTTAAACATTTTTAAATGTACAGTTCAGTAATGGTCAATGTATTCACATGGTTGCATAATCTATCTTTGAACTTTTTGATCATGCAAAACTGAAACCCTATATCCATTAGACACTTCATATTTTCTCCTCTCTCAAGACCCTGGCAAAAAGCATTCTACGTTCTGTCTGTATGGATTTGACTGCTCTCGGTATATCACTCGTATAGTCAGAATCATGCAGTGTTTACTTTTTCCCTTCCATGACTGGTTTATTTCACTCAGCGAATGTTCTTCAGTTTCATTCATGTTATAGCATGGGTCAGAATTTCATTCTTCAGTTGAAGAAGACCTTAGGAGATAGAAAGATTTTCATGTTCTTGGGTAGGCAGAATTAATATTGTCAAAATGGCCATGCTACCAAAAGTGCTGTACAGATTCACTGAGATTCCCATCAAAATTCCAATGACATTCTTCCCAGAACTAGAAAAGGACGTTATGAAATTCATTTGAAAAACGAAGAGAACTAGAATAGCCAAAACAATTCTTAGTGAGTAAATAAAAGCAGGAGGCATCACAATAGCAGACTTTAAATTATTCCACAGAGCTATAGTAACAAAAACAGCATGGTACTGGCATCAAAACAGGCATGAAGACCAAAAGAATAGAAAAGAAGACACAGAGACAAACCCACATAAACACAGTTATCTGATACTAGACAAAGGTGCCCAAAACATATATTAGAAAAAATTTAGCCTTTTAAACACATGGTGCTGGGGAAACTGGAAGTTCTTACATAGTAAAATGAATTTCAACCCCTATCTATAACCCTGTGCAAAAGTTAGCTCAATGGAAGATCTAGGAATTCAACCAGCAACCCTACAACTGCTAGAAGAAGATGTGGGTCCAACACTCCAATATGTCGGCACAGTGACCCATTCCTTAACAAGGCTCCTGAAGCACAAGGAATAAAATGAAAAATCATTAAGTGGGATGGCATCAAATTATAAAGCTTCTGCAAAGCAAAGGAAACAGTTAAGAGTGTGAAGAGTGAGCCCATAGAATGGAAGAAAAATCTTTGCCACCTGCACCTCAGATAGATACATAAAGAACTAAAAAACTTAGCCCCCCCCCACCAAAAAAAAAAACCAATTAATAAATGGGCAAAAGAACTACACAGACACTTCTCAAAAGAAGACATACAAATGGTCAACAAATATATGAAAAAATGTTCGATATCTTTAGCAATAAGGAAAATGAAATTAAAACTACACTGACATTTCATTTCACTTCAGTCAGAATGGCAATTACCAAGAATTCAAATAACATGTGCTGGTGAGGATGCTGGGGGAAAGTACACTCATATGTTGTTGGTAGGACTGTAAATTGGTGCAGCCACTCTGGAAAGTGGCAAAAACTAGGGACGGAACCACCATATGACCCAGATATCCTACTCCTTGGTATAAGATTTTAAATCAGTGTACTACAATGATGTAGCCACATCAATGTTTATACAGCTCAATTCACAATGGCTAAGCTATGCAACCAAACTAGGTGCCCTTCAACAGATAAATGAGTAAAGAAAATGTGATATGTATACACAATTGAGTATTACTTGGCCATAAACATGGTAACGGATGGAACTAGAAAACATCATGCTAAGTGAAATAAGCCAGTCCCATAAGTCAAAGGTCAAATGTTTGATATGTGAAAGCTAATCCAAAATAAGGGGAGGGGGAATATAAAAAGAAAAGAGAAGAAAGATCAGTGGAGTAAACATAGGGGATTGAAGGGGAGGAAGGAGGGATGGGATGAGGAGAGAACATTGGAATGAATCTGGCATGACTTTCCTAGGTATATCTATGAATACACCACAGTGAACCTCACCATCATGTATACCCACAATTTTTAAAAACTATACTAACTAGCAGAGAGAGCACTAGAGCAGAGGGAAGGGAACAGGGGGAGGAAAGAGGTGAAAGGAGGGAAGATACTGGGGACTGAATCAGAGTACATTGTGTTTCGTGTTTTTATAAGTTTTTCTAAATGAATCCTAACGTTATATATAACTAAAAAGAACCAATAAAAAAGGAATTTCATTCTCTGCTTCAGCTGAATAGTGATCCAATGTCTGTGCACAGTTGGTCCGCATCCACAGATTCAACCAACCACAGATCAAAAATATTCAGAAACAAATTGCATCTGCACCGAAGATGTACAGAATTCTTTCTTGTCATCATTCTTTAAACAATACAGTATGACAGCCATTTACATAGCTTCAGCACTGTATGAGGTATGACGGGCGACTGAGGATTTAAGGCCTATGGGGAGGTGTATATAGGTTATATTCAAGCACTCGTCATTTTATATAAGACACTTGAGAGTCCTTGGATTTTGGTAGGCTCTCCCCCTGCAACCCTGGGAAATGACCGTGTGCTGTATTTTGTTTATCCACTCCTCCATCTGTGTTAATAACTGGGTAGCTTTCTCCTTCTGACTATTGGGATACTGCTGCAGGGAACGTGATGTGTAAATATCTCTTCAAGACTCTGCACTCCAGTTTTTCGGGGGCTATTTGCCCCAAAGAGGAAGTATCAGGCTTCATTTTTAAATCTCCTCCTGGATAAGCAAGAATTGAAGGTAGAGGTTCTATGGTACATGTTTGGAGCTTTGCTGCTCCGTGTGGACCCCAGAGCAGCAGTTGTATTAGCAGATCTGGAGGCTGGTGAGACACTGGCGCCCCAGCCCCTCTGTCCCTGCCTACTGACAGGATCAGTGGCTGCAGGTCTTAGGGAGTCACTAGGTGATCCAAATGCACAGGAAGATTTGCAAAGCCTGGGAAGCCGTGCCTGGAAGTGCACATGCTCTCCTTCCAGGAGGCCACTCCCGGGCCTAACTTGCTGCCTTAGGCTCTACCTTCATTCAAAAATTTCATTTTCTTTCCCCTTTGTGCTACATAAGAATCATTTGTTTTCAGAGACTCAATTAGGAGTTGATATTTAACATTGAGGCTGCAAAGAGCATTGTTTTCCTTTCTTGACCCCATTTGCTCTTTCATCTCTTCTAAAAGAGGCAGGAATTAGAAAAGAAGACCCAAGTTGAAGTAACTGTTAATTAGGTCCCATCTTGAAGATGATTAGTTTAATACAGCAACAAAACAAACAAACAAAAAGAGCATATTTTAGTTTTGGTTGCGAAGGGTCAACAGAGGAAAACACAAGTATGTGAAAGGAATTGCTAAGTGACTGATAAATAGGCTTAAGTTACTGAAACTGGCACCCAGCACAAGTCCAACAGTATGTTTTGCATCATCTAAATTTCTAAATACCTGGAGTATATTTGTAAACATGGCAATCTAACATGTTATTGAACAGCACATTCATATTCAAATTAGCATAAAGGAGGATTTAACAGCTGATTGCACAGTGTGAATGATAGTAACTAATTGTCAAGTAGGAAAGTTGCACAGATAATGGTACCAACGTGATCCGCACGCGGGGATATGACTTACAGTAGCAAATCTGTGAATTTTCAGCTTGCTGCCCAAGTCCCTGTACATAAAAGAACGATCCTGGATTAGCGCAATGTGGGCGAAATGGGCAATCAGAAAGGAAGAGAAGGGAGAATTGGAGCTAGGTTTGCGGGGTGGTAGGAAACTTTTCTTTCCCTCCATGCAAGCCTTCACCTCTTTTATAACAGTCATCAATGGGCTCCCTGGCCATTCAGCGCTGTACCTCTTATGGGAAGCAATTGTTCAGAGGTGTGGCTCATTTCAGCCATTAATCTGCACTGAATGGTGGCTGTGTTACCCATTTTGTCTTTGCTGGGAGCCTGCAGGCAGCTGGTCAGTGGAAAGTAACAATGACTGTGGGAGGAGAATGGGGCAAAGCTTTGCTGCAGATGCTGTGTCCCCAACATTGACCTTGGTCATTCCCTCCCAGGGCGCTTGGCCCTTCACAGCAGGAGCCTGGCTCTCCCAACCACTGCCATGGTGGGTGAGTGACAGCTACCTGCAGGATTTGTCCTCTCCTGGTAACACTGAGACCGGGCGGGCAAGCAGGCAGAACGAGGAGTGGAAACTGAGGCAACGTGGACAAGGATGCGGAAGGAAGAAAATGATTCAGGGTGGCTATACGAGTAATCGGAAGTAAAAATTGCAGTCAGTGTTCACTGCTGGCATTTCGGTACACCTGAGGCTGGAGAAGTCTTAGTGAGCAGCAGGTTTCTCTTTACTCTGTATTTGGGAAGACTGTGCCTGGGACATTGCTGTTATGGTTTTGATATGAGGTGTCCCCCAAAAGCTCACGTGAGAGACAATGCAAGAAAAGTTTAGAGATGAAATGACTGGGTTATAAAAGGTCGGAGCTAATCAGTGTATCAATGCCATTAACTTGGTGGTCACTGTAAGCAGAGTGTTGGGTGTATGTTTTATAAGATGAACTTAGCTCTCTCTGCTTCTTGGTTGATACCTGGAGCTGTTTCCCTCCGCCACACCCTTCCACCATGATGTTCAGCCTCACCTTGAGCCTCTGAGGATTGTGAGCCAGCTGTGTATGTACTGAGGCCTCTGAAACCGTGCACCCCATAAACTTTTCCTCTTCTAAAGTTGTTCTTGTCAGGTCTTTTGGTCACAGCAGTGAAGAAGCTGACCAGAACAATTGCTATTTGGATGCCGTTGCTCAAAACTCCTCCAGAACAACAGACCTCTTCATGCAGTCACCAGGGCAGGTGCCTGGCTGTCCCAGGGACTGGCACTCCCCAGTCACACCGTGGGAGTTGAAACTGTGTACCCTCCGCCAGCTCCCACTCTGAAGGAACATCTGTGTTCTCTATTCTTGCACAGTTGGTGGGTCACCTGGTCAGGGCTCCTGATTTTGCTCTCCCACATTTAACTTGGTGTGTCCTGTGTGGCTTCAACATGCCCCGTTCTGGGCAGGGCACCAGCAGAACTTACACTTTTCCCACCTTTATATGCGTTGGCTTCCCTCCCCTAGTCAGAGTTGCAAGTATCCAAAATAAACTTTAGTGGTGTAAGGAAGAGGCAGGTGGCAGAAAAGAGGGTTCCTGAGGGATTCTGGGGATTCATCCTCTTTTCCTCAATTTCAGGTGACACATTTCATAGACCATATTGGTTCCTGGATTATGAAATGATAACTCTTAGTGCCAGGATAAAAAAGTTCCCATTTTAGGATCCTTGTGTCAATGGAAAGTAGATAAAGACACGTATTGCTACCAGGAGTGGACATTCGGGTTCCCTAGCATTCACTTGGGTAGTGACTGTAGGATTTGGTGCAGGTCTGGCTTTTATGATTTAAATAGAATTTGTTTTTGCTGCGGGTTTTCAAATGATCACTGTTACACAGAAAATGTCTACTCTCTACACATTTTGGGGCATAGTAAATTCTATTCAGTTCTACTTTTGTTTTTATGAGGAAGAATAAAAATAGGCAGATGTACCATGTTTGTGTATTAGAAGATTGAGAATGTTAACATACCAGCTTTCCTAAAATATAAATATATAGAGATTTAACACAATCCCAACCCAAATCCCAGAAGGGACTTTTGTAAAAATGGAAATGCTGATTCTGAAATGGACGTGCAAAGATCTAAAGCAGTCAAAATGCCACAAGAAGAAGCAAAGAGCCCAGGAAAGGTCTTAGACAATTTGGCATCATTTTGGGGTAAAAATGTTGGATGATTCTAGACTACGTGTTGATCAACACGTTGATCAACACTAATCCTGGGAGCCTGGAATTAGTAACTGTCTTCAAGGTGAAGGGGTAAAGGAGGTGGCAGTTCCCAGCAGCCCTTGGTGTCCCCAGGGTAGACGCAAAGTCTGTGTTCATTCAGGTGAACAAAAATCAATGCTCTGAAAAATCCTAGGGTTGGGAGCAGACCAGGGAGCACACACGTGGACCTGCAGGGCATCCGGCTCCTGTGACTTCAGGACGAAGACCACGTGCTGCAGGTGCTGGGTCAGGATGAAGAAGAAACCTGCCTGTCTCCTAGTGACACAGTCAGTTTGTCACCCTCGGATCTTGGGGTTCCAGAAGAAGACTCAGCCTTCCACTTGCTGGAGCCGTAGTCAAGACTTTGGCCTCTTATTGCCAAGTGCATTCCTTATTAAAAAGGCTTCTTTCAGAAATAGATTGACAGGTAGATATCCTGCATTATTTATTTCAAAACAAGCATTAAAGATGGAAGACAGCTATCCTATTTCTAATTCTTCAATGCTCCTGTGCCCAGGCCTTCTGCCAGGCACTGTTTGGAGCAGCACAGTATCTTTGCAGCTCATTGATGTGAGAGGCTTGGCCGCGTGGCTCGTGCTGTGCAGTGGAAAAGCTGCTGGATGTAGTTAAGCAGGGGCTCTCGGGGTGGTCATGGAGTGGGGCTTCCGTCACCCTGAGAATGTGCTCCTTGGAGCTGCAGGTCCTGGAGTGATGAGAGGCCCCAGGAAGAGACCTCAAACCATCCTGCAGCTCAGAGCCCAGCCCAGCTGCCTCTCCCTGTGGAAGTCCACTCAGCTGAGCCCAGCCTAGATCAGCCCCATGGCAGACAACCCAAAACATACCCCAGGCATGGGAGTGGCAGCTGGTAAGCCACCAAGCTTGGGGAAGTGCTTTGTTTTGCCGTACTATTGTGACTGATCAAATCATATTAAAACTACAGTTTTGTGGCTTAGTATTTCAGTTAGCAAGATGTGGCAAATATCAACGTGCTTCTGCAACTTGACTTTTAAAAGCTGCATAGTGTGGAATTCCATGGTATGGACTGTCCAATTCCTGCAATTAATTCCATAAAATTAGATGGTCAGGCATTTTCAGGGTTTTGATGATTCAAATAAACTGTGTGAGTTTGTTCATATAAATGTTTGTGCATGTTTCTTACCCTTTCCCCAGAATGTACCTCTGAAGAACAAATTCCTAAAAGTAGAATTACTTAATCAAAACACATGCACATTAAAAAAAAAAGCTTGTGATATATATTAACAAATGTCCCTGCAGAAAGATGGAAACAGTTCCTATTTTGACCAGCAGAGAAGTTCTCACTTCCCTGAATCTTTCCAGATTAGAGAGTATCATGTTTGTTATTTTTTTGCCCAGTTATGGTAGATGGAGTACAGTGACTTTTTATTTGTTAGTATTTTATGTGCTTTTTCAATTAAAGAAAGGTTAAATATGGAAACATGTGAAAAGAATCAATAACACATGGACTTATGATATTTGCATTTTTGTAGGACCTAAGTTTTTTATAGGCTAGGCACTCAAATGTAGTTAGAGACATTCAATCTACTTTTCTCTAATGTAAATAAACTTGCTCTGGAGCTCCTGTTCTAACGTGTTGGAAGGCAATACTTAAATGGTCAATTATGATGCTTATGTTTCCCTCAAAATTCACTGTGGAGTAGCTTTGACCCCCAACCACACACCCAGGGTGACTATTTGAAGTAAAAAAGTAACTGAGGTTCATGAGGTCGTGGGGGTGGGGCCCTGGTACAACAGAGTTAGTGCCCAAGCGCCCCTTGGCTCCAGTGCGGCTGCCTACTTCTTCCTGACCTCTTGCCTGTCCCGTGGCTCCAGGACTCAGCAGGATACGGGTGTCAGCGCCTCCTCGTGGGTGCTTCTCTCACAGCCCTGGAATTCTTTCCAAGTTCCTCTCCGGGGCCCTGGAAGGACTTCCTTCTTCCTGTAGGCTGGGGCCTTCCTTCACGTCTCATCCCACCTTCTTTGAGCTACTCTATGGTCAGTCCTCCAGATTGAGTTCCTCATGCATAAAATGCAACTTTGGGAATTCAAGAAATCCATTTTCTTTGTCTTGTGGAAACATGACTTTCAAGATTTTTGTCTTCTCTTTCCCCAAACTACTCACCTTAAAAAGTTTGGTTTGAAGCATTCAGTTAATTGATGGCTTGTCTCTCCTGGGCAGTGCCAATCCTCTTCCCAATGAATCCTCAGCCCTTAGGTGGAGGGTTACTCAGCAACTAGGAACAAATTGTGCTTTAATAGTTATAAAAATTCAGTCCCCAAACACCAATGTCTGGTGTGCATGTTTGTACAACACAAAAACATTTTTTACGAATGCATTTTCTTCAGGAAGTTCGGTATTCCAAAATATATTCACATGAGCTTGTTTCTCCATGATGTTTTCCTTTAATTCTGAGGCCATGTCCTGGCATGACTGCATGGTTCCTACCCACAAAACTGAAAGGTTCTAGGACAGAGTTAATTTGAGGTGTTAAAAAAGATTGTCTGTGAAACAGATTTGGAAGTTACAATTTAGTGCATCTGAAATGTGTCAGTCAGCTTCACATCATGTAACAAATACCTGAGATTAAGCAACTTAAAAAGATAAAAGGTTCATCTTGCTCCATAGTGTTGGAAGTTTTAGTCCATTGGCACAATTGTTTGGGGCCTATGGAAAAGCAGCACTTCATGGCAGGAATATGTGGCACTGCATAACTGCTCACCTCATGGCCAGAGAGCCAGTGAGCGAGAGGCAGCTGGGGTCCTGTGATACTCTTGGAGGACACATCCCCAATGACCTAAAGACCTCCCATTAAGCCCCACCTATTAAAGTTTCCACCACCTCCCAATAACATGTGGGCTTTTGGGAGATATTTGAGATCCAAGCTCCAGCATGAATGAAGGAACAACATAAAGTCACAATAGGAAAAAGATCACCTTTGGTGGCAGAGGCGGCTATAGGAATTGGTCAAGTGATAAGCAGGTAAGGCACAAGTGGAAGAGATGGGCATTCTCCTCCACAGGGGGCAGATATGATTTTTGTCCCTCAGAGGAACATCTGGCAAAGGATGAAGTCCTTTTTGTTTGTCACCATAAGAAGGCTACTACTGGTATCTAATGGGTAGAGGTCTGGGATTCCACTAAACATCCTACAGTTCACAGAGCAGCCTCTCATCAGCCTCAGAATGTCAATCGTGCTGAGGTTGAACAAATCCATTTTAAAGTAATGAAATTCTTGATTTTAGGTCATAGTGCTGCCAATTCCAAAGAATGCATTTCCCAGCCTGCTTTGTAATCTGGTGTGACCTTGTGACTGTCAGGTCAGCTAACGTGGTAACTTGACTTTCTGGAGCTGTCCCAAAAGGGAGGAAGCATGCCCTTCTCCTGACCTTTTCCCTCTCCTCATGGCTGAAATGTGATCCTGTTGGCTGGAGTTCTGGCAGCCATCTTGGGACAATGGGATGACTTCAGGGACCTCCAAAGTGGAGCAATGAGGAAGAGGAGTCCCTGACACTGTGTGGCACCTCCTGCTCTAAACTGTTCACCTTTGAACCCCTTCAGCGCCCCATCTCATTTAATCCCCTTTGTTTGAGGTTTGTTTCTGTGACTTACAACTGAATTTAACTTTAATTATTACAATGTCTGACTTCTGTGCTCTAGAATGTTCTATTTACTGAGACCTACTGTGCCACATTGGGTTGCAGCTATATTCTTGAAGCAGCTGAACTCAGCAAGGGCAAAGGAGATCAGGAAAAAGGGGGAGGGAAGAAGAAAAGCGCTGGTGGGGAGGGGCTAGGAGCCAGAAGCAGGTTGGCCTCAGGCTTCACCTTTGTTGACAGCTTGCTCAGGGTTGGCCTGGCGACCCCCGTCCAGGCTTCACCAACTGTGCTGTCTGCAGCCCTGTCCTCAGCCACCCCACAGCTCTGCTCCTATCTCCACCCAAGGGGATCAGCGTGCTGATGACTTGAGCCCTGCTCACAGGCACTGGGGCCAGTACAGCGGCCATGGCTCTTGTTGATGGTCAGCATCTCAGGTGAAGAGAGCTAAGTCCGCCTCGTAGCTTTTGCTACTAGGTATAATCAATTTTGAAAATCTATGATCAATTACAAGTTCAAATACGGATAAAAATTAGTGTCCTATACCTCAGTGGACTGAGAGAAGGACAATTTATATCTAACTCCTTCCTGGCCTTCAATTGTGTCCCTGTCCTCAATTCCCTGAGGCCTCAGTCCCCGTGGGCTAGTCTTGAACACCCCCTAGCCCTGTGGCAACACCCCCCTCCTGGGCCTTGGCCAGCACCCACCCTTCCTTCCTCTCCATCTTTCTATCCTCCCTGCTGGGTCATATTTTTTCGTTCCTTTAAAATTCTGCGTTTGCGAGGTGATCAGAGCTCAGGCACTAATAATTTCCGGTGGGTTGAAGTGTTGGTGTTTTTGTTTCCTGGAGCTGATATCAGGAAGTCCTGGAAGTGGGATGACGTAAACAATGGCCATTTATGATCTCACAGCTCTGGAGGCCAGAAGTCCAAGATTACGGTGTCAACAGAGAGGGCTCCTTCTGAGGACTCTGAGGAGGGAACTGTCCCGGGAGCCCGCAGCCTCTGGTGGTCTGCCATCAACCTTGGGTGTTCTCAGGCTGCAGATGCATTCATTGCTGCATCCTCCTCCTTCACAGGGCACCCTCCTATGTATCTTTTCACTTCGCATCCTCTGTCCAAATCTCCCCTTTCTGTAAGGACACCCGTCGTATTGGATTAGGCCTCACCCTAGTCACCTCATTTTAACTCGATTGCCTCTGTAAAGGTCCTCTGTTCAAATAAGGGCAAAGTCAGAGGAACCAGGGCTTAGGACTCTCACACAGCTCTGGAGAGGACAATTCAACCAAGTGGCACAGCTGCAATTTTTTAAAAAAATTTTTTTAAAGATGTTGATGGACTTTTATTTTGTTCATTTGTTTATATGTGGTGCTGAGGATCGAACCCAGGGCCTCACATATGCTAGGCAAGTACTCTACCACTGAGCCACAACCCCAGCCCAGCACATCTGCTTTTTAACAGAGCCTCAAAGACATGCACACACAGTCACTGGGACCATTGAAAGAATCAGAGGCATCTGATGAGGAGAATCCACCTTCCCCATCATCCCTCCAGGCTCAAGATGTGCGGCCCTTTCTCACCCTGCATGGGAAGCTGCCATTTCTGCATCTCATGGGACAAGGCCAGACCCAAACTCCCGTGAAACCTAGCGATTCCTCCACCTCTGCAGAAACCTCGTGGAAATGGTGCTGAATGATGGCTTTTCAAGCATCTTCTTGAAGCAGGTTGGGTTTGTCTAGGGAGCAGCCTGTGGGCCTAGGGCAATGACTATTTTTTTTCAACCAGAGGAAAAAAACTAAATAAAATTCAACAACATAGAAAATGTTCCAGAAACCAGACCAGCACACCCTAATCAGGAGTGTCCTGTGCATCTTCTTAGAGATGCTTCGTGGTGTCGTTAATCCCAGTTTTAATTTCTAGCCTTATTAAAGACTTAAGGCTTTATCTCCGTTTCTTACCCCTGGAAAAGCAGATGCACGTAATGATCTTTATTTCTGTCATTTTCCCAGTGGTCATAGTGTCTGTGCTGCTAATCTTTTTTATTTCCACGTGGATTAATGAGGGCCGTGTGGCTCTTCCTTTGTCCCTCCTCCCATGAGTCCTGGGGACAAGCATCTGGGGGATTCAGCATTGATTCTCAGAGCTAGATTTTTGCCATGTACATCAATGCTGCGGTGGAGGGGGGTGAACCCTGGGCCCCAGCTTTACTGAAATGGGCTGGAACAGAATCCAGCATAGGTCATTGAATAGCCCCCCATTTATCTGCATTTATGTTCCACCCATGGAACTTGTCAGTAAGGCTCTGCCAACTGCAAGCTCATAGAAAAATAGGGAAAGAGGAGCAATCATAGTGGAGTCCTGGGGCCAAAAATGATCTTAGAGATCATCTAATCCAGCCTTAGTTAAACAAAACAAAGCAGAACAAAACAAAACACCCGAGGGGTTATGGGCATCTCTAAAGGGCACACAGTGAGTTCACAGAAGATGCACTCTTAGAAATGTGCCATTGATGTAGCCTGATTACCTATTTGCAACCAAGGGTGAATATTTGTTTTTTATCTGCTTTAAGGACATGGGCACGGTTAAGGGATAAAAATGTCTGATTTCCACCACAGGCATGTTCTCACAGGATGAGGGGCAGCTGTCTTGATGAGTATACTAGGCTAACATCAATATCATTTTTCTTCCCCACCAAAAAATTCTCTTTGAGGGAGAAAAGAAGTAGAAATGATCTATGACTTTTTTTTTTTTCCCTTAAAGTGAACTTGGAGCAATTGAACAGGGATGTGGAGAAAGAATTACTTTTGAAGTATGCCATTAGTAAGGGGTAAGGCATATGCACACTTTGGAAATGAAAAGATATAAGAATTTTTTTAAAGGTTGTGCCATTTTGATCTTTATTTATCTACAGGCGGTACCAAGAGTCGAACCCTGTGCTTCACACATGCTAGGCAAGCACTCTACCACGGAGCTACGACACCAGCCCAAAAATGTTCTAAGAGTTCTCTTTCAGTTATTCTTGATGCACTGGCTACAAAATAAGAACTTAGATCACTCTTGCACTGTTCTTGTTCCCCAAGCTGGTGAGGGCTGGGGTGTTGTCATGGTCCGTGGGCACCATGGAGCCTCTAGGAGACGGTGGGTGTTTGCCTGGGGTGGAGCTGGTGTCCACAGCACGGAATTTTTCAAAGGACAGTGGTGATAGGGAAGCTAGCATTCCACAAATAGGAAAAGAGCGGGAGACAGGAAACACAAATTAGGGGACAGGGTTAGGAAGAGAGCGCTCTACAAGTAGGGAGAGAGTTTGGTCCAGCCTAGGGCAACTCAGAGATCACACCTTGGTTTGTTGGTTTGTCTCCTCTGCGAAGAGTAGGAGGGTCCATGATGGGGTAAAGGAGAGTGGAAACGCAGGCTGGGAGCCACCATGGAGAGGGAAGCAGAAGCTCAGGAGTGTGGCGTGATGTGTGTTTTGAAACAGCTGTGATAACTCAGCCTCCCAGATCTTCATTTTGGCTGACAGTTTGGCTGCACTAGAGCATGGCCGTCAAAAACTTGATGTCGGCTTCAGATAAACTGGGTTCTAATTGCGTTCCACTCTCTGGCACGCGTGTGGCCATGGACAAACCACTTAACTTCTTTAAACTTCAACTTCTTCAACTGTAAAAGGGAGCGAGTTGCATGCAACTTGCAGAGTGGTAGGATATCCTGTGATGATGGATGGGAAGCACTTTGTTCTGCACCTGGCACAAAATTGATGGTGATTATCACTAATTACTTCCAGTAAGAACAAATATTCTTTAAGATGGTATTAAAGCAAATGTAATAATTTTCACTTCATTCGTTTTTGTTTTTGTTTTTCCCAAAGATTGTCATTACGAATTTTATTGGCCGGCTATTTGCCCTCCCATGGGAATTAGGGGTATCACCTTTCCTCCTTCAGCTGATATAAAATAAGGTTCTCACCTACCCACCTCCCCTCCCCCCCGGAAGTTGGGGTGGAGCCCTGGACTTTTGTTCTCCTGCCAGATCCAGAGGAATTCTCTCTAGATGGCAGATTCATACACACTGCAGTCCACTTCTTGGAACAGTCTGGGTTCTGAACATTCTCTTCCGACAGACAACGCAGGCCAACGTGATGGCTGACGTTAAATATCCCATGACTCCAAAGAGACAGTGGAAGTCAACTGACAATACTTAGAAGAAGAGTAGCAACCATCTCACTCCCTCTGGGCAGGTCAGACAGCGACTAAAGCGTTGTGTCCAGCTTCAAAGACTCATATGACAGGGGACACAAAAGAATTGGGTCATGTTCAGAGGAGAGGAGTTGAGATGCTCAGGGGAAGAAACCTGTGAGAGACACAGGTGGGATGAAAAATGGAGAGAATAAAATATGTCAGAATACATGAGAGTATCTTTAATACATACGTGAAAGACTGTCTGCGGGAGACAGATTTGATGAGGAGCAAATAGAATCACCAGGAAAGAGATTTGGGGTTTATCATAAGGAGCTGTCCAAACATGGAATCAGATGCTTTAAAAGTGAGTTTCCTGTCCTGGAAGTGTTTAATTTGTGATTTTTTTTTTTAAATAGACCGAACAGGAGGGAGCCAGGCATGAGATGGGAGGTCTCCATGGCTCATGCGTTTCCTAGTCTCTTGCATGGATAATGGCCTCTCTCCCTGCCTCTTACCTAAGTCCACCGCCATATGCAATGGGAACTCAATCCCCCTGATTGAATGTCTTGGGGCTGCCATAGCAAAGTGCTATAAAACAGTGACGTAAAACCACAGAAATTTGTCCCCCACCGTCCTGGAGAACAGAGGTGTGGAATCAGTTGTCAGAGGGCTGTGCTCCCTCCCAAACCTCTGGGGAGGGTCCTCCCTCACCTCTCCCAGCTCCTGACAGTCCCTGGCACTTCTGGGCAGGTGTCTGTAACATTCCAATCTCTGCCTCAGTGGTCATCTTCTATTCTTATATGCACAGCAGTCATCGGTTTTAGGATCCAAGATGATGCCACTTTGAGATCCTTGGTGAGTTATATCTGAAAAGCTGCTATTTCCAAACATAGATCACCTTCTCAAGTTCTGGGTAGACATGAATTTGTGGGGGGGAGGGGATGCAATTCAACCCACTCCCACCCCATCTATTTTGGATTGTTTCTCTTTTTCTTGAGTCTGATGTAAAATGTTGATGCTGTTATTTCTTTTTTCTGATAATTTTCCAGGATCACTTGGCCAAATATAAACAATCCCTAGATTCTAAAGACTCTGTTTGGGGCTGCTGGTGTGGCTCAGTAGTACAGCACACACTCAACATGCAAAGGCTCTGGGGTCAATCCTCAGCACCTAAATAAATAAATAAATAAATAAGTAAAACCCCTAAAGTTTCTATTTGGGTTAGAATTCAATCTCAGGAGACAGTAGAAGGCTGCAAATTCAGGACCTTCTTGAGCCCACCCCAGAAAGAGGTGGAAGTGTGCGAGGATCAGATGGAGTGCCCCTGACAGGACAGACTGAGTGAGGCCTGAGGTCTGTTGGACCTACCATTAGGCAGGCAGCTGCATGGACCCTGCTCTTCAAGTGGCAGGGCGGGAGACGGGTTACTAGCCATGCACTCCTTTCCTTAATCCATGGGGGTCCCCTTCTAGGGAATGCATGTACTCCTCCTGGTTACACTTACCAATGACTGAGGAACGTCTGCGTGTGGAAAGGCTGAGGGGCCTTCCTTCCTGTGTCCCTTTTTTTTTTCCCCCCAGGATGATAGTTTCAGTTAAAAACTCTCCCCCATACTCTTCCCCAAATTCTTCCCCAAAACTCTAGCATGTGCTAGAGTTTCTGTAGCCAAGAGTCACATTTCAAAAGGCTGATTGAATTTCACGGCTTCTTAAAAGATCCACCCTTGTTTCTGAGTTTATAGGCCTCTTGCTTCTACAAAGAGCCAGATGTTTTGACACCTGTAAAGAGCCAGAATATTTCACACATTTTGGGATATCTGAGGGTCTCTGCTGCAGCTACTCAATTCTGCTGGGGTGGTTTGAGTGCAGCCACAGCAATGTGTCATCAAATGAGTGTGGCTGTTCCAATACAACTTTATTTGAATCCCATATAATTTTTGCATGTCACAGAATGTTTCATTTTTTTTTTCAACCACTAAAAAATGTAAGCTCTTAGCCAGTGGATCATCCAAAAACTAGGCAGCAAACATTAGGAGAGCTCATAAAATCTAGAAAATCATTGCCTAGTCTAGATACAGCTGTCATGGTTAATTTGAATTGTCAATTTGATTGAATTAAGAGACGCAAAAAATTAAGAGGCTTCTGGGTATGTTAGTGAGGATGAGTCTAGGAATGATTGGCATGTGGGATAGCCAATTGAAGTGGAGATCCTCCCTAAGCATGGGCAGCACTGTCCAATAGGATGGGGCTTGGATGGAATAGAATGTTGGAAGAGGGCTGGGGTTGTGGCTCAGTGGTAGAGAGTTCATCTGGCATGTGTGAGGCACTGAGTTCAATTCTCAGCACCACATCAAAATAAATAAATAAAACAAAGGTATTATGTCCATCTACAACTAAAAAACTTTTTTAAAAAAAGTTGGAAGAACAAGAAAGCAGCAGCATCATGTGCAAGCTCAATTCTCCTTGGACAGGCTCTTGGTTGCTAGTGTGATCACCTGAGGACATCAGACTCCAGCTCCTTCACTCTTCCAAAGTGACTCTGCAAGTCATTCTCCAGGGAGTTTTCAGAAGCCTTCAGTCTTGGGCTGGGGTGGAACTGTGGATCCCTTTGTTCTGGGGCTTCCACCTCTTGGACTGTGCAGCTATGGTTCCTCCAGCTCTCCAGCCTGCAGACGGCCACTGCGGACAACCCAACTTCTGGTTGTGTCAGCCAAATCTAATAAATCCCCTTTTATAATCTTACTTCCTGTTTATTCTGTTCCTCTAGAGAACCCTGACTAATACAGGAGGCAAGGACAGAACATGCCTTGGACCCAGCTACATCCAGGAACCCAGAATTAGAGAACTCCTCTGCCTCTTGTCTCCGCTTCTTCCTTCTTCACAGGTAGACCTGCAAGCTGTGGTTTACCTCATGCAGGAAACAGAATGGCTGTGGTCACATCTCACAGCTATGGCCATGGAGACTTATGGGATATTCCCTAGACCCCAGGTCTGTAATTCTTGGGGTGGGAAGAACTGGTATCCTGGAGTCAGGAACCAACCCCAGGAACAACCAATCATCTGAAGCTGGTGTGTAGGGGAGGTGGGAACATGCAGATCCAGTGGGAATTCTAAGGGTACGGTGGGATAGGTAGTTCCCAGACAGATGGGAATTGGGGTGTGCCAATCAATAGCTATTTCTCTCAGTGGTTCATGAATGTGTGTGCATCTCTCTCTCTCTCTCTCTCTCTCTCTCTCTCTCTCTCTCTCTCTCTCTGTGTGTGTGTGTGTGTGTATGTATGAGAGAGAGAGAGAGAGAGAGGGAAGAGAGAGAGAGAGAGAGAGAGAGAGAGAGAGAGAGAGAGAGAGAGAGGTGAAATGAAACATCTATGCATTATTATCAGTTGCCAGGATGTCTTCTCATGGGATCTTCAGAATAGGAGCTATCTCCATACTTAAATACCTTACCTTTTCAGGACCTGTAGGGCTGGTTAACAGCACTACCTGTAAAACAGTATTGGAGGCATGCTGGGAATATATGGCAATGCTGAATATTTTTCATCTGTGAATTTTACCATTCCTCCTCATTTGACTGAGAAGTCAATGAGCATCTTTTATAGAAACTCTTCCCATCACCCTCTGGCTTCCCATCACTCTCATTTCTCCTTGGGGGAGGTAACGCCTCTTTCAGCAAAGGTTTAATGACTTCTCAGCAGGATCAGAGCCCCGCCGAGGTCAGCACACACCCAAGGGTGTTGCTCTTCGCTCTCCCCTCGGGGACGTCAACACAGGGAACATGAGTTGGAGGCAGCTGACCAGTGGCAGAGCCTGTCTGTTAGTCCCTGGAAAGCGCAGGATTGCACAGCTTCATCAGAAGAAGAATCCCCTGTGCTCCAAGCCCTCTGCAGAGAACCTGCTGCGGGGCATCTGTGAGGCAGTTTGTGCTAATCACTTTCTAACCCTGCAGTTCTCCTCTTGGTCTTTAACAGTGGGATGATGCTTTAATTTTTTTTGGCTGAAAGGAATGCAAGAAATAAGAATATCAGGTGCTCACGGAGCTCATCCAATATGGTGCCTCTTCACAAAAATCAGCAGCAGCCTCTCAGGAGTAGGCATTTTAATAAAAGGGGGAAAACTAAACTATTAGCCAGAACGATTCATTCCAAAGCTGTAAGGTGCCAGAGGATGTGAGTTCTGTGAAGAGGAGGCACCTTGCCCTGTGGCTACTTGATGCCAACACAAGTGCAGCCCAATTTGTGAAGGGGGTAACATTTATCTTCTGGGTTTCCTTCCTCCTGTCCTGTGATATCTCTTCCCAATCTCAGCATCCTCATTCGTCCAGCAAACCCTACATGAGGGCCTGATACGTGCCAATGACTTTAGGGAACCCGGGTGGGCAGAAAGAATAATATGATTGACGGGTGTGGTGGCGCACACCTGTAATTCTAGCAACTCAAAGGAGGCTGAGGCAGGAGAACGGCAAGTTCAAAGCCAGGCTCAGCAACTTAGTAAGATTCTCAGCAATTTAGTGAGACTCTGTCTCAAACTAAAGACTAAAAAGTCCTGGGGATGTAGCTCCGTGGTAAAGTGCCCCAGAGTTTAATCACCAGTACCAAAGGAGGACAAAGACTAAAGAATAAGATGATCAAAGGGGAGATCAGATCAAAGGGATTAATCACTCAATGAGCCAATAGTTAAGATATCAGGATACTGTAAGTACTAGAAGAAGGGAAGCCAATCAGAGTGGGCTTCAGAGAGGAGGTGATATTTGCTAGAGGTTCTGGGGGATTGAAAAGCTTTTCCAGTTTTTTTTTTTTTTTTAATGAAAGGTTGCCCTAGGCAGAGGGAGTACAACTAGATGAGAAAGCATGTAAGTTTATAATTCAGTGAGAGGATCCCTGGGGTCCTTGAGGAATGATGGTCACCTGAAGCAAATCTGGAAGGTTGGATTGAAGTCAGGCTGAGCAGGGACCTTTGCACATTAATGTGCTCAAAGGTGGGAGAAAGAAGAATAATGGCAAGCATGCATTGGAAAAGCGATGGTGACCATACAAGTAATAATCACCATTTTCTGATGTTCTATCCATTAGTTTCATAGATTTTTGAAGAATTGGGAAGGGGAAAGAGCATCATATCCATCCACCCATCCATCCATTCATCTTTTTGATCCTTAATCATCTCTCAACTCATGAAAGACACAGTAAAAGAGTAAAGGCAGAGGGGAGCTCTGGACTTCTCTGATCTTCTTGGGTCCTTCTGTGACAGGATGCCAACAGAGAAGAGGGCAACATCTGCCCATCTGCCCTGCCTGTCCCAGCATCTGCTCTGGAGAGTGGTCACTCTGAAGGTGGAATCAGGTCCCTGTGGGATCTGAGGTCAGCATCCTGGGGGGAAGTTTTCCTCCCAAGGGTCCATATAATGCCCATTCACAGACGCCTTCCTGCAGGGTAAAGTCATGACCTCAGACAGAGTTCACCATGCTGCCAGGTGTGACCCTTGACCTTTGGGTGAAGAGGGCATCAAGTTACCTGTCAAAACACAGTTCCCCTTGCAGAACGAGGGCTGAGTTAAGAATACATATGTTAACATGGAGAACAGCCAAAATTTGGGGGCCCACAGCAGTTGGCATCTCTATGGATTTTCTGAGATGATCTTTTCACCTGTTCAGAGGATCAGGTCGCTGCTCAGGGCACATCATCTGGCAGGTCGGAGGGAGGGAGCTGCTTTTGACATTGCAAGGGAAAGCGTGTAACAGGCCTGACACATTGAAAAAGTCTGTGCAGGATCAGGAGGGAATGAATCACGAGGGCTCGGTTCTCGGGAGGCTGTACGTGTTTATAGGCATCGGGTATGTGTGAGTGTCATGCATGAGAGTGAAGTGCAAGCCTACCCCGAAGCTGTCTGCCACCACCCTGGGAACAACAGAGACCCACGCCCCTGGCACTGCCATTGTGCAGAACCTCATTGGAGCCTCCAAACTGTGTTCTTCTACTAGACTTATTGACCCATTCTTATGTACAGTTTTCACTAATTTTTCAGAACCTTGTGTTTAGGTCGGGGGCAAAGAACTAGGTCTAGCAAATGACATTTGGCAGGAGAGATGTGCACCCTGACTGAGTCTCTGTGTTTTCCACATACTCTTTCTTTATGTTCCACAGCAACCGTGAAGGCCATTGGTTTAAAATGGCAGAAAAACAAGATGGAGGGAGTCTGGGTTCCTGCATTACTGCCTGGAAGACTTTCCAATCTAAAATGGATTGTGGCACGAGCAGATATAAGCTTGTATTGTGTTAAGTCACTGATATTTGGAGGACATTTGTTACTGCAGCTAGTATAACTTGCCCTGACTAATGAACTCTGATAGCATCCCTGCCAGGTTATATCTGGTCTTTCCATCCTTAATGCCGCCTATGGATTTCAGTGGGAAGTTCTCAAGACAGGTAATGACCCCATATGTAGAAGCTGACATTTCTTCCTATATGACTGAACATTGGAAAGATTGTGCTTATTTAGAAAAGTTTTCACCAATCTTTTGTCTTGAAGATTCCAGGGAAAGGTGACCATGAAGTGTGTTTTATGCACCAATTAAATAGCCTGCTTTAATGATTTCAGGGCATAAAGAGAACCAGAAGAGTTTGGGGAGTCCTGATCTGCTGAGCTTGCCAGGGCCTAATAGCTCCACTTCTACATATGGACACAAATGACCAGGCTTATGTTTTTTTTTTTCTTAACTTTCTTTAGGATATATTTTCTTCCCTCAATAAAATGTGAAAATGTCACTGGTCATTGCTTCTAAGTCCTATAAGTTTATGTCTCTATTTCATGTTCTAGAAGAGGAAAAAAAAAATTCACAGACAGAAAGGTGATTTTTCCCTGTTCCTAAAAAAATCTATTCACAACTTGGAAAAAAATTACTGCTTGTATACAGACCTGTACTTCTTGCATTATTTTCTAAACAATACACTATCCCAACAATTTACAGGGCATTTACATTGTATTGGGTGTAAGCAAGTAAACTAGCAATGATTTAACGTGTGCAGGAGGATTGTGTAGGACATGTGCAAATACCATGCCATGAGGCACTTGTGCATCTGCTGATTTTAGTACAATGTATAGTATTTAGTGGTTTCCTTCAAAGATTCTGTGATTCAGCGCAAAGGATTTGATAAAGTATAATGGTGATTGTGAGAAATGAGAAATTAAAAGAGAGTTGGAGTCTTTTATATATTTCAAGTTTAAAAACAATTTGGCCTCTGCATCATTAAAACTCAACTTTCACCTGCTACAAATTTCCAAGGACTATTGTTTGTTTGAACAGAGAGGAAAGGAAGCTGTCAGAGGCCTTTTGCACAATGCAAATGAGAGCAAAAATCAGCCAGGCAGTGAGTGCTAATGAGAGCAAAGCTGCTGGTCAGAGGGTGGACTTGGCCACAGGGACTTGATCTTGGATTTTTAAAGTTTTTCAGTTGGTTATGGTGGTCATGATAAAATGTATTATTTTTTTAAAAATTGAGTAATTTAAAACATTTTGCCTAATTATGACAACACTTGTAAAATCTTTATTATGACTTAAATTTCACATTTAAACAGTCAGCCTATAGGTAGATTTTGCATATCTTAATATATATTATAGCCCAAATTGTTGTGAAAACATATAGCAGTAATATCAATGCATATAAACAGGTGTCTTTTTAAGTATAGACAAGTCTGCTGTTCCTTCATCTATCAACTCATTGAAGTAATGTTCATTCATTAATTGGCATGTAGGATCTTGACTATTCTAGATGCTTCATATTAATGGGATTATGTAATCATGCAAGAGCTGCCCTTTCATTTTATCTGGCTTATTTCATTTGAATTATGATTTCAAGGTTCACCCACATTGTGCCATATAAAGAACTTCATTTCTTTTATGACTGAGTAGTAGTCCATGGTATGGATGAGAAATTTGACTAACCACCTTTTTTTGTGTATCCATTTGCCTGTTGATGGGCAATTGTGTTGTTGCCATATGGTGGATGGCCTTTTGATATGTCCTGCCCAGTCCTCAGTCCCGACTTCCCCAAAATTGAGGTATCCACTACTCCAAGCCCAGCCATGCCACATTATTCCTGTTGCTATGGCTTGAATGTATTCTGCAGAAGTTCATGTGTTGGAAGAGAACTCCAAAGTCATAGGTTGCTGGTATTTGAAGTTGGGCCTTTGGGAGGTAATTAGGATGAGATGAGGTCATGAGAGTGGGACCCCCAAGTTGGCAAGATGGCATTAGTGGCTTTTTAAGAAGGACAGAAAATGCAGCAAAAAGAGGGTAGAGAAGGACAGGAGTAAATGTGCAAGACAGGCAGAATGTTTTAGCAAAAGGGCACCACTGTTCCTTTATACTCCCACCACGTAATAACTTCCAGAAACCCACATTTGCGAGAGTTCTCTCATCCATTGCAAACAGCTTGGACAACGTCCTAGAAAACTGGGTTAACTTCTCCATTATCAGGTGACATCTTAACAGTGTTGCCTAAGAACGAAGCTTTGAGAGCAGCTGGTGGAGGCAGAGGCAGCAGGGGCCAAGAGGCTGACAGGAGAGGACCCAGGGGACGAGACAAGCTTCCCCCTTGCATTAGGGCTGGGCTTGACCTGGAGCTCCTCCTCCGTGGACTCCAGTGGTGATACCATGAGCATTAGTCTCCGAGTGGTTGGAAGGTCTTCAAGAAGCAACCTTGTTCCCACCATATTGTTATTGGGGTCCACCTTTGCTATTACCTCCTCACTGCAGAGGAATTCCTATGCTTAGAACAGCCTGAGAGTCATCCACAGAGACAGACGGACAAAGGAGAGCAAGGGAGCTGGCAGAGCTCCTGGCCAGGTGACCTGGGATGGGCCCTGCTCTACCCTGTTGTCTGTGTGAACTTGGATGACCTTGGACTTAGTCTTTTGCCACTCTTGCTCTGGACCTCAGCTATCTCCCATGAGAAAGGAATGTGGTCTCCATCACATGCACAGTCCTTCCCAGCCCAAGAGCCTTTGACAATTTGGGGAAAATGCTCAGGGACTTAAATAAGCCCAAATAGCCTATATCCTTCAGGGTTCAAGCAAGCAGCAGTTTGCTCAAATTGAATCATTAAAGAAAAATTTTTAAAAAGGGGCCCCTTACAAAAAGTGTAAGCAGGATGTAGGGCAACCACAAGTGTCTGGGTCCATTTTCTGCTGCTGTAACTGAATGTGACAGGCTAAATACCACAGAATGATTTATTTAGAAACTTATTTAAAATAGAAATTTATTTGGCTCAGGCTTTTGTAGGCCATAAAGACCAAGATCATGGTGCCAGCAACTGCTTGGCATCTGGTGAAGGCCTTTTTACTGCATCAAACGTGACAGAAGACATCGCGTGGTAAGACAGAGAAAGTGTGCCAGCTTGGGCCTCTCTTCCTCTTCTTAAAAAGCCACTAATGCCATCTGGGGGTTCCACCCTCATGACCTCATCTCATCCTATTACCTCCCAAAGGCCAAAACTTCAAATACCAGCAACCTATGACTTTGGAGTTTTCTTCCAACACCTGAACTTCTGCAGAACACACTCAAGCCATAGCAACAAGAAATAATGTGGCATGGCTGGGCTTGGAGTAGTGGATATCTCCAGCCTAAGAGCACAAGGACCCGGGACACAGAGGGCTGAGTGGAGAAGACAGGGGTTGGAGGGATTCCGTCAGCCTGTAAGCAACCTCAGAGAGGGACCAGGAGAACACCAGGCCTGACCTCACATGTCCATCCCCCTCTCATCTCCAGTCAGTGATGTTCCAAGGACAGAAGACAAATGGAAGTCACAGAGCACAGGAGCCCTTTGATGCAGTCATTCAGATTCAGACCCCTGGGAGCAGAGCTGGAGGGGCAAAGGGAAGACATTCAGCACAGGCCACCTTTTTGCCCCCAGGTGTCACTCTTGTCCTTTATTGAGTTGGCAATCACCGATGCCTTCTTCCTCCTTTTGGGGACCCCCTCCAGCTGATCTTACATCAGCCTAAGTTAGACTGAGTTCTGTATCTAGAGGGATGACCCGAGCCCCATTTCAGAAGGATTTAAGACCTTGGAGACCTTTTGTTCCATGGTCTAAGCCCATTGGACAAGGAAGTACTAAGAAATATTCCAGTGAATCTCTTGGGATCCATGGTAGTTTGCCTCTTGGTTATTGAGATCAGTCACCCCAGACAACCCAGTGATCCCCTTCTCTGCCTGCTGCTTAAGTGACATGAGGATCCCCCAAGAGTCACGATTCAGAAAGTATTCTCCTTCTGCACAACGTATTAGGGTTCCACAAGTAGGATGTACACATTTAAAGATTTCTTGTAAGGGATCGGCTTATAGGATTGTGAGCCAATGGGCAAGTCTGAGGGGAAGCCATCAGGGAGCGCAGGCTGGACCCGGGGCAGAAACTGATGTTGTGAGCCACGGGAGGAACTTCTTCTTCCTTAGGGAGGCCTCAAGTCTGTTCCTCAGCCTCACACAGATTGGACGAGGCCTTTCCAGATCATCAAGGATAATCTTCTTTCTTTAAAGCAAATGACTACAGTTGTTAATCACATCTACAGAACACCCACATTAGCTGGAATGTAGCCTAGTGGAGTTGACCCGTCCAATTGACCATTCCTGGCACTGAGACCTAAACCCTCCAAGTCCAAGATGATGGAGGATGGTTGGCAAACCTGCTCCAAAGAGTCCTGCAGTGGAAGACGCTTGGATTCTGGATAAGGAGAAGGTGGAGCTCTCTTTGAATGGTCTGAATTTGAATGGCTGCTTTCAAATGGTGGTGACTGATCCCATACTGGCTCTCTGGGAAGGCATGCAGGACAGATGTAGACCACGGTCTGCCTTCCCAGCACGTCATCTCCCCTGCACTGTACCTGAGCTTTCAGCAGGCCATCCCATTCTTCCATGAAGCCGGAAGCTGCTGAGTGACATGGCGTTTGGACATGAGCCCATTATCACATGTCCTTTGCCCTAATGCACGTCTCTGGTCAGAGGTGATAATGCAGGATAGCAGATAAGGTATTCTGCAAGTGTGTGAACAGTGGTGCTGGGAACAGCATCATGAACAGGGAAGACAAATATCTTTAGGAAGACAAAAATGCTGCTCCTTCATGATAGAAGGGGTCTGTGAGGGTTAACTTCATGTGTCAACTTGGTGTGGCCATGACACCAAGTTGTTCTGTCAAACACCCATCTACATGTCGCTGGGAAGCTCTCTGGTATGTCTCTCTCAGATTAAGGCCCTACTCTTAAATGTTAGATGTGACTGATGTTGATTGAAATGAGCAGGCTCTGGGTAGAGCAGATTGGCCTCCATAATGTGTGCGGGTCTCATCTGATCAGTCGCAGGCTTAAGAGCCAAGAGTGGATTTTCTTGAGGAGGAGAGAATTCTATCTCCAGACCGAAACACGGGACCCTGGCTGGAGTCTGCAGCCAACCGCCCTTTGGAATTTGTACTCAAAACTACAACGCCCACTCTGTCTTCCTTGGGTCTCCAGCCTGCTGGCCTGCCCTCCACATTTTGGACTTGACCGTTTCCACAACTTCCAGTTCCTTAAAATAAATCTTTCTTTCCCTCCTTTGGCTTATGCTTTCCTGGAGAACCTGATTCATGCAGGGTCCACTGGAACCAACTTGCTGTTCCCCTGGGTGATGGTGACATCTTAAGGATCCCAAAGAACCTCTGCTGCTGACAAGTTGGAAATGCATCCGGAGCTGTAGCTAAATCTGCCCCGAGGAGAGGCCATCCACAGAGATGAAGCCATGTGTGACCCCCATGTGGCATGATGGCTGCTTTGTATTTGAGCCCATTGAACAAGCAAAGAGGTTAATCAGCCCCCCAGGATGTGTCAACTTAGCCAGCTGCATCCGTGTCCCCAGGCCACTGTAACAAGATACCACTGACTGGGTGGCTTAACAGACATTTATTTTCTCCCAGTTTGGAGGCTGGAACTTGGAGAGCCAGGTACCTGCAGAGGGTATTGTTTTGTCCTGGTGAGACTTGCAAAGGGCCACCTGCCTTCTCACTGTGTCCTCCTCACATAATCTTTTTTTTTTTTTCCTGTGCATTTGCAGAGAGCTCTCTGGTATGTCCCTCTCTTCTTAAAAGGCCACCAGTTCTTTCAGATTAGGTCTCCACTCTTAGGACCTCATTTAACTTTAATTACCTTCTTATGGGTCTGTGACCTTGTGAAATGCCTATTTGATCTTCATTCCTGGCCTGCAACTCCTAACATTCTTGGACTCTCTCAAGTTATAAGTGTCTTTCGGGGTCTTAATGAGGTGGCTAATGGCTGACAGCCCCTAGATTGTTTCAGGACAGGGGCTGGACACTAGAAAGACCAAGGCAGGAATAGAGGGCTGGGACTTTCTGCCCCACCCTGCCACTTCTATGGAGGGGAGAGGGACTGAAAGTTCTTGAAGAACATGACATTTGTGACATTTGCCAGTAAATGGATAGATCTGGAGACTATCATGCTAAGTGAAAAAAGCCATGCCCCAAAAGCCAAAGGTCAAATGTTTTCTCTAATATATGGAAGCTAACTCATGATATGGGGGAGAGGGGAAGAATAGATATTCAGGAGATTAGACAAAGGGGAATGAAGGGAAGGGAGGGGGATAGGAAAAGGAAATATGGTGAAGTGAAAATCCAAAATAATTTTTCCATGAATACGCCATAGTGAATCCCATCATTGTGTCCATACACAAGATTGGCATCCTAATTAGAATAAGATATATTCCATGTTTATGTAATGATATCAAAATGAATTCTGCTGTCATGTGTAACTAAAAAGAACCAACTAAAAAGAAGGAAAAAAAAAAGAAAACCTGAATCTGGATGAAAACACCTATGCCAATAACTTTGGTCAATTGAGGCTTATATTTTAATTATTTATTTATTTATTGAGGGGGGCCGGGGGAGGTACCAGGGATTGAACTCAGGGGCACTTGACCACTGGGCCACATTCTTAACCCTATTTTGTATTTTATTAGAGACAGAGTCTCACTGAGTTGTTTAACGTCTCGCTAAATTGCTGAGGCTGGCTTTGAACTCGCCATCCTCCTGTCTCTGCCTCCTGAGCCACTGGGATTACAAGCATGTGCCACTGTGCCTGGCCTGAGGCTTGTATTTTTAATCCTTGGTATAACACCTTAGCATCAAGTTCTGTCCCTGTTTCTCAGATTCCTGCTGGTTAAGGTGAATGACGTCCTATTAATCTTTCATTGAATAATCTTTTCCAGAAGCAGGTCTTGTTCTCCCCAATGGTGCTTTGTTGGGATTCAATTCTTATTTTCACTATGGAGGCAATGAAGGGTCAGCGGTGCATATGTGTTAATGGTGTGAAGTGGCCTCAGAACTTGCCTCAACTGAAGTCATCAAAAAGTTCTGAAGAAGGGAGAGGTGTCCTGCAAATGGTATGGAGCAAGAGAGAGCTTTAGGAGTCTCAGATTCCGTGGAACTGGGGGTTCTAAAGTTGTCACCCTAACGTCTCTCCCTCATTTCTCAGAATTCTACTCCTTTCCCACCAGTGCCCTGACCGTAGCACAAGATGTGCAGCTCTGCCACGGTGACGTGGCTTGGCTCTTAGGCCCCACTGCACTGTCACTACACCAGGTGAAGCGTGTCTTCACACTACCGTACTCTGCTCATGCCCTCAAGCATGCTACCCTAGGACATCCTAAGTCAGCCGACTCCCGGGGGTTTAGAATCCCCACGGCACAGTCTGTCTACACCTGGCCTCAACTTGCACTTTCTCTTGGGCTATGCCATTGGTCAGCACAGCATGCGGCACATGACCTGTGCCATGACCCCTCCACAAGAAAGGGAACCTCGGGCAATTCCAGTAGAGGAGCAACTAGTGACATGCTGGGAAGGAAGGGAAGAAGGAGGATGGAGTGAGGGAAAAAGGAAGGGGGGAAAAGACACAAAAAGGACAGGAAGAAAAAAGCCCTGATTTATAGAACTTTAAATTATCCCCGCCATGGCCGATTTCAAGCTACCAACATAATTTCACTGAGCAGTGGGAAAGAGATGTACATAATGGGTTCTTAGGAGCCAGTAACAGCCAGCTGTAGCCCAACACCCAGAGTACCAAACCATCCAAATCTGTTTTCAGGGCTCCTTCCCGGGGTACTCCTGAGATTATGGCATTAGTTAGGGACCTAGCAAGAAATAGATGGTTCATACCAAAGGGAGTAATGCAAGGAAACTGTAATAACTATTTACAAATAACAAATAAATAATGGGTTGAAAATAGCAAAACCACAAAGGATAGTGATACTAACAGACCCTGAGTCTGGGGAAGGGAGGGAGTGGTCACTGGAACCTGGGGGAAGACAGAGGCCACCTTCAGGACCTGGGTACTTCTATCAAGGGAGGAAGCCAGCTTAAACCAGTTCCTCAAAGGGAGAGCTGTGATTTCATTTTCCTGGAGCCCTCCCAAGCTATGGTTGCTTCTTGTTGGTAGGGCCACCCCCACCTCAGATTGCCTGAGATTATCTTTATTTTAGCACTTAAAGTCCTCAATTATGGAAAACTGATTTGGTGATTGGTATGGAAGATTAGGGGGAAAGCACAAAGCCTCCGGTGGTCCAAAAAACAGGTACCAATGCAATACAATTTTAATGTAAATAAAGTTAGATTATCCATCCTCCATAGCTGCCTTCTGTTTTCCTTCTGACTGCTGAGCTTGCCAACCATAACTTCCAGTTCACAATAATGCATAATCTATTGTTACATCAAGGCAGTGATGCCTCTAAGTGTACCTTGTAACCATGGGCATAACTGTCTGTGTCTTTGAGTTTGCCTGTGAATTAAGTGTGGTGTTTGTTTACCAGATACCGCAAACAGTACAGGTTTAATTTTTAATAGACTGAATGTTGTGCCATGTTTTTGAAGAGTTCAGATAATTAAAAAAAAATAGACTGATTATAGTATCAATGCCAGCATGACCCTAATCATCACTGAAAAAGGAGGTTAACTGACAATGTTGTTTTAGTAGCAGATGGAAGGACGTATCAACTTGATTAGAGAGGTAAATAACCCAAACAGAGCATCCTGCACAGATGCAGAAAGAATTTCAAAATGGGCATGGTGGAGATATGTAGAAACAAAATCTCCCCATTCTAGGATGAGACAACTAAGTATTTGTAAGTCAATAGGAAAGTTTTATCTACCAAAAAATGTGGAGCAACAAAATAGCAAATGCTGCCAACTCAGACATACCATATAAATGAGATCATTCTCCTGTGATTATTTTACAGATTGTGTTAAGTTACAGTTCCTGATTCAGAGGTTGCAGCTAAAATGTCTTGCAGGTAGACTAAAGGGGAAATTTTTTTTTGATATGTTATATGTAACTGTCAATTTTTGTGTCAGATTTTGATACTTATATGGTATAACTGATTTTTTTTCAGCTCTGGACCAACAATTATGCTTTATATCAACAACCACTACCACAACAAAAAACATGTTCTCTTTAGCTCTTAGTACTTTGATTTGAAAAAAGGAGCTTTGGATCCTCTCGATTTCTATGAAAAGTTTAATGAAACTGCAGAAAACTTCAACCAAAAGATTGCTGATATCTTGTCCAAATAAAAACTAGATTCTGTTAATTGACTTGTACTTTTGGCTGGTGGTGCAAATGTAAATTTTGGCAAATTCTTTTTAGTTTATAGACTGCTTACCAAAGAAAGTGAAAGCACTTACTTGCTAATTGTCCTGTATGTAGGGGGTGTGATTTGCTCATCTGGGATATTTCATAATGAAAGTTTTTGGTCGACTTTCAGAACCTGATGAAACTTTTGAGTCTATAGAAAAGAAAGAAGCAACCCTCCCCCGAGGTGTACCTACCAGATGACTGTTGCTACAGCCTGCCATTGGGAAGACACTAAGATGCCAACCTGTTACAAAGTCCTATTTTCAAAGGTTAGGACAAGAGAATGCCCTTTCTTTATTTGCAAATACATCAAGGAGGATACTAGAGGAAAGATCACAGCAAGCAGAGTTGATATGCTTTCTCCAAAATTCTCCAATGACCTTGGGACACAAAGGACATAAAAAGAATGAAATGTCTGCATCTCAGATGTTATGTGGCAGTGGTGACAGAAAACAGGATATTGCAGATGAGGAAAATAAGACTTAACTGCACTCCAAAAAATGGCACTTTCTTTAAAAAAATATAAAGCTGGTTTAAAACTGAAAAAGGAAGGAAGGAAGGAAGGAAGGAAGGAAGGAAGGAAGGAAGGAAGGAAGGAAGGAAGGAAGGAAGGAAGGAGAGATGGACAGACAAGAAAAGGGCAATAGCACTGTCTCGATTTCCTTACTAAATTGGCAACTTATTTATAACCCAATTTAAGATTGCACAAATTAAAATCATATGTGTTTTAAAATCATTATCCCTGAGAAAGAGAGGCTGAACTTATGTGATATTCTGATGGTGTGAAAGTGTACCCATATATCTGTTCTGCTTTTCACCTTAAGGACAGTAGTCAATAAATCAAATGAGATATTCAACACTTTATTTAAAAAAACCAGTTTTGTGTTGGATGATTTGCCCGACCACATGCTAAGGTAAGTTTCTGAGCACATTTAAGGTAGGCTGGGCTAAGCTATGCTGTTCAGTAGGTTAGGTGTATTAAACACATTTTTAACGTATGATGTTTTCAATTTGCAATGGGTTTGTAGACATGTGACCCCACTGTAAGTTGAGGAGCATCTATAATGTCATTCGATGTGCTTTGGAGAGCATAAAATTATGGCCGTTTGGGGCCAACAGCCCAGCCATGTTGACAATTCCACAGCACCTGGGAAATGGAGAATGGGGGTTCCCATGAAGCAACTAGGGTTTTCTTAGGGCTGCTTCTGCATCTCTGTCTAAGAAATGGGAGCAGTTTTGTTGTCCCAGAGAATGTCAGCTGAGTGGGATTCCTCACATACCTGGGGCCAAAAGTGGGCAATAATTCTGGGTTCTATTTTTTCACTATCAATGCAAAATGAAGCACACATTTGTTGTGAAACTAAGCATGCAAGATCTGAAAATGCCCTGGAAAACTGTGATTAAATCATTTCTTGGCATTTCTCTCTTCTGACATTCAGACCACCGGAGACTTCCAAAATACAATAATTCTCTAGAGTTGGGTATTTGATTCTAACCAAGCAGTAATAACTACCATAACAATGGCAGACAATTTATTGAGGGCTGACTATGTGCCAGAATCTACAGGAGGTACTTTTACATGGATTATTTTCTTTAATCTTCAGAACAGCCTTTTAAAAGTTCTAATATTGATATATTTGGCAGAGGAAGGAAATAAGGTTTAAAGCATTAAATAACTTGGCCCAAGTTTTCATGACTAGTTAAGTAATAGGTCTGGGATTGGAACCCAGGCAGCCTGATTCAGCCTCCACTTTTGACTACTAGCATTCTGATTTCCTAATCATGGCATTTTATAAAACCAAAAATGACAGTCAGGCAACTATTCCTTGTAAGGAGATTGCAAAATGGTGGTGAGAAGTGGAGACAGCAGGGAATATTAAACTCCATCAGCAGTCATGCTTTTGAGTCTCCCATCAATGCTGAGAAGTGATCATTTTAAAAAAAATTACTGTGCTTTAAAAAATAACAACTCCATGGGTCATAAATATAAAACTGAAGGATGTGCTGAAGCAAACCTTGAGGACTAAGGGTCTGAAAGCAGCTAGAGGAGGCAGGGAGCTGGTTTCCCACAGTGATCAGGACCACAAATGTTTCATGCAAAGCTGGGGATCAGCTCACACCTTATAGAAAGGATCAAAAGTGCTTCTGTCAACTTCTGGTTACACTTAAGATCCAATACCCAGTAAGAGGAGGGAAAGCAAATACAGTCTTGCAGCCAGGATCTAGTGCAATATCCACAGTTATCTCCTTTGCAGGAGCACTCTGAAAACCCACTCCACAATGTTGTTCTTCACTAAGAACAACAATGTTGTTCTTCTAAGAGAGCAGACTGAGAAAACAAACCCCTGGAAAAGGAATGGTGAGTATAGAGTACTTGCAACAAAAGGAAACAAAACAAAACAAACAAAAAAAACTGATTCTTGTGGAGCTCATACCTAATTTTTAAAAAATCAACAATCAGGAGATGATATCACTTGAGAGAAAATGAAAATAGTGGTGCAATCTGCAAATAAGTTAAAAAGTCTCTGTGTTGAATGGTACAATCTGAAAATAACTTTAAAAGTCTCTGGGTTGGGTAAAGCAATGAAATTGTTTTTAAAGACAAGCAATTCAGTACTTGAACCAACATATGAATATGAAAAGGAAACATTTATAAATCTTGGATAAAAAGAATAAAGAAGCTAATCACTGAAATTTAGGAAGCTCCACAGATGGGATAAACTCTAGATAAACTCTAGATTAAATGTGGCTAAAGAGTGAACTGATGAAGTGGAAGATCATCATGGAGGAATTCATCCAGAGTTCCACAGAATGTTAAATTATCCAAATAGCCAACAACACAAGAAGGTATTTGATATCATTAGTCTCAGACTATATTTTAAAATAACAGTTAGACATTGGTTACAAGTCAATCCTGAAGCAAAATGAAACATAACTGTCAAAAATAGCGGATATAATAAGTTCTCATGTTAAGAGCTAACTAAAATTCTGGATTAAGTAAAGTTTCTCCAGAAAAACAGAATTAAGATGTCATATACATATATAGAGAGAAACAGCTGTGTTAAAAAGGATTGACTCATGCAGTTATGGAGGCCAACAAGTCCCAAGATCTGCAGTGTGAATCTGCAAGCTGGAAATGCAGCTTCAGTGAGTGGCAGGCTGGAGACCCAGAAAAAGCTCATGTTTCAGTTTATGTCTGAAGGAAGGAAAAATTGATGTGTAGAAGGACACTCCTGTGCCATAGGAGGAATTCCCTCTTACTTCAAGGAGGGCTGGTCAGCCTTTTTGTTCTGTTCAGGCTGTCAACCGATTGCCACCTAGGCTTGGGAGGCCAATACGGTTCACTTGGTCTACCAATTGTAATGTTCATCTCATCCAAACACACCCTCACAGAAATATCTAGAATAACATTTGACCAAATATCTGGCACCTTGTGGCCTATTCCAGTGGACACATAAAATTAACCATCTCACCAGGCCTTGGGAAATTTTACAACACAGCACCCTGGTTAGCCAGGTAAGGGAGGAAGTGCCCTTTGCTATTGACAAGGGAGGAGAGTGGATCATAAAGATGGGGTCTCCAGGTGCAGATGGCTGGATTCTGGGTGCTGTACATGGAAGCCAGAGAGACCTCGTACTAGCTATGTGACCCTGGACATGTTGCTTAATTCCACTGCATTTTGGTTTTTTTCATCTCTTAAGAGAGAATAATCAGCAATCTCAAAGGGCTAGTGGAAGGATTTTAAAAGATGATATACACAGTCCTTGGCAAAATACCCAGCCTACAAGAGTTCTCTGATGGCCAGCACTGGGGTTAGGACTTTTGACCCACCACTGTGACAAATAGACCACCATCATCACAACCAGGGAAGCAAAGGAAAAGAGCCAGGGCCTGAGACCTGGTAGGCTTGGGTCTAAATCTTGCCCTGCCCGCTACATCCTGGCTATGAGAGTTTGGGGTCCTCCTTTACATGTACATGGTGTTTGCTTCTCAGGTACAAATAAGGGCGATAGATCTACCTTAGAGCAGTTTCTGAACCAGAGGAACTTATCTCCCACCCCTGGTGACAAGGGGCAGTATCTGGAGATGGTTTTGGTTGTCACAGCTGGGCATCTAGTGCAGGGAGGCCAGGGATGCAGCTAAACATCTGACATTGCACGGGACAGTCCTCTAAAGCAAAGAATCATGCAATGTGTCAATTATGCTGAATTTGAGAAACGATGGGGTAGAAAACCCAAATGAAATCACATTTATAGGCTCTTGGCCAGTAGCTTGGTTTAGGAGATAAAAATAAAGGCTATCATCATCATCACCATCATCATCATCAACATCACATGAAATCAGTCTATAGATAGACAGTGGACAGATTTCTGTTCTCTTCTTCCCAATACTCCCCGCCCCACCCCCCCATAGAGAGGACATGGGACTTCCCCTGTGGCAGCTCTGTCATGTTTGGCCTCACATAAAGGGTCAGCCACATGCAGGTCCAACAGGCCAAGTTCTGGAATGCAGCTTCCAGGCAGAGGCATCTGGAATATTCTCTGGCTCTCTCGGGGACCCAGCCTCCTGTAGCTCCTTGGCTGCCTCTGCAGGAGCCTCAGGCCCAGGAAGCTGCAGCCAGCTCCTGACAGAGCTCCCATCCCACCTCTGGAGGTCCTGATGGACCAGCCCTTGGCCATGGCCTCTCCTCAGACATAACTCCAAGATTTATGAAGCCTTTTCTTAGGATTATGTATATGCCCCTTCTGAGCTCGGGCACTGGAGGAGAAGACAGCTGGGAATAAGAGGAGACAGAAAAGAAACCACCAGCTCTCCTACATGAGCCATCTCTCTGCATCTCTCTAAAATTGAGTCTTCCTCTGGCCTGTAACTGATGACATGTCCCCGACAGACGTTTTCCTGCCTGCCTCTGCACAGGAGCCCAGGGCACAGGACCCACTCACACATGCCCAGAAGAAAAACACAAAGAAAACCAGCGAGCTGCTCCCACACACATTGCTAGCCCCAGCCATCTCTCCAAGCCCTTCCAGTTCGGCCTGAGAACCACGTCTTCAGCTGGATCTAAAGGGCGGGACTCTGGCTGCACTCAAATCCCTGGCGGAGGCTGCTTTTCATTTGTTTAGCTACAGTTGAGGCAAGTCTTCTTGCAGAACTTGCCCCTGGGCAGCTGATTTCGCCTTTGAAGCAGTTTCCAACAATAATACTGTAATGGAAACAAAGCCTGCTCGGCTTTCACAGAGCGTATTTTCTCCTGCAGAACCCCGACTGGGTTTGCAAGGACAGAGCAAGGCTTCCTCTCTAGAATGTGTGCTTCCCTGGCCTGTGAGGGGTTGAACTTTTTTTTTTTTTCCTCCTGCAACAGAGTCATAAACACATAGGTACCAAAGAGTTAATTTGCGTTTTTTTAAACCTCCTTCCCAATGCCTGCTCTCATTCCTGCATAAAATCTCCATGTCCAGACATCAAATCAGTAAGCCCTGTTGCCTGTCAGAGAATACAATGTCAGGCCATTAGTATGTTAATAAGTCCGGAGGGCGACAGGTGGCCTACTAGACAGCTCAATTAAGCTGCTCATTAAACACACGCTAACGAACAGCCAAGGCAGGGCCTGAACAGCACCATTCTGTAATGACATGATGTCAGAGTGAACAAATGAGGAAAAATAACAAAAACATTACAGCCGGGACAGACGCCACTAATAAGGACCCCTCGCACTACATCAGCCCGCAAATCAATGAGTCACAGGGATCAAAAAACTCGACCCAACATTCTCAGGAGACTGAATGCAGCAAGATTTTTTTGGTCACTACTTAAAAAAAAAAAAATACCAAAATCTAAAATTATGGCAAAATATCACAATTTAACTGCTAAAAAAAAAAATTAAAGCAAAGTTTATTTGACACAGAGCTAATCAAAAAGTCCAAGAAATTTGTATTGTTGGGTTTGAATGAAAATCATTATTTAATGGGATCATCATTTACATTTGATTGGCATTTTTTTTTTTTAAGCCCACAGGTTTGAATCATTTGCTGCTCAGTCAGTGAGGGCACAGTGGAATGTAAAAGAGCGCATATCAAGTTTCTCAGGTGAAGATTACTTGTTATTATTTTAAGCAAAGGGACTTCCAGCAGCTGCTAGGATTTTCTCTCGTTTTCGAGTAAGGGGCTTCCTGGATAATAAAGAATCCATCCTCTGCCAGGCCTGGCTCTGACTCTGCAGGTACACATTGCTAAACTAATAGGCTGGCTGGCCATTAGGAGGTTGTGACCTTGGCTCTTATCTTTTGTCAAGGTCACAGCTGACACCGCCTGTGCAGAGGCTTTCTTCATATCTCGGCCGGCTGCCCCCCTCTGAAATGAGAGTGAAGGTTGGGGTTTGCTGAGAAGGAGCTCAGGCAGCCTCTTGGAGGCTCGGTTATTCCCATATCTGTTGAGCTTTCTCTGTCCAAATGTATGTAATGGGGGCCCGTGGGGCTGTCACCTGTGTGAGCCTGAGCAGGTCACTCTGTTCCCTGTTTCTGTTTCCTTATTTATAATGTGATGGAACTGGCCCTTCTGTATTCTCTCAACCCTTTCCATTTTAAATGGGTCTTTGATACAAAATAAGTGTAAGATGCTCATGGAATTTGCCATCTGGTTGGAAAGATGAAACTGGTAGCTAAAAACACTTGGAAGAATTCAAGAACAAAGTGCACTGTGTTATCTAAAAGTCCAAGAAGAATTGAAAACAGGGATGGAGGGGCTGAGTGGTAGAGCACATGCTTAGTGTGCACAAGGCCCTGGCTTCAATCCCCAGCACCATAAATGTAGGTAAATAAGCAAGTAAGCAAGTAAATAAATAAATAAAAGCAGAAATGAGAGACATTAGAGGTCTGTGAGGGATCTAGGTCAATTCCCTGAAAATCAGCTGGCCAGAGCGGATGGCGGGATGCGGATGGTGGGATGCGGATGGAGCTTCTGCTGGCTCTGGGAACCTGAGTAGGGTGGAGGAGGGGAGGGATCCCAGGGCAGCTGCCTGGTTCAACCACACACATCAATCAGTGGAAAAAGTTAGTGTGCACTTTAACTTTTTTTTTTTTTTTTTTTTTACTGTCCTAAAACAGTTTCAACATATTAAAACACCCAGCAGAACAAGATAATTTTAAACAATGAAGACTTTTTAAAAAATAGACGTGCAAACATTCTTTCCTACATACCAGAAGATCATACCAGGCAAGTGTTCTGCAGACACACACACACACACACACACACACACACACACACCCTAATTTGGAGATTACTCTTCAGGGGTGAGGAAGGAAGAGAGAGGATGTCCAAGCAATGCAGGTAGGACAAGTGTGACATGCAAGGCCCATGGGTGTGGGTGGAAGGGGCTGAGGATGACCTGTGACCCCACCTGCCTCATGCAAAGCAGTGGGAGATCAGTGGGGCGTGGCAAAGCCAGGGGAGACAGCCTGTGCGAGGGCAGAGGCGAGAGGGAGGTGGGCATGTCTGAGGAGCACAGCAGTTTGGCCTCTTGTCCTAGCTGTACTAAGGGCCATCTGAGGCTGGAGATGTGAGCACATGCAAGCATTCAACAGATGTTTGTTGAGGTTCCCTCTTTGCTCAAGGAAGTGGGAAGCAAGTTCCATTTCCATTTAGTCCCATTTCAAATTTGGGTATTTGAAATGAGACTAAAATAAGAGACTGAATTTTTAATTTTAATGAATTTTATCTGAAATTTAACTAATTCTATGTGGCTACCATATTGGACTGCACAGCCATGAAAGCTGGTGGGGATTAAATGGCTGGTGATGAGTTCCCTCTTTCTTGTCCCTAGCCTCAGGGAATTTACAATGGAGTCATTCATCCATTCATATTTATTCAGCACTTCTCTAGGTGCAGGGAATAATGACAAATGACACAGGCTTGGTCCCAGCCCTCATGCGCTTAGGGTCCAGTGGAAGATACAGGCCTATTATTTCACTAACTCCATGTCAAGTCAAACTGTGATGAATGTTTGGCAGAGGTGGGGATAAAGATCTGTAGGAACACAGCTGAGGTTGTGTTTAATTCTGTCCGCGAGAATCACAGAGACTTTCTGGCACCCTGAAGAGCTCTAGAGCAATGCTGCTCCATAGAACTTTCTGGAGTGACAGAAACGTTCTCTATCTGTACTGTCCAATGTGGTAAACACGTGTGGCCTTTGAGGATTTGACATGAGACTAACAATAAGAAACTGAATTTTTAATTTTAATGAATTTTAGTTAACTGAAATTTAACCAATTCTATGTGGCTACCATATTGGACTGCACAGCCATGGAAGATGGTGGGGATTAAATGGCTGGTGGTGAGTTCTGGAGGAATGACATGGCCTCTTTCTTTAAACTCATGTTTTTTCCTTCTGTCCAAGGTAGTGTCATTCTACAAGTTCAGAAAATAGCCCTTCCTTCAATAATGCTATATCCCCAATCATTGTTCCAGACCTCACACAGTGAGTGTTGATGGATGCTGGCAGGGACTGTAAGATACTGGTAAGAAATGAAAAAAAAAAAAAAAAAGAAGAAGAAGTTTAAATGATAACATCTGTTCCCCTCTTCTGTTCTGAGTTCAAATCCCACCTCTTCTGGCAATGGTGTCTGATCTTCTTTTCACCATTTTGGAGAGGACAAGAACAGTACCAGCCTGTCCACCAGGGGACGGTGCACATGCCCTGGGATGTCCCACACAGCAGCCAAGCTTTCTCCCATCTGCTAGGCTATGGTTGTTTTCAAGGAATGAGGAGATACACTCAAGTCCTATTTCAGAACCCACCCCAGCACACATCGCCCTTTCTTCTTATTGTTTGCTTTAGATGTCCTAGAAAAAAAGGAGAAGCAGGGAAGGAGATCTCTCTTCATATGTTAAAGTCAATGAAATGGCCAGCGGACTCTGGAAAAGAACTTTAGTTCCATTTGTGTTTGTTTATTCAATTGCTTTTATGATAAGGATAGGAAGTTCCAAAGCCAAGGCCACTGAGAATTGATGAGAAGGAACCTCATTTCAAGTTAGCCTACATGTCTCCTGAAACACCACTAAAAAACCAGAGGAGGTATTTTTCACAGATGAAAAGAACAGAAGTGAGGATAACAGTGTCAAATTTGGAAGCTGGTCAGTAAATGTGTTTTTGGTAATTAATATGGCAGAATTGAAAAAGTTGAATCATAGGCTGCCTGGGGGGAAAGCCAGAAGTACTACATCTCCCCAGGAGTTGTGACAGGAGGGACCCATGGAAGTAGGAAACAAGGTGGATAACCACGTGGAATGACTGATTAAATGTCCTTTTTAAGTAGTTAGATCCCCAGTCTTCCTCTTCAATGCCGAGAAGCTAGGCCAAATGTCTACATTCTGAATGCTGAGATCTTCCTGGGCATTTTCAAAATCTGTTTCTGGAATGATGGCAAACGGGAGTCCATGTGAGGACTGTGAGACTCTTCCCTGCAGCTCTTCCAGTAGGGCAACAGGAGAGACTCAAAGACGCTCACCTCCACGCTTCCCCAGAGAGATGGCCACAGGCGGTCAGGGTACCTAAGCCCACTGTGGACAAGACCCCTGTGCGTGTACAGAGCTTTCCATCAGCTTTTACTGTCCCTTTCCTCAATATGAAGGGACAGGGAAGGACCATTTGACATTGGAGAACAGCCTCTAGCAGAAAAGGTGGAACCAGAGAAGGGGGAGGAAGTAAGTTGGAGGCAACATAAGTCATAGAAGTTGGGGGAAAAGAAGACCCTTTAATTATCATTAATGTTTTCAGAGAGTTAGGAGAAGATATTGTGTCCATGAAATGATAAGAAGATACTAATTTTATTTTATTTTTAAAAATTTTATATTATTTTTATTTAAGTTAATTGTCTATATTTTTATGGGTTGTTGAGAGCCACAACCAAGTCAAGATGGCGCCTGGCATTTTATCAGAAGGAGTGGTTGAGAAGTAATGCCAGCGAGCCATTAAGATGATGAAATTAAGTTAAGCTGTGTGTAATTATTAAGATAATGACTGATTGCTGTAACTGGATGATGCTAAATTGAAACAAGCTGTGTATTCAGTTGTGTATATAAACCTCTGCTGTCCGGCAATAAGGCGGCTCCTGCTACCTCGGGTGCCCGCTACTTTTGAGTTCTCGCGGAGTTCCCGTTGAGTTCCCGTTGAGTTCCCGTAGGTTCTCTCGAAATTTCCGTTGAGTTCTGGTTGAGTTCCCGTGGGGTTCGGGCAATAAAGTAGTTCCTGTTTGAACCTACAAGTGGCTCGTGACCTCCCAGTTATTTGTGCCCAGCCAGACTGTGGCAATGGGTAAAATATGATGTTTCAATACATGTATACATTGTGGGATGATCAAATCAGAGTAAAATATCCATCACCTCAAGTACTTACCATTTCTTGGTGGTGAGAATATTTAAACTCCTCCTCTCTTTAAGTCATTTTTCAGATGTAATACATTATTATTAACCGTATTGTTTAGATTGCTAGATCTACTTCCTCCAATCTAACTGAAACTTGTGCCCTTTGGCCAACATCTCTGTCCACTCCCCCCTTCTCCCTCTCCACACCCTCAGCCTATGGTAACCACTATTCTATTCTCTACTTCTGTGAGTTCAACTTTTTTAGATTCTAGATATAAATGAGATCATGGGGGTATTTGTCTCTCTGTGCCTGGCATATTTCACTTAACACAAGTCCTCCAGGTTCATCCATGTGACAGAAGTCCCTACTTTTAAAGGCTGAGTAATATTCCAGTGTGTCCACATATCTGTCAATGACACTTTGGTTACTTTAACATCTTTACTATTGTGAAGAATGTTGAAAGGAACAAGAGAGTGCAGGTGTCTTTTTGACATACTGCTTTCAGTTCCTCTGAAAAGATACCCAGAGAAGGACTGCTGGATCATATGGAAGTTCTATGTTTAGTTTTTGGAAGAACCTTCATACTGTTTTCCAAAATGGCTATACTAATTCATATTCCCACCAGAAGTGTATGAATTCCTTTTCTTCATATCTTCACCAACATATGTATATTTCACACTTTTTTATAATAGCAAATCTAATCGGTGTAAGTTAGTTTTAATTTGCATTTTTCTGATAATTAGAGAAGTTAAACATTTTTTTTTTCATATATCTTTTGGCCATTTGTATGTCTTGTTTTGAGAAATATCTATTTGAGACTTTGGTAACCTTTTAACAGGGTTGCATACTTGTAATTGAATAGTTTTGAGTTCTTTGTATACTTTGGATATTAGCCTCTGATTTAATACAGGATTTGCAACTATCTTCTCCCTGTCTATGGACTGTCTCTCAGCCGTGTGGCTTCTTTTGCTGGGCAAAAGCTTTTTATTTAATGCAATCCCATTTGTTCATTTTTGCCCTCATTGCCAGTATAAGATTATTAATTTGAAAAAAAAATCATAGAACAAACAAAAGTACTTTGAAACCGGAAAACATGAAAAGGTAAGGTAAGGAAATCTTTCAGAGTGTGGAGAAAGACACTAAGATGAAAAACAGATGAGAACAAGTAAAGAACTGATAGGGACAGAACACAGTGCCTAGTCTCTAAATATGGAAGGCAGATCCAGAGACAGAGGGAGGCAATCTCCAAAGAAACAATTCATGAACATTTCCCAGGTATCAGAGATCTGAAGTTCCCAACGGCACCCAGCACAATGGATTCAAATAGATTCATTGAGACAGATCATTGTGAAATTTTATCCATCTGAGGATAAAGAGAAGATGTTAAATGTTTTCAGAGAAGAAAAGGGAAAATGTGCCCTGTAAAAGGAACAGGGAATCAGAATGCCCTGGGCCTCTCAGATCCACGTGCTGAAAGACAATGAAGAATGTTTCAAAATTGGAACAAAAAGTGTTTCCTAGGGTACAGTTCTATACCCATCAAGACCATTACTCAAATGTGAAGCGAGGGTGTGATAAAATAAGGCAACAGTTAACTTCAGAAAACGCCTCGATGGGGAATGGAAGAATAACATGGCCCAGCTACTGCCAGCAATGACAGAACTATAATATATCAACACTGAATAGTAGTCTTCAAAATTTCAGTGAAACTGTAGAAGGAGTGTGTGTGTGTGTGGGGGGGTGTGCATGTATGTGTGCATGCTTGTGAGTGTACATATTCAGTGTTATATGAAAGAGGCAAATCCTCTTCTTCCATAGAGGAAGTCGACAGTTAATGACCAGGACTAAAGAAATTAAGAAATAACAGCAAAATCATGTTATTACAGACACATGGATGTAAATATGAGAAGACTCAATGCCTCAGGATGAGGAAATGGCAGTTTAGGGATTGCTGTCTATTATCAGCTTTCAAAACCATCTGACTCGAAACTCTGTGGATTTGTAACTTTGATTTAAAATGAAAGGGAGAGATAAATAGTCAAAATTTACCAAGTGGTGTAGGAGACTGAGCACTGATTGCAAACCTCACCCAGGGACCAGGAGGCTGAAACTCCACAAAGGGCCAGTCCCAAGGTCAGGCCATCCTAAATGCTAGATCTGCCTCTGCCCCTGGTCTCTCCTCAGGCCATGGCAATCTGCCTCATGAAATTACAAGCTGCTTCATTAACTTCAAAACTATTCTGATTGTCCCATGATGCACAGCTTCATGTCACCACCCCCTACTAGTATTTACTCAACAAAACTTGAGTGCTTGCTGCTCAGTGACTCTAACTATCTGTCTCCTTCTCATGCTCCATGTCCCACCACCAACCTGATACACGGGAAGTGTGAGTCAAGGCATCTGTAGATTTCAGTACAAGTTCTAAAGGACGCAGAGGAGAGATTCGTGCGACCTCACACTGAGCCACATCTTTGCTTCTCACAGAAACTGGTTTGGGAAGTCAAATGCATAATATTTTTTTCCCTTTGTTCTCACATGATCCCATTGTCCTTCCTGAGAGCAGAGGAAAAACTCTTGTAGATTTAGCCCTGAATACAGAAGAAGAAAGAAAAAAAGACAAAACCCTGAACTCACCTATACACATACATGAACACACTCAATTCCACTGATTATCTGATGAAATTGAAATTATTTCATTTTTTCCAAGCACCGACCATCATCTATTTAAATAAAGACTCCTTATTTTTTAAAGTTATATACTACATATTTACATATGAAACTGTCTGATGTTTGGGATTTGCTTCAAAATCACCTGGTACTTGAATAGGAGGCAGGGTAAGTGAGGCCAGGGGCCAGGGATTGAGGCTATTCATGGCCCAGTGTTGGATAAATAGAGATGACCTTGTGCTCTTTCCTCTTCCTTTAGTTTGAAATTTTAAAAATAAAATTCTAAATGAAAAATACATGTGCATATGAGTTCCATTATGGAAAAACGAGTGTTGGTTTATCATGTTCTGACTCAATCTCCTTTACAGTGAAGTCCTAGGGATGAAAGGACTTGGCCAAGGTCACGGCATGGCTGATCAGTGACTAAGCTGGGCCTAGACCTCCTCGGATCCAAATATTCCACGCGTAGTGGACTGTGAGACACCCGAAGGAGAGGAGAAGTACCTGTTATAGGAACGCCAAAGCAGAAGGGGCCAAGGCTGAAGGAGGCACAGGACTTGTAAAGGACAAGGGCACTGACAATCAGATTTATCTACTTTACATGTTTGGGGCCGGAAAATATCGACAGTGTTTAGTTATCTCTAGGTGTTGGTATAACAGTGGGTTTTATTCTGTTGATACTCTTTTGTTTGATCTCTTCCTGATTTTTTTGACCAAAAATGCAGACTGTGTTTTTGACAAAGAACAGCCATCAAATGCCTATGACGAGTCAGACTGTCTTGGGGCTGGAATGCAATGGACTCAGACAAATGTGGTCCTTCCTTTGGAGCAGTCAGTGATGGAGGTGGCCTTGGGGGGACACACAGAATTTTTCTAGAGATCCTGTGTCTGGGCCGACTGGCTGGCGCTGGGAAGGAAGGATGCCCACCTGAGTTCTGGGAGGCTTCTGGTTCGACCCTGGATGAGCTGCCCTAGCGCTGCCCTGTTGGGGTTTAAATGCCAGCTCTGCCACACCCCACCTGCGTAACCTCAGGCACATGCCACTTAACCTTTCTGGGCCTTGGTTTCCTCATTCAGAAAACAGAGACAACGAAGATGATAAAACTAAGCTCCTAAGGGATTTGGGGGACATACTCGGCTAAAAAAATTTCTCATTGATTGTCCAAAATTTCAAATTCAGCTAAGCTCCTGTATTGAGCTGGCAACCCCTGCTTCCCCAGACGCCTCGGTTCTGAGGGTGAACCCTCAAGAGGACCCAGATCAGGTCAGGAGTGTCCGAAGCTCAGTGACACCACTGAGTTGGCCTCACCACGTGTGCCTGGGTTGGCCTCTGTCTTGGGATCATTCCAAGTGGTTTCCAGGTGGCTCCAGCACACCAGCTGTGTCATCCTGGTGCTCTTGGGCTCATCAGCGGGCAGCCCACAGTGTAGGGACCCTGTAAGCAACAGGATCATTCTCTCCAGAACTTTAGAAAAATAAAGCAGAAAGAAATATTTGCATATGTTTAGTCAGTGTCCCTTTCCTAGAGGATGTTGGTCTAAAATGCTATTTTAGAAACTGTCATGGAAAAACCAATTTCACCCAGAAATGGTTATAAATGGTTCACTGGGTCAGGAATTTAACTGCAGAAGGAAACTTGGGAGTGGTTGAGTGCAGACTCCAGGCCCAATACTCCCAGGCAGAGGAGGCGTCCATTGCCTGGTTCTGTCTGTCATGGGGCTGAAGACCGATCCTTGGCTTCATGCCTGAGTCCGCTCATTTGTATCTTTTATATCTTAAGAGGCAAAGACCCACCTCTGCACTGTTAGAGGCCAAAATTAGTTCATAGCAAAAAATGAGGCCCATTCTGCTGGGATTTAGAATAAACTTTTGAGTATGTAAATTCTGTAGCTCCATTGGCCAACATCTTAATATTTTTATATCTTTGTGAGGATCCTATTAATGGCAGAATATAGATGAAGAACAGTACGGGACACTCTGTCAATGTGGTGATTTTGTTATTTACATTTGGACATTGAAAGTACAGGGCGAGGCAGGACGGAGGTTAGGCAAGAAGTGAATGGTGTAATACAGTGAACTTTGTGTTTTGGTGAGCTTTTCAATTCCTTGAGGTATGCCAATTAGAGATGCTCCAGGATTTTACCCCAGACCTGTTGAATCAAAAACAGCAGGAAAGGTCCCAAAGTCTGTCCCAGCTATCCCCCATAGCAATCTGGGAATGTTATCAATGTTGATAATTCCAGACTGAATTACGGGTCTTTGTGCTTGGTGTCCTGAGATACCACGTTGCTTTCTTCTCTCTCAGTCTCTCTGTCTGTCTCTCTCCTTTCAAAAGTGATTATGTTCTCAGACCCAGTGCTGGATTTCTAACTAGACGGAGCCAGAAAGGTCAAGTCTGGGCAGTCTAGGTATGGGCAGAATTATGGAATCATAAAGCACCAGAGCTGGAATGAGGAGTGGATCAAACCACATGGAAAACCAGAGACCCAAGTCTCTAACTCATACCCACGTTCTGCCTTGTCTACCCTCATGGCTTGGAAGATGCCACCTGTTAAAGGAGTCTATAGATCCCAAAGTGTGGCTGTCCCAAAGAGGATGCTGTGCCATCGTCCTGAGGTCGTGGGCCACCCTGGACAGCTCCAGTGTTTCTGGTTGGAGCTCTTCACTTTTGCCTACTTTGGGAGCTCCAAAACCCTACTTCCTTTCGCTTTAAAATCCTAAGGAGTAACATGGAAGTCAAGGGACTCACCCTTTGCCCCAACCTGTGCCGTGGTGCGTGCCAGGGGCACTGAGCTCCCTTGCACAGGGACATGGCCTTGCAGTGGCCTCTCACATAGCAGGCTGCACCTGAGAAGAGGGACGCAGCCTGCATGGGGTACCCTGCAGACTCTAAGGGGCCTTTGGTCCCCCGTTCAGACCGTACCCTGTGTGGGTTTGCTGGCCTCATTTCTGGGACCCAGCCCTGTGGGGAGGGGAGGCCGAGTGTGAAAATCCACCAGAGCCCTTTGTCCACCCAAGTGAGGATTTCGAGGCGGCATTAAAATGCCTTTCCCCTTCTTCTGAAAAAGGATTAGGTGCTACCAAGTGCTTGAGCCTTCAGCTCCTTTGAAAAGAAACCCCGTTTTAAGTGCTAAGCTCAGATTCCACAGGCCTCCTCAGGAAAGTGGCCTCTAGGCTGCAGCTGCCCAGAAAGCCCCAAATCCCAGCGCCACCTCCTCCTGGCAGCTCCATCGCACAGGCTGGGGTGGGGGCGGGGCGGGGGGCAGACCAGATGTTTTTAGGGGATTATCTCCCAGAAGAAAAGCCAGTGTTCCTGTGTGCCACCCACTTCTGAAAGGCAATTTTTTTTCTTTTTTTTTCCCCCACAGTGCCACCAAAATCGGTGGGAACAGGTCCAGGATCTCCCATCCTCTGGTAGTGTTCAGCACCCTAGACTTTAGGGGCTTCCTTTCATCCAGTCCTCACCATGACGATATCACCTCCATCACGGGAGGGATGAAATCTTCCCCCAAACCCATAGGTTGAAACCTTTATCCTCAGGCCCTCAGAATGGAAGCGTTCTTGGAGATGCAGTCTTTAAAAGAGGTGATTAGGGTAAGATGAAGTCATACGGGTAAACCCTGATCCAGTGTGACGAGTGTTCCTATAAGGAGAGGAGACTGGGTCAGACCTGTATAGGGAGGGGGAAGGCCACAGAGGACACAGGGAGAAGGAGAGAGAGCTCAGGGGAAAACCACCCTGCTGGTGCTTTAGTTTTGGATTTTCAACCTCCAGAACTGTTGGGAGATAAGATCTGTTGTTTCCGCCACCTGGTCTGTACGGTAAGGAGTGAACCAGGACCCAGCTAGCTTAGGTAACCTTCCCAATGGCACATAGCTCTCAAGGGGCCTCTAGGGGCCCGGGTTAGATTTGTCTGATTTCCAAGCCCTTCCTTAACTTTAACCCCTTCCTTAACTTCGCAGGAAGGTAGCCAGGGAAACAGAATCCTAACACCATTTAGGTAAGAGCCAACACTCCATTTTAAGATGTTGTTAATAATGTGGAGGGGTATGGACCCATCCCGACTGTTGCCAAGTCTGTCCATCCAGTCTAGGGACTTCCACTGCTTCCATGTTGGTCTTCGGGCCTCGAAATGGATTTCTCAAAGAAATTCACGAATCAGTGCTTCCTAAACCTCTGTGCAAATTTCAGTCATGGGAGTCGCTTAGAGAAACAAGAGCTACCTTTCTGGGCCTAGCTAGGAGCAACTTGGGATAGGCTTCTGACATCTGTAGTTTTGACAGATTCTTTGGGTGATTCTAATACATAGTTCCGTTTAGGAACCAATCAGGAGCCCTAGCACTGACAGGAAATGGCCTCCTGAGGGAAGATGATTTTCACATATGAAAGACCATTTATTTAAAAGACAAGTCCACAGCCCAGCTTCCTAGTATTTCTGTCCTCCACGTGGCTGGCAGCACGTGGAAGGACCTCAAGTCAACTCCACCTGGCCTTTACTTAGAGCTTCCTGCCAGCTTGGGGGGCACCCCTTTCATAGATCCACCAACCCAACGCCAGTACCATGACCCACGCTTCCCACCTTCCAAGCAGCAAGCAAGTCTTTGAGGGAGGGTCTCCAGCTGCAGTCTAATGCAGTTTTCACGTGAAGAGCCTCAGTGGAGGGAGAGGTTTCTCTGGCTACGAGCCTCATAAACACCATCGTTAGCTGGTAGGCCACAGCCCCCAGCTTCTGTAGTCCAGATCTCAGATTGGTCCATTATACACCTAGAATTCCGAACACTGACTTGTGGTTGGGGCATTGACAAAATAAACCTGTGGTTAAGAGGATTCTGGTCTCTCAAGGTCCTTTGATGGGAAAGGGTCCCGTCAGTTGCCAGTTGCAGCCATGACAGATGTTATGGTTTGGATATGGAATGTCCCCCCACAGCTCATATGTCAAAGTCTTGATGCAGTCGTGTTCCCAGGTGGGGCTTCCCGAGATGACTGGATTCTAAGGTTCTAACCTCAGCAATGGATGAGTCCATCGATGAATTCGTAGCTTAATGGGCTATTGGGAGGTGATGGAAACCTTAGGAGGCAGAGTCTAGTTGGAGAAAGCAGATCTCTGGGGATGAGTCCTCGAAGGGGTATATCTTATCTTCCCTTCTTTGTTTTCCTCCCATATTTTGTCATGGCAATAGGAAGATGAATAACAGTGAGTGAATACCAGGAAGTGAGAGATTACTAGGGCCATCTTGGAGGCTGGCTACAATTAGACGGAGATGACAAGGTAGGTGAAAGTGTTGGCCATTCAGCAAGATAAACATTAAAGGGCTAATGGTGGGGAAGGCTGCATATGAAGACCAGAGGCTGTGCTGTGTGGAGAAGGGTCCTTGCCCAGCTGTGATGTACCTCCTCCATTTGAATAACCATTTGTGGCTGAGTTCTACGTGCCTTCCTTCAGAAGTCTTAGAATTTAGGAGACCAGCTGTCACTTTGGGTCTTTGACAGAAGCAACCAAACATTGCAGAGGACACACAGAGTATCTACCTTGCATCTAGTTACCAAAAAAAAAAATCCCTAAAAAGGAGCCTAGCCCCAAGCAGACCAAATTTCCCAGGCATGAGGGTACAAGGAAATATCTTTTGTGCATTTTCTGGTAACATCAATGCCAGCTTTCTCACCAGCTAACCCTGTTTCACCTCACTCCAGGGGAACCTGGAGCAAAGAGCTTTTCCTGTTCATTTCTACTTGTTTGCTTCTTGAATGTCTCACATGTGTCCCAATTTACAGAAATTGCCCTGAAACAATACCAAGTACTGCATACACCCCATCAGCCTCTAGTAGATCGAAGAGTGGACTCTAATACTTCCAGTGGGGATTAAAATCTGCTCCCCCAACACAGAAGTGTTGAAGTCTTAATCCCCAGGACCTCAGAAAAAAAATGACCTTATTTGGAAGTGTTCATTGTGAATGTAATTAGTTAAGATGAGGTCGTACCGATGTAGGATATGCCCCCCTATTCCAGTGTGACTGGTGGCCACATGAAGATGGAGCAGAGATTGAGTGATGAGGTCACAAGCCAAGGAATGCCTGAGGTCATCAAGATGTGAGAGGCAAGAAAGGATCCTTCTACAGAGACTCCAAGGAGATCATGCCTCTGCTGACCTTGATTCCAGATCCCTTACTTCCAGAGCTGTGAGTCAATACATTTGTGTTGCTTTAAATCTACTAACTTACAGTACTTTATTATGGCAGCTCTGGAAAACTAACACATTATCATCATGATTAAAGGACATATTTCCATTCCAAGGACGTTCAATGAAGTGACGAAGACTTTCCTGACTATCAATATCCATTCTTCTATTTTCTGCTGCTCCTGTGATTACTACCAATTACTACCGTTATTACACTGAAATGGTGTTTATCATTCTGGGAAATAAAATTATTGTAACTCCTAATCTGGATGTTCACACCAATAATGCATTATAACTGCTTAAGAGAAACATTTCAAAGTCTACGTAGATAAAAACAATAACATGATATCTTGAGGAAGTGGAGCACGTGTGGAAGCTAAGGCTCTTCAAGGGAATTGTGTTTATTCATTAGGGAACCAAACTCGGGGGCAGCAGATGAAGGGTCACAAGTACAGCTTTAAATCATGGAAACAGACTCTTTCACGAGTTAGTCTCTCCCCTCATGTGACTCTGATCACATCTTTTACTCCCTTTAAAATTAAAGTATGGCTGGGCATGGTGGTGCAACCCCTGTGATCCCAGAGGCTTAGGAGGCTGAGACAGGAGAATCTCGAGTTCAAAGCCAGCCTTAGCAACTGCAAGGCACTGGGCAATTCAGTGAGACCCTGTCTCTAAATAAAATATGAAATCGGGCTGGGGATGTGGCTCAATAGTTGAATATCCCTGAGTTCAATCCCCAGAACCAAAAAAAAAAAAAAATTGAAATATGGAGGGGGAAAGAACAAGGATTATAATACCTAGCTATTTTGAGAACTTAGAAAATATGTGAAAGAATATTCTAGAATATAGTAAAGGTTCTGCAAATCTTTCTTATAAATTATTCATTCACAATCCAAAGTGTAGCGGTAAATATATGCATACGTGTTTGACTTATGTCTTCAGGTTTCTATTCCAACCATAGATTGGAATAATGTTCTCTGCTAATTGGACCAGTGGTATCATAATTTTGGGTTAACTGAAAATAAACAAATAGATGACATATGACATCCAAAAATCAAAGAGAATGGTATGAATGGTTGCTTTTCTTTTTCATGCAGGCAGCCAATGGTGCTTTACTTTATCATTATTTTTTAATATAAGGAGTGTTACATTAACAGATGGGGTGATCTCACCCCCACCCCACCCCCATCCCAGGGTACACTAGGGTCTGCTTGTCAATATCTGGAAACATCGTTAGTTGTCAAAAGTTGAGAGAGTGTGCTCCCAGCTGTAATGCAGCACAGCCCCCCTAGCAAAGATGGTCAGCCCCAAATGTCCACAGTGCCACGTCAGAGACGCTGCTCTAGAGACTCTGGCTCCTGGATGTGCCCAGAGGAGTAGGATCAGATCCTCTTCCCTTTTTTCAGAACCGGTTGACAGTGAGGTTGTACAGACATCCTTGAACTCCAAACAGACTCCAAAGACCGCAGTGAAATTTGAGGTCAGAGAGAGTGCTAGGAACTGAGAAGAGAAAAAAAACCCCAAAACTAAAATTTGGGCCCAGAATTGTTGTTACCTCTGTTGTCCCTGGAAATCTGGAAGACACAAAACTCAGCAAAAGAGTTACTTTAAAGAATTGCTCCAGCTTTCTAAATTAAGAAACTGCAAGTTCTCTCGGGGGGCTTTCCAACTGTGGAAAGGGAGCTACTGCTGTCATGCCTTGAGGACACCAGAGGGCGCTCAAGAAAGGAAGAGGCGACCCTGTGGCCACCTAGGTATTCCTGCGTGTGTCTCTGGACCACAGGGAAGAAGATACTCAGCCAATTACCCTTGCATCTCAGCCCCCTCATTAACCAACACTGGTTCCTCCCATTCTTCTGCTCGCAGTGGCTCAGTAAAGCTCCCCAACACTGTAGCTAAATAAAGCTTTGCCACAGGGAGACTGGCTGGCTGAATCTTGGATGCTTTCATTTCTCAGCCGGGTTGGGGCTGGAGAGGGAGATGCTGAAGGAGTGAGGCTGCTGTGGTCTCTCCAGGCAAGGCCTAGGATGGTTGCCTTGGGCAGTGAGGTTAATGGTGTGGTTATGGAAAGATGGTTGGACTACGAGGCAGTTTCCAAAAGGCTCAGTTTTATTGTAACGGCCTAATTAGATGTCAGTCAGAGGCTCATCTTCAGATGTAGGTGATGGAAGCACATTTTAATTTCCTAGGGCTGTGGCAACAAGGCACCACAAACCGGCTGGCTTAAACAACAGAAAATCATTGTCTCACTGTTCTGGAGGCTGGAAATCTGAGACAGATATTGGCAGGGTTGGTTTCATCTGCTCCAAGCCTCCCTCCTGGCTTCTGGTGGTTGCTGGCAAAATGGCGCTTCTTGGCTTGCAGATGCATCACCCCCAATCTCTGCCTGCATCTTCACAGGGCGTTCTCCCTGTGTGCACATCTCTGTGTTTAAATCTCCCCTTTTTATAAGCACACCAGTCATATTGGATTAGTGTCCACCAGGACGACTTCATCTCAACACTATATTCCCAAAGACCCTTTACCCAAATAAGTCACATACACAGGTACTGGGACTTAGGACTTTTCTATTTTGAAGGGAATGCAATTCAACCCTCATTAAATGACTTCTAACATATCTCTGGCTTCTTGACATTACAGCTACGGGATCCTGAGGACAAGTCTACCTCGCGGTGCATCCAGCAAACACCTCCCAGGAGGAAGGGATGGTTGTTCAGCCAGAGAAAACCGATTCCAGCTTTGGGGACTGGAAGGTTCAAGCTGATTGGTGATGATGCTTTCCAAAGGGCTGTTACCACTGCTTCCTGCCACCCTCAGTGTTTTGGAATCATTTGGTGCTCCCAGTTGGAATAAATGGAAAACGTGTTTAACTTAAAAAGCCAAGCATACAATGCTATCGTATTGCACAAGCAAACTTGCAGCAGAGCGGGGGGCAACTACTGTTTCAAGATGATTTAAGAATCCGATCCAGTGTCTGGCTGCACAACTGCATGCTTTGAAAGGCACCTCACAGATGGGTTTCATAACTGAGAAATGCATTTGTTCTTTGTTGGCATATAAAAATAATGTGATTCAAAGCTTGGAGTCCGATGCCTTCCTGGAATGATTTGTCTCCATCTCGCGCACACATATTAGTATGTTTTCACAGAAATGGCATGCAGGGGGGGGGAAGGTGGGATTGTTACTGCGTGCTTCTGGGAAGAGTGCACATCACAAGGAAAAAGTCAAAGGAGTTCGCAAGTAGACACTGAAGAAGAAAAATGATACCCCAGACCAGCATCACTCAGGTCTGACTGTGTGTATGGAAAAGCAGCTACAGGGAATTAAAAGCACAGAGTGTTATTAGAACCAAGCCCCTCACAGAAACTGGGACTCTCGGGGCTTAACAAAGCACAAGGCACATCAATGTTCTGGGAAGGACACTGTAGAACAGCCGTCCCCAATAATTATCCCCTACTTAGCGTTTCTGGAGTTCACAGTACCCAAAAAGCTTAACAGAATATTCCAGTATCATCTCTAACTACCAGTGAAAACAAGTGACTTATTTTAAAAGGGAAAAACAAAGCTTTCCTATGTAGCACATGACTAGAACTCTCAATTCCTCCCTGGAAAATGGGACAGCCCCAAGGGCCTCTAACCCTGATCCTGTCCTCTGGGTGGTTTTGGACACCAGAACATGGTTTTTCAATATTCCCAAGATCCTTGACTTTTTCTCCCCAGAACTAAGAGGAGTCCTGTCTGATGTTTTCTTTCTTGAAAGATCTCAATATCAGAAGGCACTGAGAATATTTTTCAGGAGGGAGAAGCATGGTTCTTTCTGGTTTTCATACACCATCGTAAGGTCTGAGCAAGTACATTAAATCTAGGGTACCACTGGGTCCCCCATGGGCTCTGCAGGAGCCCTTCCAGCTGCTTGGTTAAGCCCTGATTCCTGACTCAGTGGAATACAGAGAGGGCCCAACAGACAATTGCAGCGGTCGGTCTTCAGCAGAGGTTCTCCGACTCCAGTGAGCCTCAGAGGGACCTGGGGGGCTAGTTCAAAGAGGCTGCAGTGCCTCCACAGGGCCTGATTCAGTAGGTCTGGGTGGGGCCCAAGAAGTTGCTGTTCTGACAAGTTTTCAGGTGACGCGGCTGCTGCTGGCTGGGGACAGCACTCGGAGACCCTCTGGACTCCAAGAATATATGGTTAAGTAGGTCCCAAGCACCTCCCACTGGAGGTCTCAGTTGTCAAGCCAGCTCTAAAACTGACCAGAGCAAGTGCACCCTCTTTCCCCTGGGAGCAAGGCTTTTGTGCAGGTGTGCAGGCCAAGGACCCAGTGGCAGGCCACTTCATGGCCTAAAAACAAGACAGCTGCCACCCCTGGAGGATGGTGAGCTGATTTCACTTCTGTTCAGGAGAACTGCACCACTGGCGAGTGGGGTTAGGGTCTGAAGGGTGCTGGGGGGTGGGGGTATGAATGTCACCTACTAATCAGCACACCACTGCAGGCTGAGCAGTTGGGAACATGGAGAGCATAGACCACCAGCCTCTCCTGGAAAAACGATTTCCAACTATTGTTTGAGTGACGAACTTATTCAAGTTGTGAAAACCATAGAGGCAGAGTGTCTCTGGCTGAAATGGGAGAGGGCAGGGAGAAGGAAGCCCCGGGCATCTCTCCTGCGTGCCTCTCTGTGACCCCCCAGCACTCCTGCAGGACCGCCGTAGAACTAAAAATGGGCGTGATGAAAGTGACAGCACTCGCTCACAGGGATGTTGAGAAGATTCAATTAATTGATACATTTAAGGCACTTAGAAAAGACTTTGCCATAGGAGCATACAGTGTCTGGTGTGTTATCACAGGAGATTTTTTTATACGTGCACATTAAACTCTCATCAAATATTTGATTTTTATTGTTAAAGGTTAGGGCTGAGAAAGCATTAGAAGCTAGCTGCTTAGATGCCTAAATCCCCCAATTTTCCATCTCAAATCTTTTTTAAGATGTTAAACTATCAGGCAGTACCTTCAAGAGCATCAATTCTTAAAAATTTTTTTTTAATGATGAGAGCCCAAATAAAGAGCGGCAAACAGGGGTGGGCCCCATGGGGACTCCTGATCTCTACTTTCCTTCTTCTCCCACCTCTTTCCCATATTGGTGCTAAAGCTGAGAGCATGTAGGAGGAAGGAAGGGCATGCTTCCTAAGCCATGCTCATTAGAACAAAGCCAATAGTGGGGCCCATTTAATGAACACATACTATGTGCTCTGGGCTGTGATATCCTCTCCTAGCTTGGATTTCCCAGGAGACCCAGGGACAAAAGTTCATGTGCAAGTGGAAGATAAGCTCCCAGGAGAAATGGGTAAGGGAGTGAAGAAGTGAGAGAAGGGTGGGAACCAAGGGAAGGTGTGCTCTTAGGCAATCACTCAGAGGGACTTTCCACGGATCCTGCAGGGGACTGGAGTGTGTCATATAGAGTTAGGGAAGCTGGACCTTTCCCATTGGTTAGAGGACGAGAACCTCCTTGGGGGAATACAAATTGACAGGCACTCCCTGCTTTAGTCTTTGAGCTGAGAGGTGCTCTTGCAGCCCAAGGGAGGCCGCAGGTGTTGGCTATTTCTAGAAGTAAAACAAACTTCAAATAAAAGAGAGGGAAAAATGATAAAAAGCAATCTGATGAAGAAGAAAGGGCTAGAAAGTCCAGTCTTTCCACCTGAGTGTGACTCTGCTCCCAAAGACAAGCAGATGGAGGGTCACGGTCACGGCCACCACCGACCTACTGTCAACAAGCAGCCGCAGAGGCAACGTGGTCTGTGGCCGAGGGTCCTCCCTGCAGTTAGATGCCAATCTTCCCCCTCCATCGACTGTAATGATCACCGTCACTATGACCATGTGGATGCAGAGTGACATATGCAGGGACATGGGGGTTGCCCAGGGAATCGTGGGATCAGAACGGGGCTGATGGTGTGTGTAGGTCTGGATGGGAAGGGGCAGAGCCCAGGGGAGCCCAGCTGAGGCAGAAAGGCTCAGCATCACTGCAGATGGAGGCAGGCGGGGACATGACTCTGCAGACGAAGCAGTCAGCAGCAAGAGGCCAGGAGAGCCTCACAGAAAAACCCAGATCAGGGCTGGAGGGCTCTGTTGTGGCCCCAGTTTTGTGTGTACCCATCTTTTTTTTTTTGACTACTAGGTCAATTCTATTTCCTTTAAAAAAACACATCATTATTTAGACATAATTTACATGCCATAAATTTCACTTGTTTAAAGTATACAATTCAGTGGTTTCAGTATATTGACAGAGTTGTGCAATAATCATCACAATTTATGTTCATAATATTTTCATCACCTCAAAAAGAAGCCTCTCACTCATTAGCAGTTGCTCTTCATTCCCTTTTCCTGCCAGTGCCCAGCAACCACTCGTCTATTTTCTCTTTCTATAGATTTTCTAGAAGTATCTGGACATCTCAAGTAAACTGAATCATACAAAGTTTGGCCTTTTGCAACTGTTGTCTTACACTTATCATGCTTTCGAGGTTTATCCATGTACAGCATGTACCAGCACGAATCCCTTTTTATTGCCAAAAAATGTTCCAACTATTGATGACGGGTGCCCTTTATCAGCAACACTGCTTTGCATGGGTTCCAATTACACAAGGTTAACTGAAATCTGAAAATACGAAATGGAAATATCCAGAAATAAACAATTCATAAGTTTTAAATTGTGTGCCGCTTTGAGTAGTGGGATGAAATCTTGCACTGTCCCACTCTAGGATTCCGTTAATCATTCCTTTTCCCATTGTATCCACGCTATATATACTACCCACCCCTTAGTCATTTAAAAGCCATCTTGGTTATTAGAATGATAGTAGTCAAAGAATCATAGTGCTTCAAGTAGGCCTTAGGCGACAGCCAAATTCTGTGTCAGAATGCCTGCACCATTACCTCGCTTGATCACAGCATGTAGGCATTGTGTCTCAAAGCACAAGAAGGGTGAGTATGATTCAAAAGGATATTTTGAGAGAGATACACCACATTCACATAACTTTTATGAAAGAATATTAAAATTGTTCTATTTTATTATTACTTATTGTCTGTCTCATGTTGACTTTATGAATTGTTTTATCATAAACATGCATTAAAAAGAGGTAGAAGGTTGGTACTATCTGAGGTTTTAGGCAACCACCAGGGGTCTTGGAACATACATTTTATGGATGAGAGCATACCACTGTACCACTTTTATTTATCCACTAATCAATTGGTGGACCCTTGGGTTCTTTCTATCTATTTTTATGAATAATGCTGCTATGAACATTCATATCAGTTTTTGTTTGGACATCTGTTTTTATTCTATATATATATATATATATATATATATGAATGGAATTACTGGGTTATATGGAATCTTTATTTGTAAGCTTTTTCCAAAGTAGGTACACCATTTTACCATCCCACCAACAGTGTAGAAGTGTCCTCATTTTTCCAAATTGTTGCCAGCACTTGTAATTGTATATCTTCCTCACTTTAGTCCATCCTAGTGGGGCTGAGGGGTTACCTCTTTGTAGTCTTGGCTGGCTTTCTCCAGTGGCGAAGAATGTTGGACATCTTTTCATGTGCTTATTGACCCTTTATCAATATTCTTTAGAGAAATGTCTATTCGAATCCTTTGTCCATTTTTAATTGGGTTATTTTTTCTTTTTATTAGTGAGCTCTAAGAGTTTTTTTATATGTGCTGTAAACCCATTTTTTAACTGATATACCCTGCAAACATTTTCTCCTCTTCTGTGAATTGTGTTTTCGCTTTCTTAACGACATCATTGTAAATACCAAAACTTCAGATTTGGTGTAGTTCAATTTATCTACTTTTTCCTTCAGTTGGTTGTACTTTGGCTCTCATGTCTAAGAGATTATTGCCTTATTCAAGGCCATAAAGAGTCATGCCTATGTGGTTTTTTTGTTTTTGTTTTTGTTTTTTTACTTCTACAAGTTTTATAGTTGTAGCTCTCCTATTTAGCTTTCTAATATGGTTTGAATTAAATTTTGCACATGGTGTGGTGGTGGTCCTATTTCCTTCTTTTGCTTGTGGGCACTGTCCCGCGCTGTGCAGCTGTCTGGATGAGCTAACATGGTGAGTGTGGTGCTCCTTACTACCTCTGCTGAACTGGACATTAACCACTGGGTGCTTACAGACCCAGAGCTCTCAGTCAGTATTTTACACATCTTCTTTACACTAGTCCAGGATTTGCTTTAATTGTATTAGAAAACACTAAAACTTAAATTGACATCATTACCATCTGGCAAAAGAAAATCAGTCCAGCTCACCTAATTCACCCAGTGGTGTTTCGTTTTGGAGACTTCCAGTCTTTGTTATTATTTCAAAATGCATCTGAAGTCTCCCTCTTCCTGGGTCTCTGGGGCCTGTTTAGCAGAGGAAGAATCTACATAAAGCTATACAAAGATGCTGAAAATGAAAAGCAAATCGGTTTCCTGGTCTGCACAGTGACCGTCCCCAGACCTGTTCAAATGGCTTTACCTCAAACGACCGTCAGCCTGAGGGACAGCGCTGCTGGGTGGTTTGGCTTCCTGTGAAGTAGCCTTCTGGTCCTTGTTGCCACCCTCTTCTGGGGCATTGCCAGGCCAGATTGTCACCTAGGACTTCACTCCCTAGGCCTCTCCTTTCTCTTTCCCTATTGAATGGAGTCCATGGACTCAAACTGAAATGGACATTTACCACGTTCCCCTGGACTTGAGAGGACTAAAAAGAATCCCCTTAGCACTTGCTTTGTTAAAATTAGGTTTATATATCTGAAACCAAGGACTCACCAAAAAAAGTGGCTTGAACAAGACCTGAGTTTGTTTCTCAAGTGCCCAGGCCTGGCAGGATGGCCCTGCTCTTTCGGATCATGGGAAGGTGGAGGAGGTATGTTGCTTCTTTAACACAACTGTTTATCATGCCAGGTTTCCAGCCATTACTTCTGCATTCCAGTCAATAGGAAGGAAGAAGAGCAAAGAAAGGAATGACCCTTCCCTTTAAACACACTTTCTGGAAGTGATACTACACTTTTGCCTTTAGCCTCTGCCTAGTACCCAGTCTCAAGACCACACTTGACTGTGAGCAAGCCTGGGAAATGCAGCAATGTTATTCCAGGTGGGCCTGTGCCCAGCTATAAATCGGGGTCTCCATTGCACAGTAAGCAAGACTGGAACTGAGGGGGTGGCAGTGGATATAGACCTTTGCCAGAACCTGAGGGCATTCTGTCCCAAGAGTCAAGGGACCTGCTTCCAATTAATTTTCCTTTCTTTTTATATCTTTTTAAAAATTTGTTTACTTATAATAGATAAAATTCCATGTTTATTGTATACAGCATGATGTTTTGAAGCAAGCAGACATTGTGGGATGGTTAAACCTAGCTAATTAGTAAATGCATTACATCACATAGTGTGTACGTGTGTGTGGGTATTTCTTTCCTGCACATTTCAAGAATACATTTTGTCATCATTAACTATAGTCTCCATGCTGTGCAGTAGGTCTCTTGAGCTTAAATTTCCTATCTGACCATGTTCCTGTACCCTCTAGCTGCAATCTCCCCATCCCCCTCCCTGTTAACCACCTACCCTCTGAGATCAACCTGTGAGATTCCACATGAGGGCCGTCAGTCACCCAGGATTGGCCTCGGGTTTCAATTCTGTGAATGATTTGTTAGTGTAGTAGGCAGCCGGCTAGGACAGTGCACGCAGACGCTGTCTCGGTCAGCCGAACCTTCCTTCTTTCTGCATTTTGGCTGAACATACTTGGATTTAGTACACGGACAGAGAACGGAGTTCCAGACACTGAAGGAAACAAAATCCCCAAGGGGCTCAGAGTGTGGGCATTTTGCTGCTTGAAATACGGTTGTACCCTTTCCACTTTCAAAGGAAGATGTGGACATTGTTTTCCAGAACAATTGCACTGTCCAAACTAAGGGACCCACAAAAGTGTCAATTCAACGCATGTTGGCTTTTTTTTTTTTTTTTTTTTTAACTAATTGTAACAAGTGGTTGCTATGAACATGCAGGCTTCCTGAGGCTGCCCTTCCAGTGACCCATACCCTGACCTGGACAGACCACCTTCTGTCCAAGAGAGGAAAAGTTTTGTTCCTAGGTCAGATGAAGCCCTGGCTTACCCCTGGTGACCAGCAGGATTAATCAGACTGGTTAAAACAGCTGACAGAAACACTAAACCAGCTCACAATAAGCACACACACCATGCAACATTTGTCTGAGGGTCTTATCTCTTTCTGTTCTTTGCACTAAGATGCAATACCTGCTTCCCTATGTCTGGGTCTCTCCACTTCTTAAAGGGAGCCACTTGCAAGCCAGGAAGCTGCCCATTTTTAGAATCAATATGGTAATCACCCAACCAGGTAGAAAACGCAATGCCAGAGACAGAATTTGCAGTGAGTTTTGTAGAGTATCAAGTTGCTTCCCGGTCTCCAGAATTTGTCACCCAGTGCACTACCAAACCGAGACCAGTATGATGGCCCTGGTGGTTCAAGATGAACTCATGTTTTCAAATGGGGGTCTTTCAAAAGCAAAATCTTCCCAACATGCAAAAAGTAACCACCAAACATGAGCAGGTTTGAATGCAGAGACAGAGAGAAAGGAAAACACAATTTCTGAGCATTTTGCGGGGAGGTACCCCTAGAAGGAGTCCCTGGGAAATGCAGTGGGTGCCACAGCCTTGCAGCGTGTAGGTCTGAGAACTAAACTTTCCAGTGAAAACTTCTTTGCCTCACTACCTGCAGAGAGCCACACTCTTGCAATCGTGGTTTGGGTCCTATTTAATGTTTTATTTTATTCCGTTCTCTAGGGCAAAGCAGAAAACAAATAAAATCACCACGTTGGTGTTCACAGCTTTGTATCAAATGCACTGTAATTCAAAGTGATTTCCTTCCAAATTTATTTTGAAATATGTTTGAGAAGAAAAGTAAGCTTAGATTATTTCTGGTCCTAAATACGGAGATTTCAAGTATTGTTAGGGAACCCACGGGGCAGCATGGAAGAATAAGGTGACATTAAATACAGGGTGGCTAAGAAGGGATGAAAATGCCACCCACCGGCAGCGACAAGCTGGGGAGGGGAGAAACAGCAAGACCCCGCCCAGTCGAAATGGAAAAGAGGAGATCCAGGGAACCGCGTCTATAGGGAGGAAAAGATTTAGGGAATTTAAATCTGATGCTAACAGAATTTTTATTAGGGAATAAAATTTTTTTAAAAAATCCTGATACGTGCTACAGACCAAGTGTTTCAAAGCAAGACAAAGTTTATTTCCAACTGCCTTCTGGAGGCGCTCCCCCAGGACACAACACCCACGCTATTAATCTTGACTTAGTGAATGAACGTATTATACGGATTTCAATCCAGACCCTTCCAGCCTTAAAGAGCTCTGAAGAGCCCGGATAAAGTGGCCCGTTTTCACTTTGGCGATTCCACAGGGGTGACTCCCTTTCATTCCCCTTTCATCTCTCTGGGAGGACGAGAAACTCTAAAAGCAAACAGGTTTCCCTTTCTGATTCCTGGCGAGAAGGCTTCTGTTGCTTTCTTGCTGCTGCGAGACTAAAGGTGGGTGACCTCTCTTCATCTGTTACCTTGGAAGCCTTGGAGAAGCAGAAGTAAGTCTGAAATAATAGGCGCTCGGTACTCTCCTCTCTTCTCTGGGGAAAGTGATTGCTTTCCAAATACCAGTTTGTTTTTTGATTTTCCACGGTCCAGCCCTGTATTTAGCACAGAAAGGCACTTCAGAAGCGCGACACTGGTGATAACCCCAATCCACACAAGGACAAAGCAGAGGCCATGTCTGTTTTGTTCCGTCAGGCAAATTATGATCAAAGTTTTCTGCCAACACCACTTTTTTTCTTTTTTCTTTTTTTCTTTTCCAGATTGTTTATTGCGACACCAGTCTGTTTACTGACATTCTGGGATGCAATTAAATTTTCTGGGTTAGGAAAAAAGAGAGGAAAAAGAGGGAGAGAGATTTTTATGAAGATGTAAACTGCTTCAAATGGAAACACAACTCCCATTGTGGAAAAAAAAGAAAAAGAAAAAAAAGAACACTGAGAAAAATTATACAAGATTATCCAGGCTAAGGGAAGGATTTTGTGCCTCCTGTGCCCCTTGCAAGGGATCCAAGAAGTAAAAGACACCAGGAACTCTCTGACAGCAAGTGACTAAGCCAGAGTCCAGGGAGGGCAGGCAGTCTCCACTGGGTTTGGTCCAACTGGTCCTGGAATGGTGGCCACCCCGGGCAGTGATTCACCAACACTCCTGAGTTCTCCAGGGATTACAGAGCACCAAGGAGGGCAGTGGCTCTGATTTATCACCTTTTTCCATAAAGTAAGAATAGAGGACCCAGGACAGTATTGTTTATCCTAAGGGGTTATCAAAAGATATCATCTTGTTAAAGGAAATACAAAAAAAACCCGGCAGGCAAGTTGAACAGTGTGTTAATTGATGCCATGTGTTTTAGTCTTTCCGATGTCCAAATCTTGGAATAGGCTCAGAAAGCTAGAATGGGGAGCCTTAAATGGTCTTAGTGAATACAGTGACATTTCACAGGTCTCAATTTGATCTGTAATAACAGTTGTTACATTTGGTAAGAAGATTGTGGAAGCAGGGGGAAATGAGAATAATCTTGCATATTGAGTTATAGAAAAGAAACTCTTAGGGGCCATTTCAGACTGGGCGAGGTAGATCATATGCTTAGCATTTGAGAGGCCCTAGGTTCAACCCCCAGCCCAAAAGGAAAAAAAAAAAGAAACTTTTAAACTTAACATTTTTTTTTACAAAAATAATATAAAATGACAGCTGAATCATTAAAATATTAATCACATGATGGACAAAAATTAAAACAAGTTCGTTTCAATCAAAAAAGGGAAAAAATATTGACACTACTGCTCCTTGGTCTGGGGGTGGGCACTTCATAACATGTAAACCTTTTACTCAAATAAAGAAATTGGTCAAAGTTTTGGACCTCGTTTCTGCAAAATACGTAGAATATGCAACAAAGCAATTTAGCTTTTGTCAGATTTTGTTCATCTCTGAAAGTTTTATTTTTTGATGCAAATGAATTGGATATCTAATATGCTCCCTTCTGCCCTCCGAAAATATCTGTGAATTAAATGACGTAACAGTTTCCTCCAAAGCAGAAGCGTTGCTAACAAATAGTCACATATGCATTGCCAGAAGGAGCCTGCCCTGTGAATTTTTGCAATAAGCAGCAAACAGAGCCCTCTCTGGCCTGAATCTGGCAGCATCCCTTCCCAGAGCTTGATGATGGGCTGGAAACCAACGCATCTGCATGGGACCGAGAGGTCTCTTAAGTTACAGCCTTTTGTATTTACACTTTTGAAATATCTATTGTGATGCAAATCTTGATTTTCAATCAAAATTAGCTAGGGAAAAAAATCTTTCTCTGGAAACTGTTGCAGGATGCAAGTAAACTTAAATCCAAATTTTCTTGTTTCTGAGTTGCTATGAAGCCATAAATTAATGCTTTTAAACACAGACACTGTTTACCAATGCTGATGGAAAATGCAGCTATGTTTACTAGCACTTTTAATTAACCTCAGTTTTAGTCCCAAAAGGCACTAAAGTGTATGCATTATAAATTACCACAGCTTTTCTCCCAAAATTTGGGTGTCAGAATACAGAGTATATAAGAGCTTTTTAGCTTTTGCTGGCCATTCAAAATGACGTCCATCCGTTGTCGGAGTTCTTCCTTCTCAGCCTGGATCCTTTGGGTAAGTCCAGATGAATAAGGCTTTCCACTTGTGTTTCATTTGATTGATTTTTTAATCACATTTTTGAGGGTTTTTTTTGGGGGGCGGGGGGTCGGGCTCAATGCCTTTATTTGTTTTTATGTGGTGCTAAGATTGAATCCAGTGCCTCACACTTGCCAGGCGAATGCTCTACCACTGAGCTCCAACCCGTTTCATTTGATTTTAAAGCTGAACTTTGAGTTATCAGGTCCTCTTGGAAGATCTTTAGGCCAGAGACTCCAGGTTTGTGCAAGTGCGTGGGGGAGGAAGTAAGGGAGGGGGGAGAGGAAGAGAAAGAGGAAGAGAGAGAGAGAGAGAGAGAGAGAGAGAGACACACACACACACACACACACACACACCGGGGGTGGGGGGGACTGTGTCTTGACTGTACCCTTCAAGATGGACTTGGGAAAGAGTTTTTCTCCTGCCAAAATACACACACAGCCTGGGATTAAAAGGGCTGAAACCTACCAGCAAGTTCTTAACGCCCTCCCACAATCATTAGACCAAATCCACATCATTCTAGATTCATTTTTCCCTTATTCATCTGTCCAACTAATTCCTCCTGCATTCACTGGGCTTATATCTTAATCTTTTCTGTTACATAGAGAATACATAATGAAAAGCTGCATTTTCTGGGTACATGCACACATTTGGAGCGGATGAACCATATGTGAAGTGACATACAATGCTGAATACGGGCTGAATGGTGTCCAGCGCTAAAAACACTGCGAACACAGGAACAAAAAGCGGGCGAACAAGAGCCAGCGCCGGCCTGGCCTCTGCTAGAACACCAGGAGATTCGCCGCAAAAACATGGGTATAATTTCACTGTTTTCACTCACACAAGCTGTGGGAAAGGAGTCACCATCTGATGTTTGATTGTGTGGGATATGTTTTTGGCAGTGGCCTTGTATTCTGCATTGAGGGGAAAAAGAGAGAGAGAGAGAGAACAAGAAAAAAAAAGAAAGAAAAAAGGGGAGAGAGGGAGGGGGAGGGAAATAAGAAAGAATAGGGCTACATTTGCTGTTTTCAATTTGCTGTCTGGAGGAAGGCACAGCTGACAGTTCTGACCAGTGGCCACCTGAAAATTAAGGCCAGGGCCTGGCCGCTGTCCCTTCTATTCCCTGGGCCCCCTTTTATGCTGATGCTACCAAAGGGGGACTTTTATCCGTCCTCCCTTGTAGTCTGGTTCACTTACAGCTGAGCCGTGGGGCTGACGTTTGCCTGATTTAATAAAGTCTATTATTCAAGGTAGTGGCTGGGGAAGGCAGGGTCCTGACAGCCCGGGGAGGGGGGGAAGCCCAGGTCTCAGGAGCAGGCATTTCCTGGAGCTGGAACCAGTGGGGGCCAGAGAGAAGCCCAGCCACCAGGTGGCCACAGGCACCTCTCAGGGGAAGAGTGTGCAAGTTTCCCCTGTGGTCCCCGGCTGGAGTTGGATGGAGGTATTAGGTTTAGACCGAGATTCTAGAAAGAGCTGTGCTACCCTTTATCCCCTTTACCATGTTCTCCTCCCCCCAGGAATGCTAGATTCAGCAAATGAACATATAGGATGCCCCCATAGTTAAATCTGAATTTCAGAAAAACAATATGAAAAAGTGATGTGCAGGTTACAAATCCGAAATTTACAGGAAGTCCTGCATTTTGTTTGGCAACCCTTCTCCCACCTCATCGTGACTCCTGGCTGGCCACCCCCCTCCCCTCACCTGTCAGGATCCACAGCCTCCTCTGCCTGCTTCTCAGGGTGTTAAGAGGATAATGAGAATATAGATGGGTAGCGGCTTTCCGGAAAGGTGGCTAATTGGCTTTGCTGGTTAACGTGTGGTTCCCATGCCCCAGCTGTGCTCAAGGGTCCTTCTCGGAACTTCCAGGTCAAACCAGGAGACGTTACCAATGATACCAGACAGAGTTCAATGTCTTCACCTTCCGTTCCCGAACCCCTTGTCCAATGGGTTTTGTACAATTTTATTTGGACCATATTTTTAAACAAGACTAACTTTCTGGTCCAGTACCCATGGCTCTTCTGGCAGCAAATGTAATGATTAATAGAAGATTTGGAGATAATGCTACTTCCCCCCAACCCTCTGCAACCTGGCATGTGCATACTCTGCACCTATCTGGGATCCTGTCACCTGCCCCGCCCCCAGCCCCAAGTCCCTGAGCAGCACCGTCCCCAGCCTAGGCAACTGTCCTGTGGCCTTGGTTCCTGTACCCAGGGATAATGGATTGCTACTTTTGATTATTGGTGTTTGTTAATAAGCTGCTGAAGCCCAGTTGGTTTCCAGGATTTGTCCAGAAGTGGGCACATTTCTGTGATTTCCCCCATTAGATCTCATTAAGGGGAGAGAGAAAGAAAAAATTTCTTTTTGTCAAGTGGCAGGTGGACAAAGAGGCCAAATCTCATGGTAGCCAGTGTGAGATCCACAATGTGCTTTGTCTTCCAGGTGGCAGGGTGGCATCAGGTTCAGGATTAAAAGCGGGTGGCGCTCAGCATCAACCTGGCCCAAGCTATTAAGGGAAGATTTCAAAGAACACTTCTGTTTTGAATGTTCCCTTTCCTGGAAGACCGCCGTGGCTGTGTGCATTGGCTGGGGCTGGAAGTGGCTTTGCCCGTGTGGCGGAATTGCTTTCATTTTCAAACATGGTGCAGGGGCATAATGGCCATTTGTAATGATCACATTAGCATCATGGAGCAATATATCTATAATAAATTAAGACTGCTTTGCAATTAGTACCGATGATCACAGCTGTGGAGACAAATGGCATATGTGCTAATTAAATAATTTGTCACTTGACTGTTAAACAAACAATTCAGCCTCTTTACATTACAAACTGCCACCTTCAGCACACCACCATGGGCCATTAACCCTGCGGAAGGAACAGCTTGCTGTGCCCACAATTGCTGTGGAGCAATGTCTACACGGCAAGAGGTGACAGGGAAGAATTCACCGGCATGACAAGTGACAGGTACTTTTCCAACAGTGGGGCACTAACTATTTGTAGGTTACAACATTAATTAGTGGGTCTCAACGAGCATTTTTTTAAATAGAGAAACATCAGACTGCATCATAGAGAGCTAGGGTGAGCTTGATGAAATTTTGTGTGTGTGTGTTTTGTGTGTGTGTGTGTGTCTTGTGTGTGCATGCACACATGCACTTAGGTTCATAAAGTAAAATTTCTTACTCTGGACAAAAAGTTTGAAAAGCACTGTCCTTGAGCCAACCTCCCTCCAAATCTAGAACTTCCCTGTCTGGAGAATGTATGTAACTGCCATACAGACAGCTGTAGTCTCTGCTTCCAGGGCTGGGGATGCAGGTTCACTACCTCTCAGGAAGTCTAAAAGGCTGCTAGAAATTTGTCCTGTCTTTTTTTTTTTTCCCAACTCAAAAAAATTATGTAAATCAATTCATCCATCATATTGTTGTTTCTTATTTGGAAAATTTAAAAACCACGAAAAGCATGCAGGAAAAACACAATATCCAGAATCTATGACTGTTACATGCTATCATAATCTGTTTTCAGTAGATTTTTTTGTTTTTTTAAGAAAGACCATTTTCTCATGCCCTGGATCCACTCCTCTCCCCACAGTTCCCTGGGCTGTCATATGTTTGTGGATGGATCATCTCCAGTTTTAACACTCTCACGTGCATTCAACAGCAACATGAGTATTATCTGGTTATTGCATGGAGTTTATGTCAATGTGTAATTGTATCATTCTGCATCTCATTTTCTTGACTGGAACTTGGGAATTTGAGAAAATATACTGTGTCAGTCAGCTCTCCATCACTGTGACAAATTAAAAGGATAAAAGATTTATTTTGGCTCATAGTCTCAGAGGTTTCAGTCCAGAGTCACTTGTCCCTGTTGCTTTGCACCTATGGTGGCACATACATAATGTCGGATCACATGAAGGAGGAGAAGGCCTGTCTACCTCCTGGGAGCTGGGAAGCAAAGACAGAGACAGGAAGGGGCTGAGGCCCAACACCTCCTGCAGGGCACACCCCCCAATGACCTCACTTCCTCCCACTAAGCCCCGCCTCCTAAGGGCTCCCCCACTGACCTCTAGCACCATGGCTATAATACAGGAAGAGCTCTCAATCTGAAAGAATTATTCCCAGCCTTCTAGAACTTCATCTGCCCACAGATTCTGCTTCCAAGGGCAATCCTATGTCAAAACTTGCAGATGAAACATCTGTTCTTTAGCACAGAATGAGATTTTCCTTCCTATTTATTCCCTGGAATACCAAGTTTGCTCTCAATAATGGAGAGTAATGTATAAATACCCAGCCTGAAATACATGGTCATAGCAGCACAAAACCCACTAAGAGACCCAGGGAAGGAGGCCATAGGTACCTGACATGCTCTAAGAGTCCATTGATCGTACTGCTAGCACAGGAGCATGTGCGTCCAGTCTTCAAGGTAAACCTCCCCATAGGAGAATTTGGCTCTGGCTTTGAACCATCAGTTCTGGCAAAGAAGGAGGTGTAGGTGCAGAATGGGATCAATCCAAGTCTGGGCTTCTCTGGCAGTACAGGCTAAGAGCATGCCTTAACAACAGGACATGGCCAGGGAGTCTCTTAGGAAGTCTTTCTTTTATCCAGGCAGTCCACCTCTGCTGAGCACCTGCACTGGGCTCTGATGCAATTTAGCATTCATTCATGGGATAGGGTTGGGCACAGGGATCTGAATTCTAGGCCTGGCTATGTGTCTACTTAATTCTCTGAATCTATGTAACTACTTAATTCTCTGAACCCCAGTTCCTTTAACTCTATATGAAAAATAACCCATGTCTATTTAGAAGGTCTTTACTTATTTATTTTTTAATGATTAAATGCTTGATGCCGGTACAGGTCTCAAATATTCGTTATTTTGTTACCGTGACTTTTAACCAGGCACTGTGCTAGGTTGTGCAGGTGCAGAGGTGGAGAGAACCTGGGTCTCCTCCAAAAGACATTAGAATTCAGTGGGTTGCCTGTTCAATCTGTTTTTTTTTTTCCCCCTTGGTCACTACCTCCTGAAACTACTTTTTTTCTTTTTAAATGCAGAAAGTGCAAATTATCTCCCGGAGGCCAACAAAATGATGGTTAAATTGGGGGGCAGCATGGGCGGGACACAGCTTTGAACTGAACTGGCTGACCACCCTCTTGGAGAAGGCAAGGACGGGTGGAGCTAGAGGAAAATAACAAGTCAACAGCTTCTTCCCCAGGGGCGAGGGAATGCCCCTGGGTCTCTGGCTGTGTGAGGAAGACTATAAATAACAGAGCCAGCTCCGGATTAAGACAGTCTTTCAATCACAGGTCTGGGAAGTTGGGATTTTCCTTAGACAAATCTTGTAGCTGTTGATAGGTGTGTGTGTGGTGGGGTGAGAGGGAAGACACACGACTTTCTCATGTATTTGATTAGAACTTTGGCAGATCTGAAAGAATCTTCATATTCTCTAAGTACCCTTTCTTTCTTCTTTTTTTTTTTTTTAAGGCTATTTTTCCAAGATAGAATTGCCAAGTGACTCTAAAACTTAACCCAAACGTAGATTCTCTGAGTTGCCTGATTGTGTGGTCATACACACACCTTAAAGATGCAGCCCACTTTAATTTCCGTCCACACCCGACCTTGTATCCAGAACATACACGTTTATCAAGGAAGGCAGAGTCACAACCTGCAGCCAGGGAGAACCGCTAGGCCTCGGTTGTAATTAGTAACCACAGAAATGAAATGTGTGAGGTCGCGCCTTGCCTACTGGTTTTGCGTTTAGTTCCACAAATTACTGTTTGAAATAGATCAGTGCCAGAATTTGCCTTTCATAAAGTCAGTTTGTAAATAAAATCAATCCAAATATTTGTGTCAGTGCCGTAATTACAGAAACCAAATCTTTAAAAGGTGTGGGACATATTGGTGGTGAGAGGGACAGAATAACAAACGGGGGAGTCAGTCTGTGGCCTGGGAGCAGAACGCAGAGGCCACCCCACTGTCCCTCAGAGGGTCAGGTTTCATCTGAGCCACAGGCATGCACTAAGAGTTTCCTACTCCCTGGGCTGGGTGCCCGGAAGAGGGGGTGTACTGGGGCATGAACCCAGGGGGATCTTTCAAATGAAGCTCCTGGATCAATTTTAGGTGAGGTCAGGATCCAAGAAAGGCAGAGAGTACAAGAAGGATATTCCCATGTAAAAAGCTACAGAGTCCTCTTGCTGCTGTTACTGTTTTCTTAAAACTTTTTCACTTTGCGGTGGGGTGCTAAAAAAACAGTTATTCAAAAGCTGGAAAATGAAGCCAGGCCTGATGGCACATACCTATAATCCCAGTTACTGGGAGGAGGTGGGTTTGATATAAGAGGATCGAAAATTCTAGGCCAGGGTGGGCCACTTAGCAAGACCTTGTCTTAAAATAAAAAAAATAACAAGGGCTGGGGATGTAGAGCCCACTTCAGTTCAATCCCCAGGACAAAAAACAAAACAAATTAGAAAATGGAGGTATCAACCTGTATAGTACAACCTAAATATAAATCGTTTAATGTTTCTGTATTCTTTTTCAGTTATTTGCCTACACGCATTTATGTTTTTACAGTTATAGTATGCTTGAAAGCTTGTGATGTACTTTTCTCTTAAACTCGCTCCAAAGGTCAAGAGGAAAAGTATCAGTCAAGGAACTTTGTCAGTGTGGCCATACCAGGAAGGGGAGAGGACTTCATTTCCAGCCCTGACATGGTCTCCCAGACTGCACAAACCAGGGGACACTCAGGCATCTTGGTCAAACCGAGGCATGTTGGATCATTAGCTCAAGATGGGTTAGGGCTGTCTCGCTGGCAGTGATAAGAAAGTCGCTGCTCCAGTGAGTGGCTTCGATGCATCATCAGAAGATTATTGCCTGTAATTCCAGCATCTCAGGAGGCTGAAGCGGGAGGATTGAAAATTCAAAGCTAGCCTCAGCAGATTACTGAGGCACTTAGTAACTCAGCGAGACCCTGTATGTAAATAAAATATTTTTTAAAAAGGGCTGGTGATGTGGTTCAGTGGTTAAGCAGCTCTGGGTTCAATCTGTGATAATAAGGAGAAAAAAAAAGTAGTGTATTGATCAAACCTGTTGCTCTTGGAGTCGGAAGTGATTGACAGCAAAGGAGACAGAGGCAAAATGGAGGCAGAGATGTCAGGTTTTTTCACATTTGCAGGCTTCAGTGAAGAGCCAGTGTTTTTATCAAAAGCAGCCTTTAGAGTTCTTGTGACACAACTATTAACATTGTATTAGGTGTTAAAAGTAAGCTAGAGATGATTAAGTCTATGAATGTCTGTAGGTTCTATGCAAATACTACACATAAGGGACTTCAGTTTCCACTTGATGTCCCTAGCAGTCCTGGAACGGATTCCTGCCCCCAGATACTGAGGGATTATATACTTTATAAATAAAACTTAAAAATTCTTAGCTTTCAATAGTTATCCTTTAATGAGTTAGTGAGCTGTTGTATGGATTTGCTGTTCATTTCGTCTAGACAACAGCCCTAATGCTCAGTGTAACTATTATCCTTATTTTCTATCCGTGAAAGTGGGAAGGAAGACTATCAGAGAGCTTAAGGAATTTGCCCAAGGTTAACCAGCAGTGGAGCACTGACTCAAGCCCAGGCAGCTGCCTCCTGAGCTCTTTGTCCTTCCCCAGGGCTCTAAGTTCCCTCCCACTCTATCCATTATGCCAAAGTATAGTTTTAGTGCAATTAAATAAAAAATAAAAAAGCTTTATTCCTACCGCGGGGGGCGGGGCGGGGGCACACACACACACACTCACACACACCCTGCTACGTCTTACAACCCCCTCAACTTTTTCCTGACGACTGACTGGTTGTATACAACTTTAAAATTGGCAGCATGCAGGGGAGGAAGTGGGAGTTTGTATTTTCAGCTGGGTTCAGCTCAGTGAATAAGGAGTCCCCGTTTTCCCATCCTGCTCACGGAGTGGTCCTGAATTGTCCCTAAGTAGGAGAGATTTATGGACTGAATCCTGGTCCAAGTCAGAGAGAAAAGTATTCTTTAGAAAGACATCTTCTGATGATTATTTTGAGAGACTTTCTGTTAATCCCCAGCAAATCTGCATGTTAATAGGAATCATTTACTCAAAGCAGGGGTCCAGGAAAATAGCTTTACATAATAACAGTAGCTTGATTTGATTACTTCAATTTGGTTCTGGCCATTGAATTAAAGGTAAAGCCAAGCTTTTGGAAGTTTTACAGAGTAATAAACAAAATGGGAATAGTTAAATTAAGACTAACTCTGGTTTCAACCTGCACATCTTTATTACTTCTAATGAGCAGGGAGATGGAAACAGGATCCAGGAGTAGAAAACACTGATAATCTCCTTAGCATTTTGGATAATTTATTGGTCTCTCTCCCACATTGAGAGCCCCGAGCCTGCCAAATATTCAGTAAGAATTCTTGGCAGCCCCTTCCCCCGAAAGAGGCTATTGTCTTCCTTAGGGTGTAGTATAGTTTTCTTTATTTACTCCCCAAAATGCTGATAGACGTTTTCAGTTGCACTTGGTCACTGTGAATCACAGTTGTACTTAAAAAAAAAAAAAAATTTTTTTTTCCACTTACAGAAAAATAGCAAAAGCGATCCAGCAGGAAGTTCCTGTGGACCCCTCACCCAGCTCCCCTGGTTAAGATCTTACAGACACACCATAGGGCATTTATAAAAGGTAAGAATTAACTTTGCATGATGCTATTAAGTAGAGTTCAGAACTTATTCATGTCACTGATTTTTGCCACTAATGTCCTGTTTCTGTCCCAGGAGCCCGTCCAGGATCCCACATTGCATTGAGCTGTGTTAGATCCTTAGCCGCCTTCAGTCTGCAACAGCTTCTCCACCTTTCCTTGATTTCACGGACTCTGCACTTCTAAAGAGCAGGGACTATCGTTATGTCCCACCGTTTGGCTTTGTCTGATGTGATCTCGCGGTTAGACTGGGGTAATGTGTCCTCAGACCTCCTGACATCCTCCACCAGCTACCCGACAGTGGATGCTCCGAGGTCCAGAGCCAGGTAAGGGATCCAATTTGATCCTACTGTTACAGGGCAAGGGCTGATGCTGAGCCAAGGCAACCAGAGGCCCCTTCTTCACCCCCACCCTTGCAATCACGGCAGGGAGATTTCAAACCTGTGGCTCAGAGGAGCAGTAATGAGTCTATTGAAGGAATAGGAAAAGGGAAAAGGAAAGAGGGAAAGGGTGGGTCCTCTTGGGAGAAGGGTGGCCTGCCCCTCCTGCCTTTCTTTTTACTGGGAATTCAAGGAAATTTCCAGAGTCCCATCCAGGTCCACCTCTTGACTTCTGACTGACAGCAGGACTGCATCAGCCTTTCAAGTCCCCTGCACATGGTCTGACCCCATGGATGGGAGACACGCTGAAGATGCAAGGTGACTCCGTCACCGCGGCCCTTGCTGACTGGTTCTAATCGGGTCTTGTTCTTACAGATTGCGATGGTTGTTTTGAGGGTAACTTGTGTTCTTATTGACAGGGAGGAACCTTTGGGCTTCCATTTCTCAGGCAGATGACAGGTTGTCTGTTGAGGAATGTAGCAAGACCCCTTCGACTTAAGCCAGGACAGGGCTGCAGGCACATTGCTTTCTCAAAAAAAAAGCATGTGGAGGTCAGCACAGTAGGCCCAGTTTACAGAACAACCTCCTTAGCCTCACGTTCCCACTGCTCACGTCTGTCACCTATCGAGTCACCCCTGCAGGATGGTGGGGGATGAGCCAGGCAACCCGGATGTTGAGGGGTCAGATATATGAAGTTGGGGGCTATGACTAGACTTGACAGGATGCTTGCTAAAATTGGACAAAGCGAAAATGGTCCCCAAAGACCAGGACCCAGTTGGGAAGAGAGGTGAGAAGAAGGAGTGTGATCAAGGAGAGACCCTTGGTTCAGAAGATTTGGGGTCCCGTCATTACGTAGTCGTGGAAACTGTCTACATAGGACCCTGGGCCTGTTTCTGAAAACTCTGTCATCAAATAGATTTTCAATTCTGGAAAAAAAAAAAAAAGGCGGTTGAGAATTTTCACCCACAAATTAAAATTTCTTCTTTTTTTAAAAAAAGTGTATTTTCAATCGATTAGAATTGGAGATGAAGGATGAGGACAATTAAACCAAATGGGAGAAATGGGAACCCAGTCCCCAAATAGATATCCAACTCGTGGCCAGTCCTGGGAAATTCTTGGTGGTCTGAGATCCAAATAAAGAGAGTAGGAAGGAAGGCTTTCTCTGCCCGCTGCCTTCTCCAGTTTTATTTCTATTTTGTGGTAATAAAATTATCCTTCTCAGCATTCTGCAAAATGAAAGTATTAGTGTCTTTGGCTTAGCCTCAGAAATCATCCCTTCATGCTTACATGAACATTTCCTTATTTTCCAGGTGTATCCAGCTGAGATCTGATGACAAGTGAAAGAAGCAGAGGAAAAGGGAAATCCAATCTGGAAACAATCACAGATACTCATAGGGAAGGTGGTGACATGTGAATCATCTCCTCATCGTGGTGCTTAAACCTCTTTCAAGCTCTTACTCTCTGATAGCTCCTTTTCATTTGCTCCAGGCCACCCACACCTCATGTCATGTATCCATTTCTTTACTCAGAAATAAAATGCATGGACCAGAAGGCGGACCAGGCTGGCGGCATTGAGCAAGCGCTGCTAACTGGCCGCACTAGTCATCGAAGTTCAGGCCGTAACTAGCGTTCACGAATCTGAGCTGTGTGGTCCAGTCGGGACCTCCCAGCCAACCCATCCAGAGGGTCAAGGTAAATGCAGCCAGTCCTTTGCACTCAAGTTTCTACATTTGTGAATTCAAGAAATCGCTGATCAATTAGAGAAATGCAAAACAGGATGACACTGAGATTTCATCTCACTCCAGTCAGAACGGCAATTATCAAGAACATAAGAAACAATAAATGTTGGCGAGGATGTGGGGGAAAGGTACACTCATACATTGCTGGTGGGACTGCAAACTGATGCAACCACTATGGAAAGCAATATGGAGACAACTCAGAAAACTACGAATGGAACCACCATTTGACCCATCTATCCCACTCCTCAGTATATATCCATAGGATTTAAAATCAGCACATTATAGTGACAGAGCACATCGGTGTTTATAGCAGCTCAATTCACAATAGCTAAACTTTGGAACCAACCCAAGTGCCTTTCAATAGATGAATGGATAATGAAAATATGGTGTATATATACATAATGGAGTATTATTCAGCCATAATAAATGATGACTTTATGACATTTGCCCATAAATGGATTGATCTGGAAACTATCATGCTAAGTAAAAATGCCAGTCCTAAAAAGCCAAACATCCAGTGTTTTCTCTGAGAGGTAGAAGCTAACCTACAATAAGGCAGGGGGGAAAGAGAAAGAATAGAAATTCAGTAGATTAGGCAATGAGTATAGAGGGAAGGGAGGAGGGATAGGAAAAGGAAGGACAATGGAATGAGTCTGACAAAATTTTCCTATATACATATATGAAAACATCACAGTGAATCCCACCACCATGTACATCCACAAGAAGTGTTCTTAACTACAATAAGATATATTCCATGCTTGTGTAACTATATCAAAATGAATTCTACTGTCATGTATAACTATAAAAAAGAGCCACTAATTTTTTTTTTAAAAAAAAGAAACCTTTTTTTCCAAATATTTTTAAAACTAAAAATATTTGGAAAAAAAAGTTGCATCTGTACTGAACATGTAAAGATTCTTTTTGGCCATTACTTCTTAAGCAATATAACATGACAACTATTTACATAATGTTTTCATTGTATTAAGCATTATAAGCAACCTAGAGATGATTTAAGTACATAGGAGTAAGGTACATAGGAGAGGGTAGGTTATATACAAATTTGATGTCATCTTATTTAAGAAGCTTGAGCATCCACCAATTTGGATATTTTCAGGGAGTGAGGGTGGGTGTCTCCAAACCAATCCCCAGGGATGACTTGCCTTCAACTTCTGTGTGTTCTGCTCATGTTCTTATCTCATAGTTCACATAAGTCCTTGTCGAATGGGTTCAATAAATGACATGAGTTTGAATAAATAAAGGCATATTATTTCTTCTGAAAAAAAATATATAAATAGGTCAAGCACCACCGAAGAGATGCTTGATAATGAAAGAAGGGAGATATGAATTTAAAAAAAAAGAAAGAAAAAGAGAAGGTATTCCATAAGACAAAAGCAGGGGCTATTCCCCTAGGAAAAAAATAGCCTTAAAATTCCAAGGAAAAAGAAACAAACAAAATAACAATAGTAACCATAATGATAATAATAAAATTCAAATGAAAAGTCATGAGGAGAAGTTGAATCTGTGTTTACGAAACTCTGTTGAAGAAGCCTGGGACATGTGCAAACTTTAAAAAGTAATTTTTACCTAAAAGTATTAGTCTCAAAACAAATTTTGGTCCCCTAGGAAATAAATATGATTTAGAAATCCGTTTAACACAGAACCTCTTTTCCTTTCTTGTGCCAGAGAGCAAGGTATCATTTGGTGGTTTCCTGAAAAGTCAGTGCCAATAGTCGCCCTGACCGAGTGGGAGGGGCTGCCCTTATTAAAGCAAACTTTCTCTAAGTTGTATCTGCAGATGGCCTGGCTGGGGAGCACGCTCTTGGAAGCTTCCCGCAGCATCTTGACCCCCTCTGCCCTGCGCCTGTCTGTGCCCCGGCTCTGAGAGCTCCACACACACATCTCCACAGCAGCTGGTGGGCTGGACCCCAGCAGCCAGCGTGGAGCAAGCAGAATGCGCGATTGATGGGGAACCTTGGAGAACAGCCCCGAGCCAAATGGTTCCTTGCACAGAGCCAAAAGGATGAGGGTGGGCAATCCGTTTGGGGGCAAGAAGCAGGGTCCCACCAACATGACACGCCTTTTCTTTCTCTGCACAGCCCTGGTATTGTCTGTGACATAATGCTGTCCAGTCCGCGTACAAGGGCCGCTCCTGTCTTCTGTGAACGACTCCATATTAAATTTGAGAGCAGTGGGTGTCGTTCCCTCACAGACACTGAACAGAGGCCCATTCTATGTGCAGAGGAAGGAATCAAGGATCCCAGGCTGATTTTTTAAAAAATTGGGTGGTCTTTCTCTCTAAGAAAGTTTGGAAATATTAAAAGCCAGGACCCACAGCCACTTTCCTGGAAGAAGAGGGCAGTCCCAGGAGTCGGAGGGCAGGCTCATGGGAAGTGCTATGAGTAGAAGAGACAGGAATAGTGGGGGAGTTTCCATCCACTCCCCCTGGGTTTGTAGCCCTTGCAGACCAAAGTGAGCCATTTGTACATGTAGGCCACTCCCATCCCATTTTATTCCAACTAGAATCTTTGTTAAAATAATTATTTAAAACAAGTCACCCAGGTGATGTGACAAGGTATAAAGATTAAGAAAAGGTCAAGAAGAGAGATACAGGAATGAAGGGATTTAATGACTTTATACAAAAGGTAAAACATAGCATATGGTCACTTCCACTTTGAACAAGTTTTGACCATATTCCTACCGTATAAACACTATATAACACGTGTTTTCATTTCATCATGAGCAATCAGCTCTTCAGATTTTTATTGACATATGTTTTAACATCGTTTGGACAATTCTGTAGATACGATGTTGTATTTTTTCCAGGTCCTAATCACTTATCATCTTTATCATTTTTTGTAAATAGGTAACATTATATTACGTCAATGTTCCATAATTTATTTATCCATTGTTTGTTGCAAAGCATTTAGGTTACTTTTAGCTTTCCACTATCATAAATAACACTGCTATAAATATATCAGTGCATACACCATTTCTTCTTTTAAATTACTTCCTTGAAATAAATTCCAAAGAATGAGATTGCGGGGTCAAAGAGTACAGACATTTTAATGACCTTTGACCTACATTGATTGCCAAATGCCCTCAAAAGGCATTGTGCCAGTTTTCAAAGAATGATATACCTGCTTTCCCCATAGTCCCATCAGCACTGAGTTATTTATAGGAGACCCTCTGTATTTTCATTTCTTCAATCTCATTTGTTTGAGATTAAATAATATGCCTTCAGGAGTATTATGACAAGTAGCTATATAACCCCCTGAGTACTTAAGAGTGCTTTAGGACATAACAGGAAGAAAAACAAAACAACAACACAAAACAAGCTGAATCAATACTTTCCCAACCGTGCTCAAAGCCTTTGCAAACTGAGTGTCTGAGACGCACAGTGAGGTTTCAATCCTGAGGACAACAAAATTGGTTCTGAAACGACCAGAAAAACTTCAGCACACCAGGGTCAGATAACTGAGTTTTCATTTTAGGCACACATTCACACACAAAGCTCTAAACTTTGCTAAAAGATGAAGGTTAGGGGAAGCTCACTTATAATGGCTAAGGGAAGCTCACTCATAACGGAGGCTCACTTATGTTATCAATGCTTAAATTAATGATGTTGAGCAGCAAAAAGTTTACTCTGGATGACCTCCTGCAAAGACATCCAATTATTTCACAGTTGTTTTTCTGTCTTTCCTCCATGTCTCCAGCTATCTTGAATAGAGAGAGAGAAGATAAAAGAGTGAAAGTTAAATAACGAAGGGCAAGAGTCTCTCTCTTTCTTTCTATGAATTTTGCCTTTGACCTGGTCCTATTTTCTAGAAATACTGTGCAAACAGAGAAATGGGTAAGTTGTGTGTCAGTGGGTTTTACAAAGAGCATGATTAACTGAAAACAAACAAACAAAAACCCTGAATTCTTCAAGACCAGCCCAGTTCAAATATTGTTGCTTCTTTTTTTTTTTTAAGAGAGAGTGAGAGAGAGAGAGAATTTTTAATATTTATTTTTTAGTTCTTGGCGGACACAACATCTTTGTTGGTATGTGGTGCTGAGGATCGAACTCGGGCCGCACGCATGCCAGGCGAGCGCGCTACCGCTTGAGCCACATCCCCAGCCCTTGTTGCTTCTTAAATGCCTTCTTAGTGTATCTTGGGATTCCTGTCATAGTGTAGATGTTCTATTAAAGTCCTTGGAATGAAGATTGAGTGGAATGTGGCAAGTTGATGGGACCTGCCTTAGGGCACACAGTAAAGGTCTAAAGGACGTGTAGGGATTCGAGTTATTCAGGAAGCAAATCCACTTCCTTCGAACTGGCATCCTTCTCCCCTGAGCCCCTGGCATCAGCTGGGAGTGTCCCCTGGTGTTTGTAACTCCCAGTGCCTGAGAAACAAGAGCATGTCAATGCATATTTTAAAGCCCCATGCTCGCAATGGAAAAGCAAAAACCACCATGTGCAAATGTGAGCTCAGATCCATCCCTACCCCCATCACCTATCACAAAGAGGGCGAGAAAGTACTGAGGAACAGCTTAGTGTCACCAGAAAAGGGTGGGAGAGGCATTCAATGGGAGAGGGATGACCAGGAGCTCCCTGGATGGGGCCGGGGTGCTGCTGACTGCCTGGCGGCTGTAGGCAGCCACAGCCCTGCTGGCCCCTGGACCATGCCATCGACGGTGACCTCCAGCTGGGGAGAGGCTGGGATAACAAGACAACCTTCAGCCCTGCTCCGGGCTGCTGATCCCTAGGCACTTCAGGGCAGGGTTAGTGGGACGGTGGGAAGATGGAGTAACAGAAGGTGAACTGGAGGAAGGCATGTGATCTGCCAGAGAGGACCCTTCATTTAGAGGAAGTAAGTCTGCCCGGGAGGGGCCTGCACAGGGCTGGCTTTCTCAGTGGTCATCTCTCTTTGCACTGACATGCACAGTGGGGTCATCTAGCCCCAAAGCTCTGGCCATAGGAAAGGGGTAAACCACCGAAGGAGGGAAATTCCCTTTCCCCTGGCCTCCACCCCATGTGCAAGCTTTTCCCATCTCCCTCTCCAGCGGCATCATCTGCTTCTTCGTCTAAAGAGCACCTTGAGTATACCTGGTTGGATGCTCATCCCCTCCCCATGTAAATTTGTTTCTCTGTTTCTCTTCCCAGCTGGGTGACAAGCTTTGGAACAATGATGGACCCAAGTTTATCCACTGGGCAATTTCTAGCCCTGAGCACAACACCTAATATATGTTCTTATTAAATAAAACTCCCCGTGCTCCATGGTTATCGAGCATGTGGGTAAGCGTGGGGTTAAGGGGTGAGGAATTTCTTTTCTGGACCTCAGAAGGCATCACTGAAACCATTTTGGTGGCAGCAGGCCATTTGTCCCCAAAACCAACCCTTCAGAGGGAATCGCTTTCATGCCTCACCTTGAAGCAGGTTGTAGGGGTGTCAAACTCCGCACGCCAGTGAGCTGGGGTCACTCTTGTCCTCTCATTTCTGCTGCACATATAAATTGAGACCCAGTTGTACTGTTGACTCTGACTGTGCTCATGTGCGAATGGCAGCCAGTCCATGTCCTGTGGCAGTTTGCAACCTATGGAGCCGGGCAGTGCAGAAGGTTAAAAGAGTTTTAAGAAGGCCTAGGGACTCTCTCCTGGAGATTATCAGGGAAGGCTCCATGGAGGAGGTGCCCTATCCAGGTGATCAGGATCCAGTGCCTCGGATGTTGACAGTGACCAGGTAAGCCCCACGGGAACAGGCAGCTTCCCAGCGAAGCCGCCAAACCTTAGGTTGAAAGAACCTTCGTTTGCAGTCCCTTCTGAGGCTTGGGAGGGCCCTACCAACTTGTTCACATGCTCATTTGTTTGCAAAATTTGCATCTGTTAGAAGTTTCAACGGTAATCCATTAAGATTATGATCTCATAGCCTTGTATTCTGACCCCCTCTCCCACTTCCCTTGTGTCTGGGGATGGTGGAGTGGCTGAGAGCATTTGGGGGAGGTGGTTGATGGGCATGTGAATTTGGGAGGAGTTAGCTTAGTGGGGCTTGTTGGTATGCTTGGCAGTGACTTCGCGTTCACATGGAACCTTGTGTTCCTACTTTTACGATCTTCTTAACTGCACAAGCTGGGATTCTCCAGTTTATGGTCATCACATACGCCAAAGTGCCATCGTGGAGACACACCGCTGGCAGCTGGAACGCTGGCTTTGGCCTCTTGGTGGGAGAAATTTCCAGAGTCGCTCTTCCCAGGGGAGAGCAGCTGCCCCATCCTCGGAGGAGCCGGGTGGGGGGCGGGTGGTGAGGGCACCAGGGCTACCTGGAGGCCAGAGCCTGCCCAGGGGCCTTCCTTCCTGGCCACATGGCTGCCACTGGCCAACAGCTGCCTGTGTGCAGTCCCTCTCCCCAGAATCTGTGTGGCCATTCATCGCAGGCCTCCTCTTGGAAAGGCAAAGAAGGTTGCATTATTCTAGGTAAAGCTTATCATTTGCATCTGCCAAGACCCATGCATTTCCCCTCCCTCCCTGCCCCTTGGCCCCCAGCAACTTCCCTCCCCCTTCTTTTACCCTCTCTTGTGGGTTTTCAATAGTGTGTGCCTTTTTTCTTTTCCCCCTTCTTTCTGGTCAAGACAAGGTTGTCTCTCTGGATGGAAAAAGGCAGTGTGTTCGTGGAGTGCAGCTGCATTTCAAAGGTACTTTGTTGGCCAGTTATGAATTTGCCTTTGCTAATGTGGGGAAACAGGGAGATTCTTTGGCTCCCCCCTCCCACCCTGAAATTGATGTTATTTCTCTGCCAGTGGTACCCAAGGAAATGTTTTGTTCCATTTCCTCCCCTTTCAAGCTGAGCCCTATTTATGTTGGGAGCTGGGGCACTGCCATTAAGGATCATTGTCATTACCACCAGCATCTGAGGCTGGCCAAATTCAGCAGCTGTGGTTTCATGCCTACCCTCCCCAAGGTTTATTTCCCTGACAACATGTCCTTGTTTAGACCAACTTTCTTAGTCTTTCTCCTGTGGCACCCCCACTACCCCCACCCTTCCCCCCAAATCACTCTTACAGTTTTGTGGGGCTTAAAATTAAAAAAGGAAAAAAGTGTGTGTGTGTGTGTGTGTGTGTGTGTGTGTGTGAGTGTGTGTGTGTGTGTGTGTGTGTGTGTTGGAGGTAATGGACAAGGGATTGGAGCTGGAAAAAAAGATAAAGACTCTGGGAGCCGGAGGAAGGGCGCAGGGGCCGGAGCCTGGGGTAAAGGGTGGGAAGTTTCGCCACAGATAATGGAATCAGATTCATTATGGTTTTGATGGTCACCCTTCTTCTCCAACCCAAGTGTGCAAGGCTCACCCTCGGCCTTGCCTGCCCCAGCATGTCCAATGGAATACCTAGGTGGCCCAAGGGGACCCCTGACCCCTGTATCCTGTTCCTTTCTCCCCGCTTTGCTACTTTTCTCCTCGATAAAAGGAGAGAGTGAGAGATAATTAACAAAAAACATGGCCCTGGGACAATGAAACAACTGGCCTTGGCCGGCAAGAAACGCATCCTGGTTTTCTAGGTAAACCCTCTCCCATCAATCTTTTCTTTAACCTCCCTGTTAGTGGAAGCAATAGGAACACCCCTCCCCTCCCCTGAGCAAATGCTTTCTTTTGACTGGAAACAAAAAAAGGGGGCTCTGCGAAGACAGAGGTGAAATCTGGGTGGTATGGGCACCGCACAATGGGGCCGCTGTTCCTGGCCGGGCTTGTGTTTTACAACAGGGGAGGGGCGAGCGTGAATGGGCCCACGATGGAGACAATCCCCCTGATTCAGGCCTACAAACGCATCTTCTATTCCGCACAGAGCTGGACAGAAAGGACGAAAGGGACAAAGAGCGTGGGGCGGGGAGAAGGAAGACAAAATGTGTCCAGCTCAAAAATCTCTCCTATCCTACACGTCCCAGCCAGGGAGTCTGTGCAGAGAGGCTTCGGAGTCCCGGGCTGCCTCTGAATGGCTTTCTCTGGACTCTGATTTATTGATGAAGCTTAAGCAACTCACTGCAGAAAGGCCGGGGGGTTTCTTTGTCCTGGAGATAAAGTACAATAGGGCCACAATGGCCAAGATCTCTCGGGATGCTCTCGGGTCCTGCCTTTCTCTTGCCCTCTCCTCCCTGCAAATGCCAGCAGCCGTGAAAAACGACCGGTGGTGTGCCTGGGAGTGCTGAGGACAGGCTGGGCCACTTGAGGTCTCCTTAAGAGGGTATTATGGTCAGGGAAAATATTTGTGCTGTGAAGATGCCACACTCCATTTTGTTAATGGCTCTCGTCTGCCCCAGATGATCACACACACCCCCTCCCCGGCTGTCAGGGCCCATTCACGGCGCCCTCGGAGACAGCACCCTCTCTGTGGCAACCAACATGGGGACATTGTGTTCACCTACTTGAGCAGAGGGGAAGGTGACCACGAGGGCAGCCCGCATTGTCAATTATCATTAAAACAAAAACAGGCAGTGCCTCCTCTGCCCTGGGACCCCGACCAATAAATCATGGCTGCCTGGTGGAGGAGAGCCCAGGAGAGACGGACGGGGTGCTGGGGAGTTCCTCCCCCAAGGCCCGCCGCCCACCAAGAGGCGTCTGGCTCTGGGAACGGGGCAGCTGGGGAGTCAGGATGGGCTGGCCGGCCACATGGACTGCCTGGGCATCCGAGAGGTGCCTCTCTTTGCTTTTGATAAGGGGGGACCTGGAGGGACACCTTGATGGCCCACGGGTCCTTTGCACCCCTTCCTGCCATTTATCTGCCAGCCTCTAGTCTTCAACACTACCAGAAAGAGAAGACCAGAGAGGAGAGGAGAGGGGAGGGGAGAGGAAGGGAGGGGAAGAGAAAGGAGAGGGGAGGGGAGGGGACGGCGGGGGGGGGGGGGGGGGGAGGAAAGGAAGGAGGAAGGGAAAGAAAGAAAGTCAAGAGGAAGGTAGGCAGGGATGAAGAAGGGGGGAAGGAGGGGAAAGAAGGGAGGGAAAAAGAAGGAGGGAGGGAGAAAAGAAAGAGGATGGGAGGGAGGGAGAAAAGAAAGGAAGGCAGAAAATAAACCATCTTCATTCACAGTCAGGAATGAGGAAGGAGCAAGGGTGATTTTACTAAAAATGAGTCTCTAGTCCTTGATTTGAAGTCTGCAGAAGTGAGCTTTATCCACCACACAGTGGTACTAAATGGCTCTGACCATCAACCAGGCGTGAGTGACCCTGCCTTATGAGCGTCGGGCACTTTGTAACTTGCCACATTACTATCCACTTAATTTTCTGTGCAGTAGGGTTTTTGACACTCTTTGAACCCATGTTCAAAATAGCAATCACTTTCCTCAATGTACCACACACAGTGAAGAAAGGCTCAAGAAGGGTCAGAGGAGGACCCTATTGGAATTTGGAGATGGGGCCATTCTTGTTATGTTCTGGCTGAAAAATTGTCTACGTGATGCCCAAGTCCCGAGACCTTCTGTGAGGCTGATTTTTAAAAGCAATGGACTTCTTCATCAGGCAGAAGAAATGTCTAGGCGGCGTAGCATTCAGGAAGTGGCATGGGTATTGCTGGTGGCTTTGAGCTAGGTTAATGGTGATAATCAGGAGCAGAAAGCAGAGCAGAAAGATTTGAAAAATGTGGGTTTGAAAGGCCAGAGTAAAACTAGGGCTAAGGAAGTTGCAGATGTTAAAGACCTTATGGCCACTACTCCTAGAGACAATAAGAAAGATAGCCTGAGGGCATCTCAGGAGCGGCAGACCACATCCATCTCTGGCTCCTGGGAGTAAAAGTGAAAATTATCTTAAAAAGAGACCAGTGGGGTACCCTCCTTGCACAGGGGGTCTAGGAAGTTTTTACGACACGCGGCCACCCAGACACTCACCTTTGCTGCAGCAAGTGTCTCTGGAGGCTGGGCTACTTACTGCTTCTGTCAACCATGTGGTGCTGGTTCTACAAGAAGGCAGGCTGCTGGAGTTAGCGGGTCATGGAGGCTTCCACCAAGATTGCAAAGGAAGACCTGGGAGGCCTGGCAAAGTGCAGCAGGGTCTGAGTCCCTAAGGGTGCTTCCTGAGAAGTCAAAGGGTGGAGATGTGAGGTGGAAGCCAAAGCTGTCTTGGAGATGCCCCCAAGACTAAGAAATGCCAGTAACATGGGACATCATCGTAGGAAAGCTAAGAGAGAGAGAGAGAGGTGTCCACTTGCCAGATACAAATATACACCCCAAAGACACTCCCCTAATTCCCACCACCTCCAGCCACACCCACCTGCCTCCAGTTACCACTCAGTTAATCCCTGCCAGGGAGCTTTTGGGGGACAACTCACAACCAAACTCAAGCAGAGACAAGCCAACAGAAAGGCCACTTGGGCTGCAGCAAACAAGGCCCCAGGGCAGAGTTCCACAAGCCCTCTGGAGAGAACATCATGATACCATGAGCCCCAGATGCCAGATGTGGAGCCACAGGATCCGTTTGCCCAGCTGGATTTCCATCTTGCTTTGGTCCTATCCCTTCTTTCTAAAGCCCCTGATTTTGTGAATGGAAATATTTACTCTGTGCCATTATATATTAGATACTTCTAAATTGCTTTTAATTTTACAGGAGGAGCTCACATGTGAGATTGCTTTGGACCTCAGAGAAGACTTTGGACTTGAATTTCAAGCAATCTCAGAACTGTTGACCATGGGGACTTTGGGGAATGGACTAAGGGTATTTTGCATTGTCAGATGAGTGTGAGCTTTGGGGGCCAGGGGTGGAATGTTATGGTTTGGCTGTGAGATGTCCCGAAAAAGCTCACATGTGAGACAAAGCAAGAAGGTTCAGAGGAGAAGTGATTGGGTTGTGTCTTTACCCAATCAGTGAATTAATCCCCTGATAGGGATTAACTGAGTGGTAACTGGAGGCAGGTGGAATGTGGCTGGAGGAGGTGGGAATTAGGGGAGTGGCTTTGGGGTATATATTTCTCTCCCCTCCCCTCTCTCCTTCCCCTTCCCCCTCCTGATCATCATATGAGCTGCTTCCCTCTGCCACAATCTTCCTCCATGATGTTCAGCCTCACCTGGAGCCCCAAGGAATGGAGCCGGCCTTCTATGGACTAAGATCTCTGAAATTCTGAGCCCTCAAATAAACCTTTCCTCCTCTACAATTGTTCTGGTCAGGTCCTTTAGTCACAGCAGCAAAAAAGCAGACTAAAACAGGGGTCCACCATGATGACCTCAGCTAATCCTAATCACCACCCCCCCCAAAGGTCTCAATCCAAATACCATCAACATATGAATTTGGAGATTAAGTTTCCAACACATGAATTTTTGGGAGACACATTCAAATCATAGAACATGATTGATATAAACTACTTCCAGAGAGAGACATGCATTTTGTTTTGTACATTTTTATGAGAATAAACAAACATACACATTGTGAACAGGATTATATACCTGAACATATTTGTTTTTTCTGTTTGCTTCTCCATTACCAGCAGGGGCAGTGTTTAAAAGATGGACTGAGAATCATACTGTGCTCCAGCTCAGGGGTGTGTGCTCAGGAGTGAATACGATCCATGATATCTTTACAACAGCATCCAACACATGAAGAACATCAGTGTAAGTGGGGCTTGGGGTCAAGAATAAACAAAATATAGTTTGTATATCAACACATAATAGCTTTGCTTATCAATACACAAGGACCTACCTTTGTTTTCTCAAAGACTCCTTTAGAGTCCACCCTATCATTATTTATCAAATGAATTTTCTAATGACAAACATTTATGTTTTCTAAACTTTTGACATTATAAACAATGATTCAATGAACATCTTGATGCACACATATTTTAATACCTTTCTTATTGTTTCCTTTTAACAAATAACCAAGAAATAGAGTCACTGGATCAAAGATAATACCACTACATTGTACTCCAGAAAGGTTAGATGGAAGGCTATCCCCACCAAATCCTCACTGATACATTAATCATCATTCTTTGTCATCTTCAATAATCTAAAAATAAACAAATTGAGGTACCATTCTGATATGCATTCAGCTGATTAAAATTGGGGTGGGGCACCTTTCACGTTTTGTTCATATCCTCTGCCCATTAGTCTTTTGAGGGAATTGTTAAAAATGATTATCACTTTGTCTGCCCCAGGTGCTGTAAGTATTTTTTGCAAGTTTGTAGTTCACCTATTAACCTTGTTTCTGGTTCTTGGTGCCACACAAAAGCCAGAGTGAAGGGAGAAACGTGCAGAAAGCATCATTTCTGCAGAGATTGGTAAATCGAGTCCTGATGCATGATTGAAAGTCCACTGGACAGAGCATGAGTGGAGGGAAGCAAACAGGAAGGCAGGTTGGGTCCCGAGAGCCTAAAAAAATAAACTGACACTATCAGCTTCTTTCTGGCCTTTAAAGCAGCTGAAATTCATCACCTGAGTTCTTATAAAAGCAGAATAGGGGTCCCCTTTCATTCCCATCCTCTTCTCTTCCTTTCTATTCCAGCATGGAGGCAACCCCAGGGGCATGTCCAGTATTCAGGACATGGGGCATCAAGAGGAGGGTATGGTAATAATCTGTTATTAAACAAATAAGTTATATGATCACACAAATAAGGAAACATACTAAGGGTAGAGGGAGCCTGGTTCCTCCCTGTCAGAGAATGGATTCACAACGATGTTAAGGGAGAAGACTAGAAGAAAGCAAGAGGTAATAGAATGGAATCGGAACTACCATTAAAAAGTAATTTTAAGCCAGGTGCAGTGGTGCACGCTTGTAATCCCAGCAGCTCTGGAGGCTGAAGCAGTAGGATTGTGAGTTCAAAGCTAGCCTCAGCAAAAGCAAGGCGCTAAACAGCTCAGTAAGCCTTGTCTCTAAATAAAATATAAAATAGTTCTGGGGATGTGACTCAGTGGTTGAGTGACACTGAGTTCAATCCCTGGTACCCGCCCGCCCCCCCCCAAAAAAAAGTAATTAAAAAAAAACATGTCTGTGTAGTTTACTTATATATATGTAATATGCATATATAATAATATGTATGCATGTCACCTGTACATACATACAGGTTGATATAGAAATCACATGACATCTGTATCTGTACGTAGACACTTATATGAACATGTGTTTTCTAGCTCTGTCCCCTGAGACAGTGATACCTCCCTAATAGCAAACCAACTGAGCACTCAGATCTTGTTTCCAAATACCCCTGCACCAAAAAGAGTAAAAGCTTTGTAGAGAAATCAGTGATTTGGGGCAGGGACAGAAAAAGTATAAAGTGCACCTGGAACACAAAGTTCCAGGTTCAAAGATGATGGATACATTCAAAAAGATGCAGAAGCCAGTTTGAACAAGCTCCCACTGGTCAAAGCAAGGCAATTTGAGAAACAAAATGAATAATGAGAATATCAGATTATATCCATTGAATAAAACAGGAGTCCAAAAATCCATATGATATAATTTAATGAATAAGTAAATGGAGAGGAAGAAAACATTTTCCATAATGGTAGAATCCCTATTAAACAAATATAGAAGGAATAAACCATATATCTGATAAGAACTTAGAGCTAGAATATAAAAACTACTGCAAGTCAATAAAAAAAATACAAATTACCCAATTAAAAAATAAGGAAAGATAGCCAGATGCATTGACACATACTTGTAAACCAGGCTACTTGGGATACTGAATCAAGAGGATCACAAACTCAAGATTAGCTTGAACAATTTAGCAAGACTCTGTCTCCAAATTAAAAGAAAAATGGCTGAAGTAATAGCTCACTGGTAGAGTGCTTGCCTAGCATGCATGAGACTCTGGGTTCAATCTCCAGTACCCACCACACACACAAAGCAAAGGATCTGGTTATACATTGGTTTCAGTTGTGTATTAGTCAGATTTGCATTACTATGGTGAAATACCTGAGGTGGCTGATGTTATTTTTTTTAAAAAAAGTTTATTTAACTCACAGTTTGGAAGCTTCAAGTCCAGGATGGGACAGCCTCATGTGCTTGGATTCTGGAGACAACAGCACATAGTGGTGAGAGGAATGTAGGAGCAATCGAGTAATCACATCTGGTACCAGAGAGAGAGAAGGGAAGATGGTGTGGTCCTGCAATCCCAATGTCCTAAGGACCTGCCACAAGGCCTTGCCTTCCAAAGGACCACAGCATCTCCCCATAGCATCACCCTGGGGTCCAGGCCTTGATACATGGACTTCTGGGGAACATTACCCATATGCAAGCCATGGCAGGTTCAATTGTGCCTGATCCCCAATTGAAATAGATATGTCGAACTTCTAATGTGACTATATTTGAAAATAAGATTGTTAAGGCTATCACAAGGTCATATTGAACCTTAAAAAACGGAGCTGGGGATGTGGCTCAAGCGGTAGCAAGCTCGCCTGGCATGCACCGGGTGCTGGGTTCGATCCTCAGCACCACATAAAAGTAAAATAAAGATGTTGTGTCCACCGAAAAACTAAAAAATAAATATTAAAAAAAAGTTATGCTAAGCCAGTCACAAAGGATCACATATTGTATAATTCTGTTTATGAAATATCCAGAATAGACAAATCTGTATAGACAGAAAATAGATTTGTGCCCAGGGCACAAAAGAGGTTGGGAATACTAGGGGTAACACCGAAGAGGTATGGTGTTCTAAAATTGATTGTGGTGATGGATACACAACTCTGTAAATATTTAAAAAGTCATTGAATTGTACATTTAAGTGAATAAATTGTATATGTGAATTATGTCTCAATGAAGCTGTTTAATTGTAGAAGAAATTGCAGAAAGAAATAATCACCATTTGCCAATCATCATAGTTACGGTGAGATGAAATTGGGTAGTTCTCCAACTTGTGCTGAACAGGTAGGAACTATGTACCCCAAAGTGACCACGCCCCCAGCCACACCCTACCCACCTTCAGTTACCACTCACATGCCTATCAGGGGATTAAGTCACCGACTGGGTTAAAGCTCTCATAACTCAATAATTTCTCCTTTAAACCTTCTTTCTTGGGCTCCCCCCACAGCTATAAGTCCCTCATGTGACTCATGTTATGTCTTATACCTGGAGAACAGGAATGCCACCCAGAAAGACCAAGATCAATCTGAGCAAACAGGCACTTCCTCATTCCCCCCAGTGTAGACCCATCAGATCGTATCCTTTGTGTCCAATCATACTTCTATACAACTGCATTCTTTATCAAACCTAAGCATTAAAATACACAATTCTCCCCTAGGTCTTTGGGTGTCCATTTCTGAAGACCTGGAGCACGTAAAACTCTGAGTAACTTTGGTGTGTTTCCTCTGGTTAATCTGTCTTTTGTGGTGGGGATGTCAGCCATGACCTTTTCAATAGGTGAGAAAAGGTATTACATTTTTTTCTCTCCCACAGGGTGGTGATGGTGGGGGGGGGTTCCCCTGACCTTCACTACTCTATTCTCCACCCAGTAGCTAGTATGACTGTCTTAGTCAGCTTTTTTGCTGCTGTGACTAAAAGACCTGACCAGAACAATTTTAGAGGACGAAAAGTTGATTGGGTGGTTCACAGTTTCAGAGGTCTCCATCCATAGACAGCAGGCTCCTTTCCTTGGGGTTCAAGGTGAGGCTGAACATCGTGGTGGAAGAGTGTGGCAGAGGGAAGCAACTCATATGATGATCAGACAGCAAAGAGAGATGAAGCTCAGCTCACCACATATAAACCCCAAAGGCACTCCCCAGTGACCTACCCCTTCCAGCCACACCCTGCCCTCCGTCAGTTACCACTCAGTTTACTCCTATCAGGGGATTAATTCAGTGATTGGGTTAAGTTTTCATGACCCCAATCATTTCTCCTCTGAATCTTCTTGAACTGTCTCAGACAGGAGCTTTTGGGGGACACCTCACATCCAAACCTTAACAGTGATCTTCCTTGTGTGACATTAATTATGTCACTACCTACTCAAACCTCTTCCAATGGTTGCTTCATTGCCCTTAAGTAAAACAAACACCTTGGCATGGCTGTATTACTTTTCTAGAACTATCACAGCAAAGCACCCTGCCGCAGTCTGGCTGGGCATAAAATCACGAGCCACCACACACCTTGTAGATTCAAACAGCAATTCTTTATTCCCGAACTCACACCGGCACTCTATACATGTTCTGGGGAAATCCACGTTCTGAATCCCAAATACTCTCTGAATCCCAAGAGAACTCAAGGGGAAGTCAAGGAGCCGGTGTGCCTGAGGCAGCAGGATACGCCCTATTCCCAGCAGGGTACACCTTAAACCTGGAACCGCCCTAAACCCAAGGAGCAGGATATTCCCTAAAACCTGATCCGCCCTAAACCCAGATCCGCCCTGGTCCTTGAGCAAGGTCACCTTACTCAAGCATACATGCAATGTCACTGCAAATGACCTGGGTCCAAAGGCAAGCCCATTTCCACAATGGAGAGTCCTTCCTCTAAGCAACATGGGGTAGGCTGACAAGGAAATTTCGATGCGTCATTCCTACTTGGCTATGGCTCTCAGCAGCACCCCACGTGTTGGGCTTAAAATAACTTATATTTATTGTCTCACAGTTCTGGAGGCCAAAAGCCTGAAATCAAGGAGCAAGCAGGATTGGTTCCTCCTAAGGGGAACACCAGGCCTCTCTCGTTGACTTGTAGAGAGCCCAGAGCAATGGAGAGAGCCACCCAATGGGCTGAGACCTCTGAAACTAACAAGAATCAGTCAATAGACAGTGTTCATTGGTGAAAAATTAAATCTTCCATGACATTATTCAGTGCAATACTCATTTAGGGTTTTTTTTCCCCCTATGGAATTTTTTACATTCATTAAAACCAGAAGAACTGCTTTATTTAAAGGTTAAAGAGAAAGGGCATGAAAATCATTCCATTTCCCTCTTCCTCTGTCCCTTTTTCTTCCTTTCTATAAATATCTATTATTAAATGTCATCTGCAACATAGTAAAAATCCAATTGCTGCATTAGGTTCTAGAACAACAAAAAATTAAAAGATCAATATCTTTCCCTTCAGATGTTTATACCTCATCTTCTGAAATTACAAATCCACCTGGAAGTCCACATTAATACACACATAGCGTACTTACCAGCTTGAAATCACTTCTAGTACAAAATGATCACAGTCTGTGTATGAGCTCTCCCGGTGCCTGAACTTACATGATTGTGCTTTTCTTTGGAACTTATTCAATATTATTATTACATGTATTATTTCATATGATTCTCATAAAGGTCCAAATAATCTCCATTTTACTGGTGAGACCATTGAGGCCCCCAGCCATGAATAAATAATGCCAAGGGCCCAGAGTTAATGAAAAGAACAGCCAGAACTAGAACTCGGGGTTTCTTGCTTTCTGAGATAATAGTTTCCTCCCCATCACTATGAAGCTCCACTCCTTCATTGATGTCCTCTCAGCCCTGATTTGGAAGCCAGGCTCCAATCTCTGGAATCTGGATTTTTTTTTTTCATTATGTATAGACTTCACAGTGGACATTGTAACGTGGGGCTGAACTTGGAATCACCCAAGAAATTTAGTGAGACAGCCACTCTTCTGGCTGCTATCTCAATTTGGAGTAAATTAGAAGCCACAGAAATGGCCTAAAGCCAAGAAAAGGCAGAAGAAATGCAATTTCAAGCAGAAACCAAAACTAAATTCTTTTCTCCTGGAAAAATGTGAGGCTATGGACCTTCAAAGAGATGCAAGAATCTACTTACTGGCTTCTCTTATCAGTGAACAGGATTTCTAAGGCGCTAACGTATCTTTTTGCATTCAGGTGGAGGGGTTAATCATGTCTGCTTTTCAGAAAAGGAAGCAGTTCCCAGATGTGAGACCCTTTCTAAGGTTACATGGCAAGTCAGTGGCAAAATGAAGATGGCGGAGAAAAAAAAGTGAAAAAAGAGAAAACATGGGGTGAAAAGAAGTCCATTACAGGTCAATGGGAACCACTTTGCTTAAACAACAGGGGAGGGGCTTCAATTTTATAGATACATGTTAAATTAGTTAAGGCAATATCCTGTAACTGTACATTCAAACTCTCCTTTTTTTTTTTTTTTGTATTGAGAATTGAATGCAGGGACACTCTACCACTGAGCTCTATCCCCAGCCCTTTTCATTTTTTAAAATTTGAGACAGGATCTCCCTAATTTACCAAAGCTGGCCTCAAACTTGTGATCTTCCTATTTCAGCTTCCAATTAGCTGGAAGTGAGGGCCACTGTGCCTGACAACTATATATCTATCTCTGTCTATCTCTGTATCTATTTGTCTCTCTCTCACGTGCTCTCTCTCTCTTGCTCTCTCTCTCTCTCTTTCTCTCTCTCTCTACATATATATATATTATATATATATTATATATTATATAATATATATAATATTATATATATAATATATATTATATATATTATATATATAACATTTATATATTATATATTATATTATATATATTATATATAATATTTATATATTATATAATATATATTATATAATATATATTATATATATATATATATTCTAGAAAAGTATGGCAAATGCAGCTATGGACATAGATACACAAAACCTGAAGTAAATCCACAGCTGTTCAAAATAGCAGCCTTTTCTATTTTAGGAGAAATGGAACAACTTACAAAGCTAACTGTTGAGTTTGTTTGCCTGTCTGGTTCTCTAACAAAGGCACACAGGTGGTAAGCTCAAAATCCCTAGTAATTTCCTGGCAATCCTGATGTAAGACAGACATGAACCGTGTGTTGTGAGATTTTTTGAGAAGCTCTTGTAGCACCTCAACCTTCCGATCTCCAAAGGGGAAGGTGCTTTGCTGTCAGCTCTCACTAGAGAATGCTCAGTGGGCCACACAGCAGAAACTACACCTTGGGCCTCTGGGGACACCCTGACCCAGGATTTGGAGATCAGAGGAGACTAAATCAAGAAAGGCTAGATAGCAACTCAATTCACAATAGCTAAGCTATGGAACCAGCGTATGTGTCCTTCAACAGATGAATGAATAAAAAAGTATGACATATATACACACAATGGAATATTACTCAGCATTGAAAGAGAATAAAATCATGGCATTTGCAGGTAAATGGATGGATCTGGAGACTGTCATGTTAAGCGAAATAAGCCAATCCCAAAAAACCAAGGACAAAGTTCTCTCTGATATGCAGATCCTAACTCATAATGGGGGTAGGGGTTGAAGTTCAGTGGATTAGACAAAGGGAATGAAGGGAAAAAAAGGGAAGATGGGAATAGAAAAGACAGAAGAATGAGTCTAACATAACTCTCCTATGTTCATCTATGAATATACCACCAATGAAACTCCACATCATGTACAGCCACAAGAACGGGATTCTGATTAGAGTAAGCTATACTCCATGTATGTATAATATGTCAAAATACACTCTACTGTCATGTGTATCTAAAAAGAACAAAAATTTTTAAAAGAGGCTGTGAACCTGGCAGACCCGTCTCCCAGGACTAGTGCTATGACTCAGGCCGGGATGCCTGCTTCTTGAGAAGGGTGAGTTCTATGTTTCATGACTCTGATTTTCAGTCTCATAGCCATGTGTGATGGGTTGCCTTAATTGGCCCTCAACCCCGTCCCCCCACCCTCGACAACTCCCCAAATACTTTTTTTTTATTGTTGGTTGTTCAAAACATTACATAGTTCTTGACATATCATATTTCACACTTTGATTCAAGTGGGTTATGAACTCCCATTTTTACCCCGTATACAGCTTGCAGAATCACATCAGTTACACTTCCATTGATTTACATATTGCCATACTAGTGTCTGATGTATTCTGCTGTCTGTCCTATCCTCTACTATCCCCCCTCCCCTTCCCTCCCCTCCCCTCTTCTCTCTCTACCCCCTCTACTGTAATTCATTTCTCTCCCTTGTATTATTTTTCCCTTTCCCCTCACTTCCTCTTGTATGTAATTTTGTATAACCCTGAGGGTCTCCAAATACTTTTTTATTGTTGTTGTTTGTTATCTGGTAAATCATTTCTCTGCCAACAAATCTACGAAGTTTCTCCCCGCTTCCTCTGTGGGTTTGGCAAACTCCAAGAAACAACTGGTGGTCTGACCCACCTGGAGGCCTGCTAACGCCAGGGAATCATCTTCCCAACTGCAGAGAGCCACTCTCTGGAGGCTCCACTATTGTAGGGAGAGAAGAAATGGACACAGAGAACTCTCAATTCATGTTTACATCCAGAGAGATTTTGTAGGTCACAAGTAATATTGTTTGGTTTCTCTAATCAGCTTCAAAGACCCTGTAAGGCTCCTGTTGCCATTGTGTGGCTAGTAATTCCGTGTCACAACTAATTACCACCTAATAGCCACCGTGAATGCACCGGCTCCAGTTAAAAAGCAAAGTGGATTTCTTCCTGCATGCAGACCTCATCTGCCCCAGTTATTCCTCCCGACTGTAGCACATCAGCTCTGTCCCTGGTGGAGGTAGCTGTCCCCTTCCCCCCAGGCATGGATTAGTTATCATTCAAATGCTCAGGCTTGCCCACACTCTCTTTTTACAATCAGGATGTTGCCTACACTGTGAGAAAAGTTTTTGAAGAAAGATTAGTGGGATTAGGAAAGGCTCACATATGTTCAGCCTCGCCCTTGGTGTTCAAGACATCACAACCCTGCACCACCCAGGAAGCAGAAGAAAATGGACTGCAGGCAGAGCAGAGGGTGGCTGGTGGAGGGAGAGGGCCGGGAGAGAGGCTGTGTGGTTCTCCCTCCAGAATACAAAGCTGGAGTCAGATGCAAATCTGGGAATGTTTTATACTGGGGAATTCCTGGGCAGTTTGCTAGAATTTCTGTTTTTCAGTCCTGTTTTCCTTTCACTTCTGGTATTGGTCAGGCTTGCCTCTCTACAAGGAAATACCTGAGGCAACTGACTGATAATGAGAAGAGGTTTATTTGTGTCATAAACTTTGGAGGTTCAAAGTCTAAATGGTCTGTTACAGGTTTGGCAAGGGCTGCCTTTGACTGCATCACCTCATGGTGGAGGTGGCAATGCGTGGAGTCCGTGTTGGGAGCAAGTGATCACACCTTGAATCAGAGCTCAGGGAGAGAGGATGAGCTGGGGTCCCACAGCCCTCTTCAAGAGTAAGCTCCCATCACTCCCACAAGCTCCCCCCCACCACCATACAGTTTTTATCCCTTCCAAAATAGCAACACACTGCAGACCCCATCTTAAATATTAATAGACTATGAGGGACACGCAAATCAAACAATTAAATAATACCCAAAACATAGCACTCCCTGGCTGATTTTTTTTTCTCCCCTTGAGAACCTGACAGAGTATGGGAGGGGAGGTGGCAGAGGCAAAGCTCCATACTTTGGCCTGAAGGCAAGTTATAAAAACTATGCCCACTGGCTGCCCCTTGGCATTCCTGGTCTACATTTTCTTGCCCGACTTATTTTTTTTAAAAGCACCAAATGAAGCAAAAGTCATGACTCCAAGGACCTCTGGGAAAACCTGTCCTCGAGTTGGAATATCCTGTTGAGTTAAACTTCTAACCAATCCAAACTGGTGACTCATCTTCTCCCCTGGAATGTCACACTGGACGTCTTAGTCTGTTCAGGCCATCATAACAAAGTATTTTATACTGTAATTTACAAGTAATAGAAGTTTATTTCTGGAGGCTAGGAAGTCCAAGATGAAGGTGCTGGTGTCTAGTGGAGGCTCCCTCCCTGTTTCAGAGATGGGCCTGACTGCTGCATGTTCACATGGACTCCCTCGAACCCTTTGACAAGAGCACTGATCCCAGCATGTGGACAGACACTTCTTATGGCTTCCTAAAGAGCCCACATCCTCATACTTTTGCATTATGGATTAAGTTTCAGCAGAAATTTTGGAGGGGACACCAACATTCCACAAGTCTGAGTACCAAGAGGAAGTAAAAAGGGAATAAGAAGTGGACAGGTAGTTTTAGAATCTTTCCCCAACTCCCCATGAACTAGAATAGCAAAGTCACAGAGCTATGGACAACGTTTGCCACAGAACTGGGGACGCCTTAATCCCGACGAACACCAAATACTAACAGGGCTGGACAAGGCATCTACAGTCTGAGATCAGCATGGGCCCAGGGTCAGTGCTGAAGGAGAAGAAGGGAAGGAGACTGTGGTTCTGAAGACGCTGAAGGTGAGGGAATCACAAAATCCCCAGTAGGTGTTTGCTGGAGGGCACAGCAAGACAATCAGAGCCAGAACCAGGAGAGGGATCTGCAAGCCCAGTGCCTGGGTCAGTCCAAGGGGACAGGAATGCAACAACCTGGTGGTGGTGGAGTGATCTGGGTCCCACATGTTCTCAAAGTGAGCAAAGTCCCTTCTAACACAAAGCCTTGTCCGGAGGGGCGTCTGGGTAAAACAACAGAGGCAACAAAAGACGTGGAGTGGGAGCCAGGGGAGGGAGGGGGAGCAGACAAGGGGGAGGGGGAAGACAAGGCACCATTTGCTGACTTTTGCTTTATTTCTTTGTGAAAACAACAGGAGGGGAGCTCTAGAGCCTGTAAAGGCTGTCCCATCATGCCCTTGGCTCCCAAACATACAGGCAAGTTCATTTCACTGAGAAAAAAAAAAAACTGAAAACAAGTGGGGCAGCAAATCATAAAAAGCTATTTTAAGAGGAAACTTTTTAAAAGGAGTAGGATAAAGTTTCTATAAACAACAAAAACATGCCAGGAAGGATTGTCCACAAAACATTTCAAATAAGTAAATAAAATTAAGAAAAGATAGGAACTATAAAAGACAATATGCCTCAGAATTAGGGGGAAAACTAAAAAAAGAGAGATTAGAGAAAAAAATTGAAAAACAAGGGGTGACGGAATTTAGAAAATAACTAAAAATGAAAGAAAAAATACTGGAGAGACATTGACATATGAGTTGGTAGAAAGTCAAGGGACAGAGGAACATGTTAAATGACACCATGGGATGCAATGCTAGTGGGTCCCTGGGAAAATCTGCAGGTCAATGGGCCCAGCTCCTTCAACATCAAGAATCCTTTAGGAGAACAAAAAGAGAGAGAAAGGAAAACTACAGATAAAAAAGACTTAGAAGTCATTTCAACCAATTGTAAAGTAAGGACCTTATTTGGATTCTGATTCAAAGAATGGGGGGCGGGGGAGAAAGGACAATCAGGACATTAGGAACATGACACTCTTTAATAATATGAAAGAATTAATGCTATTAGGTATGATAAAATGGTTACCCTTTAAAAAAAGATAATCTATTAAAGGTTCATGCTGAAATGTTTACTTTTCCCTTAAGATCAGGAATCAAGCAGGAATGTCTGTTCTCACCACTGCTAACATTGCACTGGTCATTCCAGCCACAGCAATAAGGCAAGAAAAAGAAACAAAGACATGCATTCATGTTGGAAAGGCAGAAAGAAAGCCGTCCTTTTGTAACTGGCTTATTCCTTAAAGATGACATGATCATCTATGTAGAAATTCCTAAGAAATTTACAAAAAGATCATAAGGACTGACAAGGGCATTTAGCAAAGTTGCAGAACACAAGGTCAATATACAAAAACTAACGTAGTTCTACATACTAGCCACAAATAATTGAAAATTGAAATAAAATACTTTTTAATATCATAAAATTAGTGTCTATGAATAAATCTGGAAAAAGATGTATAAGATCTGTATACCAAAAACTACAAAACATTGCTGAGAGAAATTTTTAAAATGACTAACTTGGATTCAGAATTTAACTCTGAGAACAATGTCAGGTCACCTTCCCTAAAGAATAGATACCTAAACAAAGCTAACTCTCAATTAACAGGGAAGACAGAGGAAATAAATTTTGGATAACCAACCAATAGCATCTCACAAGAACTGTCATGGTCCAAATGTCTGAGTCCCCCCTCACCCAAAATTCATATGTTGAAATCCTAACCATCAAGGTGACAGGGCGTTTGGAAGATGATCCGATTCTCAGGGCAGAGTCCTTATGAATGGGATTATTGCCTTCATGAAAGCAGCCCCAGAGAGCTTGTTTTTCCCTTTCACCAAGTGAAAATTTAGAAGAAAGAGCTGTTTTTGAGTAATAGGCCCTCATCAATTACTGAATCTGCCAGAATTTTGACTTTGGACTTGTCAACCACCAGAACCATCAGAAATACATATTTGTTGTTTATAAGCTACCCAGGTTATGGTTATTTTGTTCTGGCAGCCTGAGCGTGTGAGGTTGGTATTCTGCAAAATACATCAGGGTTGTGTTCTTAGAGGAGAAACCTAAAGCTGTGTGTCACTGGCCCCTCCTAAGGTGGCTCTTATAGGAAAGTTGCCCCGGAGCTTAGTGAAGTGATTTTCTGTTTCATCTACCGACAGACACAGGGGAAGGACCCAACCCCCATGGTTATTCCCAAGACTTATTTCATCTAACTCTTTCACTTATTCCTATGTTGACTGCTTCCTAGGATGCTAATCAGTTTCCTAGGGATGATGACAACTTGGCAGGGTTGATCATCAGAGCTTTGTCCTTCTTTCTGCCCTTTGGTGAAGCTGCTAATGTGCAGTCACCTGGTCTCAGCTTAGGAGAGCCAAGCAGGGAGCAAAGGTGCCAGGCTGGAGGTCAGCTTCATCACACAGGCAAAACAGGGATACAGGTGAGTGGCCCAAGCTGCCACCAGGTAAGGGCAGGTTAGCTGCACTTCAAAATGTCAAGATTATCCCAATTATAATGCTTTTTGGGAAGAATCACTAGGTAGATGAAGAGAGTCACTTGGAATTGGGTGAGTCCCTGAAAGGGCCTGGATACTAGTGGTACATGCTGGATAAGCCACCTTTATAGCAGGACCAGGCTTGTGAGCTAAAGGTCTTTGATGAGTAAGCTCTATGCTTCTCACTGTCATCTTCCCTATCAAGGACATGCTGAGTGTCCATGGTGGCCACATCTCTGGACTCTTGCAATCCTCGCAACTCCAGGAAACAGGCCCTCTGGTTTTCCGCTTATAGATGGTGACCAACCATGCCCAGGTCACACAGGAGTAGGTGGCTGTGCTTTCTCGTTTCTGCACCTACATAATTAAATGCCAGGCTCTAACCCCATGCTTGGGAGGAGAAGGAGACATCGGTGTGGTGTCAACTGTCTCCACAGGCTCAGAGCTGCCTCTCCTTGAAAGAGAGGGGTAACCTAGTGCCCAAATCTCCATATGACATTGACTCCACTAGGATTTACCAGGACAGGAACAGTGGTAGAAGGGCAAGATCCTCCTCACCCCTCCACCAGTGCGTGTCCTCTTAGTAGTAATTCCACAACTGGGGTCATCTGTGGAGGTGGTGGAGCTCAGGCCTCTGCTTTCCGCACACGCCACCCCAGCGTGCTGCTGCAGACCTCTCCAGCATGAGGACGTGCTGTCATTCTCTGAATCCCCAGCAGAGAAGCACCTGTTCATACAACAGGATGCAATGTTAATAATGACTACACCCACCCTCCTTTCCTCTTCATCCAGTACTAGTTCCTTGCTGGCGAGGGTAATCATTCCTTCCTCACCCTCAATCCATCTGGGTCTAGGGGTACTGAAATTTCACCCATCTCAGGGGTCCCAGTTTGACCTGGGCTGGCCAAGCAGGTCCTAGAACCAGCACACGTCCTGGTTGAAGCCAAGAGGAGTCAACTCTGAGAATTTGGGAAGTGAAAATTCTGCTCCAGTGGCCAGGCTGGTGGAGCAGGAGTCTGGAGCTGCTGGAGGAGGTCAGCATCAAGGAAAGCAGAGGCAAGAAGTCAGAGTCAGATCCCACGGTAGCCAGTGGCCTCCAGGTCCAGGAAGTACGAGCTACTGTGTCAGCTCAGAGACTCCTCATTTTGCTTCAGCTGATTCCATCCAGCATCTGTTGCTTATGAAAGAAGGAGTCCCTGTTAATGCAGGCCTTTCCAGGGCTGAGCTCTACATGCATTATCTTGTATTCTTCAGAATCCCTTCCACTCCGCAAGGACAGGAACCATGGAGACTGTTTCACAGTGATGCTTTTGGCAGCTAGCTCAGTACACGGCACTGAGTAAGTGCTGGCTGCACAAGTATGCCCAAAGTCATCAAAGGAGCTGCCCCACAGGACAGTCTTTTGCATGAGCAATGGGCAGAACTTTCTTCCCTTGGAGGTGCCAACATGCCCACAGTGGTACTTGAACCCAAAGTATTTGGTATTTGGACCCTAAAGACATGCTCCAAAATCTTTAGCAATGCTGCCTCCTTGTTTCATGTGCCAGAGTTAAAGCACAGTTGTGTAAGGTCACAGTGTGAGTCCACTGCCCTGGGCCAAAGGGAGGGAGCTCTCTCCAGGTCATCATTGCAGCTGGGCCAAAGTGACTGGTGATGACAATCAGCCTTGAGGAGGTGGGGGCCTGGCCCTGGAACTCTATGGGGTCAGTAACCCCCAATCCTTCAGTCCATTATGCACAGATGAGTCTGCAAGTCTGAATCAGACAGACCGGCCATTGGATCCTGGCTCCATTATCCATGGACTGTACCACTTGAGGCAAGTTTCTTAACAATCCTGCCCTCAGTTACCTCATCTGTAAAATGGAGATGACACTACTACCCACCTCACAGCCACTCACAGTCATATTTGCTCATTCACTTAAGGTTCACTTAGGTTCCTGCTCTACTGCAGATATCATGATTAAAAGATGAGAGGGAGGGCTGGGGATGTGGCTCAAGCGGTAGCGCACTCGCCTGGCATGCGTGCGGCCCGGGTTCGATCCTCAGCACCACATACCAACAAAGATGTTATGTCTGCCGAGAACTAAAAAAAAAAATAAAAATAAAATAAATTCTAAAAAAAAAAAAAAGATGAGAGGGAGGGGGTGAGCATGTGCCAAGTGTGCAAGCTCCTTGGATAGGTTCCAGTGCATCATAGACTGAGGACCACTGTGTGAAAGTTTCTGTATGAAGGTGACATGAGGTTGTCCAGGCAGGTTTCAGGGGTCAGGGCAGTGGTGTGCTGACAAGTGTTCAACAATAGGCTCTCTAAGGGAATAAAGTCTTGCTTAGTTCCATGGCATAGAAGGTCCCATCCAGGCCAACTGTGAATTTCCAAAATGGTGCTACAGAGTGTGAAGTTAGGAAGAGATGGCCTCAATCAGCTCTCCAGGTCGGGACCAGCCTCCTCCAGCCCCTAAGGATCTGCAGAATCTTTCAGAAGGGAGTGGTAGGTTCCCTGCTGAAGGGTGAAGCAGGGATTCCTTCAAGAGATACCAAATGAAGAACAGCTCAAATCCCCAGAAGAGCAATTAACCTGTGGGCTTCCCAGGCAGTTCCTCAGTTTAATCAGTGCTGCCTGAGAGGCCCCCATGGCTGCAGGGTGCAGAATGGGTGCTTAACAGGTTCTTTGGCTCAGCCTCAGATTCTCTGTTGAGGCATCCCCACCTGGCTGCTTGGGAAGAATCATGAGATATAATATACTTATAAATATATATATATATACTTATAAATTAAATAATATAATTATTGTTTCAAGCCATTGGGATAGTTTGTCATACAGATAACTGAAGTAGAGCTCTTCCCCCAGGACTTATCTCATTATCTTTAAATTCTGGACTAGGGCAAAATCAGGATGGTCATCTTTAGGTATATTTGCCTATTTGCAAGACCACACTATTTTCAGAAAGAATGATTTATTCACACAAGTACATGGTTATGATATTGTTCACTACAATTAAAAAAAAAAGAAAATAACAGCAGTTTTTCCTTAGCAATTTGCAAAATTGAAAGCTAATGAGAATTTGGAAGTTTTAATACACGTTCGTGCTCACACATATTTAGCATTAAGCATAAAATAAATGAAATGATATAATGATACATTTCTCCAATTTATCACAACAATAGATTAAGTGCAAGACTGTGCATTGGCCCATCCAGTTATTTCGGAAGACCTAGTTGGTATGTATGGAAGGCATATGTTTGCAGTGCTCGGTAGAAAGACATAATTACTATGTTTGGGTTGCCTGGTTCCCATCCTTGTAATGAGTAAGATATTTAGAGTCCCGAACTGTTTATGTGACATTTCAATAAGTAATGCAGAGATTTGACAACATTTCCATATTCCTCTTTTAAAGTCTGAAGGCCTCTGCCTTAATCCAAGCTCTTTGGCATTTATTACTGTTTGTTACACTAACAAGTAAGATTATGAGAATTCTAATGAAGGCTTCCAGGGAAAAACTCTGTGATTAAAATGCCATAATAACAGTTGCATGCATTTATGTGCCTGATTACCATAATCTATTTAGCACAAGTAAACATACAAACAGAAGGAGAAAAGCAAGCCCACTGACACTTGAGCTAAGGGAGAATTTGAAATGCGAGGGAGACAATGTAAATATGTAAATGTCTTTGTGTATTCTTTTCATCTCTTTCCTTTCTCATCCTTGCCTCTTTTTTTCCCCTCCTTCTTCTTTTTCTGTTTGCTAATGAGAAGACTATGCCATCACATGTGGTCCCCGCTCTATCAGGCTGAGGTGCATTTGGGGGCCATCTGCTGGGGCCAGCATCCTAAACAATGCCACCCAGAAAGCTCTGGATATATTTGCAGCCACCTTTGACATCGTGGAATAGAAGAAATGGTATCTCAAAGACGACAGTCTTTGATGTGTTCACTCTGAACACTTAGTTCAGCTGTTACTCCATTAATGCAAGGCCCCGGCGAGTATGGCCATGCTGTGCCCTGCTTCTCCCTCCCCCTCCCCCACAGCACCGCATTGTCAACAAATTAAAAGCAATCATGCCAGGTTTCTAAATCAGTCTCCCTTCCTATCTCTGCTGGCTTCATTATTTTTAATTCTTAATAAAATGCCAGGACCAGCATCTTCCACTGAGTAAGAGATTTGAAGAACTTTCTTAAAGAGAAACTGAATGCTTTTAGTATAAAAGTAGGAAATGGTGACAGCTCTATTTGGATAACTTAAAGAAACTTGCTGGAATCCCAGACAGGTACTAAAGAGACAGCAGCATGGGCATGCTCTTGTTTTAAAGAAAGAAATAATTTGTCAAAACAGTAACAGGCAGGTAGGTAGCTGGTCTAGACTGAGTGCAGAGTGATGGTCTAAGAAAGCAAACATGGAAAGAGATTGGGTAGCTCACCAGTGCCACTGTCTCAAAGAGTATCCGAGAAAAGACTAAAGTTTTGGGGTTATTACAACTGAGGCCTACAGGTAACCATATTGGCTCCTATTTATAAATATATTTTTGCTTTTATTCCCAACAATACACTTGAGGTACATAAAAAAAATCCTGAAATATTCATATATAGGAGAATATGTAGTGTACTTCATTGAGCTTTTGCTATGTTCTAAGTACTTTTCACATATCATGACACTTGACCTTTGCAATGAATCTGTGAGCAAGGTTCTGTTACAGATGAGGAAAACGGAACCCAGAGAGGTCAAGTTACTTACCCCGAATGGCACTAGTTTAAGTAAAAGAAGAAATTAGAATTCTAACCCAGGCAACCTGAATCCAGATCCTAAACTTTTAAACAGAAAACTAAACTTTTTGCATTCTCCTGAGTTTAAGAGTCATATGTCTCAAGGGAAAATTATATGTCCTAAGGGAGACAATATAGTCTAATGCTTGATACACAGAAGTCCAGAAATATATGCCAGCTACGACCATTAATACAACACTAATAATAATAGCAACAATAACATTATTCTTAGAAGAGGCTATCATTTTCATTCCATTCAATTATAACATACCTCCACATGCATTTTTTAAATTAAAAGATTTTTTTTTTTTTTTTTAAGAAAGGAGGCCAGAGGGATACAATTCGGAGCGTGTCTTGCTAAAAGCCACACAGCCATTGTCTGACCGCCAGCTCTACGGTCACCTGCACATATGGCGGAACCCAGCAGCCAGCATGCCAAGCGCCATATGTACCAAATAATCACAGGGGTAGGTTAAAGAGACAGCCTTCCTTCTAATGTGACCAATTTAGCATTTGGGGAGTAGTCCGTCCGCTCCTATCTTGGGAATTTTTAAACAATGGGTTGAAAGAGAAATTAGGGAAGGCAGCAATATTTTGGAATCAACCTAATAAGTGTGAACAGCTGTGATGCAGATCTTCCGCACCATCAGCACCATCACTGATGGGCCCTTCCTCACAGATGAGCCTAAATGTCGGACTCCCTGGGGTTCCTGTCCTCTGCTGGCCCCGTGCACCTGGGCAACCTCATCTACGGGTGGAGTGATTTCCTCTTGAGCTGGTGTGCCCTCCCTTCTCTAGCTCAAATGCATGGAGAACACCAATTGGAGAGTGGACGTCCCACCGGGGGTCCCTCACCCATCTCCAACTTGACACATCCAAAGCACCAGTGCTTCCTCGTGCGCTCTCCACCTCACCCCATGAGATGTGGCAACTCCCTGTCCACCAAGCCCCCGCGAGCTTAGAAAACTAACAGAATCCTAGGCTACTCTCCAACCCTGCTTGTCCCCATGAAGTCAATCACCAAGCCGTGCTGGTTTCAGCTCCTAAAAACGTTTACCACCTGTCCCCTTTTCTCCATATGTCAGCCACTGTCCAAGGCTGGGGTCTGTATTCGCCTTCTAGAGCCATCATAACAAAGTACCACAGGGCTAGTGGCTTCAACACCAGGCATTTAGGGTCTCACTACTCTGGAGGCAGGAAGTCAAAGGTTAAGGTGTGGGCAGGGTCAGTGTCTCCTGAGGCCTCTCTCCGTGGCTTGTAGATGGCCACGTTCTCCAAGGGTCTTCACATGATCATCCCTGTGTGTGTGTGCCTGTGTCCTAATCTCTTCCTCTTATAAGGACAACAGTCAGATCAAGGATCCACCCTAAAAATCTCATTTCAACTTAATTACATCTATAAAGACTCCATGTTCACATGTAATCATATTTGGAGGTGCTAATTAGGACTTCAACATACAAATAGAGGGGTAGGGATACAATTCAGCCAATAATAGGGTCCCTATCGTCTCTCACATTGACTGTCATGACACACTGCATTTTTCAGGATTTCTACAACATTAAGACCCAGTACTTTTCAAATCTCCTATCAAGGACCATGTATTATTGCTAATATTAGGGGGGAAAAAGAATTACTATATTATTTTGAATATAACTACCATGTGATGACTCAGGGAAGTCTCCTTGGACACTCTGTTCTGCTGTCAACGTCTTATCTATTGCATGTTGTCAACTTTGTGTTACTACAATGAAATTACCTGAGGCAAGTAACTTTATGAAGAGAAAACAACTACCTAGCTCACAATTTGGGAGGTTCAAGTCCAAGACCAGAGGTCTCATTGCTTTGGTCTCTGGTGAGGATGGTTGTTGGCAACGACGGAAGCACATGTCGAGAGCGGATGTCAAAATAAGTGTATGTCAGAGCTAGTGGCCACATCTCCAACTGGAGCAGAGAGACAATCCTCTCCAAGGGCATGCCCCCAAAGACCTAAAGGGCCTTCCCCTGGACTCAACCTAAAGGTTCACAGGACTTTCCAGTTCCACCACCTGGGAACAAGCCTTCGCATGTGGACATTTGGAGGACCCTCAGGTTACACCCAAATCATAGCCCCATATGTCTCTATTTCCAGGGCAAGGATTCAGACAAAGATTCTCCTTTTATGTTTATTTATTTTTTTTTTAAGAAAGGAGGCCAGAGGGGTACAATTCAGAGCGTGTCTTGCTAAAAGCCACGCAGCCATTGTCTGACCGCCAGCTATACGGTCACCTGCACATATGGCGGAGCTAAAAATTAGATGGACAGTCAGCTGGATCTTGGGTTGGACCCGCCCTCTGGGATTCACCTTCCATGGTGAACAGACAACAGGGATACCAGAGAACTGTGAGGCCCGGCTTGTAGAGTTAGGGAACAATAGCATCCATTTTGAAATGGAAAAAAAATCAACCTCTGTTTTTCAACGCATGTAGCAGATTTCATGCACTTTTATCATAAACAATTTTTGTCCACCCTCCCATCCCAAGGGAGTAAGGGGGGCATGAGAGCCTCTCGGGGTCCATCCACATTTGCCCCCCGCCCCAGGCTTTGCCTGGAAGACGGTACTTCACTGGGGTGAGCCTCTGAGCATCAAGGGAGGTGAAAGCACCATTCCAGGCTCCCACGGGGGCAGCATCATGGCCCTCCAGAGAGTGGGGGAGAGAGAGCCTCCAGATGTGGAATGCAGCTCAGAAGACCTTGCAGAGGTCCACCCCTGAAGCCCTCAGGGAAGTCAATCTCCCTCTTCTGAAGGTCCACACCTCCACACTGACTCCCACTGCTGTGCTTTGAACGTCCAAAACTGAGGCTGAAATTTAATGGCTACTCCAACCATGGGGACAGGTGGGGCCTTTCACAGGTGCGTTGGGCCACGAGTGCTCTGCCCTCAGTTGATTAATCATCATCAGGGGGTGGGTAAGTCATTGCGGGAGTGTCTGTTATAAATGGGGCCCCCTCCTCCCTTCTCTCCCCACTCACTGTTCCCCCATGTGGTGCTGTAGCAGCGAGGTCCTCCCCAGATGTGACACCTCAGTGGTGGGACTTCTCAGCCTCTAGAACTGGAGCCAAATAAACTTGTAGCATTCATAACTCCCACGGTCTTTGGTATTTTTTTTTTTTGTAGCAGCAGAAAATGAACCAAGACATCCACTGTCATCCAAACCAGGGAGAAGAGGTCCCTGCTGGGTTCCCAGTCAGGATCCTAACAGGGAGCAGCATACCTAAGCAAGGCTCCTCAGTGGAGAGTTAGCTTACAGAGGGACTCGTTACCAAAGTGGGGCCAGGGATAGGGGAACCACAAAATGCAGAGCAGGTGACAGGAGCTAGAAGCCACTAGAGCTGTCCCTACCCTTTGGATCAAAAGGCCAAAGAACTTACTAGAACCCCAAGGAAAGAGAGTCGTGCAAAGCAGGCCGCCTAATAAGAGACAGTGACCTCTTATCGAGGATGTAGGTAGCCCCAGGGTAGTCACAGGGATTTGACTGAGCCCAGCTGGAGGGAGCCGGGAGCAGACAGCAGGAAAGAGCCTGTGGCCAGGAAACGTGATAGTCCAGTGATAGTCCAGAGACAGTGAGATCTCCAGCTCCGAGCCTGCAACTGTGGCTGTGTCTTTACTTCAGAGGCACATCTGGGCCTTCAGTAACAAACTGCTGTGAGCTTGGTAGATTAAAACAATAGATTTATTCTCACAATTCTAGAGACCAGGAGTCCAAAAGCAAGGTGTCATCTGAGCTGTACTCCCTCCAGAAGCTCAAGGGGAGTTCCCTCCTAGCTTCTTCCAGGCCCCGAGAGCCTCTGACATTCCTTGGCTGGTTGCTACATCACCACAGTCTCTGCTTCCGTCCTCACATGGCCTTGCCTCCCCCGTCTGCATCTCCTCCTCTTCTGTCCGTCTCCAGTCTCCCTCTGACTTTTTCCTTAGGGAGACACCTGTCATGGGTTGTAGGGTGGCCTGGGTAATCCAGGATGGTCCTTAACTGAATACATCTTCAAAGACCCTTTTCCTAAATGAGGGCAATTGTATGAGTTCCAAGAATCTGTACACATATTTGGGGTTTGTACGTATTATTTTGAGTATTCTCAACCTACGACAAGGAATAGCCCTCTTAATTCTTGGGAAATAGTTCTGGAATGAAGCCCTACACCACCAGGGAACCTCCTGGTTCCTGCTTCAATCCATACCCTAGACCATATTACCTCCAGGGGGGCTTAGGTGGCAGGTCCTGCCTGACCAGTGGAATAAGGGGCAAAGGGTGGCTTTATGGACTACCTTGGCCTATTGGGCACAGTACCTTCTTAACCACGGCTGCCTGGGCAGAGCTCACTGTAGGCACGCGTCACAGCTCTTCCCAGCCTGAGTTGCAGGGGCTGGCCTCCAGCATCCTTCAGGTGCCCTGAGTACTCTCCTTTTCTTTGTTAGGGGAGCTGGTTCTGGGGAAACCCAAGCTGTCCACTTTGTGTCAGATTTCTGCCCAAAGCTTTGCCAGCACCATCCTCCCCCTGAAATGTATTGGCCTCAGCTGCCAATACCCCTGTGCCCAAGACCCTCTCATACACCTATGCACAGGAGATGCAGATGACCTCCCAGGTCTTTCTCAGAAACTTTCTGCCAGTGTTTCAAGGCATTCATAGAGGCTCTGGAATTGGTCACAGCAGCTAAAGGTATTACTTTTAAATGAGTCAAGCATCAATGGCAGTAGACTAATTTCAGTTCTTAGCATTTCAGATAATGATTCCCGGCACAATGGTCATCACTATTGTGATGGCTCCCCCTAGGATTCATTCTCCACTATTTCCTTGAGCGCCTATCATGTGACTTTCAAGTCTGGTTACGATTCTTCCCTTGTAGGAGGCTGGATTCAGACTTAGTTGATATAACAAAGACCACTGCAGCGAGATGTGCCTCCAGACCTCCCAAACGGCTAGATTCAGCATTCAGAAGATCCTTCCCTTGGGTGAAAATTTCATTTAGCTGCATTAGAAAACCCAACATAACCGTGGCTTTAACAAAGCAGCAGGGTCTTTTTTCTCTCAACTAAGAGACCAGAGAATCAGTCTCTAGCAGGTGGAGCATCCTGTAGTGTCAGAAACTCGGGCTCTTTTTCTCTTCACTTTCTTTCACACGTGGCCCCACTTATCACCCATGATAGCTTCTCCTTGACCACCACGTTGGGATTCCAGCCAGCACAGGATGAGAATGCAAGGAAAAGGACATGCTCCCTCTGCAGGTTGCTTGCCCGTAACCACTTCTACCTACATCCTACTGGCCAGAATTTGCTCACAAAGGATGCTGGGAAATGTAGTCCTTAGTCTGAGAAGCCATGTGCCTAACCAAGTTTCATTCCCACCTAGAAAGCAGAGCAGATTTGGAGGAACAGTCAGCAATGTTTGCTGCACTGCTATATGACATGGGGGGACAGCAGCTTCCTCACATACACCCTGCCCTAACTACCTTACAGGGCTGTTGAGAGAACATAATAATTATGACAGTAATTACTTGTAACAATATTTGAGAGCAGAGATGCTGTCTGTCATTCTGGATGGGACCCTGGGACCCGGGGCAGTTCATAGCACAGGAAAGAGTTCAGTAAGTATCTGCTGAAATATTTGCTTAAAACATAAATAGTCCTCAGCAGATATAGTACACTCCGCACACTTGGAATGTTCTAACTACTCAGAAAAATCATTAGTAAATCTTTGAAAAGACTGGAAATAGTACCAGATGTTGAATCTATTGTAATCTGTAGCCTAGTGTTTGAAGGGGGAAATGACATTGTATTATTCTATCCTGTCACACCGTGGTGGTCAGTCCCATCACCTGATCCAACGTCCAATAAGAAAATAAAAGTCGAGCTTTTAGATTAGCTGTCAGTCAGGCAGTCTGTCTTACACATTGCAACATAAATTGGGACAACAACTCAAAAGTGACAACTTGGAAACATCTACCAAAATTACAAATGCGCAGAATGTAACCCAGTAATACTAGCCCTGGGGATTTATCATCATGTAACCCAGTAACACCAGCCCTGGGGATTTATCATTATGATAGACAACACATGTGCAAATGATAATTTACAAGGTATTTCACTGAAGCATTGTTTGTGATAGTAAGAAGCAGGAAAAAATCTAAATGATGTCTTTTGACAGGGCACTAGCTATAGAAATTGTGACCAAAGGATGGAATTTTCTTTAAGGAAGATTGCTAAGCAGCTATTGCTAAGACACTAACTGGGGAAAAAAAAAAAGCATGATGAGAATAGTATTTATAATGTTCATATAAAAAAAAGAAAGCAGAGTGTATCTATATATGTGTGCTTGTGTTTGAATAGAATATCTCTGGAAGAGAAGATAAGAGATGGTATTTGTCAAAGGAACTCTGGTTCGGGGAGAAGGAGGGAGAAGCAAACTTTTCATTAGGTGCTTTTGAATTTTGAACTATGTGAACATAGGACCTATTCAAAAATAAGCAGAAATAAAATAAAAATAACTGTCGGCCTCATCTAGTGCATTGTTTGTTTATTTTGTACTGCAGATTGAACCCAGGGGCACTTTACCACTGAGCTACAACATTAGCCCTTTTTATTTTGATAGAGGGTCTCACTAAGTTGCCCAGGCTCACCTGGAACTTGAGATCCTCCTGCCCCAGCCTTTCAAATTACAAACATGTGCCCCCACACCTGCCATGCTCAGTTCATCTAGTGATCTTCTATCCATTCTTTAAAGTCTAAATCTCTCTGACTGACTGCCCTACAACTAGGAAAGAAGAAATAACATTTTTTGCAATTACAAAATAAAACAATGACTCATCTGCAAATTTCAGGCAGCAGCAGAAAGTGCTGGGGATGCCATGGAGAAACTTGTTCAGTGCTCCTTGATCTCCCATGTCTGGGGCTCTGAGTGCCCCTTTTCCATTGGCCTATGACCAATGGAAGCAGGAAAAAGTATCATCAAGAACCAAGTGATGGGCTGGGATGGTGGCTCAGCGGTAGAGCTCAGGCGGGAGCCGGGTTCGATCCTCAGCACCACATAAAGACATTGTGTTGTGTCCATCTATACCTAAAAATAAATATTTAAAAAAAAAAAAAGAACCAAGTGGCTCTTGTAAGGGGTGGGAGGAGCACATGTTCTCATTTAGATTGGGTAGCAGATTTTCCTGGACTTCTGGTCACTCTGGTGGGAATGTATGAGAAATAGATATACTATAAATATATCTGATATACTGGTGTGTGTGTGTGTGTGTGTGTGTGTGTGTGTGTGTGTGTGTAGGCAGGTACAGAAAGAGTGAAAAAAGTAAGGTACAGAACAGTGAATAGAGGATGTTGCCACTTATGTGCAAAAGAAAAGAAAAAGAAATGTTTAAACAATATACATGCAAAGCATATTTCCAGAACACACAAAAAACTGTGGTTGCCTCTGGAGACGTGGGGGAAGAATGTCAGTTGTACCTGGGAATCTAACTTTTAATCAAACACCCTTTATACTATTTGATTTTTATTTTAGGCAAATGTGATGACATACATATTCAAAGCATTTTTTCTGCATGTTTGTAGTGAAGAGTTCCTTTATGATTTATACTATTTTTTTACAAAGTTCTGTGAATAAAATCAGAACCATACATTCAGTGTGTAGAGTTTTGATGCTGCAAGTGAAGCTTGTATATACATCAAATCATTGTAAGACTATTAGCTTAAAAAAGACTTTCAGATTTAAAATATTTAGCAGTTTCTGATGACTCAATATGTCCAGAAGTGCATTCTAAGTCTGTTCCAGGTAGCTAAACCTATGACATTTTCTAAGCACAGCACTTTCCTCTGTTGCTTCTAAATTTTATTTAAACTGCTTACCGTGATAAACAGCCTATAACCTCTCTGCTGTACAGGCTTGGTTCCTTGATTTGGCCTCAGATCTTTCAAAAAGTTTCTCCTTGATTAATTCAGTGCCCTCAACTGTATCTTACTATCCCATAATACAATTTCCATTATATACGAGTGTGATATATTGCTCACATTGTATTTTTTCTAAGGCTGCCATAACAAATGGCCAACTGGGTAGCTTCAAAAAGAAATTGAATTTCATGGTTCTAGGACCAGAAATCAAGGTATTGTTAGAGCCTGGCTCCCGCTGAAGGCCCTTGGGGAAACTCCTTCCTGGTTGTTGCTATCAATCTTTGGTGTTCTTGGCTTTTAGACTCATTACCTCAATTTATGACTTAATGGGACATTCTCCAGGTGTCTGTGTCTTCATATAGTCTTTTTATAAGAGCACTAGACATTGGATTTAGAACCCACTCTAATCTAGTACGACCTCACCTGCTTGGGAATTTCAAGCAGGAGGATAGAGAATTCAAAACCAGTGTTAGCAACAGCAAGGTGCTAAGCAACTCAGTGAGACCCTGCCTCTAATAAAATACAAAATAGGGCTGGGGATGTGGCTCGGTGGTTCAATCCCTGGTACCCCCTTCATCTCCCCCCTCCAAAAATAAAGGACATCTGAAGAACCCTGCATTCAAACAAAGTTACATTCTTAGGTTCTGGATGGACCTGAGTTCAAAGCATGTCTTAAAGAGGAAATTCCAGTTTATATAATGTCCTCCTCCCTCCCTTCCTCCCCCTTTTTTTCCTTCCCATTCCCTTCCTTCCCACCTCCTCTTTCTTAGTGCGGTGCATGTATTGCCTGAAAAGAATGAGTTTGATACATAAACAAGTGCCTTAGCCTCAACCCAGAAGCAGATAATCTTTTTGCCGTTGGAAGTGGGGAACTAAAAAGGAAATTGAATGTCTAAAACTCTCATGGTCTTTCAAAATCACAGAACTCAAGTTCTGCCCCCACCCCCACCCATCACAGTCCCAACCAAGGTGTGTTGAACTCTTAATCTCCCTTGAGCAAACCCAAGTCACTAAAAGACCAGGGGCTCAGCTTTCCCTATACCTGCAGCTCTCCCTTGTGCAAAGTGGGAACAAGTTTTTCCAGCCAGACCTTTGGAGAAATATTCCTTAGTCTAAGGAGAACTGGTTCTGGGTACATAGCCCCCACCTGGGCAGGAAGTGAATATGTCTTCTATGAGTTGCCCACAAAGGTCTTGATTCCTCCCAGCACAACCACACACAGTGGAATCTGATTTTCAAGGGTTTCAGCTCTGACTGGCTTTCCATGGTTGGACAGACCTTGAGCAAAGGAGAGAAAGACCTAAAAGGGATTGACTGATGCCACCTTATACCATTTAAAGAGGTCTGGTGGCTGTCATATTGATATGGAACGATGTCCAGGAGGTGCTGAGAAATGAAAAACAACAGGTTCTAAGCCTGTGCACGTAATCTGAAATGAGGGTCACCAAAATCTTGACAGTGGCTGCTTGGGGGTGGGGGTGGGGGTGGGGGTGGAGTAGGAACGGTAATGGTGACATTTGCTTTCTGTATTGTGTTTCAAAGTCATATTTTTCACATGAGCATGCTTCATTTTTAAAAATTGCTTTTTGAATTTTATTTAATAGGTGGTCAAGGGGTGGGGACCTAGACTACTCAGATGGTTGGGGAAATGATGCCCAATTTCAAGGATACCTGGTGAACTGCAAGAAGGGGTCTGCGAGTCAAGAATCTTGCAGAGCCAAGGATGCATCCCCAAAAACCTAGAGCAGAGCTTCTCAGGTTGTGCTGTGCTTGTGCCTCTGGATGGACCTGAGAGGGTCTACTTCCAACTAGCACCCAGGACGGGGACTACAAAGGTCTGAGAGGGGCAGGCTGGTGTGAGGAGTCCTCTTAAGGTCCTTGACTCTCAGCAGCCGGCATGGGTCCTGTTTATAAGGAAGGAAAATAAAACATAAGAGTCAGATGTTGAAGGGCAGAGAGAAATAATTTGAAGGAGGAGGAGAGACGAACCCAAACGAGAGGGACACAGAGGGGGAAAGGGAAGAGGAAGCAGAAGTCATGCCTAGCCTCCTGTCTTTCTTGCCCTCTTTTCCAAATCCAGACCGCTGCGTTGCCACCCTCCACGCCCACCCGGCGGAAACAGCGGGCAGCGGACCCTGAGAGGTGGCAAGTTTACAGCGGGGTCCGTTTTCCCTGCGCAGAGTCCGTCTTAGGCCCGCGAGATGCTTCTGGAGAGTTGAGTCTTCTACGCTGCTGTGGATTCCCTGCGCGCTGCGCGTTCGGGCGGAGCCGGGCGGGGGCGCCGGGCACCAGAGAGCTGCAGCCGGGTCCTCAGCCACTCCATGGATCATTCTGGTTGCGTCTCGCCCCACGCGCCTCTCCTTTCTTGCAGCGGCCTGGATTAGCCCGAAGCCCGTGGGCAGCGGCCCGAGCCCAACCCTGGCTCTACAAACCTCGGTGCATGGCTGAATAGCAGCTGGGTCCCTCGCGTCCAGGAAGAGGCTGGGAGCAGCTCTCAGCTCTCTGGTGTCTGTCCTTGGGTAAAGGGAATAGGGGAGGAAAGCAGGTGTTGGAGGCAGGTCTGGGAGGGTACTGGGATCACACAATACCCGATGGCTAGTTTGACTTGGGTGGGGGAAGGTGTTGTCACCCTGCCAACATATGCCCAGGAGAGAGCGGCCTCCGTATCCTTAAGCATTTTTTTTTTTTGAAACTGTGCTAACTGGGAGGGGGGGGGGTTGTACCCCTGACTCTCGAGTCGCTGTTGTCTTTCATGGCATGTGAATGCTCTGATAAAACTTTGTAGTTATACAACCACTTTATCACCAATCCTTGTTTCGATTTATCAAGGTCTTCTGGAGCCTGTGCCTGTCCTGGGTCCTGGAGATGCTGCGTGGATTCTGGCACAGTGAAGACCCTCCAGGAACTTCCTGGGGGAGGAAGCCAGACCTTTGTGTGGAGGGGAGAGAAGCCTGACAGGGGTGGGGGGAGTTCTGCATGCTTGTAGGGACTCTGGGTGGGAGAGGAGCTTCCCTAGCTGACCCTGAAAGTCTAGAGAAGTCACTCAGCATCTGGGAGGGAGGGATGAGGCAACAGGGGAGCCTGTGGGTGACAAAAGCAGCACTCCTGGGTGAGAATGAGTAGAGGAGGTGGTGAGAAGCCGGCAGAGGTCAGATCAGGGAGGGAGAAGGCCCACATCCTTCAGAACTCCGACTTGAACCTGAAATCCATGTGGAGACACACTGATACTCATTATAAGTACAGCCAGTGCAATCTTCAAATCAAGCCTCATCCCACCCGGCCCCTGGACATAGCAAGCCAGACAGTTCATACATTGCTTGCAGCTGAGAGGCATGTAATCACCCTTGTGATTCTGCAGCCTGAGCACACAAAGGTTAGGTCACTAAAACCCTGGGTTTCCCCTCTTAGTAGTCAGATTGAGCCTCTTCCACCATACCTCCCCTTATCCAGGGCCTAAGGTTGCCAATGCACCTTATAAACGAATGGAACACAAGCACTGGCTTCAGCATCCATCTTCTGACCAAGGACACCTCTATCCAGGTGCTCTATGGCAGGTTCACCCCATTCCCCACTCTCTAGATTAATCCTGACCTAGAAGGCAGTGGCCTCTGGTATGGAAGTATACAATTAGTCAAGGCCACAGTGTGGACCAAGTATCTCCTGGGAGGAGGGGGGAGGGGGAAGAGGGCACTGGAAGGAGAATGGAGGTGCCCTGGACTTAAGATCTGGTGGGCTGGAGTTCAAACTCAGCCCCTGAAGTGACCCTCAGTCATCAGTATTTAGATTTGCGAAATCAGAACAACCTTCTTAACATCAAATATGTAATTGCCAAGATTAGGAAAGATAATGGATCGTAATCTGAGTCCAGTAAAAGTATATTCCAGTCCCTCCTCAGACCTATTCTAATATTCCACCTTGAACTTGGATAAGGGTAAAGTGGTTAACTTCAGTGGCCCTAATGGGACAAATGGCTGTAGTAATCTTTGCCAGAGGGGAGAGTGATCCCTGCCTGGGGGGGGGGGCATCAGTTTGGATTTTGTTGGGTTGCTTCCTTGCTAGTTTCCCCTCAGCTTCCCTGCCACTGCACCTTTCTCCCCAAGCTCCCAGAAGTCTTGTAGAACCCACTCTGGGTCCAGCCTCTGCTGGCAGGTAAGCCTAAATCAGACCAGGGTATGGGCTCCAGTATACTCAGTGCTGCAAATGGCAAAACTACAAGGGGAAGGTGTCATTAGGTTCTTCCCATGCACTCTGAATCTGTCACACCCTTGGAGAACACAGGTAGCCATTAGGAATCTGCTTTCCCAAGAAGAAACTGAGGCTAGGGACTTAGATCTTTTAAATCTATGATGCCCACAGTCCTTGCCTGCACCTGGTATCCGGCCCCCTGCTCCTGACCTTGGGCAAATGCCCACACCTCTCTGAGTATCGGTTGCTCCATCTGTAAAGTGAAAGTAATACTTCCCTCTGGGGCCAGTGAGAAAACAAATAAAATGAAGTCTATCAACACCCATTAAGTGACTGGTACAGCTTAGGTTACTTTCAAGTGATCAGAGTTATCATTTGATGAAAGTCACCAGCCCTATCTTTCTAAAAATTCCATACACTCCACAATGCGGATACAGATCTCTTGGTTACTGTGCACACGACTACATACAACTCACCTTTGCTCACATTTACGTGTATTTTATTAGTCATGTTTCACACCAACTCACGCACATTTGCACATGTACGCACGCAGAACTATGTGTCAAGCACCTGCCACGTGACAGGACCCGTTCTTGGTCTGGGACACCAGCACGACTCGGAGGGCTATTGGAGCTGAGTTTTGCAAGGAAGACTTGCCATTTGTTTACAGAGTTCGGGGCGGGAAGCGGTCTCATCGCACTTGTTTGAGCACCAAATGCTACCATTCTGTAGCCTCCTAATTTGCGGGCCAGGATTGATGGCTGAAATGCATCCTCGCTCCCCTTCCTTTTTTTTTTTCCTTTCCTTTCCTGTGCCGGGAGCCTTGCCTTCCACCTCATCCCTGGCGGGTTCTGCACAAGGACGGCGCTCTTCTTGGCAGCCAGGAGGAGATGCCGCCTGAATGCAAGCAGGAACTCGGGGAAGGGAAAGGGGAGAAACAGAACCAAAGGCGCGGGAGGCGGGGGAGAGACCCGGAAGCGGTGGGAGGTCTGCGTCCAGGAACCCCGCGCGAACCCCCACCCCCGCGGGTCTGGCATAGGCAGCCGAGCAAAGGCCGCCCCGATACGCACCCGGCCTTTTGTGCGAGGGAACCACAAAGGAGAGGGAAAAACACGTCTTCCGTTTTGACGGAGGAGACCAACCGCTCTAGGACGCAAGGGCCAGCCAGGAAGCCCCGGAGCCAAGTAGCCCGAGCCTGTGAGCTCTCAATTCCCAGGGAAATGGCTTGGGCTCAGCTGAGCGCACTGCTGGGAACCGCGGCTGCCGGGACTAGCACAGGAGATGTACCCCGGGCGCTAGGCTCAGTACCTGGACAAGTGCCGTGACGCATGCAGGACGCACAAGGGCAAGCGCTGGCCGCCCCACTTTAAATTTCCAATCATTTCGGGGCCGGGGGAGGGACACAATGAGATGTATCCAGCGTCCAGTTTGCCCCCAAAATAATGAAAAGGAGAGGCACACAGACCCCACCCCCGCCCCACACTCATCTCCCAAGCAACTCTGGCGAAGGGAAATTGTTAGGGGAAGGCAGCCAGGAGAAGAGGCCTACAGCCCAGAGCTGCCAGCCCGAGCTTCGAACCAAAGGAGTGAGAACCGCGAGGTGCCGCTGCACAGCCCCAGAACTGTCCCTGCAATCTCAGCTCGGTGGCGCTTGCTGGGGATGGAGTGTTTACGGGCGTCCAGGAGGAACTTGGAGAGCAAGCGAACTCTCCTGCCTTCGGACTCTGCCTTTCAGGCTCCAGACTCGCTCCTTCCTAGGATGAGCTCCCCACTTTCGGCCCTGCCTCCGACTCCAGCCACTGGACCAAACGTGTAAAGAATGTCAAATCAAGCTCTCCCGCAGACCGCTGGACGCAAGATAGATTCCAGTGGGAAGCAACAAAAAAAAGAAACTCGAGCTCTGGGACACGTGCCGGCGGCTGGACTGAAGGCAGCGCCTGCAACCAAGGCGCGCGCACGGTGTGCCCGCTAGTGTTTATTAGATGCTCTGGCAGGCGCACAACTCCACGGCCCAGCTGGTGGCCCCACAGCTCACACCTCCACTCCCGTCCTCACTGCGGTTGACGGGGAAGTCCAAAGGTCCGAGCTCTTCCCGATTCCCACCCCCGCTCCCTGGGTTCGTCCGTCTGTGTGACAGATTCTGGTAATTGAACGGTTATGGGTTATCCTTGCAACCGTTGGACGGCATATCACCACGCTTCAGTTCTTCATGTTTTAAATACATATTTAACGGATGGCTGCAGAGCCAGCTGGAAAACACGCGGGTTGAAAAATTATGCTCCAGAAGGCACAAGACGGGCAAAGGCGAAAACCCACTGGGCTTTCTAGCATCGACCCTGGAGGAAAACTTAGAACCGAACTAGGAGCAATAACCTGGGTTTTCGTATTAGCTTGTTTTGTAACGTTGCTACATGAAGACAAATTATGATGTTTGCTTGTTTTTGTAATATATACCTTGTGTATATTAAATGTTCCCAAACAAAGAAAGTACCCCCAATAACCCTTAATATGCCCTGGGAGACAGAAGTGGGGGCAGTGTGTATGAGTGTAGGGGTGTGTGTGCGCTTTGTGAGGAGCTGTAAGGTTAAGGATTGGGGAGCCCCGGCAGCTCCTTCTACCCTAAGATCCTACACTCTGCCATCTGTACTCCAGAGGAAGGGGCTGCGCTGTAAAGACTGAGCAATTTTTCTGTAGGGTCTCTAGATTTTTAAATCTAGAATGGAATTTTAAAATCTGTAAAATGGGTAAGTGCCTAGGCACCTCTGGACAACCTCAGATGCTTCTCCAATTCGGGTTCAATACCTCCTGGTCAAGGTATTTCCCTATTTGAGAGTCGGGCTGTGATAAGTAAAATGTGTCCCGAACCATCCAGGAACAGTTCAATCTCCGCTCCCTACCTCACCGCAGAAGGAGGACTTAGCTCAATCCTGAGACATCTCTTTATAAACAAAACCCAGTCGTGCTGGAAACGCTATCACTGGGCTTCCCCGCTCCTAAACAGGCGGTGGGGATATTTAACTCGTGGTGCACTTACTCAGAGTTAGTGCGGTTACTGTACGGAAACAACTCGACCTTGCACATTCTCAACTTTATGAAGAGTTGTGATTCCCTTCAAAACACCGCCCGGGAGCCGGTCCCCTTCTTCCTCGCCCGCCCTCTGCCCTGCAAAGCCGTGTTCCCACCTGGGGGCGCTACCGCCTTCCTGCGGAGCAGCGGCAACAACCACCTAGTACAAGCGCTCTGAGAGAAGAAAGTGGGGGCTTTGTGCATGGTTAATCTTTAAATTGGGGGGCCCAAATGCTCGCGTGTTGATCAAACCCAAGAGATGGCAGGAAGCCAGAGAAAGAGAAAAGTAGGGAGCTTCCACTGCGTCTTGAGCGTTATCTGCGCACATCTCCAAGATCCAGCTGCGCTGGACGTCAGGTTAGTTTTTAGGCCGGGTCTCAAGCCCACGCGGTCTCCCATTAGGACTCCGTGGTCAATATATCTTTATAGAAATTTAACGATGCTTCTCTCTTCCTCGGTCCCAAGCGCTTTCGGCCCTCTCTCCTTCCCGGGTGAGCCTGCCCTCCTCCTCCCGCTCGGCTCGCACTGTCGCTGGCGGGGTCTCCTCCAGTCCCTCCACAAGAATCTCTCCACCGCGGACGCCCATTGGTTGTGCGCGGGGAGGAGGCGTGTGCCGGACCGGGCGGGTTTCATTGAGCGGAATTAGCCCGGATGACATCAGCTTCCCAGCCCCTCCAGTGGGCCCAGCTCATTGGCGCGGCTGCCCCTCCAGGACAAGCACATTGTTTCCCTTCCCCGCCCCCGCCCCGGCCACCACCGCCGCCGTCGTCGCCGCCACCCGGCTATAAAAACCGGCCGATCCCTGAAAGGTGCGGATGCTTATTATAGACCTACGCGACACTAGCGCCCGGAGCCAGGATCTCCACAGCAGCTTTTTGGAGCGAGCTCCTCAAATTGGATTCACAGTAAGTGTCCCCGCCCCCCAGCAGCCCTAGACTAGATCCCGAGGACAGATTCCCCCCACCCCCACCCCCGCTCAAACTCGGCGGCGACTCAGGGTGCTCCCACCGAGGGGGATCTGGATCCCTCCAGTACCGGTCAGTTATACCGAGCGATTTCACTGCTTTGACTCACCCCTCACTCACCGCAGCATCCTCTCCGCCCAGAGCCGTAAGTCGAGGCGACCACAGCTCCTTCTGTGGATCAGTCCGGGTCAGTCTGGAGAGCTCCCGGTGGTCCCGAGACGCACACATGGACCCTGGGCCCTCGCAGTCTCTGGCTGTATAAGTGCGCGCGTGGTTGCTGCGCGGTGTCGATGGAGATAAGGTGGATGCGTTTGAGGAACCAAATAAATAGTTCTCAATTCAGATCCTCACAATACCCGAAGAAACGCTCTCACTTGTTCCTTGCTTATTCCAGTCCTGGAGACCCCGCTTTCCCATTCCTAATAGAAGGAACAAAACCTCTAGCACACCCCTCACTGAGGACACCCATGCTCTCTAAAATAAAACAACCTGTGGATGAGAGCAGAGGGGAGGCGGTGGGGAAGGAAAGAGGAGATGAGTCATGAATACCGGTGCGGCTAGAAGCAAGGCCAGAGACAGCAGCGAGGTGGACGCAGAGCTACCCGCCACCCGTGCCTGGACTCTGCGCTAAGGAGCAGGCAGGAGCAGCTTTTCTGTCTCACTTAGTGTCTTCTTTCTCTCTTCCATATATTCATATCGCGCCCCCCCCCATTTCTCTCCGGGAAGCTCTGAGGACCCAGTGAGAAAGGACCTCGCAAAAGCTGCGACTCTTCCCCGAGGCCATGGACTCGGACGCCAGCCTGGTGTCCAGCCGCCCGTCGTCGCCAGAGCCCGATGACCTTTTTCTGCCGGCCCGGAGCAAGGGCAGTAGCGGCAGCGGCTTCACAGGCGGCACAGTGTCCTCGTCCACACCGAGCGACTGCCCTCCAGAGCTGAGCGCCGAGCTGCGCGGAGCCATGGGCGCGGCGGGCGCGCACCCCGGGGACAAGCTGGGCGGCAGTGGCTTCAAGTCATCTTCGTCCAGCACTTCATCGTCCACGTCTTCAGCGGCTACGTCGTCCACCAAGAAGGACAAGAAACAGATGACCGAGCCGGAGCTGCAGCAGCTGCGCCTCAAGATCAACAGCCGCGAGCGCAAGCGCATGCACGACCTCAACATCGCCATGGACGGCCTGCGCGAGGTCATGCCTTATGCGCACGGCCCGTCGGTGCGCAAGCTCTCCAAGATCGCCACGCTGCTCCTGGCGCGCAACTACATCCTCATGCTTACCAACTCTTTGGAGGAGATGAAGCGACTGGTGAGCGAGATCTACGGAGGCCACCACGCCGGTTTCCATCCGTCGGCCTGCGGCGGTCTGGCGCACTCTGCACCGCTGCCCGCGGCCACCGCTCACCCGGCGGCCGCCGCTCACGCAGCGCACCATCCGGCAGTGCATCACCCCATTCTGCCTCCCGCCGCAGCCGCCGCAGCTGCCGCCGCCGCCGCCGCGGCGGTGTCCAGCGCCTCTCTGCCGGGCTCCGGGCTGTCGTCTGTCGGCTCCATCCGGCCTCCGCATGGCTTGCTCAAGTCTCCGTCAGCGGCCACGGCCGCCCCGCTCGGGGGCGGGGGAGGCGGCAGCGGAGGCAGCGGTGGCTTCCAGCACTGGGGAGGCATGCCCTGCCCCTGCAGCATGTGCCAGGTGCCACCACCACACCACCATGTGTCGGCTATGGGCGCCGGCAGCCTGCCGCGCCTCACCTCCGACGCCAAGTGAGCTGGTCGGTGCTGGAGCGTTCTGGAGAGCAGGGGGTGCCCAGAGGGTGCAGAGAAGTGAGGGGACTGGCCGGCACTAGGGCTCGCAAGGAGGGGCTCAGGACCATGGGCTAGGGTGGGGAATGATTGGGACTACAGCGCCCGGGAATGGAAGTATGGTAACGCGCAGAGTCGGGAGTGAGGGGCGCTTGACTCCGGGACCTAGTTCGGCCCTCGGCTTTAAACTGCGCAGATCCGGTAGACACTACTTCATAAAATGGCACCACCGTATGCGTCCTTCACTCGAATTCCTTCTCTCCACCCCGGGGGAAAGAATCTAAAAACTGTTTCCCCAAGAGCCAAGGTTTAACTCCCAGATTGGACCCCGGCAGCACTTCGTGGGGGGTCAGGGATTTTCCCTCCTTCCTCCTTTCACGGCTGGTAGGAGACTCTGGTGGGATCCTCACTGCAGAAGCAACCGCTGGGCCTCACCCTCAAGGGTCGTCTCCAAGCCTGGGCCAGGGGCAATGAGTTAGATGGAAGTTGGCGCTGGTACCCGAAGCACTTACGGTCATGTCTCGTCATGCCGGGTTTCCATATCTGGGTAAACCCACATCGTGTAAAAACTGTGGCCATTCCTGTCTCTCTTGTTGACTTGGGGGTTTGTGGTTTTCTAATAAATCTGTGAATGTTCCTTTTTCAACAGTATGAGCAAGCTTTATAGACGCTCAGAATAGAACCACTTGTGGAGTGAAATAACCCAAACTGCCGATTTAGGGGGAGGCGGGTGTTTTTTCGGTATTTTAAAATGAATACTAGCCCCCGCCCTCTCCATTCTTTCCGTCTTGAGCGCGCGCGCGCGCACACACACACACATACACACACACACACACACACACACACACACACACACACAAAAAGTGATTTGGTTTCTTACCCGATTGGGAACAGTTATTTTGGTACCTGAGGGTTTGACAGAACTGAAAGAAGATGCTGTGAATATAGCTTGAGTTATGGGGGCGGGGTTCTGTTAGTTGTTTAATAATTTCTTTCTGGAAGATGTAAATACACTATCAGTGATGAGGTAAGTGCACGATGCTAAGCTGTTTGCTCACGTGACTGCCAACCCCTCCGGAGTCTGAGCCGGCTTTCCTCTCTGTATCGGTTTCTTTTTGCCACGGTTTTTTTTAACTCAAATGGCAAACTACTCCACGTGCTTCCTGCGTTGGTGCAAATCGCCGGGCGCTGGTTGCGTTGCAATATGGGCTTCAAATCCTCTGCCACATAACATCCCTCCTCTGATAAACGCTGCCCTAGCAGAGAGTGTATCATCTGTTTTATTTTTGTAAAAAAAAAAGTGCTAAATAATATTTATTACTTGTTTGGTTGCAGAAAACGAAATAAATGATTGAGTGTTGAGATTTTAAATAAAACTTCAAGTAAATCAAACTTTTTCATCCGTGTGAGTGGGAGGGTGCTCAGGGAGCTCCCAAAAAAGAGGGGTGAGGAATGCGATTTTCTGGGGAGGATTTAACCAGCATCCTGTTGGTTTTCCCCAGAAGAAAGATAGTGGGGGGCTGTTTGTCAATCGCCCCCAACTCCTCCCCTCCTGCGCATCCATTCTGTTTAAATAGCCTTTGAGCACATCCTTCCAGTATTTATCACAACTTGCTTTTCTTTAATTTTATTTTTCAGTTCTAACCGGGAAACTCCCTTTCCCTTCAGTTAAAGATTGCTAGTTTAGGAGTGTACATTTCCTTGTGTGGAACTCTGACCTTTCCCGGAGAAAGCCGTGCCTTGGGCTGGGGGTCTGGATACTCAGACATCCTCTTCTGCCGAGCTTTTATTTTCTCTCTGCTCAAGGGCAGTTGCTGTTCCCCACACAGCCCAGTGGGTTCCCTTGGCTTCAGCAGGGAACCAGGCGCTTGGGGCTGAGTGCTTGCTGCGGGAAGGCCCACGGTGTGGAGGGTAAAGGGCTGCACAGGAATGTTTGGTTAGGGAATCCATCAGCCCATCTGTCCCTTCTCTGGGCTTTGTACCACCTTGCTGTGGTGCCCACTCAGGTCTGAAACTGCAAAGAGCCAGGCCCTGGGGACTACTTGGCTCTTACTTGCCCAACTTTGGCCTCTGTGTTCTTTCCTGGGGTGACTTTTCTTGCGGACACAGGGCTCCTTACAACCCAAAGCTGTAATGCAGATTGAAGATATAGCTCTTAAGGGGGATTCTGGATGGAAATAAAAGCAAACAACAACAATAACGAAACAAAAACAAGAACTTCAGCCTGATCATGAACAGGGACAGATCCTGTTGCAGTCTCTTCACCAGAGCTCTGACCAAGAACGCGCTCGTTCCTGAAAAGACCGGTTGCTGCATTCTGACATCTTTAGTAGCCACTGGCCGAAAGCCCTTGAACCTGGGGCTAGGTTTCCCGTTCCCATTTATTGAGTCCAGTCGGGGAGGAACCCAGCCCACGCAGAGTCCCTTGTCCAGGCCTGGGGTTGATTCCATCCTCTAACTCTGCAGGCTAGCGCTAGGGGTCCTCTACTGGGCAATGTCGGGCAGCTGGCCAGAACAGCTGCGTCCAAGAACCAGGAACGGGTGCTGTAGGCCTTGCTTTTCACCAAAGGCTAGGAGGGATTTCGGAGGAGGCCAAGCACTTGGGGGCAGAGAAAAGCAGCCCAGCGGCGCTAAGTGAACCCAAGCAGAGGGCAGGGTAAGATCCAGTCATCTTTATTCCGAATTTCCCATTTGAAACGAAACTTGCAAAGAATTTAAAACTGGGTCCAGCTCTAGCCGCAGACACATACAGAAGAGGCTGGGAACCCTGACCCGTGCAAGCTAAGGGTAGAGGTAGAGGGCTTTGTATGGTAGTGGCCTCTTCATTCACTGCAAAACACGGAGGGACGCGTGCTGGTGCAGCCTCGGGGTGTATGCATAGAAGGACCAATGTTGAAAGAAGACAAATTAAGTCTTGCCCGCCACTCTGGTCCCCAAGTTCTCAGCAGTATCTAGCTGAAGGCCAAGCTAGACCCCTGCCAAGTTAGGAGGAGCATGAACTACTCATCCAGCTGGGAGCCTCAGCCTCAATGTGTGAGGCCCCAACATCCCTGGACCCTAGGGGGGCACATACACATGCACAGAAGAGCAGCATGGGGCACTGCGGGTAGGGGGCAGACACCCTTGAGGAAGGTGGCCCTGAACTGACCAGGGTCCTGGATAGAAGGTTCAGGCCAGCGGCTGGACTTCCCTGAGAAGAGAGAGAAAACTGTGCACAACTTTGACTTTGATTGGAGCCTTAATTGGGAACAGGCTTCCTACTAAAAGAGAGAGGGAAAGGCAAAGGAAAGCCGCAGGGAAGCAGTGCTCCTTGTGGCACTTGCCACAGTGAGTTGGCACCAGGGAAGCCCTGGTCCCTAAATATTTTCCAGCACTAACCTGAGTGAAGCTCAACTTCTTTCCAACTTCAAAACCCTTTGTGTGGCCTTTGTGGCTCCTCAGGTTTCAGCTGCTGGGCCCACGGACTCACCAGATCCCAAAGTCTGCAGAGACTTGCCCCCCAACCTCCTTAAAAACCTGAGAGCTCTACCAGAGGAGGTTGAGAGGACAGAGTTCAGTGACCAGGGGACTGCCCCCAAGACTCATAGGCTGGAGTCATAGAAAAAGGAAATTCCCTGGAGGTATTGGAGGACTCACTCTAGGATTGGCCAGAACTCCAGGATAACTCTGATGCCCAGAGACTTGGAATTCTGCATCCCAGGGACAGGCAGTGAGCAGAAGGGTGAAGTGAACTGGCAAACCTAAAGTACATTTTAGTAGAGGATGATATTGCTGAGACCCAGAAGTGTCATACTCCCAGTGAGAGCTGGTTTTCTGATTGGCAGGGGAAGATGTAGCACCAGGGATATCCATGGTGAACTAGGGCTTCTGTAGCCACCTGGGCAGGACCTGACCTTCTCATTCCTGGACTGGACCCAGTGAAGAGCTTCAGGGGCCAGTTCTGTGTTTTCAATTCTCTGACATGCTCTCATGGATAAAACTACTCCAGCACTGGAGAAATGTCTGTCTCCCTTCGGGGCAGAATTTACTTAGAAATCTGTCTGAACTCCCTCTATTAAGTAAAAACCTTCATGCTACCTAGAAGTTCATCAAAGACAAAGGATTCCTCCACATCAGCCCACCTCTCATTTCAAGTTCCTCTTTCCTTACAGGTTTTGTGCCAAGTCTCCCCATCCCTACAGAGTACCAGTAGGAATCATGGGGGTCTTTTACAAAGGCCCTACCCCAAGAGTTTCAAGGCATCCTGCTGGTGTCTGCACCTCTCATCATTGTCTTTACAGACCTGAAAGGAAGACCAGAATCAAGCCTGGATGTTGCCAGAGTGAGCGGTTGCTACACTCAATCCCACTGGATGGGAGAGGGACAGAAACAGCAAGGTAAAGTTACCATGGCTACTCCTTAGTTTGGAAGCTGCCAACAACCCGTGCTCTGGGGGCTCAGTTAAGTTTCAGACTCCCTGAGAAAGGCCATGTTAGACCGGGCAGAGATGGAGATTAATCTCTCTCTCTCTCTCTCTCTCTCTCTCTCTCTGATTCCTAACTCTGTTGTTGCTATAAGGTTGCATTGCCTGGCTACAGGTTAATGGGGTGGGGGACAGAGAAGAACCAGTCAGCAGATCTGGGAGGAGGGAGGCTGTTACCCCCCACACATACCATTAATTATTAATAGGATATTAATCAAGAAAGTGGAAGAGAAGGTGGAAAACATTAAAGTGGTGAGTGTAAGGCCCGGTCCTGAGCTTTACACCTGTCAGCTCATTGAATCCGCACTGCAACTCTTAGAGGCCCATTTTACAGGTGAGGAAACATAAGCCCAGAGAGGATAAGTGACTTGCTCAGGGGCACCCCCAGTTGTAACCCAAGAGTGCTGCTCCACAGTCCACACCCAGTAGGTCGCCCAGCCCACACACCCAGGACCCCTCTGGGACCCCATCCTTTTCAGACTGCCTTAGCTGCCACCAGTGCCCCACGTCCCAGCTCACTCAAGGGAAGCTCCTATGCTCCCTTTCCGTGCCTGGACCCCATCTGTCCTAGACGCCCCCATCTGGGTGGCAGGCGGTGCGGACAGGCTTTAGCAATTAGTGGCTCGGGTGGGCGCGCTCGCGGGCGCAGGAGGGGCCAGAGCAGGTGAGCCTCGGCGGTGGCTCATTAGGGACTGTCGTTATCGCCAGTCCAGCTGCCGGCCCGGGGTCGCAGATCCTAAGCTGCATTTCCGCCCTGGTTGTGCATCGCAGTCTTCAGGAGGAACTCGGAAAGGGGTCGCAAACGGAAAAGCCTGCAGGGACTTGGCGGATACGTGCGCCAGTCTCTGTAAAGCAAACCCGCCGAACCCGTGGGACCCGAGGCCGCTAGGAGTGTGCGCTCTCATTCCACGGGGGCGTCGGACCCTATCTGACCACACGCCAAGGCTCCCCCAGACACGCCAGGAGGCCGAATGGCCCGGGGGATTTCAGTCTGCGAGTCCCGAAAGCGGCGGTGTCCTCCAGGACTACCTGGCAGGCCTCCGGGCTCAGGCTTTCTTTGGGTTCTTCTTGTCTCACGTCGCCGCTCTCGGGGAAGACTGTTTGGAAAACTCGCTCTGAAGTGTGTGCAAAAGTCCTCTCTGCCCCTTGCTTCCTGGATCTCGCGGAGGCTGAACCGAGAGGGGTATGGAGGGGCGTCCTGTGTCCCGCAGACCCCGGCGCACTTGCTGGATGCCCGAGAGCGGCCCGCATCCGCCCAGATTGCAGAAACAAAGCAGCCAGCTTCGACTGCGCTGGCCCTCCTTTGGTGAGATCGGAGTGGCTAGAGGGCCTCTGAGTCCACTAGCTGAGGGAGGGATTGGGGTCCACGAGAGGGAGGCTTGCAGAGTCCTCCAGAAGGACCCACATTCCTGTGGACACCAAACAGCTGCCCTCGAGAGCACCGAGCACCGGGCGCACGAATACTGCGGGACACGTGTGCACCCGCACAGGCTCCTGCACACCGCTCACACCAATTCGCTCTCACAGTTCCACCCACACCAGCGCTTGCACCGCAGGCCTCCCTCTCTCAGGAGACTTCTGTCCCTACTGAGCATTGGAAGCTGTTATGATTCAGAAATCCTCAGTTGTGGGCAGCTGGGCATGCCGATTTCTCCCTACCGAGCTTTGGGAATCTGCAGTCTTCTCCCGTCTTGCCCCAGCTTTTAGCCCCCTGGCCCTTCAGCCCTTCCCTTCCGTAATCCTCCCAAATTAGTCAGATTCAGGGAGCTCTTTTCTCCTACAGGTTGAAAATAGGTCATAAGCACCACCACCCCCTTTTATCCTCAAATGCTGGTGGCAATAAAAGCTTGTCCTCAAGAGCAGGGGTTGTCCTCAGAAGCTGTATGATTGCTGGCTGTGGGCCTCAGTTTCCTCAACTGTAGAATGGAGTCATAATGGGTGATCTCCAAAGTGCCATGAGCAAATCAGGCTCTTGGAACAGAGGCCCTGGGACCCCCGCCCCCCAGGTGGCAGGAAGATGTGATGAGTGAAACCAGCCGTCCTTGGTGCCTGTGTGTGCTAATGGGGTTCACCAGCCTCTTTGAAGCAGGAACAGAGACAATTCTGGAAAGGAGTTATCCTAGGTTCAAACTTTCCTGTAGTAGAAACGGGTTTGGATGCTTCTGTACCTAAATCATACCTACTAGATGCAAGGGCCGGAAATGAATGAACTGATGGTGTAGTGGGAGTCAATGGAGGACTCAAAGAAGAAGAGGTTTGGAGAGTGTGAGGAGCAAGCCCAGTGTGACAAGACCTTGAATGAATTCTGCATTGATGGGGAATGCTCGCCTTGGGCCAGGTGGGCATTCATGCTTCTACCCAGGGCAGCTGGATTGGGACTTGGGCCCTGCATTACAGCGGGCTGGGTTTCCAGACCTCCTTGCATCATAAGTAATAATGCCTGGCAGTTGTGTGGCTGTGAAGATTAAAGAAAAGCTCCCAGGAGTCACCTTGTGCTTGGTCTCAACTCTGAGTGGGTGCTCTGAACTGCAAGGCCTGCCCAGGTATAGGTATGCCTAAATCCAGACTCTCACCTGAGCCTCCTCCTCTCAAGCAGCCAGGAATACACAGGTCATGGAAGTAGGTGATCACCATGGAGACTATGAGGGGGCAGCCAGAGACGAGGTGATATGCTGTCTCTACCCAGACCCACTAGCTGTGTGACCTAGGTGGGATAAAGGACATGGGCTTTCTGAGCCTTGGTTTTCTCATCTGAAAAATGGGGTGATGATAGTACCATTCTCACAGGCATCAAGTTTGAAAGAGAGAACTCTGTCGTGGGCAGGCCCACAAGCATACTGAATGAAATAGGAGTGCTTGGCTACAGGGGTGTCATTTTATCAAACCTGGGAGGTCTTATGAATTTAGGGTTTCTGTTACCCTAAGACTTGCCTTGAAGCATCTCAAGGGTTCTGCATGATTCGGGACCCCCAAATCAACATGGCAGTATCCCTGAGCTTTGCTCATATAAAAAACCCCAATGTTCTCCATGCCATCCAGAAACCTGTGTTGAGGACCCCACAACAACTCCTGCCCTGGGACTTGCCCAGTGACCCTAACAAATACATTTGGCTCTTAGGCAGAATCTCAGTGAGAAGCCTGACTGAAGAAGGTAGATTCTGTATGGCTAATTTCCTTATTCAGCCAGATTCTATTATGACTTGGAAATGAAATGGCCAACTAACTTGCAGCATGTACAAATCTTCACCATAATATAAATAGTACCAATTTTTTTTTTAATTTTTATTTTTAGTACTGGAGACCAAACACAGGGCCTTCCTTGCACATGCTAGGCAAGTGTTCTATTACTGACCCGTACCCTCAGCCCAAGTCACATTTTGAGAAGTGGACATTAAAATTTAAACTTGATCATGAAGACTTGACATAAATCTGAGGGACAGTAAATGGTGCAGAAGCAGATATCCTGATTTCTATAATTCATCTTCTTAGAATTTTATTCAATACACACTTAATAGTCAGGAGGTGGCAGGAGACTCCTTAATGGCAAACCTGCAGGCTTATTCTGAGCTCAGCTTTGGGCACAAGAAACACACCTAAGAAACTTGCTTTTTCTTAGCAGAGTTACCTGATTGAAAGGAGCCAGTGAAGTGAACTTTTCCACTTGAAATTGAACTTGGGAAGGGAACTTTAACATAGGGAAGGCACCCATTATCTTGAGGGATAACATTTCTTCTTGGAATACAAAGCTCAGTCAATTGAGATCGTAACTGCTGCTTCTTCTTTTTCATGTTTTTTTTTTTTTTTTTGTACTGGAGACTGAACTCAGAGGCGCTCGACCACTGAGCCACATCCCCAGCCATATTTTGTATTATGTTTAGAGACAGGGTCTCACTGAGCTGCTTAGAGCCTTAGTTGCTGAGGCTGGCTTTGAATTTGCAATTCTCCTGCCTCAGCCTCCAGAGCTGCTGGGAGTGTGTGCCTGGCCATGTCTTCCTTTTCAATACTCCAAACTTAGCCTGAGATTTTTCATTCCCCTACCTGCTCTACTTTTCCTGTTTCCATGACATATTATTATTATTGTTATTATTATTACTATTATTACTACTACTCCTATTACTATTACTATCTCTCTTCCCCACTAGAACTTAAGCTCTATGAGGCAGAGATCTTTGCCCATCTTGAATAGTGATATAGAAGAGCCAAGTACATAGTTGGTGCCCAATAAATATTAATTGAATAAATAAATGGGTGTATACAGATGGTTTTTGCTTCTAAGCAAGAACAGAGACCGCATAAAGCTTCACTGGAACTCCTACATGAGGAAATCAGGAAAAATTTTATCCCATGAAAAGTGCATCATCCAACTATGTTCTCCCTGCCAAGACTGCTTTTTGAATCTCCTGAGTCTTGGAGGCTGGTCTTGTATTGGTCCTGGGAGCAAAGAAGGAATTTTCTGAAATATTCTGTTAGGGATCAACAAATTTACTAAAGCTTAAATTATGATGTTCTCCCTGGGGAACAAAAGCTGGTGCCTCCCCACATCTGCTGGGTAGGCTTTGGGCACAGAAAGGATGTAGACCTTGGGATGTGACACTGACCTTAAGGTGACATGGCTTCCTAGTTGGACAATTTGTTCTAATCCTTTGGGAAGTAAAAGGATTGAGATTAAGAAAATGAAGACACAAATGTTCAGTTGGATAAATCCTTCTGATGAGGATCATATCTGAAAGAGGAAAGATGTCTCTTGGCAAATTAGTAGCTCCCACAAACCATCCATGTCAACGTCACAAACAGAATAAGAACAATATTGGAGTAGGTAGGAGGGTGGCCACAAATGTTCAATTCAAACAGCAAGTATAAACCTTAACATAAAGTATCCTAAAAAAAAAAATCCTCAGTGGTTGTATTTATCCCAAATGCAAAACTGTCCCTTTGTTGAGTGGCTGTGCTAACTGAGCCAGGAGAACAATGTTGAGGCTGCTGGCGGGCCATGTGCTAATGTGCTCATGCATTACAGGCTGCAACAGATGGCTGTGACAACACTCAGGCCTGCCCTGCCTGGGTCAGGACGCGGAGCCCAAAGCCTGCTTCTAGCTCTGTCCTGTTATCAAAGCACTGCTTCTCTTTAGCATGTTGTCCTTGGAATGAGGGTTGTCCTTGGAAGGACACACATGCCCATTCTATCCAATTTGAGGGCAAAAGTGCCAAGGAATAGGATTGGCAGTCTGTTTGCTGTTAGCTTAAACCATGTTGCAGAATTGAAAAGTATTCATGTGGAATCAAAACTCAGGAAAAGGGAGACACAGGCTGGGTTGTTCCAACAGGTGAGATCATGAGCATCACTCACATTTTTAATCCCCTTCTATGAACCTGGACGTGGTATTGTGAGTGTTGTTCTAATTTCTCTTCTCTTTCCTCTGAGAGGGGTCTCTCTTCTATCCTTCCCCACATCCCAGGGAATCAGTGAGGAAGGAAGTCACCCCTCCCCATCCCAGTTACAACAACAAAGCCATATACAAAAAACACAACTTTCTTGTAACTACAGAAGGAGGCTACAAAATGACACATGGTTCCAAAGGAATGTTCGTCCCTGTTTTCCTACACATGAAAAGGAAACCAGAACTAGCTGTCATCTCTGTTCATCCTACCCCACCTGGAAGCAAAGCTTGGGCATCAATGACCATGTTTTGTCATGAACTCTACCCACAGGGCGAGGTTGAGCTGCCCAAGCAACTTTCCAGTTTTCTACAACTCATGATCCCAAGGCTGGGCACTGGGTTGCACTTAGAGCAGGGGACTCAGGATGGGGGCAGCACTGCAGAGATATCACCTGTTATGCATGCAGAGGTGGTGAAGTAGAGCAGGCACATGGAGACCAGCAGGACCATCAACCCCTCGGCTCAGCTGGGAAGTAGGCATGCAGATGCACGGCTAGCCAGGTGGCTTTCAAAGCCAGTCCAAGTTTCATGTTGTTTGTGGGGAGCACTGGAAAGCTGGCATGAACCCCAACCTTCCTCCACCCTGCATGGGGCAGCCAACATTCCTCTTGTTAACGTTCTGGGTGGACAGGTGTGGTGTTTCCAGAAAGCCTACAAAACACCCATTGCCCAGGATATACAGCATCCATTAGCACAGCAGTCTGTGAAGTGTGGTTGATACCACAAAACAGAGAGCCGAGAGCCCGGAGCAAGTGAGTTTTACCTGGAAGGGAAGACCGAGAACTTGAGGCCAACAACCATCAGTCTATGTCACAGTGGGCTGAGGAAAGAAGGGCACACTTGAAGAGCTTTGTATTTATGGCATCCACTCGTGCAGCGAATCTTCCTTGTGGGACAAAAGCAGGCTCAAACCAGTGGTCTAAGTCAGAGGGAGCAGATTTCCACATGGGCTATGGGAGATACAGGTAAAATTAAAAGTAGTAAATTCTTACAGCTCTCATTCCTACAGTGCTCATTTGGAAGGCCTTTTACATTTCTATTTATTACCTCATTTAAAGGGAGGAGCCAGGAAAATACACATTACCCTGGCAGCTCTGGGGTCTGCTCTTGCTCACACTGTGCTAAGAAGCAGAGCCCAAGGGTCTCTGGATGATTCTCTTCATCCTGTCGGGTGGGCCAGACAGGCTCTCCATCCTGCTGAGACACTCATCTGTAAACTCACATGCTCCAAGGCCATACCTGGTACTTTCCCACCCCTTGGAAGTCTGCCCCTCTAACCTCTGCACTCCCCCTGAACGGATGTAGATTCAGCCATATCTTGAGCAGCTTCACCACTTGATGCTTCTGTCACGAAATGGACAGCCTATTTGAAGCTCGTTACAGAAGGTAACTTTTTCCGTCCACTTAGCCCTGTGGCCTGTCACCCACTGAAATGAGCTGAGTAGTAAAAGGCCCACCTCCATTCTTGGCATGTTACAGAGGAAAAGAAGAGAAAGACGCACAGACTCTAGTGGAATCCTAATTCTCCAAATTCAAGATGAATTTGTAAAAAGACCAAACTAAGTGAGATGTGTGAGTTCATTTTCTGAGTGCCGCGAGTGCCCAGAGCCTGGACCATGGCCAGACTCTTTTTGAAGGGACTTTGGCCAAATCATGAAATTCATATTTTCTTGAATTACTATGACCTAGAACTTTCTATTTCTGCCTAATAAAAATTTAAGGTATATTCCTGTCTTTCCAGATTCACACTCTCTCCCTGCCTGTTATTCCATTTTTTAAAGATTCATCTTAAAAAGTTTGTTCTGCCTGAGAATTTGTTCCCCATCTGCCATTTTCCTCAGCTTTCTGAGTATCCAGGTCAGGGATTTCCTGGAGTCTTAAAGGGTGTTCTGGTGATGAATCTATGCTCTATTGTGTCCTGTCAGGCAGGATCCTGGCAGAACATCCCAGGTGTGCAATAGGAAGACGGTAGACTGGAGCAGCACTGTCCAACCTTCTGTGGTTATAGAAATGGTCTCCATCTGCACTGTCCGATGTGGCAGCCATCGAACATGTGGCAAGAGCCGACTTTTTAGTTTTCTTCCATTTTAAATAATTTTTAACATTAAAAAGCCTCATGGGTTACGTGGCTACTGTGTTGGAGAGTCCAATTCTACAATAAGAGGCCGCAGATACCTTGGTAGTCAGATCTTACCCAGCACGTTATCAACCAATGCTACCAAGCCAGCCCCCAAATGCAGAGGATTTTCTCGAAGTCAAATGCATGTCTTTCACCACAAATATTATGAATTCTATTAGCAAGAAAGCCATCATTTGGTGCCTTTCAAGGTCATCAGAAGAATCAGAGCTGGAAATTATTGTCACCATCTAAAATAACAGCCTTGCATTGCTGCCACATTCCTCCTCCCCAGCCCACTCTCAGCACCCACCCTGTTTTCTTTTTTCCCTTCTTTTTCATTTTGAGGCTCCCACCTAAGTCACGAGCATCAGCTCCTTGTGAACAATTAAAATCAGCACATATGTGTTCCCTGAGCTGCCCTCCATATTAAGTGCCCTACATTTCTCCCTCACTCAAATAGGAGAATATCAATGTCTTTGGTTCAGAAGGTATGCTTATTACCTAGGAAAACTTTTCTGTGGTCTTCAATGGCCATTTAGAAACTTCTTTTATTTTCCAAAGATCTATTACAGATAAACACATTCTTTGGGTAGGGGAGATATAGACCTAGCACAACCTCAACCCAAAAGTTGTAATGACAGTACCCACAGTTCCTCTACATGCTTCATTTGGCTTTTTCCTACTACTAACATCTTTTATAACCATGATCTACTTGTCACAACTAAGAAATTAACATGGTTAATGACATTGCCTTAACATGGTTAATGACATTATATTAACCACAAATTCTGTTCATATTTCACTCATTTTCCACTACGTCCCTTGTTACAGAGGAGAGCAGAGGGTATCCAATACAGGATGCCACACTGCGTTTAGTTGACGTTTACTTTTCATGGTGTTGACCAGACTTGCCCTTGGCAATCCCTTCTAGCTCAAAGCAGTTATACATGCTGCTCCTGTGGAAGAAGTTACATAAAGTTCCCACTGTTGTGAAGAAAGGAGACAGAAAGCTGATCACCACTGCATTGAGAGTTGGTGGAAGAAAAGTTATGAGATTGGAGAGAAATCAGGTGAGTGTGGTACACTGAGAAGAAGTTTAAAATCCCTGGAAATGGAAAAGGACTGAAGCATCCTTAGGGACAGTGTGATTAAAGCACCAAACAGATGACAATTCCCCTGAAAAACAGGGATGGAACAAGAAAGAGAAGCACCACAAAGCCCAGCTCAGGTGTGAAGGATCTATTTAACAAAGTGACCACATCCCCCTTGTAAATCTTCTTGGTAGGACTCTAACTGCCACGTGGCTTATGCTCCTGAGTGGTGAAGAATTGACAAGGGAAGAAGGAGAGAGAAGAAAAGAGACAGGGGCCTACGAATGCAGGTGTCTGTGCGTACAGAAGAGACTTGTGCATTTCAGACCTGCCCACAATCCAGACAAGTCTCACTCTGTCATTAGAACAAGCCTCATTACCGCTAAGTCAGCACTCTAAATACCCAGAATCCACCTTCTGGCTCCAAAGAACAAGGATCCCTCACTGAAACACACAACCCACGCACCTCGCTCAATCCTTAGAATCACTTGGAAGTTCAGAAAAATTCTTCTGGAAAGCCAGGGTTAGGCACAAGATTCAGAGAAAGCAAGAAAGCACTCTTCTCTCTCCAGAACTTCTTGTGCAGATGCACCACATCCACATGGTAACTGGATTTTATTAGGATTTATTTTGAAGGCATGTATAACAACGACACAGGAGAGGGAGGCGATCAGGAGTCTGGAAAACAAGGAAACGTGATACGTAGGAAGCAGCTTCTCCATCTGGCATGTGGAGTTGCTCCCAGCTCTGTCTCCGCCTTTCCCATATGTGTGCTCCTAATTTAGAGTGTTAATTCTTTTTCATCTTTTTTCCTGGGATGACAGAGTATAATAAGCAGTGGGTAAGGAAGCATGACTCTGACCGGAAAGGTGGAAATCACACCGTCCTCCAAATCAGTGGAGGAAGTTTCTAACAACACATAATCGGAGCAATCTAATGTGTCATGGAATGAATCTAACTCTAACCCTCAGGCTAATGAAATCACAAGAAATAAATGCCCAAGAGATTTGCAGGAAGGTGACTGAGATGAATAAACTATGTCCTGCCCCATTGGCCAGGTTCGGAGAGCGGATGCTAACTTAGCTGAACTGACAGTAAAGTGGTGATTACCATACCGTGATGTCTCGCTGACCTGGAGGACGCAGCCTGAGAGGAGTCCAAGGGAAGTCAGTAACCATGGTGTCGGGGCCAAGGGAGACAAGGATCTCCCAACGAGGTTCATGCCCTTCTCTCTGGGAAGACTGGCTAGAGACAACAGGGTAGCTGATAACATCGAATAATGTTGTTCTACATCTATGAGACAAGCCGTGTGTCCTGGATGCTTCCAGAATGGGAAGAGATAGATCAGCAAAGTGCCTGGAAGGGGAGTAGGAAGGGTGGGACTGTAAGCTGGCCCTGGAAGATGAATCAGATATGAGCAGAAAATTGAGGAGTGCTAAGTTAGATGACCCTTGGGTTTATTCTGCTCAGAGTTCTGGCATCCCTGTAAGGAAAGAGCAAAGTCAACATGGGGTAAAGGAAGACCTGTACTCTAATGTCACAGCTCAAAGACCTGACCTTGCATCAAAGCCACCTGGGGGGTTTGTTTTTAAATCCATGCCAGGGCCTGACTCCAATCTAATGAATCGACATTTCTTGAGTGAGCCTTATGCAGTGAGCTAATCCAATGATCCTATCTCAAATACGAAGGCCCGGAGATATGACTGGCTCATGGGCATATATTATGAATTCATTTAGCAGGTGAATTTCCAACCATTCCCTCAACACTTCTCTGCCAGTCGTGTGCTCTGAAACCTCACCTCCAGAGGCAGCCGGTCTCATCCTTAAAGCTCTGACTGGGGCCCACCCCACCCCGACTCCTCCCAGACCCAGAAGGGTATGAGGGTGCATGGTGCCCTTGTCTGCTTCATTGTTAACACCCACTCATCCAGAAGAAAACTAAGCAGCCTCTTATTCCAAACCTGAAATTGAACCATTTGTCCTTAGTGAGGAGGAGATGGTGGGAAGAAACAACAACAACAACAAACAAACCTGACTTTACAGTGTTGTGTCTTTCTGCATCTCCTTTAGCCTCAGCCTCAGAACCTGCATAGCTGCAGACACACTGTCTTCCAGTAAGGACTTCTTTCTTTCTTTGGTACTGGGGATTGAACCCAGGGGTACTTAACCACTGAGCCACATCCCCAACCCTTTTTTATATTCTTACTTAGAGAGAGGGTCTTACTGAGTTTCTTAGGGCCTTGCTAAGTTTCTGAGGAAGCCTTTGAACTCTCAATCCTCCTGCCTCAGCCTCCCAAGCCTCTGGGATTATAGGCATGCACCACTGCACCCAGCAAGGGTTTCTTTCTTAACCCACACCTCATCCCTCAAGGCTTGCACTTGGCCAGTCTGCTGTCAGAGATGCCCCTTGCAAATGCTTTTAGGCTTTTTCCATTTTTTGTATTTCTTCCTTTCTTTTTAAATTTGGTACTGGGGTTTGAACTCAGGAATCTTAGTTGCTAAGCTGAGGCTGGCTTTGAACTAGTTAGTGATCCTCCTGCCTCAGCCTCCCAAGCCACTGGTAATATAGGCATGTGCCACTGCACCTGGCTTTTTTCTTCTTTTTAAAAACATATAAAAAGACATAAAAATTGTACACATTTATGGGGTACCATGAGATGTTTTGATACATGTCTGCGTGGTGTAACGTCAAAGTCAAGTTTAACACATCCGTCTCCTCCAACAGTTATCATTTCTTTATGGGGAAAACATTCAGAATATTTTCTTCTGGCTTTTAAAATATACAGTGTGTAACTGCTGTCTGTAGTCACCCTATTGTGCAATGGCACACACCAGAGCTTCTTGTTTCCTTCTAACTGTGACTTGGTCCCCACTGGTCAGCCTCTCCCCACTCTCCCCCCTCGACTCTCCCCAGTCTCTGTTAACTGTCATTATTCCCTCATCATCTGTGAAATCCACCTTTTAACATCCTACATAAGAATGAGATCAGGTGGTCCTTGTCTTTCTGTGCTTAGGTGGTTTCTGCTTCTTAGCTATTGTGCTAATAGCTGCCAAAAAACATGGAAGGGCAGGTGTCTCTGTTTCCGTTTTCAAAAGGATTTGTATGAACATGCAAATCCTGTTATTTCAACCAAAACAAACCAACAGGATCATATTCCTGAGCACTCTGGTGCCCCTCTGCTCCCTTGGAATTGACCAACGCAGTTGGTCATCTGTATCCTTGAGCTCTGTATCTGAAGATTCCACCCAAAAAATGTTCATCGGCTATGAAAATGTACAGATGTTTTTCTTGTCATTAGTCCCCAAAAAATACATTATAACAGCTATTTACATGGCATTTACATTGTATTACGTATTAATAAAATAATACTCTAGATTATAAGTAATCTAGGGATAAATTGAAATACACAGGAGGATATGTATAGGTTTTAGGCAAATCCTATGATTTTTTTATAGAAAGGACTTGAGCATCCTTAAATTTGGGTGTGTGTGTGGGGGGTGTCCCAGAACCAATCTGGCAAGGATACTGAGGAAAAACTCTATTATATTATCCTACCCCAACCTCCAGATTTCTTTCCAGATGCCTTTGTATCCCTAAGCCAGACAACTGTCCCTTCTGGCCCCACACACCCTTCCTCCCAGGAGTCTTGCAGCTCCTACCAGCCCTTCGCGCCTCTGTGACCGTATTCCCACCTGGCACGCAGGAAGGCGCCCTTCAGACCAACTCTCTGCTACTGCAAAACTACTCCATCTCAGTCCTCCCCAGACCACCCAAGATTTTTCTGTTTCCAAAAGAGCTTCTTGCCTTTTGTTTCAAAGCCAAACCTTCGCAGGTTTGTGACCGAGATGGCACAGTCCTGTAATCCCGGCAACTCAGGAGGCCAGGGCAGGAGGATGGCTCATTCATTCACCAAATATTGAGGAAGCACCTAAAGATCATAGATTTCAGGTTATGTGTTTTTTAATTATTAAAAAAAAAAAGAAGAAGAAGAAGAAGCCTGACAGGCATCTTCCCAAAAGTTCTCCCCTAAGAAGAACAAGTCCATTTTCCCATGGACATTGGCTCATGGGCCGTTCCAGGAAGGGGCCATTTCCCAGCCAGGGACCTGACACAAAGAAGCAGACGGGGAGTGAGCACAGAGCAGGAGTCCAGGGAAGAAGAACAGCCTCAATGTGTGTGTGTGACAGGGACCATCTTACTCCGTCTTCTGGTGCACTTACAAGATGCCCAAGACCAACGTAGAAGGAACAGAAATTTATTTGGCTTATGATTCTAGAAGTCGGGACGTCCAGGAGCATGGTAGTGGTATCTGGCCACCCCATGGTGAAAGGTTGGAAGGATAAGAGAAGTTGAGAACAGGAGAGAGAATGGGGACCAAACTCAGGAGCGACTCATCGGTGGGATAATGACATTATTAGTCCATTCATAAGGGCAGAGCTCTTGGGAACCAATCAACTCTTATCAAGCCCACCTGTCATCTCTGTCACACAGGGTCTCACTAAGTTGCTTAGGGCCTTGCTTAGTTGCTGAGGCTGGCTTTGAACTTGGGATCTTCTTGTCTCCGCTGAGATTACTGGGAGTTCATTTTTTTAATTCATTTCATTTCAACTGAATCCTACTCAGGGCTCATGGACCATATAGAAATTAGGAATTAAAATTGTTCCTTGTCTCCTTCTCTTCCCCCTCTCAGTGAGGACACAAACATGACTTGGCAGGGCCAATCGCACAGGACCCGGTACTTAGAACAGCCCTGAGCTTGGTTCAGGGCTCTGCCATCACCATCTTGAAGTCCCGAATGATTTTTAAACAAGGAGCCCCACATTTTCATTTTGCACTGAGCCCCCTAAGTTGCATAGCTGGCCTTACTCTTGGCAATCAGTGTCTCTTGGAGGTGATCTGATTTCCAGCCATGAATTTCTGCACACTGTCCCTGATTCCATGGCTTGGTGTCAAAGGTTTTTCATCATCTTAAGAGTGGAAAGCAGGAAAAACCACTTCTCAGCTCCTAACCCAAGGCCATCTTATTTATTTTTTTTCTTATTAAAAATCACAGTCCAGGGGCCGGGGCTGTAGCTCAGTGGCAGAGTGCTTGCCTGACATGTGTGAGGCACTGGGTTCAATCCTTAGCACTGCATAGAAATAAACAATATAAAATAAAGGCTGTCCATCTATAAGTACAAAAAAAATTTTTTTAAATCACAGTCCATTTTAAAGTAGCAACATGAGGCTTAAATAGGATACAGTACCTCAGTCCAATGTACCAAGGTGATTTGGCTTTAGAAAATAAAATTTCCCTGAGAGTTCTGCCTAAACTAAAATAGGGGCAGGAGAGCTGATCACAGGAAAAACACTCTTCAACATTTGGGCTCCCTCAAAGATGTGCTAACATCTCTGCCAATGTAGCTCCTATCCCTAAGATTCTGATTTATGAAAAATGATAGGAAAAAAATGTACACTGAACATCATGACCGACCAACCAATATTTACCAACAGATTGACAGCCATCCCTCATCCCAAGCCCAGCCCCACTCCCAGAGTAGGATTTAAAAGGACAAAATATTTTGGGGAAAACAGCATTTCTTTGAGTTTTTTTTATTTTTTCAAAGGGGTGAGAGAGCACCATCTAAATAAATTTTAATATATTTCAAATATATTCATTATCATGCACTAAAAGCAAATCCCCATTTTGTGGTTCTCCAAAGAGAGTGACAGAGCCTTGTTTGTAACAGCCTCGGGCATAAGCAGTCATTGTGTAGCTTAATTAGATATTCCCCGTGCTAGCGTGGGGGACATATGTCTATTCACTGTAACAAACACCAAGCCCGGCCAGAGCTTTCACGCCAGGCTACATGCAGATAGAGTCAACGCAAGTGTGCCTTCTCCCAAGGACCTGCGGCCCCAGCCGGCCCCGCACAATCAGCCCGCATTCACCGATTGGTTCCAGTTTATTAACAGCCCATGAAGTTCTCATCTGCTCCCGTGCTGGTCAGGGGTGTCACCTGCAATGCCAGGCCCAAGTTGGCTCTTCCACTCCTCCAATCAGATGGGATGTGCATCTGCAGGGCCGGATGTACTGCATTTTCCTACACAAAGAACTATCTATTGGGAGAGTTGTAAATCACAAGAGTGTAAATGCAGATAGATGTTTCTGTAATTACAGACAGGAAAGTCACCCCAACACAGAAGGAAGGCAACTCGAAGTTAAATAAGACCTGGCTAATTTATGTATTGATGGTTGGTGCTGGGGATGGAATCCAGAGCCTCATTACGTGTGCCGAGTTAGGCACTCTACCACTAAGCCACACTCCCGGGCCCAAAGTGGGATAGGGGAGTCTGTATTTAGGATTTTATCTAGTAATTAATTTTGGTGACATGGATCAAACCTAGGGCCTTGTGCATGCTCAGCATGCTCCTTGCCTCTGAGTTAAACCCAAATCCCCCAAGACTTGACTAAATTAAAAGCCTGCTTAAATTCTTTTTTGAACTTTGAATTTTAGATTTCAAATTAGCAGTGGCAGCACGAGGGGTGGGGACAACACCAAATGAGAGAAAAGTCTTGGCCCGTGTATCACCTTCTCTTTGGAAAAGGCAGACCTATATATGACAAACCAGATGCGCCTGGTCTCCAAAATGGCTTCTTTTCTGGGCTTCCCTCCTGACTGGGCTTCTGCTATCCTCTTAGAAACAAGTCTAACTTCTCTCAGCTGAAAATCCATTTTGGTCAGAAATTCTTGCTGGCTCCTTTCCCCTCTAGGAGAACATGTATTGTCAGCTGAGGCTGCTATAACCAAGGGCCGTGAAGGAAGTGGCTTGAACAATAGGCTTGTCTTGCCTCCCAGTTTGGAGGCCAGAAGCGTGAACCAAGGTGTGGCAGGGCTGGATGCTTCTGGGGCCAAGAGGAAGGATCTGTTCCAAGCCTCTCTCCTTGGCCGGCAGAGGTCATTTTGTCCTTGTGTCTTTATAACATCTCCCTCCAGAAGTGTCTATCTCTGTATCTAAATTTCCCAGAAAGATGCCAGTCATATTGAATTAGGACCCACAGTGATTTCCTCATTTAGCTTGACTTTCTCTGTAAAGATCCTGTGGAAGAAGACTCCAAGTACATCTTGGGCAGGGGACATAATTCAACCATAATACACTGTCCAGGGGACCCAGCATGAAAGCATCTTTTACTCTCACCCTCCTTTCCACCTAGACTGGCACAATAGTAGGTTTTGTGGACGCTGTGATAATGCAAAATCCTCTGATTTTCCATTAGCTGTTAGAACAGTCACGCAGAGAGCTGGTCATGTAGATTCCCAGGCCAAATATGAACTGACCTCTAAGGGAACTGCAAAATAAACCAGTTTCAGAAAAAGAGGCACCCTCTGTTTTCATCTCCTGCTGTTACTGAGGAGCTACTCTGATGGGATTTGAGTCTCTACGGATAAATATACCAATTCCATCTGAAAAAGTGTCAACTTGAAAAAACCCTAAGGGAAGACTTTTGTACAAAGTTCCCCGAAGTGAAATGGCCTGAGGCCACCCAGCCAGTTGGTGAGAGACCTAGGATGCAGGGGGCATCATCTCCTTTGCTGGTGCCAGGCAGCAGCAGAAGTCCTGAGACTGGTGTTTACAGGACTCTCTAGCTGAACCCCAATGAGGCTGGGGTGCTCTCCCTTATTCTGGGTGGGCTTCCCTCTCCTCTCTGAGAAGAGATTGAAGGGGGTTCATGAATTCCCAGCCTGAATCTCTAGAAAAGTGCACGAAGTCGGTCGACATCAGCACTGTGCTCCCAATAACTGGACAACTTGAAACAAAGGTGCCAAAAGGAGAGGTCCACCTGAGTCAGCTGATAAGTGATGCTCTTTCTAAAAGAGCTGCAAGAGTGATGTACTGGGGACCATCTGTGGAGACCCACTGGCTCAGGAGCTCTCTCCTTCCACCTCCTACCTGTCATGGGCTGGGTAGCTCAGCCTCCATCTCTGAGCTGTGTTCCCTGAGGGAAGTTTGAGGGAGGCCGGGGCTGCCATTCCCAGGGACATTTCTTCCCAACTACCAAGAGCACAAGCAGAGGGTGCATGTGGGCAGCAGCCTCCAGCCAACGAGGGAAACTTCTCTCTGATGCAAAAGTGCACAAAAGCAGTTTGCAGCCTGCAGGCAATTGCTCAACCCTGATAGCAGCCCCAGGGGAAGTCCATAGCAAGAACCAGGAGGCTGTGCAGCCCCCAGGGACTCTAAGTGGGAACTTGTGCACATTCAGTGGAGGAGAAATGAAGGATCTGTCCACCCGGCTGGCAGGCTGCAGTACACCTCCCACAGGATTTGGCATCTGGTGATAAACAGAGGCAGGTTCCACATGAGCACAGTCCATCTGAGGCTGTGCAGTAGCCCAGGAAAGAAAGACAATGGTCAACAGGTGCCCCCCGCACAGGGCAGCAGATAAGCTCAGGGAGGGGACAGGGATTACTTACATGGGCTCTGTGGACATTTGTTTCCTCAAGTTGCACATGTGCCTATAGAAAGATGGTGGCAAAGGTCTTTCTTTCTTTATGTAGTCAAACAGTCTGAAGATGATTAAGGAACGCGATGGTTGGGATACACTGATTCGCTCATAAATACTTATCCAGGACTGTGGATGTCCCAGGAACAGTCCCAGCCCTGGGGACAAAAACGCTTAAATTTTTAGACAGAGGCAGTGATTGGAGTTATGCCCACTGTAATACTGTGATTTATAATTTAAAAAAATGTATATTTCAATCTGCCTCCCAAGTTCCTAGCAAAGAGCCCTAAACCCTTGTCATTTCCTGAGCAATAGAGGTGACAGGAGAATATTTTCTTCTAATATTTAGCCTTTGACCCTAGTTCTTGGCACAGAAAGCTGATCTCTTGGAATTTTCTGGGTGATGGTAGCATTTTTTTGTCCAAACAAAGCTATTCTTGGTGGGAGCTGGTCAGGAAGACCAACCCATGATTAGATACTTGGAACTTCCAGCATCATCCCTCATCCTCCAGGAAGGGGAGATGAGTTGGAGACGGAGTTAATAATCAGTCATACCCACGTGCTGAGGCTTTGGTGAAAATCACTGAACTGGAGGATCTGGAGAGCTTTCAGGTTGGTGAGCACAATCATGTGCTGAGTGAATAGCAGCACATCCCATTTCCACGGGGACAGAAGCTCCTGAGCTCCTTCCTAACCTTCCACTGTGTATCTCTCCATCTGACTGTTCATCTATATTCTTTATTAATATGCTCAGCCAAGAAACATAAGTAAGGGTTTCCCTGAGTTTGATGAGTTTCTCTAGAAAATGAATGAAACCCAAGAAGGGGTCATGGGTCTACAATTTGTAGACAAGTTGGACAAAAGTCATAAGTTGCGATTGGTGTCTGAAATTAGGAACAATGTTGTGGAACAGAGGCTTTAATGAATCCACCTTAGTAGAGTGTTTGGAGCACTTTGATTGAAATTTAAGCATTTTGGAAAACCACAGATCTTGGGGTTAGAAGGACTGACCTGCCCGAGTTAGCTTTTGTTGAGAAGTGTGGCTGGGGTAGTCTTCTCCTGTGTCTATTGGAGGAAGCTTGAATATTGGTCATTTGTCCCTAATATCATGGAGCCAGAGAGGAAGAGTTGAAACAAGGAACAGGAAGGGAACAAATGGAGGAGTAACGTGTGAAATGGTTCAGAATCCCAGCTGCTCAGGCAACCAATCTGCTGTATGATCCTCTTTAAGTGTTTAATAAGAGGCTGGATTTTAGGGCCACCTAGTATGAGACCCAACCCAAGAACTCTCATGCCCTTGATTCCTTTTCCCTTCCAAGGCCATGTTGCCAAACAACACCTTAGAGACAGGTGAAAATAACCAGAAGGACAATGGGAAGACAGAGAGGCATGAGGACAGGGAAGAGCAAACATTGAAGGACCCTGGACGTGGACATTTGAAGGGCTCATGGAGGAAACACATTTGGGAGTACTGAACAGCTCATGATGTCTCCCTTATTTTGGACCGTAGTTGGCATCTATTATTAGTGTCATAAAGAGAATTTCATTCCATTCACCAGAAGTCTGCTTAGGGGAAGCACTGCATTTGGCTGGACGATAGCTGGTGGAAAGCTCTAAGTGCATGCTCAAATACAAATAAAGCTTCCGCAGTGGGTGAGTTCTGATAGGTGCAGATGAGAGTGTTTAGGTCCATTTTCTGTTGATATTAAAAAATTGCCCAAGAACTGGGCAACTTATAAAGAATAGGAGGTTATTTGGCTCATGGTTCTGGAGGCCTAGAAGTCCAAGAGCATGTGGTCAGCATCTGGTAAGGATCCCTTGCTGCATCCTGACATGGCAGAGGGCATCACACACATAGCAAGACAGAGCAGGTGTGCCAGCTCAGGTCTCTCTTCTTCTTCTCATAAAGCCTCTAATGCCTTCATAGGGCCCCCCTTTGTGACCTCATCTAATCCCAGTTGTCTCCCCAAGACTCCGTCTCCAAATACCATCAACATATGGCTTTGAGGATTAAGTTCATAATATATGGACTTTTGAGGTACAAATTCAACCATAGCAGAGGGATGCATCTGGGTAACCAGGTTTCAGGGACCCAGGGCCTGGATTGAACGGAGTTACTATGCATAATATTAGGGGGAGGAGTCAGATTAGAAAGAGAAAAGGATGGAAAGGGAACAAAGATTGAATGGGGTGGTAGATGTGAGAAAAGAGAGGTGGCTTGTAGGTGTTCTGATTGTCAGATCTTGAGATACTGCAAACCTTCAGAGGTCCTTGAATATATCCTGAGGTCCCTTGGGGAGCTGTACTCTAGAAGGTACCCCAGGGGCCTCTCCAGCAGTAGCCACACTCTCAGCATCATTGTTTTTCCCAACTCGGAGCAAGCAGGGCCTGGGATGGAGGAGAACAAGGAGATGCCAGTAAAGAGTAGCCCAGCCACTGGAACCAAGTTCAGGGGAATCTCTTGTCCTCATCAGACACACAGTTTTGATCCAGGGTGATGGAGATTTCTGACACTGTCAGCAAACCCGAATTTTAGACCTGAAGAGTGAGTGAAAGCTACTTCAAATGTTCCTTTTTGACAGAGGGCACATGAATGCTGCTTTACTGGCAAGAATCTAAGGAGGCAGGCACAAACACGCCTGTTCTATTGAAGCAAATGAAAACTGGTCCTCAACACTCTGTATGATGTAATGGATCCACTGTATAAATCATGAAGAACTGAATGAGTAAATCACAGTGTTAATGCCCTTTCTTGCGTGTTATTAACAACAATATAATACTTCCTGTCTCAGACTTCAGAGACAAGCAGCTGCCATGCGCCAGGGAAATAAAGGTCATAATAGGGGAGGAAAGAGCATGAAATCAGCCCTGACCTTAGTCTCCGCACACTGTGAGAAGCAGTGCCAGTTGCCACAGCTGCACCCCTTTCCCTCCTGTGGAGCTCGGGGGAGCTGCTGGGAACCATACCCACGCATGAGAGAGCCTAGAATATTCTGGCATTCCAGCACCATTAGGCCACACTGAGTCCCATCCTGGCAAGAAAACTCAGATGACAAAGAGGCCATCATTCCATAATCACCCTGGGAAGACTTTTTCTCATAAAAGAACTGTGGGCCTCCCCTCCGGAGCCCATATTAACAAATCGGAGCATCATGCAAGAGGCAGAGCATGAAAGACACAGAGGATGACTCCTCCCTCCCTGTCTGTCTTGGCCTGCATCAAGGGATACCCCAATGCTTTATGGACCCCAGCTTCCTCACCTGCAAAATGGGCAGTAACCTTCCCTACCTCATAGATATTCTGGAAGGCTCAAATTAGATAACAGATGTGAAAGTGGTTTTCAAAAAAAAGAAATAAGAATAATAATAAATAAACAAGTGAGGTGCTCTTCATCTATAGGGAATATGGCCATCACAGCTGGTTAGACGTGAGCATGGAGCAGCACGGCACAGCATCAACCCACAAACCCTGGGCCTCAAAGCCACATCTTGCACAGAGCTTGCTCTGCCACCTGCACAGCACTCCGTTGGGCAACTCAGATTACAACAGTTCTGAAAACATGCTGTGGCTGATTGACAGACCTGACGAAGGCAATGTACCCGTGTTGCAATCTTTCTCAACTTTTCTACGAACTGCTTTTAAAAACAGAAGATTGCAGACAGAGTCTACAGCCCGACTGCCGTTGTGGGAATCATCCTTATTTCCTCTCATTTCCCTCTTGCTTGTCCTTCTATCCTGTTCCCATTCTCTAATCCAGCCATTATGGTCCCATTCTCTCCCCTCTGGACCCCACACCTCTGTCTGACTTCTCAGGACACAAATCCTCCCATCCTTTCTGTTTGTCAAGTTTTCCTTGACAAATCCTCTCCCAAATTCGCCCCCACAGCGAAGCCTTGTTGTCTTCTAAACCGATGCTCAGGCCAGTGACTGCAGTGTCACCCAGGCTGCACAAACACTCTGCATTTAACACACTCCCGGGCGCTCCCTACACTCTGGTCTCCAGCGACTCTGATTACCTTCCTTCTCCCACACAAAGGAGGCAGCCCCTACCCATGCCACTGTTTGCCTCTTGGAAATATGAAATTGCTAGCAGATGTTCACATCATGTCCTTGAATGGATGAGAAGTGACTAGAAGGCAGGGAGCCCACACAGGGCTCCGCCCACGGAGAGCATTCCATGGACTTGGGTCAGCCAGCCTAGATACTTCCTTTTGCTCCATCATTCTAACTTTTACGGAGCAACCACGTGGGGTTCAACCCTGTCCAGGCACTGGGGATGCAGCTGAGAACATGGCTCCCACAGAGCCTGGCCTCTAGAGTAGGAGAAGCAGATACATATAACCAAGTAGGCTAAGGGAAGGGACAGCTTAGCTGCTGTTGATGCCATGGAGAAAATAAAGCAAGGAGGGGTGACCGCAGAATGACCAGTAGGGATGGGCACCATTAGTCTGGTTGTCCGAGGAGGACTCTTTCAGTGTTTGGGTCTTCATTGAGCCTCAACGATGAGCAGACCTGGGCAAGGCTGCCAGGCAGAGAGAACAGCTCAAGACAGGGCTCCACACAAGGACAGGCTTGGTCCACGTCCCTGACACCTGTCTTCTGCCCCCGCCACATTCCAGGCAGTCACACACTCTCCATGCCTCACCCTCTCAGGACAGGCCCCACCAACTGTATCTGTGTCCCTTCTCAATGTGTAGCCCTCCCACAATGGACGGAGCCATTTCTTCAAGCTTTTCTCTGAAATCAACTTTTTCATTCTTTAAGCAGGACTGAGCACTCCTCCTGCAAATGTCCGCAGGCCTAAGTGACATGGATAAGGGCTTTTTTTTTTTTTTTTTAGCGGTGCAGAGGATTAAACCTGGCTTTACCACTGAGCCACATTCCCATTCTTTTTTTATTATTATTATTTTTTTATTTTGAAACAGAATGTCCCTAAGCTGCTGAGGCTGACCTCAAACTTTCATTCTTCCTAACTCAGCCTCCCAAGTCCCTGAAATTCCAAGCATGAGCCACCATGGCCAGCTCCAGGGTTTCTTTTAAAGACACTATTCTTAGTTCGGGCTGTTATTCTTGATGGGAACTGATGCAGTCACCTTGGCCCTCACTACTCACATCTGCAGGGTGCTCTGCCTGCATCAGGTACTTCTGGGGCTCACTGGAAATGCAGAACACAGGCCCCCTCACACCTATTCAAACCAGGATCTGCTTTTTCCCGGGCCCCTGGCTAATATGACCTGGAGCATAGATCTCTCTCTAGACTCTACTGTCTCAGTGACCACATAATGAGCTACAGCATATGTTGAGCCAGACACCCACCTAATCCTTGCTTTTAAAAGTACCTGTGAGGTAGGTTTAAGTATAATTATGTGCTTCATTTTACAGATGAATTAACTCAGACTCAGGGAGGTAAAGTAGCTGGTCCAAGTTCATAAACTCCTCAGTGGTGGGGCTGCATAAACTTGGCAGGGCTGAGTCTGAGCCCCCAGGGTCTTACCACTGAGCCCTCCCTCCAACTAGTCACCCCCGCTCATGTAGGAGGAGACAGGCTCAGAGCTTGCCACTGGTTGTCTCAGGCCACCGCGACACAGTACCACAGACTGGATGGCTTTAACAACAGAAATTTATTGTCTCTGAAGGTGGGAAGTCCAAGACCAAGTTGTTGGGAGAACTGATTCCTCCAGAGGGTTGAACTGGTTCCTCTCCCCTGGCTTCAGTGCTTTGCCAATAAAATCTGGGGTTCCTTGGTTTAAGGAAGAATCACCTGGATCTTTGTCTTCATACATATACTGGGCAGTGTGTGTGTGTGTGTGTGTGTGTGTGTGTGTGTATCTAAATGTCCCCTTTTCTAAAGGATACCAGTCATATGGATAAGAGACCCACTCTGATAAAGTCATCTTAACTAATTACATCGGTAATGAGCCTACTTGGGTCATATTCTGAGGTACCTAAGTTAGGATTTCAACATGCATTTTGGGGGACACAATTAACCCATAACAAAGGTTAATGAAATGATAATGACAGACCACACTATACCTGGCTTTGTTCTCCATGTCCCCATCGTGATCCATAAAGAAGCTTGAGTCTATTCTCACCAAGTGGAGGAAGTGGAGGTTCTAACAGGTTAAGACTCTTGTCCCTATTTACTTGGCTAATAAGTGAGAGAGGCAGCATCAAACTCAGGCAGTCTGCACAGTGGCTCTCTCTGACCGTGAGTAGGGTGACACTGGGCTCACATCTGCACACTTGCCTTAACAAATCACTGCTGGAGTTTGGTTTTGTGTGTCCAGGACAGCATTGCTGAAACAGAGACGCATGTGTAGGGCATCCACAGTATTCAGCAAGCAGAGGAACAGAAGGGACTAGAAAACCCCACATCTTTGATACAGAGAAAGCACACACTTAAAGCAAAGGAAGCTTCAGTCTAAACAAAAACCATTAACAAAATGTGTCTCCATGGTGCCCGACCCAGAGCAAGTGATAACATTAGTACCGTTATCATTTAACTGAACAATTATTGTGTGCCAGACTTTGAACAGGACATCCTACTTACATTTCCTTCTGATCTTTCAGTAGCATCCCAAGGACATAAATGCTGTTACCTCCATTTTAGACAACAAAACTGGGGTGTAAATGAATATAAGTATCGCTGGCTCTTATAGCCAATCCAGAGATCAGAACTTTTTTGTAGGACAAAAAAATGGGCTCAGCTGTGAGCAGAAAAACCTTAGAACAAACACTACAGCAGAGAAGATTTGCATGTTTAAGTAGGATCATCCTCACCGTTGAGTTAATATTTCCAGGTCAGGGAGAGGAAGGCTTGGAGCTTGGTAGCCTTAACTGCACCCTGGGAAGCCCTCACACCGCCTTCCTCTTTCCCCTGGTGGTCTAATCTGGAGTCAGATCCAGCCGCTGGCTCTGACAGACGGGGAAGGACCCGGAGCCAACGGAAAACAACAGGTGAGCTTGTGAACAGTCCCCTTCTGTGCCTCGAACAGGGTGTCTTGCCCAGGCAACTGCGGGGCTGTGCTGACTTCCAGAACCTTCTGCCTCTGCAGGTGTTTTAGCAACTTGGCCTCAGCGCTTCAGTGACCCATATTTTATTACCTTTCAGGTTTCTATAATTCATCATTCACTCCTTTCTGAAAACCTAGAATGAAAGTTTAGCAGCTCAGTGCCCCGGCCTCTCTCCATTCTCTCCCCAAACACATCGGCCTGTTTGTTCTCTTTCATGCCGGCTCTTCCTGTTGCATTCTGCCTGTTCAATGGGGAAAGAGTGAAACCGGATGGCTGGACCCAGTGCGGGGAAATGACTTCAGAGCCACCTTTGTTTCCCCTCATTCCTTTGAGCACACTTGGCCCCGCGTCTCTATGAAAGGGCTTGTTTGAACCATTTGGAACATCCAGCAAGCTGGAGATGCTGCGGCCAGAATCGCTCCCATCTTTTCAGGCTGCCTGAGACTCCGGGTTAAACTGCCAAATTTTTGCAACAAAACTAACCATGACATTGGACATTGTGTTATAAATTAGCCACAGCCTTCCAAGCAAATTGTCTCTCTTTATTGTATCAGTGTAAGCCTTTGGAACATTTGGCTTCAGCTGCTAACATCAGGGAGGCTCAGAGAATATTTTTGTTCTGCCCCAAACCAACCCTTCAGACACCCAGTTGCATGTGCTAATATACAAATCTTAGTTCACAGTTAATTCTATCACACTGGTTCAGAGCACCTCTTAGTTACATCCTGTTTCTTTGTCTAAAATTCTACCAACCAGCCGTAAGTTTCAACCTGGCAAAAATCATCTCCGAACATCTTTAAGACAAAAAGATACACTTTGCTTTTTATAATGTATTTCTCAGTGATGACTTGAAGTTCTTTGAAAGAAGTCTTTATCAGCTAGACTGTGAAAGGTATTAAAATGCATTTCTATACAGTCCTTGTAACATGTAGAATTTCAGTGATTGGTGTTCACAGAAGCAGTGAAAATCTCTACTCCTATTAGTTCACCCTGAGTTTGAAAGAGGTGCGGCCTGCGCCCATCTGTTTGTGTTATATCACCAATAGCTAAATCAAGTTTTTGTTATTAGAAGGAACCTCTCCAATACACAGATGCCATCTGATTTCTTTCCTAGTTTTCTTTCCTTTCAATTCTCTCTCTCTCCCCCTATTTCCCTCCCCGTCCCCTTCACACACACACACACACACACACACACACACACACACACACTCTCTCTCTCTCTCTCTCTCTCTCTCTCTCTCACACACACACACACACACACACACACACACACACACACTCACAAGACTAATTTGGACTCAGAAATCATCTTAGGTAGCATAGTACAGTGTATTGAAATCAGGTTCAAATGATATTCATTAAAAATAAAACAACCCTTCCCATAATATTTGCAAAACACATTAGTGTTATAATCAGAGAACACAGCATCCTTCCCTACTCTTCCAAGTTGCAAATAAAGACAACTGTGACAATTATAAAGCTTCCAAAGGACATGGAAAGTAACTATAAACATTGTATCAGTTTTTAACAATTTGATTAACTTGTACTCTCTTTTGAAATCAACACCACTCATGTTCTTTCACATTTCCCAACCTGGAATCTTTCTTCAACCTGAAATGTTTCTAAGGGTAACTTACATTTTGGTGGGATGGTCCCCAGATGAGAAGGGACCTCCAAGGAGTTCCTGTCTATCCAAGAAGAATCACCCACCATATCCATCTTTTCTTCCCCACTTTTTCTCTCTAATATTACTCTCCACTCCTCAGAAGAGACAAATCCAGAAAGAAGCTAAGGTCCCCTCTCTGCAGGTCCTCCCTGTCTTTTGTATAACAGACAGGGTTATATTTGCATGGCACGGCAGATATTGATATAGGGCTGACACTGGATGTGACCTCCACTTCTCATAGTGATGGTGTGAATTTCAATGTCTACTGAGTAATTTAAACTTTCCAAAGAATTTTGACCTTCTTAGAAGAAAGTAGCACTTGAGAAAGCAAACTTCATTATTCAGTTGCAGGTCTCAGCTCCCGCCAGTTTAAACAGCACATTTGATCAGAGACAACCTTCTATACTTAACTGGCTCTCCTGGAGAGGAAAACGTCTTAAGTGACAACAGTGTCTTTGAGAGGTGGCCAGCTTTGTAGTGGCACAGTCTATCCTTATGTTTACAGAGAGATGGGCCCTGCTTTGGCCAGAGCACATTTGCACATCTCTGATTCCAGCCTCCTGTCAAAAGGCAGGGCAGGCGTGGGTGGTGGGGCGCCCCTAGGTTTCTATGTGAAGCAAAGGAAGTCTGACACATACACCTCCGTGGGTGGAAACCGGCACCAATGCATACGCACAGCCCCTTTGGGCAGACACAAGAGCGGTTGTTATGGCTGATGCAAGTGCTCCCCAAGTATGTCCTGAATGTGGGAGGCCGCAGCAGCTGCCTCCCCTTGAGACTGCCCATGGGGTCCCTGCCAGCGGCCACAATGACTCACTAGCCCTTGCCAGCTGTCATGCTTTGCATGCCACTGGAGCTCCGGCCCAGCTCAAGGGGCCATCCAAGTCACCAGCTCCAATGAGTGCCAAATCCTGTGCCCATGCTGGGTCCGTGCGGCCACCCGGAACTTTATTCTGGGGCCTTCCACCGGAACATTTACATGCACACTGACCAATATGTCCAACTGACAGCATCCTTGGTGGAAGGGGGGGCCTCCTTCTCCAAGAAAAAGACTAGATGAGGCCAAGGTCTAAAAGGAACCCCCAAGGATACCCACAATAAAGGGGCATCTGGGAGAGAGAGGAAGGGTGTGCATTTCCATTTCCTTGATTCCTGGGTGCCCCTGCCTATGGGTGGGAAAAGCTGAAGGTGTGGTTTAGGTGATTCTGACTCAGCCTCTAGGTTCTGTCTTCCTCATTCACTTCCTCTTCCTGGGGAAGGGTAAAACCCCAGGGCTCCTGGTAGGGTGTGGTCAGAGGAGGAAGCCAGAGGGAAAGGTTGGTCCTGCCTCAATCTGGTACTCCAGCTACTGGACAGAGCAATCCTGAATGCAAGGGTTAGCTCTGGGGACTGGATCTTCAGGATCATGTCTGAACCCATCAGCTTGTCAATACTGGCTGGGCCTAGGTCTTTCACCCAGTCCCCTGCTTTCCCCAACAAGGCCTTCTCCTGGTCCAGCTAGAAGGAATCCAGGAAGCCAACTGCTGATTCTCCTATACGAAGGCACACAGCCACCTACCAACCCCTGGGAGCCTCAGTTTTACTACATACAGCAGGGATCAAAAAAGCCAAACTAGGGTTGGGGATTTAGCTCTGGCAGAGCATTTGCCTAACATATGCAAGACCCTGAGTTCAGTCCATGGCCCTGGGGATGGTGGAGGAGCCAGGAAAAAAGCCCAAGAATAGGAGTCTCATGAGAACCAAATGAAAAGGTGTCTATGAAAACAAACTGCGTTAACAAAAGGTGGAATGATTGCAAGGTATTCAACTTCATTGCTTAGAACTCTGAAGGCTATTTCCTTGGTCTCTCTCTTTCCTGTCCAGTATGGTTTTATTTGGGGATTCAGCCCTTCCTGCCAATCTCCTTCACTCTCCTTAAGCAAGGCTGTAATAGTTTGGATATGGGGTGTCCCCCAAAAGCTCCTGGGTTAATGCAGGGATGTTCAGGTGTGACTGATTAGATTGTGAGAGCTGTAACCTAATCAGTCCGTCTTGATTTGAATGGACTGGATGGTACCTTTTCCCCTTTCTTCTCTTTACTTCCTGTCTGCCATGAATACAACAGTGCTCCTCCATCATACCCCTCCGCCATGATGTTCTGCCTCACCTTGGGCCTAGAGCAATGGACCCAGTGGGACATGGACTGAACTTCTAAAACTGGGCCAAAGTCAACTTTCCCTCCTCTAAGTTGTTCTTGTCAGGAATTTTGGTCCCAGCAATGTAAATCTGACTAACATAGAGGCCCCCTCACCAGGTCAAGCCAGACCTATCTGGAGATTGGGAATCTTCCCAGCTTCCTTCCCTCTCTATAAAACCTACAGGAAACTCTCGGATGAAAAAACAGGTGGGAGTTTGCACATTTCAAGGAGTGGTCCTGTGAGCTAGTACTCAGACCCATCCTTAGATACCTGCTTGAAACTCTCAAGGCTATTTCCTTGGTCTCTCTCTTTCCTGCCCAGTACAGTTTTATTTGGGGATTTAGCCCTTCCTGCCAATCTTCTTCACTCTCCTTAAGCAAAGCTGTTGTAGTTTGAATATGAGGTGCCCCCCCAAAAGCTAACCACAGATGCAAACCACTGTGCTGGGCTTTGGGAGGATGCAGAAATAAACAGGTGGTCCCTGCCCTCAAAACAATCCCAGTTGAGTGCTGAGATGATAACCATGGAAAGACAATCTAAGTTATAGAGAAATGTTATCAAAGGTGTGCCACACTTGATGAGAGGAGGAGGGTGGGAAATCACCAAGGCTAAGAAGAAAGTTGTTTTGGATCTGAACCCAAAGCATGGGCCAATGTTACAGGTACAGCTGAAAGCTGGAAACAGAGAGCAGAGTGAGCCTATGGGATAAATATTGGTGGAAGAAAATGAGACAATGAAGCCCTGAAAACTAGGAGGCACTGCCAATAGGCTCCTGGAGCAGAGATTCTTCTTACACCAAAGAGAACAAAAGTGCAGGAGGCTCATCTTCTTTCTGTTTAGATCAGCACCATCTGGTAGAACTTTTTGCCATGATGGAAATGCTCTACTTCTGTGCTATGCAGTGGATAACCATTAGGTAGCTGCCACTACTATGCATTAGAAGCAATGCCAAGGCAACTGGAAACCTAAATTTTTAACTTAAGTGTACTGTGGCTAGTGGCTACCATACTGGATGGTAGAGGGTTAGATACCAAAAACCTCTTCCCCATGATAGTTCATCATGCTCTGATGATGAGCTGCAGTAGGGTACATTGGTGCTGGCAGAAGAAAACTTCCACAGCCACCAACTAACACTACTTTATTTGGGGAAGAGAAAGATTCAGTTCCATCCTCAACTGATAAGAGTGTGTGCATGTTTTGTTTCTGATAAGAAACCAATTTCTGAGTGAGTTTTGCTTAAGCAAGAACCAAGTCACTGATAAAATTAACACACATCCTTTTTGGGAGGAGAAAAACTCAACCACAAAGGTTCCTTAGTCCCTAAAGACTTAATGGAAGAGCTGGGGGTGGGAGTTGTGGGAGCAATCATCCTAATACTACTGACATTCACCGGAGAAATTTTGGTTTCTGAACCTGGCAGGAAATCCTGGGTTTCTCTTAAAAACACATTACATCCATATTCACAGTAGCATGTTCACAATAGCCAAAAGGTGGAAGCCACCAAAGTGTCCATCCTTGGATGAACAGATAAAGGAAAGGTAGTAGCCACAGAAAACAGAATACATTATTCAGCCTTAGGAAGGAAGGAAATTCGGATACATGTTACCTGAATAAAGCTTTAAGACATGCAAAGCGAAATAAGACAGTCACTAAAAGACGAATACTGTAAGACTCTACCTACGCGACCTTCCTAGAGCAGAACAAATTCATGGAGACAGAGCACAGAATGGTAGTTGCCAGGAGTTGAGGGTGGGGATGGGAAATTTCTTAAGAGCTATACAGTTTCAGTTTTGAAGACATGCATTACGTTTAACAAGAAAAAGAGTGGACGCATTTGGGAGCTGGAGGGAGACAAGTGCCTTTCAACCTGATCAAATGCCACTCTCCTTTCTGCAGAGCTAAGCTTCACCCGAAAGGCGTCCCGCATCCCCTCCAGGGGCCTGTCCCTCGGCACTAGCCCTGGCGCTCACAATAACCTCCTTGAGCTGTGCCAGCGGCACTTCCGCGCCGGCCTGGGCTCGGGCAGCCAATGAACACACGTCTGTGCCCGGCCTCGCTCCTCGATTGGTTGAGCCCCTCCAACCGCGTTCCCCTCAGGTTCCCAAGCCGGGTTTAAAGGGGTCGGGCGCCGGTAGCTGCCCTGCCGTCGGCCACCCGCGCGCAGGTCCGCGGGGAGGGGCGGCCTACGGACGGGCCCACGGCGGGGCGTTCCTGAAGGGCGCCCTAGGCCGCCCGCATCGCCCCCCAGATGTACTATGCGGTCTCCCAGGCGCGCGTGAACGCGGCCCCCGCGACCATGCTTCGGCCCCAGCGGCCTGGGGACGTGCAGCTCGGGGCCTCTCTGTACGAGTTGGTGGGCTATCGGCAGCCGCCTTCCTCTTCCTCCTCCACTTCCTCCTCCTCCACGACGGCACCCCTCCTCCCCAAGGCTGCGCGCGAGAAGCCAGAGGGGCCAGCCGAGCAGCTAGGCAACGGGCAGGGGTCCGGCGCGCACGCTGGCGGCGGTGCCCGGGCTGACGCCAAAGAGGAGCAGCAGCAGCAGCTGCGGCGCAAGATCAACAGCCGCGAGCGGAAGCGAATGCAGGACCTGAACCTGGCCATGGACGCTCTGCGCGAGGTCATTCTGCCCTATTCTGCGGCGCACTGCCAGGGCGCGCCCGGCCGCAAGCTGTCCAAGATCGCTACGCTGCTGCTCGCCCGCAACTACATCCTGCTGCTGGGCAGCTCGCTGCAGGAGCTTCGCCGAGCGCTAGGCGAGGGCGCCGGGCCCGCCGTGCCGCGCCTGCTGCTGGCTGGCTTGCCCCTGCTAGCTGCCGCGCCGGGCTCAGTGCTGCTGGCACCCGGCGCCGTGGGGCCCCCCGACGCGCTGCGCCCCGCCAAGTACCTGTCGCTGGCCCTAGACGAGCCGCCGTGCGGACAATTCGCGCTTCCGGGCGGTGGCGCGGGTGGTCCCGGCCTCTGCACCTGCGCGGTTTGCAAGTTCCAGCACCTTGTCCCCGCCGGCCTGGGCTTGGCAGCGGTACAGGCTCAGTTCTCCAAGTGAGGCCCTGCCGGGGCCCTGGGCGAGATGGGACTTCTGCCCGGCCTCCTGAAGTCCAGCTTCCCGCACCCCTGTGCCTCTGAGTCCAGGGAGAGAGGGGGCCCGAGTAAGAAGGGCATTTCGAATTTATTGGCCCAGAGGTAGGGACTGTCCAGCGCCTTCTTCCCCAGCCCTACTCCCCCAGGAAATTAAAGCACCCCCAGCAGATGTTACAAGGAACATCTAGGCGGTTTAGGTTCTAGGTGGATTCCATCCGTTTAAGGCAGAAAGTGAGCGTATCACCCATCACCCAGCGAGTTCTCTCTCCCTGTCCCTAGAGCTGTGCGCCTCGAAGGACTGGTGTGATTTTAGGAGGTTCTGTGTTCTGTTGGGATCCCTCTGGGTGGGGCGAAAGACCAGTCCAGAGTGCGACCTCCAGGGAGCGGTCCTCCTCCAGGCCTTGGGGGGATTTCCAACAGCGCGGACCCGCAGAGGAGTTGTTTGCTGGAGCCCACAGGCGCCCTGTTCCCAACAGCCAAGCCCAAACTTGTCAACGGAAACTATCTATCGGACCTGGGAGGCCGGAAAAAGACCAGTTAGTCCGCGCAGACCCTCCGGGGCGTCGCAGTTGGACAGACCCTCAGTGGCTCAGCATTTGGCATCGCGGTGCCGCGGGTGGGGGCGGTGACAGCCCCAGCGTTGTTGGGTGTGCTGGGGTGGGAAGTCCATCGGCTTTGGTAGCCAGACTTGGAATGCTGTTTTTGAGACTCGCATAACCAGGTGTTTCGTTGCAGGGAGTATTTGCTCTTAAATCCTGGGGTCTTCTTAGCGTAGAACTCACCTTTCGTCTCCCCTTCCCCAAAGGTAGCATAATCAACATTTGATCTTGCTTAAAAGCAAAAGCCCACCACCCTTCATGCCATCTGTGTTCCGGATTTACTAAAATAGGTAGCAAGGCTTTTCGCAGTCTCCTTATTCTGAAGCTAGCTAATTAACGTTCTTTTTAAAAGACGTGAAGGAGGAGGACCAGGACTCCAAAACCCTACTGCTCCGCGGAGCCAGCTGTTGTTGTGGCGACCTGCCGGTGGCATTTTCTACCCTGTCCCTCTGTCCCTCCGGCGAATGGAGTCCTCAACCAGCACGTCCCACCGGTCGTGCTTCTCGCCGCTTTGCCGTTGAAGAATTACATAGATGACCCACCCTTCTTGATCCGTTAAGGCGTTAACCAATTACCCAAGATTATTATATGATTTATCAGCAGCTTGCATTTTTTATACTGCAAATTTTTAGTTGTTGGTAGTAGCCGAATTTAACTGGCATTTAATTTTACCTCTAACTTTGTTCCCTTGAGCTATACAGAATCAACAAAATAAAACATTGAAAGCTTAATTTTTACATTTTTTTGTTCGATTTGTTTGTTAATAAAAATGTCCTTATGCCATGGTGTATTTAGAACCTCTGGATGAAAGTTAGTGGTTAAATGATTGGGATTCCACATTCTAAAACCTGACTTCCTGAGTTGTAAAATAACCCCAAATAAACAGGTAACCCTAGTTCAAGTTCAGGCATCAACTGGAAAATTTAAGGACTGCAGGCCAGTGGATAGGATCGGGGAAGGGAGATGGGCAATTCCAGGAGTTAGTTTTTGGTCAAATTTTGGGAATAGGTCTATTTTTAACTAGTTTCCTCCAGTGAAAAACAAGCAATACATTTTTCATAATTTTTTAAAATTTCAGCATCTTTCTCAAAAATTCACCTTTTCTTAGTGGACAGAACCTTAAACATTATCATTTATAAGTTATGAGTTCCCCCCTTCCCCAGCAATTTAAATAATGTTGGGGGTTGTCTTCTCAGAAATTATGACTTGAGACATCATTTAACTCACCTAAGAGGAAAGGAAAACTCTTCCATTCCTGATGTTAAGAAAAATTTGAGGTATTGACTCACTCATGTGACATATTAAAACATTTCATAGTTCCCAGTGAAGTCCAACCCATGTTTAAATGTAGGGATGCAGCAGAGAAATCTTATATCCCCTTGAACCCCAGGAAAACTCAGATGGGGTGATTCAATTTTTTCTATGTGGAATTATCAAGGAATGTGTACATTTAAAGGAGACTAGCATTCACTTTGGGAACATACACGGGAGAAGGTGCTAGAAAAATGGAATTGCTCCTTACCATGCTGGCTGTGTCTGTGTCCCAGGGGAAGCAAAACCCATGAGAAAGTAGCTCTGCACACCAACCTGTGTCAGGAAAGTGTTTCATTCTTCCCAGACTCTGCCTCTGGCTTTTACATTTGAATTTAGGCATCTGTTGATTCAGTGCCTGTCTTTGTTTATCTTGCATCCTGACAAGGCACTGAAGGAAAAGTAAAAGCAAATAAATCAAAACCAAATAAATAAATAAAATCAATAAATCAAAACCAAATCAAGTTCTCCATTTAAGAAATACATATTTTTACAAGATTAGAAATAGACAGTTCCTCCCAGTTCCAACTAGGTGCACTGTCATTAAAAAAAAAAAATCCTATATATATGCATGTGTGTGTGTGTGTGTGTGTGTGTGTATCAGCAGAAAACTGCAGGGTAGAAAAGGGGTGGGTAGTGATAGATGTCATCTCCCTCCTTTTTTTATGTATAATTTGAAGCACGTACTCAGTGTCTTATAGGAAAGATAATACTGTATGTGATTTTTAATTTAACTGAGAAAACCACACCCTGACATGCTTTTCAGAACTGCTAAAGAGTATGAATGAATATATCAAGGATTTACAGGGCTGTGTGGACTGCCATCAAAATATTTAATTAATCTGCCTGTATGTAGCATCTCATTGGTCATTGTTTCAAGCCAGATTAGCAGACTTGCTCCTTATAAGAAGTTTATGCCCTAAAAACTGCATCAGTACAGTGTCAATAATGCAAAACTGGACCTCTTAAGGGTATAGCAGCACATTCTGCAAGCACAAGGTTTAAGCTTAGATAAGTATGTTGAAAAGCATGGAGTTGCCTTTTGAAATCTGCAGTACAATATCACCCCAGCAAGGGAGTTTGCTGAATTGTTCTCCTCACTGGATTTTAGCTGGAGTGAGCTTTATGCAGAAGGAACAAGCTTAAACTGGTCTTTGAAGGGGGCTAGAAGGCAGGAAGGGTCTCAAGCAGGCTCCTTGAGACTTCGGAAGCAAAAGGAGAAGAAACATGTGATTCACTGCCAAAAAAGTTTCCTGGATCCAGCCAACCACCAATGTGTACTCCCAGCAATTAAAGTGAACAGAACCTAAAGGGAAAATACACAGCTTGAGACATCACATTGGTCTGTGTGTTGGAGGCCAGATGAGCAGTCAATAAACAAAGAACAGATTAAATGCACTGTGGGATTTACCCAGCCCAGAGTGATGGTCTATTTACAGATGTTCTCCTCTAAGGAAAACCGATTATGCTAGGCATGAAAATAGAACCCTGAAAAATATATAACTGAGAGAATAAACTGTGCTCTCGAGGAAGAGGCTCTACTCTAAGCACGGAAAATATTTCACTTTATTGAAGTTCAAATTATGAACAAGAGTGTTTCCAGGTTACCCATCTCAGAATTTTTCATCTTTGCTGATTGCCCAGGTATGTAGGTGAAGCTGGGTATAAGTTGGCAGCCAATACTCAGAGTCTTAGCCTACTAGCTAAACCTTCTAGAACCTTCTGTTGTTGATAAAGGAAGGCAGCCAGAAAGAGAGCCCTTCTTTCTGCCACACAAAGATATTTCACCAGGGTGCCAAGAGCAAGGCAGTGGGAAGAGCTGACAAATGACGGCTTTGGCTTATGTATAATTTGAAGCACACACTCCGTGTCTTATAGGAAAGAGATACTGTATGTGATTTTTAATTCAACTGAGAAAATCACACCCAGATTTTCTCATTGATGAGGCGAGTGTATTTCCTTCAAAAGGCATTTTCTAGCTTGTCTGCTTTTCTCTCCTCTGCACTAGTCATTAAGAGTACCACATTCATTGAAGTAGGCTCATGAAGCAATAGGTTGAAAAATGTCATGTTTTCCTAAGCCATGAATGCACTCTTACTGAGCAGAATTTAGTTGTAAGGAAATCACTTGAAATTCTTTCAAGCAAAATCCAGTTTATTTTACTCAATATTTAGGTGTCAAAATAGAGTAGCAAGATATTCTTTAAGACCTACACACAAGCTAGTCTAATTATTTATAAAGATGTTGCAAAATAATTGTTAACACAGGCCCTAGTCTGTCATTTTTAACTGAGCCCAACATGAAGTCAAAATGCCTGAGCCACATGCTTTCTGCTCCAATAGGACCAAGAGCTCTATCTGAAAATTTTCCCCTTTGCCTCCTGTTGGTGTTGTTGATAGGCTGGGCTGTGAGATCAGGAGAAGCAGCTGAAACTATTCCAAGTCCTGAAACACTACAGGCTGATGATACTTGGAGGGAAAGATGGCTGATTGAAAGTGAAGGGGTTGGTTCGTTTCCCCTCCAGGCTCAGCCTTCCACAGTGACCTCAGGACAGCACATGAAGGTGAGCTGCTGCCCAGGACAAAGGCCACAGGTGCCAAGTCAGATGTCTGAATCCCACCGAATGCCAGCAGGACAAGGGAACGTATAAGTCATCCAATCCCTCTTCCCTGTCGAATAAGGCAGCTGAGGCCCAGGACTCATATTCAAGGCCATCAGGAAGTCAAAGGCATGAATGCCAGGGAGCAGTACCTGTTTTGAAGAGGCTAAATCAGCTTCCTTGATTTTTTCTGTTGCAGGAAACAGGAATCCTGGCAGGAGGTCACCACCCAGGCTGAGCGTATTTTTGACTCCTGGAAGGTCCTTGATCTCTGGCCTTTCCCAGCCTTTCTGTGCAGCCCTCATGGTTTTGTGAAGTGGCATCCACAGGTAGACTGCAGCAAAATCAGCTCAACTTTCTCTGGCACCCTTGACCTACAGCCCCAAGGGAGGCCCAGACTGGTGACAAAGATAGACAGAGGCAGAGGTAAACCCCGTGAGAAATCCTCAGATGGAGATGTTTGTCATTAGCATTTTGAGAAGCAACTTTCAGACTGCAAGGAAGCAGACAGCTCTGAGACAGAGCAGCAGGGAGCAGGGGAAGAAGCTAAGGCACAATGTCAGGGACTTTCTCTTTGTGTGCTTTGCAGTGTTTTCGTGGAGACAGTAAATGCACTGACTCCAATGGGCCCCATTCTCTGGACACAGTGAGTATCTTTTAACCCAGCATTTTTCATGGACGAGAGTGATTCTCCAACTGGCTCCTACACAGCAGTGAGTACTGGCTGCAGGAAAAGCCCTTGCACAGAAGACACACCTGACCCTGCACCTGGACCCCACACCTGGCACATGGGTCAGAGGTAGGTGATGGGACCTGGGAGAGACTTACCGCAGATCCTAGCACTGGGATCCAAGAAACGCTGTTGTGTTCCAGAAGCCTCTAGGTAACATGGGTAACTCCTTAGAGAATGCCAAAGTCATACCACCAGGACACTCCAAAATAACAGGTTTGGATGACAAGATTCATCTACAGGTTTAGAAAAGAAAGAAAGAAATGGCGGCTCAGCTGGGAACAGTCAGGCAGGGGGAAAGAGGACCTATTCACAGTAAGAACAGTCGAGTAGCAAAAATGATGGTATTGGTATGGCCAACAATGGAGCTTCTTGAGTGTCAAGAATGTAATAAGCATTTCTCATGGTTGACTTCGTTTTGTGGGCACTTGGGTTATCCCCTAAACGAAGGACAGTGAAGTCAAAGGAGAGAAGTCTAGAAGTCAGGGAGGGGTGGGACAGTCCCCCAGGGTGTCCCCCTGTCACACTCCTAATGTAAGGAGGTGTCCTTTTCCTTTCTGGTCCCCAGCTCTTGGGGCAAGGTTGTAGCACCCCCACATGGGCCCCGCTCCATGCCTACACCAGCCCCTGGCTGTGGATGCTGCTGTTCCTATCACTTCTAATCAAACACGACCCTGCAGCACAGCTAGACCCTCCACTTTATCCCTCCTCTTTCCAGAGACTTCATGGGAGTTATTTCATTTGTAGTTTTTTTTTTTTTTTTCATTTGTCCAGTTTTATGTTTTTACTTCCAAAATATCCCAGTGTGGTGGCGCTTGACATTGGGAGTGTGGCCGTGGGGTTCTAGGGCTGCACCTTTCCAGACACATCTGCCTCTGATCCTCCAGTGACCACTAACTGTTTAGGCAAAAAGCAAAAGCAAAACACTCGCAGGAAGTGATCCCTGCCTGCTGTCCCGTTCAAATCTTAAAAAACTGAGTTGAGCAGATGAAGAATCAGTAATGAAAACGTTGTATTTGGTAATGTTATTTCTACCTAGATTACCACTCAAAGGCAGGATTTGGCTTCATTCTTTGCTTGCTTTGATGGTTTTACTTTGGTGCTCCCTCTACAGCCCTGGATCATCAAAGCCCTTTATTAAGCACAGCCCTGATCAGGAGTTACAACCAACAATTGTCACACCGTGAATCACAGAGGAGACCAAAAAAATTAAACAGGCCCTCTCGGCCCCCATTTCATAGACAACCTTTGAAATCACCCATGATGGCAGCATCCATGGTTCTGGGCCTTGAGGGCACTGGAAGATGCCTTTTATATTTTGTCTTCACACAAATCTCAGAGGGAGAAATGTCAGCATCGAAACATAAACTTCTCCCGGGAAGCATGTAGGGAAAAGCTGTGCCCCATGGAAGGGGCACATGGAAACAGGAGGAAGAACTCTCTATTGTGCGGATTCTGTTGTATCCAAGTGTCCTCAGACACCAGTGTCCTTTCCCCAGCTTCCCCCCCCCTCCCCGGATCCTGGACTCCTCTTCCAGTTTGCAGTCCTGACTGTACAGTTGCCCTGTGTTGTTTGAACCTTGGCCTCGTTTACTCTACTTGTTGGCTGTGTGACCTCGGACCAGCCTCTTGAACTCTGGAGCCTCAGTCTCCTTATCTCTCAGATCCGGGCTGTGATAGGATGCACTTCACTGCGGGGGGTGGGGGTGTCAATGAGACGGCACCTATTAACCGCTAGACACCAGGCCTGTTGCAGCTAGGGTGTTTTTCTTATTACCACTCTTAGAGTTTATTCTAGAAATCACCCACGTGATGGTGTGTAATGTGATGGGAGCTTCAGAAAGCAGCAGTGTGTGCTCAGTCATTCTCATCCTCTTTTGCAATGTGAATAGGGCACATGTGGCATCTGATGGTACCAAGTAACACTCCATGTAGAAGGAGCCAAGCTGTCTTATGCTCCCAGGCTCCTGCCAACACTGACTGGAGCCCAGCCCTGCTGTTCTAGGGCCTTCTCTGAAGGAGACCCACACAAGGGCACATCTTGGGTTCCCAGAGTCCCTGGACCTGTGCTAAACCCACGTGAAACCAAAACACTTCTCTGGGGGAGCAGGATCCCCACCCCCTCCTCACAGTTGACCAGCACACAATGGGTTCTTCAGAAACCACTGGCCACAGAGGCCACAAGCTGACTGGATGTCATTCTCCACCAGCAGAACGTCAGCTCCAAACAGTATCCACGGTTTGTGGCAAGTGGCATAAACACCAGGCTGGTGACTGAAATCACTGGCTGAGTCATCTGCACATGGGGGATGAATGGGGCTCAGTCAGCCCAGGAAAGCTGGGCCAGGGCTGGGGCCAGCTCCCTCTAGCCAGTGGGGCGGGGGTGGGCGTCCTCTCCCAAGGGCCATGCCTTGGGCCAATAGCCACCGAGTGGCTACTTCGTAGGTACCAGCATCGCCACTGTGTCTCCAAGTCATGCTTATGGTCACCTAAACCCAAGGGGTGGTGCCCAGGGTGAGTTTCAGCCTGAGTTTCCTCCACAGAAAAGGAGGAAAGAAGGAGAAAGGGAAAGAGGGAAGGAAGGAAGGAAGGAAGGAAGGAAGGAAGGAAGGAAGGAAGGAAGGAAGGAAGGAAGGAAGGAAGAAGGAAGGAAGGAAGGAAGGAAGGAAGAAGGAAGGAAGGAGTTTCTTCATGAGTTTCCTCTACAGAAAAGGAGGAAGGAAGGAGAAAGGAAGGAAAGGGGAAAGAGGGAGTTGTTAGGCCTGATTATGTTCAAGGTTTTGTTTTTATTTGTAGTTGGACACAATACCTTTATTTCTATCTATTTTTATGTGGTGCTGAGGCATCTCACATGTGCTAGGCGAGTGCTCTACCTCTGAGCCACCCCCCCAGCCCTCAAGTTTTAAATAGCAGTTATATTCTGGTTCAAACTCATTAATTAAGTAACCATCTCAAGCTGGTCAACAAGGTAGGGTCAGAAAAGTATTCTGATTAGTTAAACTTGAATCCCATATTCAAATAGTTTTCTATGAGACTCTCATTGTGCTAGTTGGGTCTTAGGAAGAAATCAGGCATTGAGAAGCAAGCCGGCCAGGACTAGGGTTAGGAAAGCAGTGCTTTGGAGGACACAAAAATTGAACCAAAATTTTCATAATAAACAATATTTTAATGTATTTTTAAAAAATCAAAATGATGCAATAATCTGTGGAATATCCAGTGGTTTAAATATAGATAAGACTGTCATTGCTGACATTTCCTCCACTTCAGTGCAGGTTGACACAGCACTGGAGATGGGTCCCCTCCCCCTCCCAGTTCAGCAGGGCCATGGCCACATCACCTGTGAATCCACAGCATTCCCCCAGCCCTGCCCACCCCTGGCCAGGTGGGACAAGCTGAAGGCAGCTCTCGGAAGTAACAGTCAGTCACAGGCAAATTCAGACACCGGCAGACATAGTCCCTGCCTTCCTACTGCTGGATGGTGTGGCCAGGTATAGCAGGAGTGGTGCCTGGTACCAGCATCGCCACTAGGCCTGGCCTGCCCAGCATCTAGAGGCCCGTTTTTTAAATTCCCTGACCCCCTCTGAGCTATGGTCCCTTGTACACATTGATTCTAAGTGCATCGAGCCTTGATTTCCTCATCTGTAAAATAGGGAGCAAAATGGTCTCTACTTTACACTGGTTCTACTCCTGGAACCAATATTATTATTATGCAGGTATCACCCCAGCCCAGGGCACAGGCAGAGTGGCAGTGCCTCTCTGTTGAGGAAGTGATTCCCCTTCCATTCAGCTACTGACTTTGGACACCCGAGCAGCAGCTTCCTCAGGAATGTGGGGTCCGTGGGGTCAACGTTTTGCCCTAAAAAATGAAATAACAATAGCAGCAGCGCTGAGTCTTTTGTTGGGGGTGTTGTTTAGACCTGGGCCAGTGCTAAGGGCTGTGCGGTCACCAAGAAGTACAGAGAGAACCGAGTGCAGCAAAAGGGAAAGTGGATGGCTAGGCTGCACTGAGCTGCCATCCTTGGGCAGCGACATGGAGCAGAATTTACAGCCTCAGTGTCTGAAACCTGCCAGGGAATTAAGGGGCACCTCCTTCTGCCAGAACCTGGGCATCCACATGGGTTCTGCCCTCCATTTCCCTTGCCCTTGTTCCCCCACATCACTTGGGCCTGGAAGCCAGAGACTCCCAGGGAGCCTGGTGGCTAAACACTCGGACCCTTGAAGACTAAGCATAATGAGCCTTGGAACACGCACCCCCAGCACCCGAATTGGGTAAATAAAGGGGCTTTGCTTTCCAGCTAACAGCTCATCCTCATCCTCTGCTGCCCCTAACACCCAAACCTTGACCCTGGGGAGATGGTTCACCAGGAGAGAGGACAAAAGGCCCACTTTTAATGTGATTGCTCCATGCTTCTGGACCGTGTTAAACGTTACACTTAGATTCTAAAACCCATCTATTCATTTGAAAAATGCTTGCCCTGGGCTTTGTAAAGTTGTGCCTGCTTTGAAGGCACAGGAACCATCTATAACCCAATAGCCTCTTTCATAAGAATCATTTCCCACCACCCTAACACCCGCCCCTCAAAAAAATTTGAGTTCATTTCTTCTAAGTTAAAAATAAAACTAGAATTTTTAAAGAATCCCCTTATGAGAATGTATTCATCATCCTTGGCCATTGTAAATCAAATAATTTGTAATTCACAACAACTAAAAAGTGTTAACCTGGACACAAATTTGACAGCCAGTGGGTCCCACTTCTGCTACGTTCTCCAGAGTCATGGATGGCTTTCCAAAGTAGGGTTCCAGATGACTAGTGTATTATTTCTAATTTAGAACTGTTACTGAGGGAAAAAGAGAAGGAAGCTCTGAGTTTGGTTTCTACAGCAATTTTTGTTTTGATTTGGTTCAGTTTGGGTTTGGGATGAGGGCTCGGCTCGTTATGTCGCCCAGGCCGGTCCCAGACTCCTGGGCTCAAACCATCCTCTTGCCTCTGTCTCCCGAGTAGCGGGGACCACAGGTACACACGACTATACCTGATATTGGCTATTTTTAAGAGAGCTTCATTATTTTTTGAAATAATAAAAGGATTGTGTGAACTCACTATAAATAAATTAAACCATTTCAAAAAACAGACACAAGCAAAAAACATTTGTCTATAATCTCACCACTCAAGAAAACTGCTGCTAACAACACCCTGGTGTATACTGTAGATTTCCTTGTCTACATATGTACAGATATAGTCCAATACAGTTGGCCCTCTGTGTCCTTGAATTCCACGTCTCTGGAGTCAACAATCACACATTTGAAAGTATTTTTAAAAATGCATCTGTATCGAATATACACAGACCTTTTTTTCCTGTCATTATTCTCTAAACAATGCATTATAGCAGCTATTTCCATATCATTTACATTTTACTAGACATTATAAGTAATCCAGAGATGAGGGTACCTGAGAATGTAAATAGGTTTCATGCAAATACTATGCCATTTTATATAAGGGACTGGAGCATCCAAGGATTTGGAGATCTGTTGGAGATCCCTGAAACCAACACTGAGGGACAACTGTGTATACAACAGATTAGAACTAAACTGTATAGCCTGTCTTGCAACCTGCCTTATATTTAAAAGTGCACCATGACAGCTTTCTGGGCCAACAACACTCCATTGTCACCATTTTAATCTGGGATTCCACTGTTGCCATCCTGTAATTTCTTGAGCAACTCCTTGTAAAAGAACATTTTATCGTTCCCTGGACATTTTAACCTACATCACACATCACCAAACATTCTTGTACACACATCTACCTGCCCTTGATAGGTTGACACTCAAATACATTTCTAGAGGTGTATCACTCCATTGACACAGATTGATAAGACTTTGATTGTGTGTTACCAAGTAGGTTCCTCAAAATGGTGGTGTTGAAGCCCACTCCTATAGGTAGAAAAAAAAGACATCTCCTTGTAACCTCAACAGCACTGGGTATTTTTCTTTTGAAATGTGAGTGGTTCTATTTGTTATTTTATATATTTTTATAATTATAGAAACCATCCAAAACCATTACAGAATTTCAAGTGACCAATGTACATAAAGTAGAACTCCCTCCCCAAAGCTTCCTGTTAAGAGTCCCACACCCACAGATAACCTGATTGAATTTTTCTAAATAATGTTCTTTCAGTGCTTATGCCAAAATTTTTTTTTGCTTTCCTAAATAAATGGTCTACTATTCATATCATATAGATTAATTACAAGTTCGTTTTTGCTTTCTGCACTTCTGCATAGACTGTGACCTTCTTTTCATGACAATTACATGTAGGTCCCTGGGGTGGCTTCTGGGTGCCCCCCAGAATGGGCACACTCTAGCTCACAACACTAGATCCCCACGGTTGGGCATTTTTGTTGTTTTTCTTTTTTAAAATATTTATTTTTTTTAGTAATGGTTGGACACAATACCTTTATTTTATTTATTTATTTTTATGTGGTGCTAAGGATCAAACATGCTAAACAAGTGCTCTACCACTAAGCCACAACCCCAGCCCAAGCCACAACCCAGCCCCGTCGTTTTCAATATTTGAAATAATTTCTTTTCTCATTCAGCTTAGCAGGTCTTTCCTAAGATCATTCCTAGAGTTTGCACATTGCAAAAGTTGACCGCTGTTGTCAAACTGCCTTTACAAGTGAACATTCTTGCCAATCATTGGCTCTCCCCATCTGCAGGTGCCTACCAACCAGGGATTGAAAACATTTGGGGAAGGGGCAGATTGCATCTATACTGAGCATGTATAGGCTTTTCTTGTCATTATTCCCTGAAAATACAATAAAACAATGATTTCTATAGCATTTATATTGTGTTTGATATTATATGTGAAAGTATATATTAAAGTATATGACAGGAAACGTATAGATTTTATGCAAATACTATGCCATTCTATTTAAAGGACTTAAGCATCCTTGGATTCTGTTATGTACTGGGGTTGTAGAACCAAAGCTCCGTGGGAACCATGGGACAACTATAATGCAAGTAGCTTTGCTATAAGGGCACTTAAGTAGGACCTCCATGTTCGCTTGCCAGGTTTAAATTATAGATATGATTCTGTAGAAAGGGGAGGACCAGTCTGGTGGTCTGTGAGTCTCTTTTAGACATATTCACTCCCTTGGGGCAGAGGTGCCCTTTCTTCTCTGCTCCCTCACCTCAGTTTATGCTTGCAAGCTTATGTTTGACACCTTCAGAAGCATTTATATTCATTCATAAAGCAGAATCTGTACCAAGTGGTCCACCCGCTACTCATACCAACCACCACAGATTGGCAGAGACACATCTCACTCTTCTACAACTTAAGGATTTCTGATTTTTTTTTGTGTTGATTATATACCAAAATGATGATATTTGGAACATATTGGTTAAGTTAAATATGTAATTAAATTTTTTACCTACTTCCTTTAATTTTTTAATATTGTTACCAGAAAATGTTAAGCAACATATGTTGCTTGAATTATGTTTCTATTGAATGGCAGTACCCTAAGCTATCTGTACATGTGCAGAAATACACCTAGGTTTCTGTGAGAACACACTCTCTCTCTCTCCCTCTCTCTCTCTCTCTCTCCTTTCTTCTCTTTTTTCTCTCTCCCTCTCTCCTTTCTCTTTACCTCTTTATTTTTTTTCCTTCCTTCCTTCAAATCAGTTCAGTAATCTGATTTGCAGAGAAGACCTATCATTTCCTTGCAGAGTTGACCCTGTCACTTTGGCTGTCTGGGACATGAACAGTGGTATTCTAGCAAAATGGCTCTGTGAGAGAAAAACAAAGCCCCAATTTGTCATTTTTGCTCATTTTCTGATGTGTAAATTCTCCCACCATGACCAGTTCTAAGCTGCCAGTGTGATGTCTCTGACCCTGGAGTTGGGAAGATACACAGTCTAGGACTCTGGTGAGCTTGCATGGGTAGCTCCAGCGCAGCGCTGATTAGGTGGTGGGGCTTGGGCTCATGGTCTAGGGGAGGCCAGTTAGAGCCTCAGCTCAGGACATTGCAGCTCAGGCATGAGACAGACAGGCCCGGAACTGGATAGCAAGTATTTACAAAGGCAAAAGCATCCACGGTATGGAGGCAGGTGCCCACCAGGGGTGGTAGGTATTGCCTGAGCCACAGTGTCAAGTAGTGAAATCCATCCAGGACAGTGACAGCTATCCTGCGGTGATGGTGATGTTGGTGGCATCTAAAGTAGACTGCACTGTGGTAAGATCTTGGTTGTGCTGGTTCCCCAGAGCCTACTTCCAAAGCCTCCTCCATTGATCTGATGAATTAACCAGCTCCCTTTGTTAATCTTTCTTCTGCTATGCCCATTAGAGTTAAGAACTACACTAGACATTTACCTATAACAATCTGGTAATGTGCTATAGCAAATGATGTGGCTGAAATACACAGTAGGTGAGGCACCTGCTACTGCCAGGTGAGACAGTGGTCCTGAAAGACTGCTCATGTGAATCACCAGTGGAGTCTCAGAAACAGCACATGCAGAATTGAAAGCAAGGATTGAACAGAAATGTCCAGTCATGTCCATGGAAACACTGTTCACAAGAGTCAAAAGATGGAACCCATTGTCTTTCCATAGATGAGTAGATAAGTTCAGTGTGGTGTGTAGATTCAGCCTTAAAAAGTAAGGAGATTCAGTCACATGTTACGATGTGGGTGAACCTTGAGGACATTCTGCTAAGTGAAATAGATCAGTCACAAAAGGACAAGTACTGTATGATTCTACTTATGTGAAGGGCCTAGAGTAGTCAAAATCATGTGGACAGAACATAGAAAGGGGGTTTCCAGGAGCTGGGGAGAGTTGTTTAATGGTTACAGACTTTCAGTGTTGCTAGGTGAGAAGAGTTCTAGAAGGATGGTGTTGATGGTTGTACAATGGACATCTTCATAATGCATTTAAATAATGTCTGAGATGGTAAGTTTTACGTTATGGATATTTTACCACAATAAAAAACAATTTAACAAAATGGGCACATGTCAAGTTTCCTCTCCCAAAGAGGATCAGCATGGGTTGACAGCTGGGCACATATATATGGTTTAAAAAAAGAAAATCAGGTGAGAAAACGATTGATTGAGAATGACGATGTGAAGGTGAATGACCTGAACTGATGAGAGTTCAATTTCAATGACAGCGATGCCTGAAAGACTTCACGGGTTTCTAAACCAGAAGTGGCCCGCAGAGTGAAAGCAGATGCAGCTGTGTGAAGGTGATTTATTTTAAATGCATTTCTTGTCGACAATCAGGAAACTTTATAAGGAAACCCAGATTTTGAGTGTTTTCTAGAAAGACTGGGAGATGTGCCAAGCTAACCAGCATATGCATGGAAGAGTGAGTTAGGGCTCCATATGTATGCCCCATACGCCACAGTCCCCACTCCTGCCTTCCACATTACCCCAGCTCACTTCAACTGGCCTTTGGGGTCTTTGGCCTTGTGATCCAGACTCCAAAGGATCCGATCTGAGAACCTCAGTCACTTTAAACCATACCTGTCTTCAAATAGCTTACAAAACCATGCCCGTCAGCCAGGGGTCATTATGTTCTCCCTTATATCTGGAAGCTTAGAGAGGAAAAAGGAAAAAAAAAGGGGAGAGGCTCTCATGGAAATAAAAGGGAGACCAGTAAAGTGGAGAAAGGAGGAGACAAAGGAGAATTATTGGGAATAAAATTGATTGTGTGCATTGATTATGCACAAATTATGTTGTGTGTATGTATGACTAGTAACAGTGAATCCTGCAATTATGTATAATTATAATGCATCAATAAAAATTCATGCCTGTACTGATGGGTAAATGAATAAATAGGACTACTTACATAAGCCAAAGAAATGAAGATAAATACCAAAAGCCCAATCCTCACTCTAATGTTATCATTGACTTCCTAGGGCAACTCTGTTCGCTACACTATAAACAGGCTGCCTGTCCAGCATTTAAATTCTGCTTTAATTTACACCCTGCAAGATTGAATCCAATTCATCAAGTCCATCTTGGACCTTATTTACCGAGGTTTCTATTTCAAATAAATCTAAAATACACCAATTTCTTGTGGCCTGCCGAAGGTGAGGTGAGTCCAGGGATGTTGATTGAGAGAGCAGATGTAAAATTATGAGAGTTTTGTTTTTCCAAAACAAAACTAGGGCTCCCCCAAGCCCTTGCATGATGAAAATTTGCACTCCTTCTTGATTTGGGAACCTATATTCAGGGAACCCATATTCAGGGAACCCCCCAGAGAATATCCAAGCCAGGCTTAGTCAAGAATAGCTGGAATACCCAGGGGGGAAGAAAAGGGATCCAAGATAAGTCTTGATGCTTTGGGATGATGTTAAAGTTTTCTCTCAAATCATGTCATTTCTAATCACTTTCCATGGGGTTGTAGGTGAGGAAGGAGAAAAAGAGGAAAAGCAAAAGGCAGCAAGGAAATTAGAACCAATTATGTAATTTCTATTTTTCTACCACCTCCCTTCCAACATGAGGGCCCCAAATGGCTCTCCTGTCTCCACTGCACTCAGGGGATGACAGAGAAACAGCCTGAAAATAAACTGCCGTAGTCTGTGGATGCATCACTAGCATAAAAGATGCCTCTTTCTTGGCTTTCCCAAGTTAGCACAGGGCCTGCAGTTGACCAGTGTGCTATTCACACACACACACACACACACACACACACACACACACACACACCTTTATTCTAAAGATGGACTCCCTCCGCCAGCCTGGTGTGGAAGTAGCTTGTGTGGCAGCCTTGCCTTCCAGAAACCTTTCGGATCCCATCTTCAGTTATCTCTTGGGGTTCCAAACCCCTAGGAGGCCTCCCCCAGGCTCCCTGTGAGCCTAGAGACAGTTCCTTTAGGAAGGTGTTATTTACATAATAAACACCGACTAGACCACGCAATGTCATCTCAGTGCATAAACAGGCTCAGGACAGCGCAAAGTTTTCTTTTCAAAATAATCTTCCAGCTCAGTAGAAGTGAAGGGTTTCATCCATTGTTTTAAAGGCCGTTTGGGTGAGTGATGAGACCAGAGCACACAGCAGGTTGTTTGTTCCTCCATCTTCCACGGAGAGCTTGGGAATCTCTCAAAAAGCAAACATGGAACCTGATGTACGTGCTACATTCTGTGAAGAGCTTCTGCCTAACACCAGGCTGATGAGCCACATGGCTGAGGCTTCAGCACCAAAAAGTCATTCCACCCGCTGACTTGCCCTTCAAGGCCCCACAGCATCGACTCCTCTATTCTGCTCTTCTGTTCCGCTACCACCACAGCCAACCACGCTGCCACTTCATCCCACCGTTTGGCAGCCTCAGGGTCCCTTCCTCCTCATCTGACACCATCCTACACACCCTTCAAGGTTTTATTCAAATGCCCTTCTCTGGAGTGCCATGTCTCTTCAGACCCCTGACCCAAGTGACCCCCCTCTCCTCTGCATTTCCTTCCTTCAGGACAGGGTTCAGATCTAATTTTGCCTTCTATCCTCCACTGCCCCTAGCATACCCTTAGGTACGCCTAGATTCATGGGGAGGGAGAGTGGGACTAGAGATAAAGGATGGACAGGAGACATAGGGACAAAGGGAGGAAGGAGGTTCAGAGAGTCAGCTACCAAAATGCAGTCACAACCTGACGCCTTCCATCGCATTTTCAAGTAGAAAAGATCATTCCAGAAACTTCCCCAAAATTCCTAAGAAATTTTGGTAAAAAGAATTTAAATGTTGAAAACACAATGCCAGGCTGGGGCTGGGGCTCAGTGTAGAGCACTTGCCTAGCACGTGAGAGGCACTGGGTTCCATTCTCAGCACCGTGTATAAATAAATAAAATAAAGGTCATTGACAACTAAAAAAAAGTTAAAAAAAGAAAATAAAAAGAAAGCACACTGCTAAGTGCACCCCTGGCTCTGAAATAGAGAAACGATGTTGGGGTGTTGCTTGGGAACAACCAGGGCTGCAAAAGGCAAGGAAAACTGAGGATGTCCACATTCAAATCTATGAAGTACCAGCTCCACAGGGCGCCAGGGGTACCAAGGAGGCTCTAGTCTTCGTGTCTTATGAACTTGTCATTCATCTTTCTGTTTTTCTAGAACGGGTTTACATTTACTTTCTTTTAAAAGTTCACTGTTTGGCTTCCCCTTAGAAATTAAAGACGGCAGATAATTCTAAGCTTGAGCTAGAAAAATCACTTTGGAAAGTTTGCAGCACTCAATCCATTGACAATCACTCCCTGGATGGGAAGTGGTCCCTGTAATTTGCGACTTTTGCAGAACTGATAAACCTATTTTCAGTTAACACAGTGTCAGAACTTATGACCTTTGTCTGGGACATGCTAAACTTCTTTCTTCTACTGTGTCACTAGACATCCACAGGGTATGGATTCCAGGACTCGCAGACACCAACATCTGAGGGTACTCATGTCCCTTATAGAAAATGATGTGATGTTTTCATATAACCTACTCTCATCCTCCCCTGGACTTTAAATCATCTGTAGATTACTTATGGTACCTAATACAATGTAAATGCCGTGTGAGTCGATGTTATGCTGTATTTTTAGGGAATGATAACAAGAGTCTGTACATGTTCAGTGCAAACATAATTTTCTCCCAAATATTTTCAATCCATGGTTGATTGAATCCAACAAAGGTGGAACCCACAGATACGGAAGGCTTACTGTATTTTTCAACACAACTTTAATTTTTCTTTCTTTTACCTGGTAAATGTTTTGGGAATCTTTCTTTTAAAAACCATGAATCTAATTCTGTATCTTACTTAGTGTAAACTAAACCTAAAATCACCAACTCTCACTCAATAAGGTAATAGAGCCATTAGCATGTACAGAGGAATTCCATTATAACAAATTCCCCCGGAATCGACTGACCAGCAACACAGCAGTAATATCTGCCAGGCCAAGCCCTGGCTCTGTGTGAGGAAGTGAGGAGTTCGTGGTTACTTACAATTGCTTCATGCTTTTTCACATCTGAGTGCTGCAAAAGGAGCCCAGAATCATTGTCTCCAGCTTCTCTTTAAAAAATTATAGTCAGAACACATGTCTGTTTTAGAAAATGCAGAACTTTTGTTTATGTCTTTGAGACATGTGATAACTCACAACATGATTTTCAGTCACCCAAAAATTTGTGATTGCTTGATTTTTTTTTTCTGCTTGTTTTTCTGCTTGTTTTTATTTCGATCACCTTTTTTCGAGGTCCTGGGAGGCTCTTGGGGTGTCAGGGTTTCTGGTGAGCAGTCCCCCTGCCCCACATCTTCCTCCACGTGGGAACCCCTGGGTAGCTACATGTGGACCAGACAGAAACTTCTAATCAGTTCTCCATAGCTGTGCTGTGAATTTTATATTTTCTTCTGAGAATCGTACGTTTACAGTGGTTCTCCCACCAAATGCAGTGAAACCCTGGTTTGTTCATTTGTTTTTTCTACCACTCATGAGAAACACACTAGGGATAGGGCAAATTGGAGAACCTCCGTCTAACCCACTAATTCCACCTTTGAAGAATTTTTTCCTGAGGAAATAATAAATCGTGTTACTTAATTAAGTTCCTGATAATAGGAAAAAATGATATAACAGAAAAAAATCGTAGTAGGTTTATAACAGGAGAAAGCATGAAACACTTTTAATGTATGTCCCAAATATAAGATTAGGTTAAAAAATCATAATAAGATAATTCACAGGATAAAGGCTATGCTGTCCCTTAGGAAATTGTTTTAAAACACTAAATGTTGGGCTGGGGATGTGGCTCAAGCGGTAGCGCGCTTGCCTGGCATGCGTGCGGCCCGGGTTCGATCCTCAGCACCACATACCAACAAAGATGTTGTGTCCGCCGAGAACTAAAAAATAAATATTAAAAAAAATTAAAAAAAAAAAAACACTAAATGTTAAGAGGAGAATAAGTATTTTACTTAAAAGAGTGCATTATAAAGCAGAAGGATTGCAAAAATATGTCTGTCCATCAATAATGGATACCTCTGGGTGCATGTATACTGCTTTTGCAACTTTCTCTATAAATCTGAAATTATTCTAAAATAGAAGGGTAAATTTTCAAAATAAGAGCACACATTTCTCAGTGCCTCAATTATTTACCATCTAACATAATAAAAAGAAATGCCCCTAAAAATCATGTGTGTATTTCTTCTACATATATTTTGAGTCTATTCATGTGTATGCTACAGAGAAAAGGTATATCAAGAAAATTTACCAAAATGATAACAGCAGTTATAGTACAGGAATTTGGAATGCTTTTTAATTTTTCTTCAGTTTTTCTGAGCTTCTATGATTTTCTATGGCAAATGTAAGTTAACTTTTATATAATTATTACCTTAATAATAATTCATATTTATTAAATGTACTCTAATTACAAGTAAAATAAAATGAAATAAGATTCTTTTCAAAATCAGAAAAAGAAATTTAAAATAGTCTTGTGGATTTTCCATGAGCCCCAAGAATACCCAGAAGGCTGAAATTGTATAAAGCCAGGCAAAGCCACTAGGAGAGTGAAAATGTTATGTTTGTGTTCTGGTCGCTGTTGAAATTCTAGGTACTATATGCGGTTAATATGAATTAGAAGCAGCTAATTATACTTTTGGAACCACAGAGTCAAATTGATAATGACAGTATTCCTAATTCAGCACAATGAGAAGCCTGGTAACTATTGCCTGTCTGATGAATGGGGAACAGAGAGGAGAGCCCTTTTTCTTTGAAAAGCTTAACGTTAAAATTGGCCGTATCTGTTACCTTAGGTGCAGAAAGGAAACACAGAAGGCTGTTGGCTCAGCTGGCATTTTTCACTCTGCAATTTCCATGTCTGGGTAATTCATGTCATAGATAACAAGGGGAGAAGGCTGTAAGATTCATCATCCAAAAGATTTTTGGAAAAAAATCAAGAAGAAAATAATTCCAAACCTAAAGCCATGAATGGCGCTTCTCTGGGAGTCTAATATTTTTTTCCCAGAGAAATGACAAGACAGACAAATGGAAGATGAATGAAACGACACTGTGGCAATAATGCAATTGGTCCTGCTGTGGCCGTGAGCATGCAAATAGCAAGACAGTAGTGAGATCTCAGACTTTGCTTAGAAATAAAATATTCAGTCTGTTGTTGTTGTTTTTTATTTCAGGATTTTGAGTGGAAAAGTAGTCCCACTTGTCAATCAGCTAAGTTGCAGGGACTAATAGATTCTGGTGTTGGGTGGTGGGGGTCAGCACAGAATTTAATTTAACATCTCACAATACACCCACATGCCCAGAAAATGTGGACAGCTTGATAGGGTTCACTGAGCCAAAGAAGCAAGACCCAAACAGTGCATTAATGTATAGGGAAAGAATAGTTGCAATCAGGCCCTGTGAATTGGACAGAGGGCTTGGAGATGAAGCAATTATCAGCCATCGGGGATTAATAGTAAAGTGTGAATACCAAGCTGTATATGTTAGGGGCAGAATATGTTGCCTATAGAAAACAACAAAGGACGTTTCTTACTATTAAGTGAGATTAAACGTAATGGCCTGATTTAATCACAAAGGCAGAATTAAATTCAGATGGTAACTTCAAAGTGGACACAGGAACACAGGCCACTGCCTGCATTTACATATAGCTGGCATAGCTTGGCCTGCAACACAATAGGATAAAGTTTCTTTGGCCACTTAAACAATTTTCTATTCTTCACTTTTTTTTTTTCCCCCTTTCTTGAACACTCACTGTATTTATCCCCAACTGCATTCAGTTAATAAGAAGGAGCTAGGAGTTATATTTATTCATGGATGCTATAATTTTTAATTCTTTCAAATTATGAAAAAAATAAAAAGCCTCACAAGGTCAGCAAGAACAGAGTAGTTATAATCAGATTGGCACAGGGCGAGGGGAGGAGAAGCAGCAAAAATAAATAAATAAATAAAAAGGAAGAATCTTTCCTAGAGTAACCCACGGTCTTATTTTTTCCATCGGTTCTTGAGGTCTTAGCTCACTGGAAATGTGGTTCTCTCCCTCTTCGCCTAGGCACACGGACCCACCATGGAGTCCACAGAGTCATTTTTTTTTCAATTCAGACCAGTTCCTCCCTTCCTTCTTTGTTGTTGAAGCCCTGCTTCCTTCTTTGCTCTCCACCTTAAGGGATGTTCTCATAAGAGGTTTGGGGGAATATAAGCCCGTTTCAGGGTTTAGAGGGGTCACAGCACTTATTGTTAGTGGGTCCCTGGGGAATTTCAAGTGTCTATGACTTGAGTGAGAAAATTAAGTATCGTGTATAAAAGACATGGTTGCCTCTCTGTCAGGGCCCAATGGCTGAATGATCTGAAGCTTTTCAGTTCATAAAAGTCCCCACCAAATTTTATTCTTTTAAACTTTATATGTACATACTTTTATAATAACAATGTTGCAATATGTGATATAATTGTCACAATGTCATAATATACGTATATATATATATATATATATATAATCATCACATGCATTATGTATTATATGTGTATATATGGTCACATGCATTATGTGTTTTTTATTAGAGCATGATAGTTGCACATAGTAGCTGGATTTATCCTGACTTTTTATATCAAATAAATGATTAATAAGGTAGCGGTCCTTCTTCAAAAAAATTTTTTCTCCATAGGCATAGCATAGGGCTTAAATATTTATGATTCAGGGCATTCAACCCAAAGTTGCTTCTAACATTCAACCAAATAGGAATCAACAAAATTCTCATCCTTATCGGATGAATTTTGAAAAATTTGCTGTGCATTTACAATAAAATACTATGCAGCCATTATAATGATCTGAATCTTAAATATTTGAAATAATGAGTGACCTGGAGCTTCAGTTGGTTAGATAAGTAATTAGAGAAAGGTGCCCATAGTATTTTGTAGAATTCACGTGTAATATCAGTGTGTGTGTGTGTGTGTGTGTGTGTGTGTGTGTGTAAGTACATTTGTGTAGAGAGAGAAGTTTTTTTTTTTTAAATGTTGGCCAAATGCTAGTTTTTATATCTTATAGCAGAATTTGGTGAATTCTTGCATTTTTCCTGGTAGTTACTGATCGTTTTTCTTGTAATTAGCAAGAATTTTACAATCAGCAAAAGAAATCTATTGTATTTTTGAAAAAGAAGTTTGCTTTTGAGAGGATTTGGTGAGCATTCGGAATTGATTTTAAAAGTTGGTCTTCCAAGGATGAAATGGAGCAGAAGTTTTCCCAAATCCATGGTCTTTGGGCCTCTGTAGGAGATGAGGGCTGCCCTGACAGGCCTGGGAGACCCCTGGCCTACTTGGTTTTGCCACTTGCCTTTTTCCAAATCCTACTTTGGCTTTGGGAGAATTTATCTTCCTTTTCACGGCCACTTTGAGTTAACAGAGATATTCTGAGCCTGATTTATCCCCTGAAAAGAATAACTGCTCCTCAGTAAACTTGTTGCAATCTGGTGCAAATCAGCCCGGTTTAAGGAAAAGGCTATGAGTTTAGGATCAAATCCTCTGTCCTTTGATGACACTAACTTAACATTGCATGTGGTTGGCTGTCTTTGGAGAGATTGGTTTATAAATGTAAACGCAGGACAAATTGAATTGCTTGACTCTTAAATTCTTTGGTTTCCCTGGATTGGAAAACACCCCTCTGCGCACTGAGAAGCGTGAGAATGATATTCGAGACGGGAGGAACAAGATGCATGTCGGGCTTCTAAGGGGGACCCCCTGCAGCAGAAGGCTGAGATGTCTTATTTACCAGAAATGGAGGCAGACCCAAAGCACATCTCCACTGGGTCTTGACTTGGGCAGAGGTATTCGGGTGACGGTGAAACTGAGGGTGGGTCTACGCTCACAGTGGGGACTGCTTTGTCCCTTTGTGTAACACACAGCTCCACGTTAGAAAGATAAAAACTGGAAAACCAAGCAAACTTGCTAGATTATTTCAGACAGTCAGGATACGGCGTAGAAAACACCATCTCTTCTCTTGATCACCTCAGGTGGTAGGATATCGACCCTTGTCAAAGTCTCAGGTTGACAGTGGAGGTGTGTGTCAGTTCAGGTACTCTCAGACAACCCTGCCCTGGGTTTCTAGAAAAACAGTAATTGCCTCCTTTTCAGGAAAAAATAAGAATAGCATTCTTAGGGTCTTTCGAATGTACACAGAATATAGACGAGCATATTTTAATATAATGTCCAGTGTATCTGATTACAAAAGAAATGCAGATTCATATCAAATTCAAACAAATATTGAAATATAGAAGGGAAACTCGTATAATCCCAGGTCTCACAGATAAGCATTGCTAATAGTGAGGACCCTTCTGCCGATGTCTACTCGTGCAGATATAATTAGAATGTGTACTTTTATTTTTTATGTAACTAGAACATTTGAACCATATTATTTCATTTCCTCTCTTTCCATTTTAATATTGTATCAGAATGTAAGGAAATACAGTGCTCTGAGAAATTTTGGTAATAATAATAATAATAACATCAGGACTAAGCAGTTGGTGGCAGTACTATAGTCAATATTTATTGCAATCTGGCTTATGCACAGGAAGTTTTTTCCCAGGGAGCTGAAAGTGTTTTATATTTCTTTTCTAACAGACTGGGAATAAAGAAAAAATAAGCAGCTAAGACTGTCTACAGAGATGACTTCTTGGAGTCACACTATCAGCTTTGAGCCTCGTCTACACGGTTGAGTCTGAGTCACCCTGGAGAAGGGGAGTCCTGTGGCCAGAGGCAGGCAATTCTCAATGCACAGCTCCGGCTCCTCCCCAGTGCACCCCTGGGAAGCACTGAGTCACCCAGAGGTTGGGAATGAGGGGACCTTTGTCCCGGCTTCCTCTAGGGCCCCTGTTGCTGCTGCTCTGAGCACTGACTGCTGCCACTTGAGCCCTGGGTCCCTCCTGCTCTTCACTCCTGCGGCACCCAGGGCCGGCTGACATCCATGCTGTCATCCATGGCCTCTCACAGAAAGAGCAGGAAACAATCGCTCTGCACAAAGGCCTGAAGTGCTGGTGTGAAAGGTCACTAAGTACTGTCATCTAGGCCAGGGAGGGGGCGGGAAGGCCGCTCCCACCGAGAACAGCCCAGGGAGGAGTGGGATCTTAACCTCGGCCTGTGGCCTGGGGAGGGACAAAGAATCTCAAGTAGGAGCTGAAGGGACAGCCCAGGGGATGAGAGGAGGGAGGCGCCTGCCCAGTTCCTCCAGCGGCCCTCTGTGTGACCCTTCCCTAGGCCAGGCGGGAGGACATGTCCCTGGACTGCTCGGGCTCTGCAGTGAGGTCCCTCCCCAAGCTTCCACAGGTGGATGGGGGCTTGAAAGTCCAGGACAAAGTCTCACGAAACCTAGAACCACTCGGCATCCTCAGTGGTGTCAAATTAGGTACCACTAAATGTCACAATGTGAGCTCATAAATGGGACCACAACCTCAACGATTTAAAAAAAAAAAAAAAAAAGAGGTTGGAAGTAAAATTGAACAAGAAAAAATGGGCTATTTTTTGCTCTTAATTTTCTCAGTGAGTTGGAGGCAAGGATTGTCATGGCTTTCTCATTAGGGCACCTGAGTGTAGCCCAGAGGATGCCAGTGCTTGGCAGGGACATCATGTAAGAACTGTTGAAAACAGAGACTCAACAGAATCGTTGCTATTCTGAAGCACGGTGTTCAGTTTAAATATGAGCCTGCAGATCAAACAATAATTTTGAGGCCTTGGGAAATTCATTTAAACTCCCAATGCCTCAGTTTCCTCGCGTGTTAGAGGGATCAACTTTGGAGATGAAATGTGTTATTTTGTGTAAACAGCTTAAAACGGTGCCACATTCAACCAGCTGTGATAAATGCTGATTATCTCATTTGCATCATCTTCCTCATGGTATCATCGCTGTGGGTAGTAGATTCCTTGGTGACTTTAAATTGCTTCTCTACAATTCTTCGATTGTCTAAAATATCTGTAGTCCTATTCCTCAATGAGAAAAGATAAAACTTCTTACAGAAAGAAAATCATCCCAATGCTGCCTTCCAAACAAAATCGTCCCAATGAACTCCAGCAAAGAAGAAAGAGCACAGGAAGAAGTGGCCTCCCCAAGAGAAATTTGCTCCCCGCCTTTTGAATTAGAAAAATGTAAAGGTTAAGGTTGGGTGTTCTCCTCCCCCATCATAGCACACAGAGAATCTGATTGCCCAGCATTTAGGCCCACCCTCAGGCTGAAGGTAGAGGGCTTAGTTTGCCTGGATGTGGGGGGTTTGCATACAGGACAGTCATAGGTGATTCAGGACAAGTTGTTCACTTGAGTTGAGGAAGCAACCCTTAACATATCTGCATCCCCCCGCCAGCTAGGAAGTCTTGCCATCTTTGCTTTGGGATCTGAAATTTAAACCACACCCACAAAGCTAAGCAAGAAGCCTCCCTTCATGTTTTGGAGAGAGTCTGAAGAGTCTTGGAGTTGGAAAGAAAGAAAAGGGACAGGGAGAAGCAGTCAGGTCAATTCCTGGTGCCAAGGCAGCGTCTGTGAGGGCCCCAGGCGATTTATGGCACTCAGTATTGTGCTTCTGAGAGGAGCAGGACACAGGGTGCAGCCCCAGGGATGTGGCTGAGCACCCAGAGGCTCTCTCACAGGACCAGGAAAACGACTGGGAGAAACAGAGTTCCTGGGAAATAACAAGAAATTGGGATTTAAATATATCTGAAAACCTAGGTATTATTTTCATAGGTTTGCAGTTTTGTTTTTAATCTGTATGGAAAAAGTCTCACCAAAGAGGAAGTAAAAGACCCTGGTTGCATGTAGATACAGAATAATGTCTATGTCAGCATAATTCTAAACGGAATGAATAAAATTTACCCTCTTAGTTTTGTAGCCCGTGCATTCATGTAAATATAAATTAGTCAACTTTTCCAAAATAATGCCACTAGTCCAATTCTTGGCTAGGTTGCTCTTTATCGGGTGCTTGAGCCCCAGTAACTCTGCTCGGAAGACTTCCATCACTCTCTGTGTTCCATCTGAACTTGGGCACAGAGTCCTTCGGTTTACTAATCAAAGAATTTCAAGGAGAGTAAGATCTGGGTTTTGTCAAAGTCTTGTGTAAGCACTAGGATCTCCCTTATAATTCTTTTCAGAATTTTAGCTCTGCAGCAAGAAGACAGTCAAAATAAAGGTCTCATCTCCAAATGAGAAAAAAATTTAGAACTCCATCATCCCAAGATTCCATCTTTTTAAAAGGGAAGTAGTATGAAGTAAGACTTGGGATCCTTGCTTTCCGGTTTCATTCCCATGCTTTGTTAACTGGGGAAAATCACTGAACTTCTATTTCCTCATCTGTGAAATTGTAACAGTTAGACTTACATGATGGGTGTAGTGGTGGGATGAAGTGGCATCATATACAAAAAGTACTTGGCACACATATTATCAATATTGAAAAAAAATCTTAGTTTTCTTTTACTTTGATTACAGTATTTGAACTTTAATGATCATCCTCCTTGTAAATATTTTAAGGATATCACTGAAAACTTGCTATGAAATGCCATAAGAAAAGGAGCCATTGAAACTTTGATTATTTGAAGGAAAGGACATTGTTCGTGGTGTTATGGTAGCATGCCCCTGGGGTTCCAGAGGCTTGGATAACCCTCACTGGCTTCACAGTTGGGTAAACTGAGACACTAAGTTACATTTAAAGGGCTCACCACCATTAACAACAGAACACTGTGCAGCCAATATCTAGAGACCCACACTCCTACCCTCTCGCTCTAAGATGGTTTTTATATTAATTTTTTATTGGTGCATTATCATGACACACAGTAGCGGAAGTCATTCTGCACATACAATCATATAATTTGGTCAATTTCACTCCCAGCACTTTCCCCTCCGCTCCCCCGAGCCCCCTTCCTCTGCTCTAGGGGTCTCCCTTCTAATGTCATGAGACCCCTCCCTCCCTTATTTTTTTTTTCTCTTTAGTTTCCACATATGAGAGAAAACACAGGATCCTTGACTTTCTGACTCTGATTTGCTTTGCTTAACATAATGCTCTCGAGTTCCATCCACTTTCCTGCAGATTTTAAAAGTGACAAGGGGGCCCATCTTCATCATTTGACCAGTGTTTACTGTGGACCTACTACGCACCTAGCACGGGAGCAGTGGATAAGAGAGACATGTTTCCTGTCTCCAGGAGCTTACATCTTAGCAGGGGGAAAGATATTAAGCAACTAGCTCTATAATTAATTCATTTTCACTGGATTTCTATTCGAGGATGGCTACAAAGAGAAAGGCCCAGGATGGGGAGCACACGTAACAGATTTAACAGCGTCTGGAAGGTCTGGGGTCTGCCATGAAGAGATGTCTCACGTAACAGATTTAACAGCGTCTGGAAGGTCTGGGGTCTGCCATGAAGAGATGTCTCACGTAAACACTGGAGAATGAGGAGACGTCTACTAGACGAAGTGTGTCTGTGGTGCCCCCAGGGTGTGGCAGCAGCCCCTCAGGATCCAAGATGAGGATCCACTCTGCAGGACCTCGTTAAGGAGGTGCCTCTCTAATCCAAGAACTAGGGGACCACAATGGTGAAGTCAGGTGCCAGGAGAGTTATGAGAACTGCAACTTACCCCCCACCCCACCCCTTGCCACTTAAAGAACATGTTGGTTAGCTTGATTTTATTTTAGTGACTAGCTGCCCAGCTAGATGAGTCACTAATCAAAAATTAAGTTACCAATCTGCAAGTATAAGACTGAAGTTAAAACTTATTTTGCAGCTGTTCAATGTTGAGTCAGTCATGGCAGGCTGACAGGGGGCCAGTGAGTCTCCAACTCTGCCGCACATTACAATGCCCAGGGCTCCCCCAGACCTTAAATCTGCCTCTTTGGGGGAGTAGGGCCCTGACCTAACAATTTTTTTTTTTTAACTCTCCAGATGATTCCAATATGCAGCCAAGTTTGAGAAGCTGTGAACCAAGAAATTCTACTGGTGTGTCGATCCTTCCCTCAAGTGAGAAAAAGGACCCTGTAGCAGTGACAATCCCACCAGGAGGAGACTAAGGAAGAGGACAATGTCCAAATACAATGTGCAGATGGAGTGGAGGCCACCAAACACAGGAGGGTTCTGTAAACCCATCTCCCAGGTCCTTTCTTTCCACGAGGGAGTTGCTTTCGAGACAAGCCAGCCCTGGGCAGGTGTCCATCCCACCGCCAGGCAAGGTTCCTTTGCACCCGTGGGGACCACAGAGTTAGGTGGGAGCAGGCACAACTGCAGGGTTGCTGCACCACCGCTGAGTCCTGCTTCTTGCTCCCTGACGCCTGGCCAAGTGTCACCACCCTCTCCCTACTCTCCGCCTTTCCGCCCCTCCCCTCCCCACCCTTCCCTTGTTCAGGGCCGTAAGGTCACCAGTGTTCAACAATTCAACGTGGGAAGTCTCCCTGAGGAAGTGCCTGGTCATAAATTTCACCCAACAAGAGGCTCCCTTCAAGCTCAGGCTTGTTAGGAAACCTCCCAGCCACTAATCGCTGGCTCCGTCCGGGGAGGCACAGGTGGGCAGGGGCTGAGGCTGGGGGTAAAAAGACTTGTTGGGGTCTCTGAGTTTGTGTGCGCTGGTAACTCAGTCCAGCTGTGTCACAATCCTTAGATGTCCCTATGTGTCAAATGCACATAAAAGAACACGTTTGGGAGAGAGAAATATGGTGGGGTTTTTCTATGCATTGGGGAGCTATGTTCAACTCCATCTGGATCGTGTTAAACCTGAGGTTCATGGATGGTGATTTTGGAGTGTCAGGATGTGTCCAATGCTGAGTTACATACCTTGCCATCTCAGTGGGATGGTGGTGCCCAGCAGCAGCATATACCCAAGGGCTTAAAGACAAGGGTTTTAGTCTTAGTTTCTGCTTTGTGAAGCTGGGTCAGTCATTGGACATTTCTGATTTTCATTCTATGCTGTGGAGTGAAGGAGTTGGAGGGTCTTAGATGGGGAATCTCTAAGTCCCTCTGGGGTTCTTAGAACTTCTGCTCTTTGCTCCCAACCCCCATCTCATGCAGCACCAACAAGACAGAAGTATCTGGTTAGCCTTGGTCTTGCCACAATTTGCTCAAGGGAAAATTTCCTGGAACTGACACTTTGGCTAAATTGGAGAAGCCAGTGTACTTGGCCCATGTCAACAAAAGGTGGGATTTCCAACTAAATCTATGTACCTCCTGAAAGTGTTGCAATATTTAAAGGAATGCTCCAGGCCAGAGTTGGAAGACCACTACTGGTATAGTAATAATTGTTTTACAATGCAGCAAATTCTAAGCCAGCTACATTGCTACATTGTTTAACTTGCTACACTTCAAGGCTTTAGATCCAATTATTGGCCTAGTTTTATAGATGAGTAAACTGAGGAGCAGGGGGATTATGTCATTTGCCTAAAGTCATATCACTGTTAAGAAACAGAGGAGGAGCTGGGGTGGTAGCTCAATGGCAGAACCCTTGCCTAGCATGCATGAGGTCCTGGGTTCCATCCCAGAACAAGTAGAAGAAGGAGAAAGCGGAGAAGGGAGGAGGCTTTACCCCCTAGAGCCAGCCTCCCTGCAATAAGAGGCACAGGGAATGGCCTTGGGCCTGTTGTGGAGACTGAAAGAGACTGCCAAGACATCTGAGAGAGCAGGAAGCCCGTAGCAAAGGTGTGAGAGAACCTGTACAGGGTGAGGGGCCCAGTTGGCTTGTGCACCTGCCCCAAGGGAGGGGACACGTCCTTGGAGCATTCTGCCTCCTTAAAACTCTTGGCTCAGATTTTCCATCAGGTCCCGGAAGAACCACTTCTGGACAGTGCAGGGACCTCTAGGGGATGCACTCAACTGAGTGGCTATAGTCAGCAGAGACAAGCTTCACCCTTCAGACCAGAAGGAAAAGTCTGAATTATTTGGAAAAAAAAAAAAAAAAAGGTTAGAAATATAGGCTAGTCCCAGATCGTTCTCCACTGAAGTATGTGGACAGTTTTCTATAGATAATAAGGAGCCCCTCAAAAGATAAGCCATTCTTGTCATAGGTTTTGAGTCCTGATGGCTTTTGCCGGCGACATTTGCACACTTAGGGCAAAATGATTCTTTGAGATAAGCTATCTAGAAAATTGCCTCTGAAACCAAAGATCACATTTCTTCTTCTCTGCTTTATGCTTGTTTTGCATGAGTTTCAGTCAATTGGTAGTACACTTCTGTATTTTTCAAGCCACTCAGGTGACTGGCTTTCTGTGGGTCTCACAAGCTTAAGAAAGAAGCTAGAAGAAAAAGTCAGAGCAGTTTGTGGCCTTATGACACATCTGCAAAGCATGGACACCTACAGCTGATGTTCTCTGCTCTCTGTCTCTATCCATTCTCTTCCAAGTCACACTTCCACTGAGTCCCTCACTTGTCTTGCTGTCGCACCTCTCAGTACTGGCTATATTTTGCACATTATATTTTGCCAAAGTTACACATTGTCTTTTATCCCCAAGGGACAGGGCAAATGACAACTGCCCATATGAACAGACAATTGAGTCGTGTTTAAGTTTTTCATTGCAAACCTTACTCTCCAAAAAGCACCTGCAGCAGCTATCAAGTTTAAATGCCTCTCAATCAAATGATTCCTTGCACAGCAAAGGGGCTCAGAGAGATAGAACCCCTGGTTGAACCCGCAGATGCTTTGTACTTCAGCTTCCGGGAGATGGAAGAGCCCATTTCTTTCTGACTTGTGATTTGGAGGCCGCCAACCTGTAAAAACACAGGTAGAGCTGCTTCCCTGCAAAACAAGATGTTGGCTTGAGTGTGTTTCCCCAGCCCAGAGTTGTAGGTCAAAGTCATTCTAACTGCAGGTCGCTTCCTACATGGGATAATTCTACCATGCCTTGTTGTTACACATGTACCCGAGAGTGACTGAGAGAAAGGGAGGGAAAATGAGTGGTAATGAAAACATCACCATCTCACAGCCTCGGTGCCAAACCGGTGCCAATCCAATTTTCCCCCAACGAACCGGCAACCTCTCCAAATTCCCTCGGCTGCCACCAAAAGCCCCTGCTTCTCAGGGGACCAGGGAGGCTCCCATGGTGGAAAGAGGGTGGGGGCAGGGGCAGAGTGCTGGGCGCTAAGCTCCATCCTGGCTGCACATAAAGGAGGCAAAATCAAAACCCAAGCCTGGGGGTGGGGAGAGTGGGGGGGGGGGATAGGACTAAATTTAATTGGCTAGGAAGCAGGATTCCTGGGCCTATGCTTTCCCAGCTTCCAGAGAAGGGCTTAGGCAGAAACCCTTCCCCGCCCTTGGGACCAAAAAAAAAAAAAAAAGGATTAAATTCAGGTTTGGTCTGGCAAGAGCAAATTGCATGCAGAGCATACAGTGGCTTTGCATATTGCTTGTGCTTTCATTGAGAAGAGAAAGGGGGGTTAGAGGGAGGGCAGGGATGCGAAAGAGGGGAAAAAACTAAAAACAACTTGCTGTTTTCATATGGTCAGAGAACACTGTTTTGTCTCCGTCACTGTGCAGAGTGTCAATGGTGGGCACGGTGTCGTGACAAGGTTCTTTTTCTCTTAAGTTAAGCTAAGCTCACACCCGAATGCAGCCCCCCGAGGTATTGCAGCTTTAATTGTGTTCAGTATGATCTACCGAACAATATGTCTTGATAAATCTGAATGGCAATCCAGCGCACGGCTCCCCTTGGCATTGCCGCAAAGCCAGGCCTCGCTTTAGTGAACCCGTTCAGGAATGTGGGTTAATTCGGCCGACCCTTTTTACCCCCACAGCTCTGTTTTTGTGAGGTTGGCAGAAACTGACACGTTTTCTTTTGCTTAATTAAGTTGTTCAGTAGAAGGCTGGTCAAACAGTTGCATCTACGTGGGGAGTCTGCAGATACACAGAAAGCCGTGGGCGTTTCCAACATAAAAAGGGGGATTCTGTTATTGTTTGGGTGTAGACGGGTCATTTTTTCAAAGTTACTGCTGCCTGAGTGACCACAACCTCGCGCACAGCCCTGAAAGGACTTTAAAGCTGCTTAAATACAGCTACCTTGGGCTCTAAAGTTTACTTTTTAAAAGAAAGAGGAGAGAGAGAGAGGAGGAGAGCAAGAGGGAAAACGAGAACAAGCAGCAGAGAAATGAAGCAGTCTCATTTATGGAGCATTTTATTTCCCTCCAGCCTCCCTCCCTCCCTCTCTCTCTCTCTCTCTCTCTCTCTCTCTCTCTCTCTCTCTCTCTCCTAAGAGTGGGCTCATTTAAATAAGAGATGCCCTTACGTTTTGAATTACAGCTAGCATGATGAAACTCTTTCCAATCTGTAAAACAAAACTGGTGTCCCTGGGACTCACGTTGGCACTGGGCAGAGAAATGGGGTCCAGCCACCTTTATGCTAGGCAATGGGGTGGGGACATTCACCCACAACTTTGGCCGGTGACATTCCGGCTTTCGTTCCTTGCTGATGTTATGACAACCATGAACAATATCGGTCTCATGGATATTCAGAGGAATGAGGACCCTGTCCCTGTCTCCACCCCTTTTGGAAACCTCCTATATTTCTAATTCAAATCACCTTTATTATTTACATGCAGATAGCCCTCACCCCTTTCTCTGTGGATATTTGGTCTCATCAAGAGTTTCTCTTAGTGCACTTTCCATGTGATTTAATTAATAGGAAGCATGTGGACCAGACTGGGAACTGGACTTATTGCTGACAATGAGCTTGATCTACTGTACAAGCCTGAGTGAGTTCTTATGGAGGACTTTGTGCCTCGGTTTCTTCATGATAGCAGACGCTCATCACTGGTTACTTAGCAGGCACCTTATGTGCCTCTCTGAGCTCAGTCCCCCCTTTCTCCTTCATCAGCCAATCAATATTTGGAAAACCCATTGATTCTATAAGCTGAAACACAATGCCTGCTTTTCAACAGTCATGAAGCCCAGGTTCTGCTGCGTGTGTGCCAGGTCACAGAGCTATCCAAGGTGCTTATACACACTCAACTTTCCCAGTAGGCCCCCAGACAGCAGCTTTGGGGAAGCCCAGAGTTAGACCTTTTCCTTCTAGAGCGGGAGAAGACTGGATGGCCAAACCTTCTAGAGTCTACACTGTGATTTTTTTCACTTTTCTTAATATTTAAGAAAGGTTGGACTACATTTGTGAAGGGCGAAATGATTTTTTAGGCAAACACATACACACACACACACACACACACACACCTATCTTGAAATAAAATTACTTGGATCAATAGTCTACACTTATGTCGGTTACATTGGTTTTTCTTTCTTTTGTGTGTATGGTATCAGGGATGGAACCCAGGGCCTTGCGCATGCTAGGCAACTGCTCTACCACTGAACCACCCTCTCAGCCCTAAATTATTGCTTATAAGAAACTCCTGCCTACTCCCCAGACATTGCCAGAGCTTGTTTAGATTTATGCCCAGGATGCCATGGTCCTATGCATAAGTCGTGTATGTTCAAGTGTCCAAAAACACCCAAGAAGCCACCGGCAATTCAAGGTCCTTTACAACCCATCCAAGGAGAGAGTGGGGGTCCAGAGGTTCTGTTTTGGACAACCATTCCCCAAATGAGTCCTTCTTCTGGAAAAACCAAATGCAGCTGCACAAAAGTGCAGAAGGCTTTCCCCAGTTCTGGCGGCAATGTTTAAGGACCCCCTAGGATGTTGGTCCCCAGGGTCCTGCCTCACTCTTCCCTCCGTGGTGGCTGTGGGAAGGCCCTCGAATCCAGGCCTCGTTCTCCAGTGCTCAGCTGTGGGGCCATGATGGTTCGGTCACCTGCCTTACCTTCAAAAAGGCCAAACTCAAAGCTATGTAGACTCACACAGAACTTTGAAGTCACAGCTGACTGGCTGCTCCCAGCATCTCAGAGACAGAGGATGCGAGAGGCCGGTGAGGGCCCGAGCAGATGGGAGCCGGAATGGCCGGGCAGCAAGTGGCGGCAAGAGTCCACCACCTGGCTGTCTTCCCACAGTCTGGAGGTGGTGTGTGAGGCTGGCCCTCCGATTCCCACTCGAGGTGGCAGGCCCTCTCCCCCCCCTTCCCAATTCTGACAGCCTGGGCAGATTTCTCTTTGGCTTTTTAAAATCCAGGACACATTATTCCTCAAAGTCGCCAAGTTCCAGCTGCCAGAGAGAGCCGGCCTTTCACTCGGTTGCCCTACCACCAACATTGTGTCTTTACACCCAGGGAAACAGAAGGCCTTCCTCCATGTGGGCAAGCCCACAAGATTTCGGAGACTGCCACTCGGGTCCTGGGGACAGAGGGGAGGATTCACAAGAGCTGGCCAGGAGCCATCCCACTATCCCTGGCACTTGCGGCTCCACATGGAGCTCTGCGGCTCTTCAGGACAAAGAGGAGTGTTTTTATCAGCCCCACGTTCTGCTGACAAATGCATAATAAACTGACAGAAAGCGACCAAGCAGCATTTCAAAACCCCCCAGTTACAGGGGAGGCCAAGCCTGAGTGGGGATGGTCACTTTCTGCAGGTGTTAGGCCAGTGTCCCTGCATTTGCATGCATTTGCATAGACTGTCAAACAGTTGGCTGACAGAAAGTCTGAGGAGGTCTGGACACAGCCCAAACCTGTCAGTGGCTTTCTCCTTGCCAGTCAAGGTTGGCTTTGGCTGCAATTAAAGCAGGAAACGAATACTTCTGACATTGCAATAGACCCAGCCACAGCTGGGCGAAGTTCAATGGAAAAGTGTGCTTCATTTGGAAAGACAAGATGCATGCCAGAAACAAAAGAGGGAGAAGCAAACAGTGGCAAACGCTAAGAAAGTGACACCCTCAACTCATTCTTCAAAGGGCCACAAATATTTCGCAGCACTTCCAGGTTGCTGTGTGGTGGTTGTCATCCTTTAGGGTACGTGGGCAGCGTCCCCCACTGAGCGGGGCCCAGCAACATGGAAGAAGACCTCCCCAGACACTGTGTCTCCTATTCAGAGCATCAGGAATAATCTCAGGCAGGAGGGAGGAAGCAAATCCCCAGAGTGCATTTCCGCGCCACACACGCTACCCTGTAAGGCTCCACTGTGCCACTCGGGATTGACAAATAGGTGGCCTGGTTCGGAGAGGGTGAGAAAGTTGGAGGAGGCTGATCACAAGTGTCACGTTGTTCCCCCCCCCAGCACAGCACAAGGATTACAGATCATATTAGCATATGGATTGCGGTGGGAAAGAAACAAAATCGGCCCCTTCACTACTGTAAGTGAATGGCCTGGAGATGGGGGGGCGGGGAGGGACGAAAGTCGGGTAGAAGGTGGCTGTTGTTTTTAAGAACACATTAAGATTTCTATTTTGGAGGCCCGCATCCTTCTGAGATGTTGTTTTACAGATTCTTTAAGCGAGACCTAACAATTTATTAAATACTTCATCTCTAAACAGTGGTGGGCACTAGAGTTTCATGAGCAGCAGATAATAGATTCTGTTTATTCACCAACAATACAGACACTGTTTAGCTCAGGACTGCAAGTGGCTGAGCCATCTGGCTCATATCTCCACAGTAAAACATTGTCCGTGACACAAAAAATGACTACATCCCCAGGACAAACTAGTGTGACCTCTAAATAAAGCCTTCCTCTGAAGCTATGATATCACACTGCACAGGGGACACCAGCACAATTGAATCTGGTCACCAAAAGCCCAAGTGAGATAGGACTATGTAAATGGAATTTTATAGGAGACTTTTTGTCCTCCGTGGCAAACCATCCAGATCCGTCCACAGCACTGAAACATCTTTTTCATTCACCCTTGGGACAACAGTGTGGTTCTATTTGGGGATTGGCAGTCCTCTTTTTCCCGCACCGGACCCAGGAAGCACACGTCCATGTTCCAGAGGCAGCACCTGCAGGCCTCGCTTCCAACAACGTGTCTCTGATGGAGCCCCCACCTGCACCAGCCTTTCTGCTGATATTTCAGAAACAAGCGGCCCTTTCTCCTCCCTGCCAGGGAGAAGGCCCGCGGTTGCCAGTTTCTTCACAAATAGCCGAACAAGTCACTCACAGCCTTGCGCCACCTGAATGCCCGCTTCACAAGGCAAACAAGTACACACACACACACACACACACACACACACACACCACACACACTCACTCCCCATCACTCTGTCCAAGAAAGAGGCCATTTCAATGGAAGAAGTGTCATTCTCCGGAAAAGACTCAGTTCAGTCTCGACCACCAAGGCATTTGTGTGGCTGTTTGGTGGGAAAATTTCATGACAGAGATGGAGATATGACGCACAGACCCAAGAGCTGGCTCTGCTTGACTGTTCCACCTATTCCAATGCTGGTTTGTACTGCTTTGTGTTTTTAGACCAAGAAACCCTGACCCAACCCCATACATAAAACTGTCTGTTCATAGAATGTCCCATAAAATGAGATCTCTAAATGCTTTCCGAACACAAAAGTCATTGGACCATTTTGTAGCCAGAGCCATTCCAGTGATAAAAAAGCAGCATGTTTGGAGATAGAGGGAGGAGGGCTGAATTCCTACAGAACATTTGCAGGTCCTATTGGTCTTATCATCTCAGGCAAATTCACTGCTCAGCAGCTATCCCTGGTTGTAGAAAGGGGTAGCATTTTGTTTTCATGTATTTGGAAAGTGGGTGATAAACACCTCACAAACCCTGGCACATAATAAATGGCAGCTATAACCATAATGATAGCACCTAACAGTGACATTAATTCCAAAACTCCTGGTACTTTGGCAGGAAGCCACTTGCTGGTCACCAACATTCATTTAAATGTATATTATCCCTTGATAAGGGCAGCATTTATTAACATTATTAAAATTTAGCCTAAACTCACATTATTTGGCAAAGTTGAGTTAGAAACTAACCACTGGTTGGCTTGTCCTAACTTCCTTCATGCAGCATGAAGCTAGCCAAGATTGTCTATTAAGTTGTTCCTAATAGACAACATTTGAGAGAGAGAGAGAGAGAGACCACATGCATAATTGCCACATCTTATATGTAAAGTCATATGCATGGCTTGATATCTTAAAATGGTTCATTTACCTTAGTTCTAAACAATCCCAAGATTTTAACTGCTTACAATTACAATTACAATTTAAGCATAATCTGTGCAGTTAGGGACGGTTTTGCTTTCTAGAAATGAAGCTGGGTGGTTGAAATTAATAAAAGCTCAATTCAGGAGACTGAGGCAGGAGGATCACAAGTTCAAAGCCAGCCTCAGCAACTCAGTGAAAGCTTGGGTCTAAATAAAATACCAAAAAGGGCTAGGGATGTGGTTCAATGTTTAAGTGTCCCTGAGTTAAATCCACTGACACCAGAAAAAAAAAAGGAAATAAATTAATAAAAGCTGATTTTTTTTTTCAGTTAATTGACACAATCCAGATCCAAAACATAGGGAAGGATTCTTTGTAATTATGATACAAATGCCCAAGCTAGCCAACTCTAAATTCAGTTCCAGAACCGTTACTGTCCACACTTGGTAACAGGTATGTATGGCAGGACATAAAGGCTTTGATTACCATCTATGTGACTATGGTGGATATTTTCAGTAGAAATTTAGAGTGTTCAGAATATTAAAGCTAATGGAAATTTCCATATGGAAACCTTTCCAGATTTTACATCTTTGTACTGAAATCTTCAATATATATGCATGAATCTCCACCTGTTTTCTTAAGTTATTTTGGCATTTAGGTTTTGTTTTTAACATGTAAATATGGAAGTTATTATATAAGTGGCATTATTTCTATGGATCCTAGTTAATTTCAGTAGGAAACTGCTCCCCAGGTAACAATCAACCATGTGAACTGACACTGAGGGATCCTGGGACCTATAAAGAGTTCAGCTAAGGATATAAGAGAATGTAATTCAATTTAGAAATACCCTTTGGGATGAGAGGGCGGAGTCAAAACTTCTCATATACTATTGGTGGCAATGTGGGTGGGAACAACCATTTTAGAGAGTAATTTGTCAGTTTCTATCAAGACATAAAATGACCCAGAAATTGCACTTCTGAATTAAATCTTACTGAGCCACTCCCTCAAGTGTTCAAAGAACATACTTACATGGGAGCTGATGATAATATTTGCAGAAGTGAGAAATCAGGGCTAACCTATATGCCTATCAATAGAGGATGTTTACAATCCCCCCACACCCAGAAATTCCCCTTTTGAAATTATATCCTAATGAGCTAGTTCTTCAAGTGTGCAAGAATATATTTATAAGGGAATTGATTATAATATCATCTGCAAAATTTAAAAATTGGAAGTAACCTTCATGCCCAACAATAGGAGACTGCTTGAATAACTTCTGGTGCATTCAATAAAAAGAAAGATGGGGAACTATATGTGTAGCATGTTCTATATCTATATCTACATCTACCATCTAGCTATACATAAAAATATCTGGAAGAACACACATAAGTCATCCAGGAGATGGAAAAAGAAGGACTCTTCGTTTTTACAGTATGTTCTTTGCTATCATTTGCATTTTTTTAAACCAAAAACACATAATCATTTTATACTTTTAAAAAGTAATAGAAAGTCCAAAAAGACGTTTTCCAGTAGCCATTCATTGTCAGGCTGCTGATATTGCTTGGCATAGGGCGCACAAACTTTATAAGGGGGAAGGGAAGGGAAAATTGGCCAGCAAAACTTCCTGGATGCCCACTGGGAGAAGGGGTCCATGCCAAAGGCTCAGGGAGTTACAGCCAAAGAAAAGAAATAAGCCCTTACCCTAAGACACTCATTGTGCCGTAAAAAATATGTGGCTAAAAAAATATAATAGAAAGGAACTAGATGACTTGATTATCCCATCTGCAGAGTTTTAACAATTTGTGATTATTTGTTATCAATTCTTCAGGCCATGAAATGCAGTGCTCGAGAGCCTGGAGTCAGACTGGCCACCTAGGCCACTAACTGTGGGACTTTGCTAGTTAGTGTCTCTAGGCCTGTTTCTTTCTGTGTAAAATGGAGATAATCATATTTTCTACCTCGCAGAGTTGACATAAAGCATTAAACACAAAGCCTAGTATCTACCATGTACTGGGCATGTGTTGTGAATTCAAGCACCATGAATCTAGCCATTGTTATTTTTGCTGCTATAATAATAATAGCTATTATCATAACTAAATTGTTTATCCACCCCTGGCGTTTTACACAGAGGGAGAGCACTATGCAGTCTGCATTTCTGAAGATGTGCAGACCCAACACCAGGCAGGTAGGGCTGCGAGGTACTCCACTAACAAAGGATTTGAAAGTGTCTTTCTCAGCCCACACTCCAGATCTGCGTTTCCAACACTCTTAGAACAAAGGCAGATTCCCTCCTACCTACTACCACAGGTGCAGGCACTCGTTTGACCAAGATGCGTTATTATATCTACAGAAAAAAGCTGCTGGGCTCTGAGCCATGCCTCGTGTCCACGGACCAAGGAAGGATGTCTCTGTCCAGTAGACAGGTACCCCTTGCTGTTTGTGGCAAAGCAGGTGCTGGGTGTGGTGATCAGACCGCTCCTGCCCACTCTGCCCTGCTTCTGCCTCTTGCCTGCCTTCCCTGAGGGATCCCATCCATCTCCTGTTAAGGTGGTATTCGGCAGGAAAGCAGCCCTGGGTAGACACCCACGTAAGTCAGAGGGGCTCGCTGTCTGGGTAGATAGGCACAGAAGGCTGGAGACACAGTAGCCATTGCTGACTTTGAAGTGCTCCCATTTGTCATGGGTCTCCAGTACTCCTGCAGCTTGTACCAGGCCCCCCCCGGGCATCAAACCTTAGTCCCAGGTGCGGGGGGGGGGGGGGGGGGAGGGGGCGGGGGGGGGGAGGGGGCGGGGGGGGGGAGGGGGCGGGGGGGGGGCTTCCACAAGGCAAATGAGAGGGCCCCACACATCTTTTTATTTATTTATTTTTGCAGTGCTGGGAATCAAACCCCTTGGATATACCAAGTGTTCTATCAGGGAGCTATAACCCCAGCGCTTCCCACTGGTCTTTTCAAGTTAGAAAAACTAGTCAGAAATTATTAACAAGTGATGAAGGTCTATAGTTATTTAGGCCTAATATGAGGCTGTGGGTAGCAGCCCATGACTGACACTTCTATTAACCAATAAGACCTAGAGAAGAGACTCTTCCCACTTCTGATTGGTCAGCACTGCTCCTAGAGGCCCTGAACCCACCACCGGCTGTCCTCTCATTGGACAGGTGTAGAGGACCTACCTAGCCAGGGAAACCTTGAATGCATTTTCAGTGATCAAACATACAATGATATTTGTGATCTAAGAAGCACATGATATTTTTTTCCATAGCTATTTTATTAATAGATGTAATCAAGAACTAGAGTAAGCCAATTAATCATTTTTTGTCAGTTTGTCTTTATTAGTAGCACAAATGCTTTAATCCACCTATCATTGCTTACCTTTTATGAACTACTTTAGCACATGCTATTTCGAAGAATAAACAAGGCAAAGCATACCTTATTATCATTAGTCTACAGAGAAGGAGATGGAGGCTCAGAGAACTTGAGTGACTGCCACAGAGCTAGAAAAGTGAGAGTGGAATTAGAATCTCAGACTCTTAGATCAGTCTTCCTTATGTTCTTGAACATTTTGTAGGGTATTCAGAAAGCTATTTCCTAAATATACTAGCGCTCACTTTCCCCTTCGTTCACTCCATTTTTGGAAACCTTTTCTCCTAAAGGGCCAGATAGTAGGTAAACTTTCAACAAACAAACAAACAAACTTTCCACAAATACAAAAGTAAAATTTCTTAATAAATAAGAAAAATTGAGGACACTAATGAAACAATAGCTCAAGAGAAGATTCCAGAAGGAAGCAAAACACCCCCACAGTAATTCTCACTGTTAAAGAAATGCCTGGGTGGAGAGGGTGGCAGAGGGCACACAGACACACGCCTTTGGCCTTGTGTGAAGATCAAAGCAGAGTGCAGTGTCCCCTGAACGGGACTCAGACCCCTCCCAGCCTGTGTGCAGCTGAGAGGATGGGGGCCCTGTCTATGCCCCTCTTTCTAATGGAAGACATCTGCTCCTCTCTGGCCTCCCAGCGGAGAGGGGTGACCCACGCAGACACCCTCCCTCATGACCCTGTTCTCACTCCTGTGCCTGGAACACGGTGGCCCCAGGAGCAGTCTGGACCCACATCCTTGCTTCTGGCCACATTTTTATGGATCTGTAGCTGATCGCTGGGTGGCACTTTGCCGGAGAACCAACAACATGGGCCAGACTGGCCATGTAAACAGACTCACGTGTGACACTCAAAAGGCTCTGAACGCTCAGAGCAAAGCCCAGTACTCTGATGAAGAGATTCACTCATTCACACGTCACCCTTAGCCAAGGAAGACAAAAGCCACTGTGCAGAAATGACCACGGATTTCTCACCTTCCCAAGACTGGGTAAAAGTCCTTTATGAAGCCCTTCTGAAACTTGAGACCTCTAGGGACAGACACAACTAATGTCAGTGAGTCAATGAGCCAACCAATCATATCCCACATCTGGTGGGATAGGTCCAATGTGTCAGGGCTGCCAAAGAGCTTCAAAATGTGTGTGGAAGAGGTTGAGGTGGCTGCTCAGTGGCAGTGCACCCATCTAGCCTGCGGGAAGCCCTGGGTTCCATTCCCAACACTGGGGGGAATAAAGTATGTAGAAGAATCAATTCTAAATCCACAGGTGTAAAATCAGAAGAATTTTATACTGCCTCCCCCTTTGAAGGACAATGAGCACTCTGTGTTAGCAAAGCAGGGGAAACGAGATAAACCTCTTCCCCTCACCTCTGGAATTCTAAGAGGTGCTTCTGCCTGTGACAGTGGTCACCATTTACAGCAAGAGGTTGATAGTCCTTGACCAAAACTGTAACAGGGACAGTATGGGTTTCTGCAGCAGCACAGCAGAGGGGCAGGGTCTCTGGTCTTGAAGAGTTGCCTTTTGGGGACAGGCTTTCCACACAGGCGCTAGGGAGAGGGCAGGGAAGTACAGGAGATGGACACTCAGTACCTGACCTCAGACACAACCAGGCCTTGCAATGCCACCAGAGCGGAGCACACGTCCACCGCTGGTAAGAAGGTTCCTTCTTGATTGAATTGATTCAAATATGAGAGGAGAGGAGCAGGGAAGCTCTTTCTTCTTTTCGATTCGGTGGCAGATAAGGATCTATATCCAGGAATCATGGAGAACGGAGCCACAGAGTGCAAAGCCACCCAGCCAGCAGGCCCAAGAGCCCAGGACCTGAACAGCAGGCTTTGCCCCGTCTTCCCAAGCCAGCCCAGCCACCAGAGTCCCACTGTGCTAGCCAGTGAAGAAATGCCCACCCAGGAGCAAAATGTCATCTATCTTATGGATCATTGAACATAAAAGCACAATGATAGCGGATACACTATCTGCAGAAGTACTACAGGATTTCAACCTGATATTGGCCAGTTGTCTGTCACGGAGGCCACATGCACAGCCTTGATCAGAAAGACGACTAGAGGTCTGGGCATGAGGTCTGGGAGAAGGGAGGCCCAGCAACACCTCTCTTGGCTCTCTCCTTATTGGATCTGATCTTTCTTCCACAAACTAGTGAGTCCCAGTTCCCCAGAATCCAACTTTGCAGTAGGAAAAACAGGAACCAAACTGGCTTCTACATAAAGCTGAACATTTGTGTCCCAAACTTCATCCTTGTGGCCTCAGGGTGGATGGGGCTGCGTTTCCGGCATGAACGCACCACACCCACCGCAGCCAGTCTGAAGGTCTCCTCTCCTCTGGTTCTGGTTGGGGTCCTTGGAAGAGACTGAACAGTCTTCTCTCCCAAGTGTGATCCTCCTTCCACGAGGAGCCCTTGCCACCTACCTCACACCCACCCCATCTGGAAATTGCCAGGTCCTTACGGACTTTGCTCTTTATTCATTCACAAAGAATGTAAGATTCCATTTTTTTTTTTTTGAGAACTGAATAGAAATCCCTGCGTCACCATATCAGGGCGGCTGCTCCACGACAACTCAGTAATTGCGCCGTTTCTAGTGCCTTTTCTCCCCCTCCACCAAAACCAACTTAAGCTGATTACCGCCATCTCAAACAACCGCAGTGGGCTCTAGATATATCCATTTAATATGTCCAAGACAAGCAGCCACTGCTGTGTTCAAAAGACGATCTGACAGATTCTATTCACTTTCAAAGTAGCTCTCCACGGCTGGAATAATTATCTTTCATTTCCCTCATTCTGACACCTTTCAATGATTTGTTGACATCTGAAGAGTTATGGGCGATCTCAGAAGAGGCAGCTGGACCTCCTCCCCCCCCAAAGATACAAATACAAAAAAGGATTCCCATACAGCATCAGAAATAACTCAGTTCTTTGCAAATGGATATCCAAATCTGCATATTAATAGGGCACTTTTATCTTTAAATATAACCTCACAAAAAAGAAAAAGAAAAAAAAAAAAAAAGAAAGGAGAGGCAGGGTTTCATTTAGCTCGTTCCCCACCAGCTCAAAAAAGTTCACCTTTCCCTCAAAACTAGCGTTCCCTCACTTGACCCATAAAAACAAAAAAATGCAAATATCCCGAGTTGTCTAACATCTAACGTTTGGTGCAGTCCTCTGTTGAGAGCAAGAAACCCAAGCAAATGCAGGAGGCCTCCTGTTTCATCTACTGCCAATGAAGTTGTAAGTGAACATCACTGGAATAACGTCTATTAATGATTTGCACTTCTATAGCCCTTTCTTGAGGGTGTCCCTAAGCATCCTTCTTTGAACATACACCAGGGCCTGAGGCTCCTGCCTCCCAGCACAACTGCTGTCTCAGCACTAGGAGGGAAGATGCCTTTAAAACTCAGGCTGAAGCTGGGCATGGTGGCGCACGCCTGTAATCCCAGCAACTCAGGAGACTGAGGCAGGAGGATCGCAAGTTCAAAGCCAGCCTCAGCAACTTAACAAGGTCCTAAGCAGCTTAGCAAGACCTTGTCTCAACATAAAAAGAATTTAAAAAAATAGGCTGGGATGTGACTCGGTGGTTAAGCATCCCTGGGTTAGATCCCTAGTACCAAAATAAAAGGAAAAGAAAAAACTCAGGCTAATGAGGCCAGGAGATTTTCAAAGAGGCTGTATGTACTCTATAGGACCCATTGCAAGGATAGATCCCCACAGGTGGGATGAATCCGCCAGCAACATTTTCAGCTTCTCTTCTCTCCCCACCCCCACTCCTTCCACAATCTGGTGACTTCAGCCAACTACTTTAGCACACTGTCTAGTCCAGTGCTTAGTAGGTTTCAGTACAAGGCAGTAAGGATAGCAAATGCAAAAAAAAAAAAGATGGGATTCAGTTGTCAGATAAACAAATGTCCAGTCTGCAGTAAAGGGAAACGAAGCTAGCGAGCTGCAATGGACAGCCAGGATCCCATCACAGCAGTCTTTTTTGTGGCAGCTGGAGCCCTCTGCACTGCTGGGGAGGCAGAGGTGGCTGGACAAGGGGCAGGGGCCTCTGTGGTGGAAGGACTGCCCCTGGGATGGGTTTCTGTTCATGCACAGAGGAGTGACGTTGCTGAGGTTGAAGCCACTTGTTTGAGTTTTCCAATTCTCATCAGATCTTCTCCCAAAGAGCGAAGCTCCTAAAGAACCGAGGGCAGGAACGACGTCCTCTGGTCACTTCTTCCCCCATCTTCCAGCCACAGTCTGTCAATCAACAGCGCCCCTTACTGGCCAGCAGGTGGTAAGCCCAGAGGGTTCTGGGGGTCCTCCCTAACCAACCGCAACCTGGAAATGGACACCAGAGTTTCACGTCTCTGTTTATGGAATTTTGAACACACAGGAACAGCACATCTTGCAATCCCAGCTCCAGGCTCCTGGCCACCCCTCTCTGTCTTGAACTCCGGTCTCAGCAAATATTAAATCTACCTGCGGGAGTTTGATCCTCAGGGAAGCTGCGTCTCCCGGGGAGACCAAAAACCACAAACACAGTATGTGATCCCAGCAGATCCAAAGCGACACCTCGCCTTCATAAAGCTCAAACCTTGCAGCGGGAGAATCTGCCTTCCACCGGAGCAAATGGATTTGAATTCTAAGTGGTGGGTGTCACAAGGCAGTCCTTAAAAACCAAAGAGGAGATAGACTTTTCCAAATACTTTTCTGCAGTTCTCCAAATAAACCCTGCAGATTAATGTGCACAGAGATTGTTATTGAAAAGTGATGGGTCAGCTGATTGCAGGAGTGGTTGGAGCCAGCCCGGGTTATTTTAGGTGAGGGGATTGGCGCAGAGGGAGACAGACCTGGAGGTGGAGGGAGTTTATTTTGGTCGAGGTTCTCTATTTTGCTTTCTTTGCTTGTGAGAATTCATTTCCCTGGGGTAATTTAAAGTTTATAAGGAACCTTGGAATTCCTTAGGGGGAGAGCGCCATTGCAAATAAAGAGGTCACAGCACTAGAGATGGTGGAGAAAGATGGCCAATGTCATGTCTTTGGATTCTGGGAGTTTTAGCTATGGGATTCACCAAGGCTTTTATTTTTTTAATTGTTATTTGTGTGTTTTCAGTACTGGAGGTTGAACTCAGAGGCAGTTATCACTGAGTTACATCTCCAGTCCTATGTATTTGTTTATTATTTTATTTTATTTTATTTTAAGATAGAGACTCACTAAATTGCCTGGGCTGGCCTTCAACATGAGATCCTCTTGGCTTGGCCTCCGCAGTGGCTGAGATTACAGGCATGCACCACTTTGCCCAGCCTCTCTAAAGTTTTTAGGCATTTTAGGAAAGCTGATTCTCATATTCCCAGTTCTTGTTTAGGATTTTGTGATGTGTTGAGGTCTCTGATGTTTATTGTTCACAACACCATGCTGTGATTTTTTCCATGTGTTATTCATTTTATTCTCACAACCAACAAATGCATTATTTAATTAATTCTGAATCCACATGTGTCTAATAAAAGAATTTTGTAATTACCTCCCCCCCCCACTTAGAAACTGGGGTTTGCCTAGCTACTGCTCTAAGTCAGGCTTCATAATCACTCCCAATGCCATCGACAATATATTGAATCCTACTGGGAATCAGTGGTGATTTCCCGTACCTGCTTCATCAAGTCTGATTTCCTCTCTGCCTTGCTCAGAAAAATCTTTTCTAACCTTCCACCCCTCTTCCTCCAGCCTCACCTCCACTTCCCAAACAAATGTATAATCCAAGTAGCTGATTCAGTGTCCAGAAAGAGGGAGAAGCTACCCTCCATAACCAGTCATGTTATCACCCAGTATTCTAAACTGCTCATTGCCTTCACTTCAAATCTAAGTGGCCTTTTTTAGCTCATATAGAGCCTGCAGACAGGTGGGGATGTGGGGGTGGCTTCTCCAGCCACTTGCTCCCACTCCTCCAAAACGTGTGGACATAACATTCCTAGACTCTTGGCAGCAACTTATGCTCATCCACTTCAGAGGCAGAAGTGAAAGGACACCGCCTATTATAAAAAGGTTCTTGGCCTTGGAAATAAGGCAAAGGAAGCCTGTTCTTCAGTGCCAGACAGGTGCACTAGGGATTATCACATTCTCCCAAGACACAACTTTGACCCATTATTCATTATTGAATAGAACCTAGACTCTGAAGTGACATGGTAACTTATCAGTTTTTTCACAAGCTATTCCCTTTTAATTTTTAAATCATTTAAAAATTATAGAAGATTTGCAAGACTGGCACCAACAATTTTTTTCTTAATTCAAGAGGTAACATGATGCCCTAAAGTGTATTAGTGTCTATTTTCTATGAACCAGGACATGCTCTGTCATAATCAAAATACAACAATCGAAATGAAGAACTTAGTACTGATACGCATCTTCATCGAATCTGCAAACACCACCCAAGTGTCGTCAGTGGTTTCAATACTGCTCTTTTTAGCAAAAGGGCCAACCTGGGATTATTCATCACACTTGATTGTCGCATGTCTTTATTCTCCTTCAATCCAAAACAATTTGTTTTCCATGACCTTGACACGTGTTTTCCGCTGTGAAATTGCTGTATTCCTAATAGTCAAAAGGTGGAAGCAACTCAAGTATCCATCAGCAGATGAACAGATCAATAAAATGTAGTTATTCCACTTTTAAAAGGAAGGAAATTCTGACACACACTACAGCATGGATGAACCTTGAAAATATTACAGTAAGTGAAGCAAGCCAAACACAAAATGATGAATACTGCATGTGTCCATTTATATGAGATATCCAGAGCACTCAAAATCACAGAAATGGAATAGTGGCTGCCAGAGGCTGGGTGCAGCGGGTGTGGGGAACCATATTGGATAGGTGCCAAGCTTCAGTCTTGCAAGATGGATAAGCCTTGTGGAGGTGGATAGTGGTGACGGGCACACAATGCTGTGAGTGCACTGAGGACCCTCAAATGGCTAAGATGGCAAATTTTGTGTTTTATGTATTTTACCACAATTTTTAAAAGCCTCAAAGCTTGTCTCATTCTCTGTAAGTTAGGGAGGGTGAGAGTTGTAAAATTAAAGGATTAAAATGCATAAAGTTTCCAGGCATAGTAGGTGCCTAATAAATGACAATTGGGACTTTACAAAGTGCTCAGTAAATAATGGATTCATTAAGCTGTACATTATATGCCTCCTCCAAGAAAAATTTTCCGAGTTTTATATGATAGGGGAATAGAGTGCAGGGGTGGTTTGGAAGAGTTTGTCGTGACTTTTTACAGAGAGGTGAATAGAAAGTTTATGAGGACACATTGCAGAGGTCCCTCCCACTGCCCCAAACTCAGTCCACTTCCCTGGCAAATCATCACTTACAGAAGAGCCCTCTGTAAAAGTCATCCATCAACCTAAAGGGAGAATCTGTTAGCAGCCTCATCGCCATTAGCCTAGAGCATGACTGGACTCTCTTGCTGTTGCCTGGCAGGAAGCAGGACCCTGTAGAGAAGACACCGGTCAGCATATGGTCATGGGGGAGAGGGCTGGGAAAGGACAGGGGAACAGCCTCCAGATGGAGGCTGCAGCCCAATCAAAAGGAAGAGCCCAACTCAGAGCTTCTCATCTCCCTTGGCCACCTGCTCCAAGGGCATCCACAGAGACCACACCCCAGCTTACAGCACACACAGTCTGGGTGGTAATGACAACAACTTTGCAAGGCAGATACCATTTGCTCCATTTTGCAGACAGGAGGAAGCTGAAAGCACTGAAGTGACTTTTGTGAAAGCCAAGCAGCTACCCAGGACTCTAATCAAGATCTGATTTTCATTGGTTTACATCCTTAACCTCATGCAGTTGCTCTGAGGGTCAGCTGAGGCTAGGACTGGCGCTCCCCCTCCTCAAAGCCTGGCTGCCAGCCTGCAGCTGCCCTCCAGCGCTCAGACCCCAGGTCTCTGAGAAGAAGTCCTCAACCTTCCTTAGGGTTTCTGAGTGGACTTTTCAGGTGGGCAGATCCTATCATGGTACTAGTTTGGGGTACACTGGATCACTGCTGCAGCTGGGACAATCAGGAAATCATACTGTAAAAGTCCCTGGAAAGTTTTATGTAAATAGTGTTATTTATTTTGTTGATTTTTTTTTTTTTTTTGGTACCAGGGGTTGAACCCAGGGCACTTAACCACTGAGCCACATTCCCTTTAAAAAAAAAAAAAAAACTCACTAAGTCGCTGAGGCAGGCTTTGAACTCATGATTCTCCTTCCTCAGCCTCTTGAGCCACTACAATTAGGCGTGCCCAGTTATTGTGCTGATTTGTGGATCTTTAATCTGACCATCATTTTATTTTGTGCCTGTCTCTTCTTTTAACATTTATGCATTACTTTAATACATATTTATATGCCATATTTATGATAATATTTACATAGAACAAATTGTTATAAAATCTAGCTTCTTTTTTATCTTAGGAGACATCCATTCATAACATTTAAATCATAGAGTTGATTCTCTAAATACATCATTATTTGTTGTTTGTTATATAAAGTTTTCTTCTACCCTTCAACTAAAAAATAGTAGGAAAAAATTTGTATATGTATATGCATGTCAAAATAAAATTCTAAGACATTTAAGTGGTATATGAGAATTTCACAAATCCAAAGATATTCAAGCATGTCTCATGGTCCTGGTTTTGCAAAACTGTGATTTCATGGCATCCTTTGGAGAACCCTTTGCTGCTGCTTCCTGCCTTGGGGATTTGGTTCATGGTAAATCCTGATTCAGGACCTTAGGCTACGATATTGCTTTGGAATTACTGAAATGGGACATTCCACTTCACTCTTAACTCTTTGTGCCCATAAATCATCCTAGCAGAGGAGGAAGGGGAAGATCACACTATTTAGAGTGTGTGTGTGTGGGGGTGGGTGCGTGCGCCCCCCCCCCCCGCACATACATCTGTATATATACACATAAGTACAATTCTCCCCTTCCAAAGGGAAAAGGGATAGAAAGTTCAAGTGAGTTTGGTTAAAGCAATTCCTGGATAGAAGAAAGAAGCAAGGGGAGAGTAAAGAATTGTTTAGCCAGAATAGGGGGCTAGCTGAGGCAGGAAGGCCAAGCAGGATGTTGTCCGAGAGGCTGAGCTAGGTAGGACTGGAGCACCCAAATTGCCTATGCCTCTGCTTCTCAGCTGACCTCAAAGGATTTCCATGCGATGGACACCTGAAACAGGCTATGTCAATTCAATATGACAAAATGACACACTGAGAGTACGTTGCTGGTCTACAAAAACTACCCAGCTGCAAAGGTATATAGTCGTCTAAGTTAGGAATGCTGCCTTTTAGACCATTAGCTGTTTTACACAGGGGATGATATTGAAAACAGAAGTCATTTCCAACCGAGAAGCATGTGTCTAGGGCACACTGATTACTGATGTGAGTCTCTGGCTGAGATTTTTTTCTGCACACGAAGCTCCAGACTTCTTGTCCAGAGAAACTGGTCTAAATGACACAAAAGCCCTTACTGAGCCTAATTTTATCTTCGTCTACACCTCATTACTGTGCAGTAGCTTGCTTGGTGCAAACAATTGCTGGTTCCTAGGATAACAAGGAGGCCCGTGGTGTCTGTATCGAACATATTCCTCAGAGGATGAGAAGTCTCCAACTGGGAAAGAGGAGATTCTTGTTAAACCCTGGAAATAGGCTGAAATGTAAATGTGTGTGCCCTTCCACAACGTGCCTAATTGCCCATAAATGTCATTAAGTTGAGAAATGTTTTCCACCAAATTAACTTTGACTCATGATGTCTAATTAGCAGGAGAAGCTGGAAGATAACAATTTATCAGTCACTGTTTAAGAAAACATGTTGAACGGGTGACTTTTGGCTAGCATCAGTGTTGAGGAAGGCACTGTGTCTGTCAAAACCTTGCCTGAGACCAGCAATTAAGTGCAACGTCTCTTTTTTGGTGCCAAGAATTCTACAACTCCCTCACAGATGTTTTTTTTAAAAAATTGTGGTGACTGTGGGCTTCCCTGGAATCCATTGTGTATCTAAATGATAGGTTTAGGGTAAGGGGAAAAAAAAAGGTATTGGTAATGAACTCAAACCTCTTTGGCAGAAAATTTAAGGGCAACACATTTAAAAGGATCAATTCAAATTTTAGTCTTTCTCAAATCTCAAAGTGTAAAATCTCCTTTGTAATTAAGAGCAAAGAATGTTCAGATGGTGCTTTTCCTGCTTGCCACGTGTTCTGCCACACATGGGTACCTCCCAGTAACTCTATTACCATCTCCATTTGCTAACAGACAACTGAGACCCAGAGAGGTTGTCACCTTTCAGACTCATACAGCCAGCCAGTGGTGGGATGGGACCTGAACCCAGCTCTTGTGACTCCTCCATCAGAACTTTTGTTTCCTGCAATTATTGCTACCCTCTGTGGCAAGCATGAGAAATCAGGGTCCCTGGATTTAGAAAGGTGGAAATCACACCTTTATTTTTACTAACCTCTAAATGAAATTTTGAATTTAATTACAAATTAAGGAGACAAGCCAGGAGAGAAGTTGTAGTGCCTGGGTCTTGCTGCTGACATCTTGGAATTCTGTTCACACCCATATTATTTCAAAATTATTTCTGTTCCACTTACCACTAGATCTTGCTATTTCATAAAATTTCAAGAAATATGTAATCATTATTACAGACCTGTTTTTTTAAAAAATATTTTCACTGCTATGTTTCAATACAATTGGTTTCCTTTGAATTCATGAGTATTTTATTTCATGCCTCTAAAAATATTACTCTGAAGAGTGGTACAGAGGCGTCACCATACCACACAGGTCTGTGGTTGCCATATTTAATAGTCACAGCCTCGCAGAACTGGGAATGTACATGGAAACAGTGAGTGGTTCTTGGGTGTCACACAAAAGGCACCAGAGAACGTTTCAGAATGAGAAGCACATTGACCTTTTTCTCAGTGGGACCTTGCGTTCTGAGATCTGAGGGATATGCCCTGACTTTTTGGGAGGAGGGGATGATTGGCATCTTTCATTGCCCAGTCTCTGGTATGCATCCTCTTCCATCAATGCACATCCAGTCCCTTAAGTTAGTCTAAATAAGAGCAAGATTTCCTTTCTAAATGAGAATAAGCATGGAAGTCCCCACCATGTATATAAGTATTAGCAGAAATATAGGGCCTGTCCCCAGTGCTGGGAATGAACACACCCATGGAAGAAAGTGACAGCAGAGAGTTTAGTATGTTTATGGATGAGGTGCTGGGCCTCCCAGCCAGCACACACCCATGAAACCCTGGGCAGGCTCACAACATCCTCACCTGGGCTTCTGTGTGATTGCAAGGTGTTTGGTGTCTGGGCTTTGAAATTAACTACCTGTCTCTCAGTCTTCAATCTGGTCCTTGGAAAGTATTTGAGACACAGTCTGAGAGTGACAGGGGGAATTTGGAGAGCACCTGGGAATGAGAGAAGGGGTGAGGAAGAAGGCTGAGATTAGTTATACCAGACTTAGAAGACAGGCATTTTTCACCCTGGGAGCGTTGCTTCCATAGCTAATGGTCTGTTTATATTAGGAACAGGAGCAGAAGTTGCTGAAATGCACCTAAATTAATGGCTGAAAATGGGAAGGGTTATTCTACAGCAAGCGTTAGCCATTCTCACTGGGAAAGAGCACCCGGAGGACTCATGGGGCTGAAGTTTATGAAGGTCTTCTGTAGGTCAGAGAATCCCCCTTGCTAGTTGAACTTGCTCTCAGCTAAATGATGTAAACCACTTTTGCTTTCAGCCTCAGGATTTCATGGAACCACTCCAGACCCCACCCTTCTCTGGACCCCAAGATGAGGTTCCTCATTTGGGAGCTGAGATGTTATGTCCAGTTTGCTCAGCAGACACACAAGTGGCAGTTGCAAAAAAAAGTGACCCAAGCTCCAATCAGATGTGGAAATGCTATCGCTCCGTCTGGGGCTCACAGTGGAGAGGAAGGACTTTGTACCTTGAGTTCACTAGAGAGGTAAAGGATAAGAGTGCTTGTAGGTGACACAGAGTCTTCATTTCATTCTGCTCATGTTTGGGGAGAAAGAATAGTTAATATTATTGGATGTAATAAAGTGAAGTTTGACATTTTTGTTCTTGCTGATGATTTTCAGATTAATGAACTCCCACAAGACTAATAAATATCCTTTTTAACCATGCCCTTTCCTTTAGGAACATGGGTAAAATACAAATATATGAGTGGTTTGTGGTGACACAAAGAAAGGAACCTTATTGTTTAAACACATTAGGACCATATTAATGGCACTATAAAGATATGATATAAAGAGCACTAGAGTGATAACAATAATATATCCCTGGGATAGTGACAATTCTGTATTCCTCTTTCCCAAGGCCACATAGTTCCCCAGCTAGTAAACTCAACTAGAGAAAATTGACTAATATGACTTATAGGATGCATTTTTAGTGTGAATTAGAGATAAATTAGTTGAAATTCTGTGATATTTCTACTCTTGGAGAAACAGTAAAGGAAAAAAATCCTGAAAGTTCTGCAAAGATGAACCAACCACTAATTAGTACAGGTGGATAGTGGAAAGGAAGATGCATTAGTTTGCCACTGCTCAGTAATGAACCAAAGCCTCAGTGTCTTAACCAACAACTGTGTATTATCATAGATCTGCATGTTGGGCCGGCTGGGGTTGGCTGATGTGGCTGGGCTCAGTTCCATGTGGCAGCTCTGTTCCACGTGTCTCTCACGCTCCTGGACCAACAGGCTGGCCAGATGTGCTCTTTTCATGATATTGGAAGAGACACAGAGCAGCTGAATCAATCCTGAACGTGATTGATTTTCAAGGTCTTTGACTGCTTCAGGTCCACCAGTGTTCCATTGGCCAAAGTCACAAGGGCACCCTAAGTGTCAAACTCACACCCCAAATCAAATGGTGAAGCAACTATGGAGGTGGGAGGTGGAGCATGCAAGAGGAAGGGGTGGGATCTTTGGAGGTGGGGCCTACAGGAGGTAATTAGAATTAGATGAGGTCATGAGTGTAAGGCCCTCGTGATAGCATTGGTAGCCTCCTCAAAAGAGGAAGAGAGACCCAGATAAACAAGCTTGGTCTCACCATGATGCCCTGTGCCACCCTGGGACTCTTGGTGTAGGTAAGTAGCAAATGGGAGCATCTTACCTGTGTTGCTCCAAAGAACAGGACACACTTGTAGAATGATCTGGAGGGTGTTCTAGGAGCCTCGACAGACACCAAACAGGCTGAAAGAGACCAAACTGACATGCAGACCCACCTGTCCTACATGTTGACAGGGAGATAAGTGTCCCCTCAATCCCCCCATCTCATTTCTCCCTCTGCAGCGACACACGTTGGAAGTGTACACTTTGAAAGGACTGAGTCTGCATCCAGAAGTGCTAGAGGGGGTGAGGGGTTGGGGATGGTAAGGTTACAGAGAAGTAGACTGGGATGGGGTGGTGGCTTTGGGGCTTTAGATGTTTAGAGCTGGGAGAAGGGGTCTCAACTAGGTAGGCATTTCAGATTCTAGGCTCCATGAGCCTTGTGTTTCTAGAGGCTTTGGGGACAGATAGCAGAGGTACGGTGGAGCCAGCCTTCCCTGTGCCAGCTGTTCACATCTCTTCTCAACTTCGTGTTTAATGACATCCAGCTGGAGGCTCGAATCCAGCCATGGTGGTAATGTTTGAACCACTGAAACCGTCAGATGCGAAAATTCAGGGCTCTTCCCATTGCTGTCTGTGGAGAATCAGCTGCTCAAACTTCACCCCAGTTGTTGTCTGTCGTCAAATTTTACCACTGGCTAGAATGATTTTTTTTTTTTTAGATTCAAAATCCTTGATTGTTGAACTACAGACCAATGAAGTCACAGTTGAGAAGGTAAGAGAGGAGGGCCAACATGGAGCCTAAAATGAGAGCAGAAGGTGAAGCTAAGTCTCAGGCACCTGGCTGGAAACCCTCTGCTGTGCTATCTGTCAGGAGATGGTGGGCGTAAGATTAGATAACCACATACACCACATGCAGTAGGTGCTTGAGCCCCCAGACTGTTATCTGAAAATAAGAGACATACAGAACCAAGCAATTTTTTGGAGTTCCTTCTGGTGCTGCCATCTATCATTGTAACTATATACATTTTTACATGGAAAGTTACCTGACACTATAAAAGGAAACCCACAGGCCACATCACTGGTCCTATCCACAAGGACAGGCAATGAAACATGAGGTGGATTTACTCTTTTATTGATTTCAAATTATTTTTAGAGACCAGCTATGATTTGATATCTCTCTGCCTAAGCCTGGGGTATCATATTCAGAAACGTGCTGAACCCTGCCAACCCAGGAAACAGCTCATTTCTCACAGTGGTGACTGGCTTGATAACCTTTTTTGAACTCAGGGGCACTTGACCACTGAGCCCCATCCCCAGCCCTATTTTGTATTTTATTTAGAGACAAGGTCTCACTGAGTGGCTTAGTACCTTGCTTTTGCTGAGGCTGGCTTTGAACTCGTGATCCTCCGGCCTCAGGCTCCTGAGCCACTGGGATTACAGGTGTGTGCTACCCAGCCTGGCTTGATAACCCATTTTTAAGTTGACTTTTTCTGGTTCCTATTTCTTTCCCCCCCCCCTTTCCATTCGTGTCCCCACTCCCTTTCCAGTGTTCCCTGGAATCATCTCCTAAAAGGCCATTTGCTTTGAATGTTTGTCTCAGAGTTGCTGCTGGAGGAACCCTAATGGAAACACGATGACCTGAAAGTGTTCTGGGAGGCTTTGGCCATGGACCTGAGTCTTGCTTCTCTCTTCTTCCATGAAGTGGGCTCCCACAGATCATCCCTCGCGAAGGAGAGGTGGGAGGTGGTGTGAGTTGGAGGTGCCAAGGGCCTGCGTGAAAGTACTCATTTCTGATGTTGCTTTGGAGGATGCGCTGGAAGAGTGAAGACCAACTGATCTAAAGCTGTTCCCAAAAGGGGGAAATGAACGTCTGGGGTGGGGGGCAGAGAAGCAGGCAAGAAGGAAGAAAGGGAGGGAGGGAAGGAGAGAAAAAGAAAATGAAATGTCTACCATCTTCTAGTCCTACAACGCTAGAGTCACTGGTGTTTCTGGGCTGTCCCTGAAAGAGGTGGAGAAGACCTAAGGACAGGATGCTCAAGAAAACAGATGGCCAACTCATGCTGCAGAACTTAGGAGTTTCCCTTTCCCCAGACACAGAGCTACATGCAGGTGAGGATAATGCGAGTGGATGAGGCAGGCACACTTGCACCTTCCAAAAGGAGACTCCCCCTTTCCCAGCATTTGTTGTTATAACAAAATTAGAGAAAGAACAAAACGTTCAATTAAATACTCTCTGGATCAGAAAATGACAATAGGAGGGAACTGTGCAGTGGTCCCTGGTGGGTTCTTGGTTTACTCCATTGTTTCTAAGCTCTGCCACCTGAAACATACGGTGTGTAATATTACCCAAACACCGTCACATGTGTGGACAAAGGGGCAGCCCCATCCTCAGTCCTGTGCCTTGCTTTTAAAGCCTTGGACATCTTTTCAAAAATTATTTTTATGCTATAAGAAAAAAAATGAAGAGGTGGGAGGGGTGAGGGAAGAATTGCAAATAACCAGTTTCAAAGCTGCCTCCAACCCATGTATTAATTATAATACGGCTTTGTAATTAGAGGCTGTGCTCAGCGCAGGGCACATGCGTTACCAGTCCTCCCCTTTGCTCCGCATCAGAACAATGAATGCACCGCCACTGATCTGATTTGTTTCAACTTTGAGAAACACAGGAGATCCACTCTCAGGGCAATGGATCTTGCTCCTGTGTGTCTCAAACTTTTCTAAAGAGCTGTTTAGAACAGGGAGATTGGAAGAACCAACAAGCACAGAATTTTTCTGTGGGTATCACCCCACCAACACACTCTGCACTTTTTGAAGTTCTTTTTTTCTTTTCTTTTTAATTCTTAAAAGCTCACGCCAAGCCAGACAAGTTTCCATCCATATAAATTCAGATGATGAATCCACACAAAGCCCCCCAGAAGATTTGCAATGGAAATGGCCACTGGCCCTTAACTACAGAGCCCAACGTGACACTTGCAGTGTTATTACAGTGTCTGATTTGGAATTCAAATTCTACAGATGACAACGGCCCTTTAGTATGTCTCTGACATTCATTACCTTGCCTGCTGGCGGCCATACCCCACTGACTGCTTATCCTGGGAGTCCTTCTAACTCTTCACCCAAACACAGGAAGAAGGCGACCCACCAGAGGGCAACCACCCAAAGAGATGAAATGCTGTGCAGATCTGAGCCCTGCAGCTCTGCTCTCGGTTGCCCTTTGCAGCTACACCCGTTTCTCTTTCTGAAATCATGAAACCGAAGGGGCTGCTTCGGTGGCGGCTCCAGGTACCTGTTGACCAGCCTCTCCCCCTCTGCAGCACAAATCCTCTGCTGCTGTCAGTGACACATGCTCCTGGCTCATCTGGGTGGCCCAGCCTCATTAGGAAGGGATTTGGTGCCTGTTAGTTAATTGAGGCCGTTCCCGCCACCTGCCACTCGCGGGCCTCATCTGCACACTAACTGCCCCTAATTGTCATCATACGGCAGATCCCCGCAACAACTTGAGAACAGATCCTGAGCGGCACGTGCAGGCTCGGCGACGGCCCGGGGAGCGGGGTGACTATTTATCAGGGGGCCAGAGGTTTAGAGAGGAAAGGCACCTTGGGCCGACGTCAGTGTGAAAGTTGGCCATTTAGTACACTCTCCCGTGCCACTTTATAAACAGGGCAGGCCAAAGGCTTCACTGCAGTGGGGACCAACTCAGCCGAAAACAAATGGTGTAGAAAGTGGGCAGCTGATCCGCGCATCGTGGGAGCCTGTGCATCTGCTTAACTTCTCCTGTTGGGAGTCCAAGAAGGGTCTTATCCACACTCTGTTTCCAAAGAGTTTGAGTAAAAACAGACAAGGTGAGAGAGAAGCCGGCAAGCACAAAATGACCCAGAGGGAGCACATCCTGCACACACAGAATTGAAAGGCACTGGAGGGAAACACCTCAAAGTGAGGGAAGGGGCTTTGGCAAGGTATAAAATGCATTTCTAGGGGCAGGAGGCTGTAGCTCAGTGGTAAAGTGCTTTGCCTCACATGTGTGAGGCCCTGGGTTCCATCCTCAGCACCACATAAAAATAAATAAAAGATACTGTGTGTTCATCTACCACTAATAGATATTTTTTTTTTTAAAAAAAAATGTGTATCGAGTGAAAAACAGAAACAACTTAAGACCCAGAATGTGAGGACTACAAGGAGAGACTGAGGAAGAGGGGAAGGAAGAAGATTCTATCATATAAGAAATCACAGTCTACTGTCATGTATAACTAAACAGAACAAACGAACAAAAACTAAAAAGAAAAAAGAATAGGAATTAGGGGCTCAGGCACCACATCTGTAAGGAAATCCTTCTGGACTTACTAGAAATCAAACTGTGACGGGTAACGGGGTTGATTTTGCTTTTGTATTTTATTTTTGCATTTTCCCCCACTGTGAGCCCAACCCCAATAGCACTTCCCTGGGATTCTGGGGGCCAAGGCTCTCAGGAGGACCCATCACTAGGGGGTTTGTCTGGTGTCTCCACCAGATCCGGGATTTTTAAAATTTAAATTTATGTATGTATTTATTTATTTATTTGGGGGGCTAGAGATTTTTTAAGTCATGTCCAATTTATCAGCCTCTCCCAGCTGGATGAGGGGAAAGAGACAAAGTAAGAAAAACCTGGAATGATCCTGCAAGCAGAGAAGCAGAGAGAGAGGAAAAGAGAGAAAGAAAGAGGAAAGAGGGAAGGAAAGAAGGAAGAGTGGGGAAAGGGCAGGGGCTGTTGAAGAAAGAAGGAAAACTGAGGAGCATCTGACAGGGAGAGGGTAGCCCTGTGGACTGCTTCCAATGTGCTGATCCACAGCACCAGCTCCACCAGCGTCCCCGTAGACAGACACGGGGTGAGGGCTGCTTCAGCCCCCCAGAGAGCTGGCAGAGAGAAGTCACGTGTGCAGGGCCACTCATGCTGGCACACCTATTCTTTTGGTTTCTTCTGTATGACAAGTGATTTTTACCAAGCTTGATGCCACTGGTTTTCTTCCTTCCCTTTTATTAAAGAAGCCTCAGGTCTTCCCAGAGTTCCTGTTGGCACCTCACAAGCCAAGCCTGAAAATGTCCTTCGGCCTCATTTGCAAACCCCTGTACCTGTGCCTCACCCAAGCTTCATTCTGCCCACAATGCCAAACCCCAAAGCCCCTCTTTTCATGTCTTGCCGGGTTGCGGCTGGCTTTCCTGCTCCCCCTCCTCAGCATCCGTCCCTCCCTGGATGTCACTCACTGATCTCCCCCACTCAGGCTTGTGAACCCGAGGGGCCTGGTCTAAGCGGCTTGCAAGAGCTGGCAGATTTCAGAGGAAAAAAAAAATGCACGGGAAAGGAAGAATGGCAGTTTGACACTGCACTGTCACAGTTAAAATGGGCCCCGCGCGTGACCCGGGCTTGGACACCGAAGCCTAGTGCCCAATCACAGCTGAGTCTGCATCTGCCACGGTGCACGGCCGCCGCTCCATGCTGCGGGACCAGATGCCTCTGTTGATGCCGCCCTCCTCCCGGCCTTCTGCCGGACGGACGGGCGACCACAAGACAGAGCCCTGCCGCCGTCACTGGACTTCATCTGTCCCTGCAGCCTGCCCTTTCTATAGATTCTTTCCTCCGCCCCTCTGTGTCTCCACACCACCACCCCCAAATGACCAGAAGGGATGTTTTTTTCTTCTTCAAGTTTGACCTGAAGAAGGCAAGCAGAATAAAAGGCTAACCAGGAGGACTTTGATTCCTGCCACATACAGGACAACACAAGAGTCTTCAAAGATCGGGCCAAGAGGCCACCAGCACTCTGCTCTGGGTCCCCACTGGCTTCCTGTTTTAAATGTCACTGTGGTCGCGAGGAATATTGACATCGGAGAACCAAGTTTAAATACTGGCACTTAACCTTCTGAGAAAAATTGACCTATTTTTTAAGAAGTTGGAGCTCAGGAGGAAGAATGACAGATTTGAGACAGGCAGCTCACTGCTGTTTTACAAACGGATTTCGGTTTTGTATTTTAAATAAGTCCTTCTAGGTGCAGTTGGCATCCCCCTCTTTAGCTGAGCCCCAGGCACATGACACACACAAGGGACGGGTGGGCACCCCTTTGTACAAGGGGGTGAGTGGAGCACACAGAAAGAAGAGTGTCCCCAGAAACCAAGTGAATTCTTATTTGTCTAGGGCACATAGCAGACCAAGTGTCAGTGACAGCCACATACACTGGCGGGGTCCCTGCAGCCTGCACATCACGGAAACATGTTCAGAGCAAACAGAGCCCACCATTCTCAGGCGCCCCAGATACCGCACATTGGGCCAGAGTGGGAGACGATGCGGTTTCTATGCAATGGCCATCCCTCCTGTGTCAGTGGTTATCCTTGCTAAGGACTCACGTCCTCATCATGAGTCCTAGAACCGTTCCCTTTGGCCACTGTAATCACACTGGAAATGCTTGGGATCTGCAGGCTTCTCACTTGCCTCTCCCCATTACTAGAAATTTCTCTCTCCAAAATTCAACTTTACAATGAGATAAAACATGGGGTTTTATCTATAAATTATATTGCAGCAGCCCCCCTGCCTTATTCAAGTGGACACATTCTTAGTCTCCCAGTGGATGCCTGAAACCTCAGATAGTAACAAACCCCATCTATATACACTATAATTTTCCTATACATAACAGAAAGAACTATGTTAAAGCTTAATTTATAAATTAAACAGAGTAAGATATCTAATAATAAGGTAGAATTTCCCTGGAATCAGATTGCATCACACACACACACACACACACAAAATGATTCAAAGAGAATATTATACTCCAGACATCAAATAATATTTATCATATATGAAGTACCTGCAAAGCACCTACAAAATGCTTAATGAATTAAAGAGACATATGGGTTAGTAGAATTGAGTTTATACTCAATTATTATATCAATGTGATATAATATAATATTATAAGTACTTATATTGTTTTTCAGACAAAGTCAGGTTAGAAATATTAGTAATTTTAAATGGTGATCATAAGTACTATTCTTACTTTCTTTTTTTTGTACCAGGGATTGAACCCAGGGGGACTCAACTACTGAGTCACATCCCTCTTTTCATATATTTTATTTAGAGACAGAATCTCACTAAGTTGCTTAGGGCCTCACTAAGTTGCTGAGGCTGGCTTTGAACTTGAGATCCTACTTCCTCAGCCTCCCAAGTTGCTGATATTACAAGCATTCACCACAATGCCTGGCTGATCACAAGTACTATTTTTAATCCCTAACATCTGAGAAAATACTTGAAGACCACCAGTATCCTCAATGGGCACTGCATACCAGTGGTCACCTAGCAGCAGGCCAGCCTGACCCAACAGACAACACTGAAACTTCTGAGCAAGATGGGAACCAAGAAGCATTTTTTCACCTAAGAAGAATTAACAATAACAAAAAAGAAAACTATACAAAACTAAAATACAAAACAAAATTATCTTGCAGGGACAAGCTAATTTAAATTATATATAAATAATCAGAAAAATTAACAGCCAGAAAAAAACTGATGGTCACAGAGTTTAATTTGAGTTGATAAGAACATGTGGTTGTATCTGGTGCATATGTAAGAATCTAAGGATTTTTTTTTAAGAAAGAGAGAGAGAGAGAGAGAGAGAGAGAGAGAGAGAGAGAGAGAATTTTTTAATATTTATTTATTTTTTGGCGGACACAACATCTTTGTTTGTATGTGGTGCTGAGGATCGAACCCGGGCCGCACGCATGCCAGGCAAGCGCGCTACCGCTTGAGCCACATCCGCAGCCCAGAATCTAAGGATTTTACATTTTCTGATAGATAATTATTTAGGAAATCAGATCCACTGGTACTGGAGGAGGGTCCCTAGTACATGGAAAGCATTGAATAGAAGCTTCACAAGTACCATTCATGCTCTGCACCTGGCACAGATTCTGTGTTCAATGAATAGTTGGATGAATGAATGAATGAATGAATGAATGCAATTCTAGCTGCTCTGATGACTATTAAAATACATAAGGCATGATTCCTGGCCTCAATTGTTTGGATGGAAAAGATATGGAATAAGTAATGATCCAATAAAGTTGAGCTCCTTAATCTACCTATCAAGACTTTATATCATGGTGTGGCCTGTTTTTCTTATTCCGATACACTGTAAGAAAGGAAAAGTGGTGGAGGGAAGGAAGGATAAAGAAAAGAAGGAGGGGAAGTATTTTTAAATACCGTGTTGACCCCAAATCCTCCTAGATTTCCTAAAAATGTTACTTTTTTTTATAATTTATTTATTTTTTTATTGTTGGTCGTTCAAAACCTTACACAGTTCTTAATACATCATATTTCACAGTTTGATTCAAGCGGGTTATGAACTCCCAACTTTACCCCGTATACAGATTGCTGTATCACATCAGTTACCCTTGCATTGATTGACATATTGCCTTTCTAGTGTCTGATGTATTCTGCTGTCAATCCTATTCTCTACTATCCCCCCTCCCCTCCCCTCCCCTCCCCTTTTCTCTCTCTACCCCTTCTACTGTAAATCATTTCTTCCATTTGTATTATCTTGTCTTACCCCTCCATTACATAGTTCTTGATATATCATATTTCACATTTTGATTCAAGTGGGTTATGAATTACAGTAGGGGGGTAGAGAGAGAAGAGGGGAGGGGAGGGGGGATAGTAGAGGATAGGAAAGGCAGCAGAATACAACAGACACTAGGATGGCAATATGTAAAGCAATGGAAGTGAAACTGATGTGATTCTGCAAGCTATATAAGGGGTAATATGGGAGTGCATAACCCACTTGAATCAAAATGAGAAATGTTACTTTAAAAAATGGTAGTTCATAACCCACTTGAATCTAATGTATGAAATATGATATGTCAAGAGTTTTGTAATGTTTTGAACAACCAATAAAAAAGTACTATTACAACTTAATAAAATGCAATTAAAAATGATCATACAATTTGAATAGATAGTTCTCCAAATGTCCATTTCCAATGTAAAAAAAAAAATTAATTTTACCTAGGCACAGTGGCATGCGCCTGTAACCCCAGGGGCTCGGGAAGCTGAGGCAGGAGGATTGCAAGTTCAAAGCCAGCATCAGCAAAAGCAAGGTGCTAAGCAACTCAGTGAGACCCTGTCTTTAAGTAAAATACAAAATAAGGCTAGGGATGGGGCTTAGTGGTCAAGTGCCCTGAGTTCAATCCCCAGTATCCGCCCCCCCCAAATTAATTTTAACCTAAACTCTTTTTAACCAAATATTTGATCAACATATTTTGGCAAAATTCATTTGCATAGTTCAAAAGGATGTTTTCCAGGTAGGATATCACATGTGGGAGCTCCGTCACTGAGAAACCCTACCACACACTTTCCCTTTTGGAAATAATTTAGCATCTGAGTCACAGCTCTCTGCACATGCTTACCACAAAGTGACTCCAAAACAGGGCACACACATTGACTAATCAATCCCCATGACAACACGGGGAAGCCCTGGAAGGCTCTGAGCAGCTCCCATCCCCTGGGCAGCACCACAGCTTGGCTTTTAAGAATCTTGTTCTTTCTCAGCTTTCTCTATTCAGGACATCTCCCTCCAAAGAAAGAGACAAAACAAACAACAACCCAGAATGTAGTCACTTCCCCCCACCGCACCATATGTGTCTCTCAACGAAAGCAGAAAGGGACTATCACTGTCCCAAATTGCAGATGAGGGAATGCACACAGAGATTATTGCCAAAGGTCTTACAGCTGGTAAGTTGTGTAGACAGGATTATTCTAACCCAGGAAGATGTTTCTGAGCCTGGTGCTGATTATCAGACTCTCCCCCTGTCATTCAGCACCAAGGACACCTCCCATGGTTTTGGATGCTGCTAGGGACGCTGTGTTTCAAAGGAAAGATTTGGTCTAAAGACTGCAAAGAAAGCTAGCCCCCCACCAAGGAAAGTATCCCAACCACCAACACAATTTCAAATATAATTTTTAGGCAAAAGAAAACATATTTAACGGGCTGGGGCTGTGGCTCAAGTGGTAACGCACTCGCCTGGCATGTACGGGGCACTGGGTTCGATCCTCAGCACCACATAAAAAAATAAAAAAGATGTTGTGTCCACCAAAAACTAAAAAATATTTAAAAATTCTCTCTCTCTTTCAAAAAAGGAAAACATATTTAACTGATTAGTTATGTTTATTGATATTATATCAATTAATATTTTAATTGATTTTAATTCATTATTTCTCTTAAATAAAAGTCATGCTAAGCAAATTTCTGCTGAAATGTTTTCAATTACAGTATAGAGTAAAATAAAAAATAAAAGACACAGATTTCCAGGCGTGTGGGACCTCAGGAGCAGCTGACCACACACTCTCTCCATTTCACAAAAAAACAAGGTCAAGACAGTGATCCATGGTAAGGGACTGTTTCCAACCAATCGCTCCCCACTCTCAGCTTTGCTCAAATATTAGAAAATTAGCTTTATGCTAAAATTTTTTCCATTTCTTACCTAAGATGTTTTCCCCTGATGATAACCTTTTTAATCCGTAAGATTTTGAAAGAAAATGTCTTTGGAGAATTTATTGTAAATCAACAACTTACAAAACATTTTTATTCCCTTCTCCCTTCCCTCTCCTCAGTCCTTTTATTGGGGGGAAGGCACTAGGGATTAAACCCAGGGATGCTTTACCACTGAGCTGTATCCCAGCCCATTTTATTCTTTATTTTGAATCAAGACCTCACTAAGTTGCTGAGACTGGTCTGGACTTTGTGGTCCTCCTTCCTCAGTCTCCCAACTTGTTCAGATTCCAGGTACATGCTCATGTGCCTGGCCCCACCTCAGTCTTAATTAGATCAACAGCTTTCATTTTGGGGCCTCCTATGAGACAAATTGCTCTTCATGTATTACCATATTAATTCTCACAGTCACTCTGTAATACACTTGATATTAACCGTATTTTTATAGATGAGGAATGAAGACAAAAACAGCTAAATAAAGACAAAACTGTATACCTGCTTAGAGACATAGAGTCAATAAATGGCAAAATAAGGATTCTCATTTGTTACAACATCCCCTCTACTTTCCCATCAGCCTCCCCAAATTCATTAACTGCTAATGAATCAGTGCCTAAAAGGGCCACCTATTATGAAAGGTAACATAAATTATAAAAGTAAAGGTCAAGGGCAGAGCTGGGCATGGGAAGGATGAATCTCAGCTGACCAAATTGCTCTGATAATAAAAATGAAGTGAGTGCTTTCAGTTTCTTCTGTGTTGGCACAAGAGATGTGAGGTTTGTTTTTGTTTGTTGGTTGGTTGGTTGGTTGGTTGGTTGGTTTTTTAAGAGGAATAATCTGAGAATAGCAAAGGCTGACAGAGCCCCATTGGAAGAAAGCCATCCAGGACCAGGAGCAGGCTGGGGCCAACAGGAGTAATGGCCACTAAAGAATTCCCCATGGTGAGCGTGGCACATTGAGTTTTCCCAGAGTGACCACAACAATATTTCTATGCTCAAATGTTCTTTCAGAATATTGTCACTGCCTTCAAGATGACGAGTCAGATAGGTACATGGTACCTGGCAGGATTTTGTGATGGCCTTGAAGAGTGGAAGGCGTAATGGCCTGTGATTTCTGAGGCTGAGTAATAGGAAGTAACTCTGCCTAACTCATTGTTACAGTCAGCATTTTGTGGCTGGGACCAAATACCTGACAGGAAACTCAAACAAGGAAAAGTTTACTTTGACTTATAGTTTCAGAGGTCTCTGTCCATCATCGGGACTCTATTCCTCTGGGCAATAGAGTGGAAAGTCACAGTGGAAGGACACGGCAAAGCAAAGCAGCTCAGCTCACAGAAGCCAGGAAACAGAGGGAGACAGGAAGTGACCAGGGACAGATATAGTCCCCAAGGCCACACCTAATAACCTACCTCCTCTAACCACACACCACCTGCCTGTAGTTACTATCCAGTAATCCATTCAAATTATTAATCCAGCAAATGGATAAATCCACTGGTGAGGTTACAGCTGTCATGATCCAGTCATTTCCTACAGCTGCACCTCTGAACCTTGCTGTATTGAGGACCATGCTTTCAACTCATGAAGTGGAGGGGCATATTCATTCCAGATCCACACATGACACACTCTCTCTCTCTCTCTCTCTCATCTTGGCCACCATGTTTGAGAGGTTATGGCACACCAGCCAGGCTTTCAGGCAACAATCAACACCAACTACAAACATGCTAGTGAGTGACCTTTCAGATGACACCAGCCCACAGCACTCTGGCACCCTAACAGACACTGAATGGGTATAAATGAAGAACTTACTCAACGGTGATGAGAGATGCCTAGTTATAAATTTTTAATTTGTTCTGTAACTAGTATTCCCAAGCCTTCAATAAAAATCCACTAAATAGTAAAAAGAAAAATTAGATTTATGTTAGGGATTCCTGAGAAATGGAGGAAGGGGACTGTGTCCATGCATGGGGGAGAGCAGTGTGAAGAAGCAGCAATGAGGAGACCCTCAGATGTGGTGGATCAAAACCCAGGGACCAGAATCAACATGGAGTCACTTAGGTCAGACCCTAACAAAAACAAGTAAATAAACCTGATACACATATGACTGAGAAGAAGAACTATCAGAAGAGACTCCGTAACAAGCGCCACTTTGTACAAAGGCCACCACAACTTTACACAGAAAATACTTCTTCGAGGACATCTGCCCAGCAACTGCCTGTCCAAACTTGGACTGACGCCACCCTTGTTATCAATCCTTGTAGCCAAAAAATAACTCTTTCAAAACAATTTATGTAACTCTCCACATTTTGCCTTTAAAAACCCCTTCTCTCCCTTTAATTCCCCCAGTACTCATATGGTTTGCTATGACAGGCATATTTTCACTGCAATGTCCATTCCGGAATACATTCATTATCTTGGGAGAATCTGTCTCTATTCTTGTTTGACTGTGGGGAAACAAGTGACAGGCATTAACCCATAGTATGTAGCTCATCCCAGAAATCCTTATAAATACTGAGAAAGGGACTAGTTTTGTTTTGAAAATAAGTCTTTTAAACTACTGCTCAGGATACAATATTCCAAAGGTTCCTGTTAAAAGAGCATAAAATAACCACTTCATTACACTGGATTCATGAAATTTATTAAATAATATTAAAAATAAATAGGTTTTAAAAGATATGTCTATTTCTGTCATGTGAAACTATGGATTCAGACATCCTTGTATTGATCTGGCTTCTCCAATATCACCTAGGGTCAAGGTTGCTTCCTGGTTTTGTACTCTTCCATTTCTAGGGCATGGCTCTCATCCTTATGGCCAAAATGGAACATCAATGATCACAGCCACATTCCAAAGAGCAGGTTAGAGAAAGGAGGAGGAGAGGATGGGGTGTCAAAGGATGGGGCTATGATTTCAGTACAGTGTGTCCTCTCCAAAACTGATGTGGAAATTTAATCCTTACTATGAGATGCTAAGAGTTGACACATCAAAGAGGTCATTCGAGCTCTGAATACATTAATCCATCCATGTGACGACTGTGTTAATGGGTTATCTCCAGAGTAGGTCTGCTATGAAAGCCAGTTGGCTAGGTTTCTCCCATGCTTCCTGTCTGTCACCATGTAAAGCCCTGAGCTGTCTTGGGACTCTGCCACCAAGGCCATTACCAGATGTGGCCCCTCCACCTTAGAATCATGAGTTAAAATAAACTTCTTATAATGTACTCATTCTATGATATTGTCTCATGAGCAACAGAAAGTGGACTAAGACAGAGTGTTTCATTCCTCTTGTTTACGTCCTGACCAATTGGTCCTTTAAGCAAGGAAATGCAGTCTTAATTCCAGGCAGTCATATACCCATTGGAAGTCCAGAGTTCCAACAGGGGAAGATATTCTCCAAGATGGGACCACAAACAACCTCTTTGGGTGGCCAGGAAGATGTCTGCTGAGGCTCACAGCAGGACCATTAAAATATCAAGGTGAGATTTCACATGCTGCTCAGCCTCATCCTCTGAATCTCAGCTTCTCACTCATTGCAGCCAAGCAAAAGAACTTGAGTGTCTCCTGTTGTTTCCCACACTCTGGGATGGGTTTGCAGCTGATTCATCTGGAATGGCTGCTCTCCAACACTGGCTTTCTAAAACCCATAGTATCTCCAAATTCTTTAAGTGATCTAGAAAAACCATTAAGATATTTTCAAAAGAAAATGAAATCAATATTTCTTAAACTGAAACACACACATGTGCACTTATTTTATATATATATATATATATATATATATATATATATATATATACACATGCACCTTTAGAAATAGAAGAAATATCATCAAATCAAACAATTGAAAGGGAGGGTCAGAATTTCACAATGGCAGGAACTGTTCCCGGGGTCACTCACTCAAATGCCAAGAAGAGTGACCAAATCAAAGATTCACATTTGTAATTTCTGGTGGCTGTTTTGTCTTTGACTTTTGTGAATTTTGATTCAGTCACCAGTCTAAGTTTGCTCATAGGATAGAGGAACTTGTAATAAAGCCAGATCTTAGACGAGCCAGATTGCTGAAGACACTGCTCTGCAAACTGGTGCAATCAGAAACAAGCAGAGCCACCACCGAGCAGTCGGAGCTGTTTTGTGGACTTGCTCTTTGTAGGATCAATATCAGCCAGAATTCACAGGGTTCCCTGGATGGTGGGGGTGAATGGAAGTGACTTCCTTGTTACTTCAAATACTATCACATGCTAGGTGCTTTTAGCACTTTGAAATAGACCTAATATAGTATCATCAAAATCACAAAATTTTTAATTTACTTCCATTTCTATCAAGGTCATGTAGATCCACCTAAAAATCAGGCAGAATTTATCAAGATGGTGTTACTTATACAACCAGAGATATGAAAAACTGTGCTCTATATGTGTAATAAGAATTGTAATGCATTCCACTGTTATATATAAATAAATAAATTTTTAAAAGATGGTGTTACTATTGCCAGCCACTGTCTGGACGATGTGACTGTGACTCCTGAGCCTCATCTGACAGATTATCATGAAATGGACAAAGTGCTAAGAAGTATGGTCTTTAAAGTGGTTGATTAAATAACAGCAGACCAGTCGTTAAAAAAAAAAAAAAGTACCATAAAATATTGGCTCAGAGGCATCCCAGGGTTGAATCAAGTGAAGAATAATTCAGGGGAACTCAATACTATATCATATTTAGAAACATCAAGAAAAATTTCAAGGATTTTGGAGACTTCAGAGTTAATCATCATTTTGGAAGCTAGGCATTTTTGCATGGACCCTCTGTTCCTTGAGGTCACCTTATATAACCACAGTAGTTTCAATGACAGTTGAGAAGACACATTCTCTAATAGATTAATTGTAAGTGTCTGGAAAATAGGGTCCTGGGCTATGGTGTGAACATGGTTTGTTCACACTAAAACTCACCTTGAGGCTTAAATCCTGCAGGCAGCAGAGTTGGGAGGAGTGGGCTGGTGGGAGGTGTCTGGTCATGGGGCTGGAGGCCTCACGAATGGATCAATGCTTTTCCCACAGGAATGAGGTAGTCACAGCGGGAGCTTGGCCCCTTTCTCTCTTTCACAGGTGCCCTTTTGCCCTCCTTCTTCCCCCCATCCCTGGAGCAGCACAAAGCCTTCAGATATGGCCACCACTTGATCTTTACCCTCCCATCCTCCGGAACCGTGAGCCAAAAGAAATCTGTTATGTTTTATTTTTTTAAATAAATTACCTAGTCTCTGAATTTCTATTAAATCAATAGAAAACAGGCTGTATTTTTTTCATTTATTTCCATTTTTCTAATCTGTGTTATTAAAATAAAAGGAACAACTTAAACAATCCACATTCCACCCACATGAGCTTCCCTCCCATGAGTTTAGGGTGGAAATAAGACTCCATTCCCATCATTACTTGCAGCCCATAGGACACATTTGTAGTCCCTCCTGCTCATCCAGACAGAATTGGAAGGAACTGCTGTGAATTTTACAGAAGTCACCGCTCTGTGACAAAGTTCACCGCTCCCTGCACCACCTGCCTCCGACTCCCACCAGAAGCCATCATCCCTGATTAAAGCAAACACTGTCAATTCGGCTGCGACCCAGGTCGTTCCAATCCTCTCTGAAAACATTGCCAAAAACAGATTTCTGATTGGGTCACCTTAGGTCACAGTATCCACGGGTGGACAAAATGTAGGAAAATTTTTATGGGCCACTTGAGACCTATCCAATCGTCAAGGAACAAGCACTGTCCAGAAGAGCGCAGTTGGCTTCAAGTCCTTTCACAAACTCCTCAGCATATGGAAACTTCCCCAAGACTTCTCTGGCCTCCTTGGCAGCCCGTGGCCCACCCCCACCCCTCCTCTCGTCAGCCCAGACAGTGCAACCTATTCTCTTTCAGCTCCATGCCTCCGGCAGAACAAAGGAAGTTTCAGAGTGGGTCCCTCGCCTTTGTTAGAACCCCAAGGAGCTCTTCCAGGAAGAGGGGCTGGTGTGAGGGGTGGGTGGTGGCCTCTCCAGGAATATTATTTTTACCCAATGCCTATCAGCCCCCAACCGGCCTGAGTTAACCCTGAGATACGACATATACATGTGTATTAAGATTTAGGTACCCATTCCCTCCTGGAGGGCCCTGAACATTCTGCAAAGAGACTGAGACTTGATCTTGCTGGTCCTGGGAGCCACTGAAGGTCTCAATGCAAGGAGCACATGAGTTTGGGGGCATCATGGCATCTAGATATTGCAAAGTGACTCCTGGGAACTGATCAGCTTCCCCAGGCCCACGGGGTTCACCTGGTAGAGGCTTTAGTATGGAAACCACAGATGCCTAATCCTAGTTCATCCCAGCTCTCTTGTGTGCTGGGTCTGGGGTCTCTTCTCAGAACCTCAGTTTCCTCATCAATAACATGGGAAGCACTGATGTACCCATCCATGCATGAGCAAAAAAATTTGAGTGATCTGTGAAAGAATGCTAAATTATGCCTTATGCCTCAAAATTCACTTGACATCTCTTCCTTAGAATAGAGACATTCCCGCTTCTCGTTTTCAAAAAGAAAATCTCCAGCTCCTTGAGAAACATCCAAAGAAAGGCAGCTTCCCCCATCACTGTGGACTGATCCACGGGGGAACTTTCTGTTTCTAAAGTAATGTTTTAATTTAAGGTCTGGCCTATATTGTGTGTAAAACATATGTTTACTTATATCTAATTATCCTATAAATATATTATAATATAAATACAATATGTAATTATATTCATAAGTATAATTTATAATCATTCTGTTTTCAGAATGTTTTGATTTAGGATGTGGCATAATACTGTATATATACAGTGTATATAAATAATTACATGTTATATTTAATTTTTATATCATTCTATGCAGGTAATATGTAATTATTATGATATAAATATATATAAAATATACATATAAATACACCAAATACAAGTCCTGACACTTGCCAAGTTCTTAGTGAATTACTGGCATTGTGGCTGAATTGTGTCCCCAAAAAGGGACATCTGTGAGTGTCAGCTTATTTGGAAACAGTGTCTTGGTAGGTGCATTTGAGGTAAGATAAAGTCATATTGGATTGGGGGGCATGGGTAAAATATAATGACAGGCATCCTTGTGAGAAAAGGAAATCGGAGACACACAGAGGGAAGATGGCCATGTGAAAAGAGAGAATTTTCCTACAGAAACATCCTGCACAGGTTGCTCCCTACTCCTAGCTTTCTCTTACTAAAGAGTGTGTTAGTCAGTTTCCATCACCATAACAAAATACCTGAGACAATCAACTTAAAAAGGGAAAAAGTTTATTTTGAATCATGGTTTCAGAGGTTTTGGTCTATGATTGTTTGGTTCCTTTGCTTTTAGTTCTGTATCAAGACAGAACATCATGGCAGGAACGAATGGCAGAGGATGACACTCCATGGCTAAGACATGAAAAAAAGAGGAAGAGACCAGGGTCCCGTAATCCTCTTTAAGGGCACCCCAGTGGTCTAAGATTTTTCACTAGGCCCACCCTCCTGAAGGTTCCACCATTCCCCCAATAGCACCACAGGCTGGGGACCAAGCCTTTGACACCCTGGCCTTTGGAGGCATTCTAGATCCAAACTAGAGCAAGGTGCAGTCCCACTTTTTTGCTCCCATAAACAGTGTTTCTATAACAGAGACCTGAAGGTGAAATTTCTCTGGACCAAGGGATGTGTCCAATGCTTTTCTGATTCTCCACTCCTTTGCTTATGCCCATCCATGGATCCTACACCTCAAACAAACATAATTGCTTTGTCTCTAGGACCACTCAGAGGCTTTGCCTATGTTCTTCCCACGGCCTCCAATGCCTTGCCCCTCATTCCAGTAATCCCAACCCGGACATCCCTTGAGTTCACTCCCTGGAAGAGCTAGTCCCTCTTCCAGGAAGGCATTATGATTCCTCCCCACGAGCAATGGCCTTTCTTTCCTCTTTGTTCCGAGGCCCTTGATTTGTCCCCCTATCTATTCTACTTGGTTACTGCTGCCATCTCTCTGCTTGGGTTCTCTCCTCTCCTGGGAGCAAAGGCTCAAGGTCACGATCCCTGACTGTGTCTGTTAGGCTGTAGTGCATACTGTACCTGCCCAGTTCCCAGAGCCACATTCTTTTTGCACGCTCACCTCTATGACCTGGGAGAGGGTCTCATGTTCTATAGCATGTCGTAGCTTACTTAGCAGCTTTCTTTCCAGAGCTCCTTAAAATAACAGCACGGCTCACAGTCGGGGATGTCGTGGGTTCCGTTTGATACAGTAGGAGATGTTCAGCGGATGTTTGCTGAACTGGATGAGTTTAAATCGTGTGAAGCCAGAGAAGGACTCGAGACCCGCGTTGCACTGTGACTAGGGGCTTCCCCGGAGTCCCTCCTGCCCTCGCCTGTCCATGAGGCTGCCGATGGCTATTCCTGCAGTCTTCGCATGCTCTGGACTGTCTGGGCAGTTACTCTAGAGGACATTCTGCTCACCACCAGGATCCCTGTTGCCTCCAGCAGCAAGCTCAGTCACGGATTTTACCTTCCCCTTTGTTTCCACCCTCGGGAAAAAGCATCTACACCCAAACCCTTCACTCAGGCTCTGATTCTGGAGAATGCAACTAAGATAGAAGGAAAAGGTGAGACGGTGGGGGCTGGGGGCAGCTGGACCAAGGAGGGAAATGTCCCAGGGTCTGTGGCCAGGGAAGGGAGCCACCCTTCCATACCTGCCCCTACGTGCTCGGCTGGCAGGGTAGAGAGCTGGATTCACCTAGACTTGTGATAAGTGACTCGTGGCCCCATGACAAGGTGCTTCAGGCAGGGCCACCTCCAGGGATAGCAGGATGGGGTGGAAGGAACCGTGCCTGGGGTGGGAGGCAGCGAGCTGGAGAGAGGAGAGCACACCAAGTGCTGGGAGCAGATGGGGCGTCCTGGACACCAGGGCTCATGAGCCAGCTCGTCAGCTCAGGGCTGGGGCCTAGCATAGTGCCCAGGGCCCCCGGGGGGCTGAGCACACACACCGTACATGGGGAAGGGCTCACGAAACTGGCAGTCCAAGTGGAGACCCCCGCCCTGAGAGAAGGAAGGAGGAAGAGTGGCCATCCTGGGGACAGGTCATCACTCCACTCTCCAATCCAGAAGCCAAGGCCCTCCCCTGGCCAGAGGGCAGCAGCTTCCAACACAAATCTGTGCTTCTCACTCATCAGGGACCCAAGGAGAGGAACAGAGGGAAAGGGAGGGTGGGGGGGAGCAAGAACTAGGGACTCTGCTTAGGGAGCTGCCACTGCAGGCCCCCTGCCCTAGACCTCAGGACCCCAGAAAATAAATGTGACTTCTCAGAGATTGAGAGAGACCGCGTGTGTGTGTGTGTGTGTGTGTGTGCACGCGCGCTCGTGCCACAGGGCTCTGACAGATTTTCAGTCAATTAATCTCCATCACACGTCCCAATCCAGCAGCTGGTGGTACCTCCCACCTCTCGGGGAGCCCCACGGGGACCTGTTCATTCCCTGTGTCCCTGAGTCCCAGCAGGTGTCTGCCCTACCTCCACAGCCTATCCTCCTGGGTTCCTCTCTCCTTCTCTCCCTTCCAAGAACAGAATTCATTTTAAATGTCTCTGCTACCAAGCCAGGGACATTGTGGACAGGGCCGGGAGGAGACTAAAGCTTTTTCACGGGAGATGAGGACATCAAGAAAGGTTTCTTCATTTTCTTGGGTTTTTTTTTAGGTGTAGGCACCTAAAATGGGCTGTATGCTAGAACCCCTAATTATTTCATAACCAATTCTTGAAATTTAACTGAGATTAAGATTCACTTTTTAAATTGCAGACAAGAGCAAGAAATAGCTCCCAGACACAAAGCAACCACGCACAACTCTGCCACAGAGCTCCTGAAGCTGTTTTCTTTGAATGTGTATTTGTGTTTGTATCAAAGCCAATTTGCCTGATTCTCTCCCAGTTTGGGGTGTTTTATCTCTGAATCTCCAATGCAGAGCACATTCCTGGCTTATGAAAGAAATTAGCAAATATTTGTTGAATAAATAGACCTCATATTCAAAACAGAGTCCCAGATCACAGAAACACAGTAGCTAATGTATGCACGCTCTTCATCATGTGGGGCAAGCCCGTCTCAAGCACTTTGTTACTAGTGACAAAATAATACTGGAATTAGCATCATCCCTCGAGGCAGGATCCAAAGTAAATTGCCTTCGTTCAACATTATTGTGTTTTACTTTCAAAGCTCTTTATGGATGATAAAATACAAAGTCTGGATTTGTTTCAAAATGCTTCAGCAGACTAAGATTATAGATTAGACGACATCTAGCTGATGGGGACAGAGCAATTCATGAAAACCATTCTCTTTACTTTCAAAAGTATATCTTACATTTTCCATTGTAAACATGTTTTTATTACTCCGTCCTAGGAAAATCCTAATTGTAATAAAGCAGAATTTTAAGGAAAATAAATAAAAAGAAGGAAAATAGTCAACAACTCACAAGGTTGGTGCATCCAGTTAGGATCTATATGCTCAGCCTTGGCTCCCAGGATTCCTGATAAAGAAGAATGATGTTCATGAAGCCTGTGTTAAAGGACAGTCTTTGCCACTATCTTGTTGCTCTGCAAATATATGCTCCAAGCCATCAAAAATTAGTAACAGGGCTGGGGATGTGGCTCAAGCGGTAGCGCGCTCGCCTGGCATGCGTGCGGCCCGGGTTCGATCCTCAGCACCACATACCAACAAAGATGTTGTGTCCGCCGAGAACTAGAAAATAAATAAATAAATATTAAAGATTCTCTCTCTCTCTCTCTCTCTCCCTCCTCTCTCACTCTTTCTTTAAAAAAAAAAAATTAGTAACAGCAACCAGGCGTGGTGGCAGTGGCACATGCCTGTAATCCCAGCAACTCGGGGGAAGTGGGGTACTGAGGCAGAAGGATCAAGAGTTCAAAGCCAGTCTCAGCAATGGCAAGGCATGAAGCAACTCAGTGAGACCCTGTCTCTAAATAAAATACAAAATAGGGCTGGGGATGTGGCTCAATGGTTGAGTGCCCCAGAATTCAATCCCTGGTTCCCTCCCCCACCCCCCAAAAAAGAATAATAGTAAGTGATACACTTCTTCATTTACTTCTTCAATGTAAAACAGAATAAGAAGAAACGACCTGATTTCCCAACCATTATTTCTGCCTTTAAGGAGAAACAGGTTTTTGCACGATAGGTGTGTATACACTGCCTCCTTCCTTTTAAGCTTGTAAAGGGAATTTCTTGCAGACTTTGCAGGCAGAAGGAAGGGCTCTGACTTCCCTGGCGTGGCAGTGCTGGGTACCTCTGCCATCTTTTGCAAACTGAGCACAAAGAGACTCAATGCCCATGAGCAGATCCCCTTACCCAGAGCCCAGCCCAGCTGTGAGAGCACAGAGCAGGTGTGCGGAAGTCCTGGCTCTGTGCAGTAGTAGCCAGTGAGCCTCCAAGAACTGCCTGTCAGACTATATAATGACTTGACTCCTCACTTTCTGGGGGAGCCTGTCTGGGAATCCCACCTGTGTGTTGTCCCCCTGTGCTTGAGCATAAGCCCCATTAAAGCCCCTTTGGGATGGAATTGCTTGTTTCTTTGTGATATTTATTTGGAATTGAGCAAAAGAACCCAAGGCTGAGGGGTAACACTAAGAGTGGATAACACTAAAAACCAGGCTGACTGGCAGCAACTGGAACTTATTAAAAGAAAAAAAAACTAGTAAATAATCCTAAAGGAATGTTTCAATATGTACTTGGGATGTTTTGAATGTCCCCTCCAGAATTCATGTTGAAATTTAATCCCTATTGTGAGGTGTTAAGAGGTAGGACCACGGGAGACCTTCAAAATATGACAAGGTCAGAAGAGATCTACCTTCATAAACGGATTAATCCATTCACAAATTAATGAATGAATGGGGTTGACGGGTTCTATCAAGAGTAGGTTTATTATAAAAAAGACTTTGGTTCTATCTCTTGTATGAGCTCCCTGGTCTTGAGATGCCCTCTGTTGTGTTACGATGTAGCACAAGGTCCCCAATAAGGGGTCCTCACCATACTCTTAGACTTCCCAGCCTCCAGAACCAGGAGCCAAATAAACTTCTATTCCTTATAAATTTCCTTGTGTCAGGAATTCTGTTATAGCAATAGAAAACGGACTAAGACAATGGCTTTTTCAGAGTGGAAGGGAAGACAGTAACAGTTTCTAGCAAAGTTCCGTTCCTTCAAGTATCTTACACATAACGTGAGACACAGAAGGCAGATACAATTGCTCTTATTTTTGATGACACTGTTCCAGATATTAAAGAGCACCTTCCATGTCGGTTCCATGTTTGGGCTTCTATGATGCTTGATTGAGAATATTTGTAAAGATTTTTATTTCTATGCCTTTCTTGTGCAATTTGTAAATTCAATTTTTAAAACAATTTAAAGTACCTAGAAATTTAGACCTTGATTCTAATTTCAAAAGATAGCTAAAAACCTAAATATTTGCAATCTAAATAATATTCAAATAAGTGTCATTCATCTGAATGGCAAAACAAGTAAACGTTTGGGCTCCCAAATACTTCTCAAAAGATTAGATTGTCCCATCAAAGAGATCATCAGTAGATTTTGGAGAGTGCACTACCCTGTCACATAACAGCCTGAGATTTGAGTAAGCCAATAGTTCCAGAAATGCTGAGACTTTATTTCCAAATGTATTCCAAAATGACCTTAGGAATTTGGTGCAATGAGTATAATATTTTTGGAGTGGGGAACTTAAGCAAAAATAGCACATATTTTTTGTGTGCTATAAACTCTATTCCTTATAAATTTCCTGGCATCAGGTATTCTGATATAGCAACATCAAAAACAGAAGTGATACAGAAAGAGCTCAACTCCAAAGAATGGAAAAAAATCAACATTTTTTTTTCATTATTCTCCATATTAACAAAACATGTATGTATTCATATATGTTTTTAAGCATATACATATATAATCATAAAATAATAAATGCTTATTTGCCAATTGTAATGACCATTTATTGAATACAAATATGAACTATCTCCTGCAATCCTCAACTCTGCTGCATCATTCTCACTTTAAGACTATGGAAATCACAGCTTAAAAGGTCACACAATATAACCAAAGTCATGCAGTCATTACAGAACCCATGGCCCAACTGACCAGCCCTATCCAAAGTCTGGCTCCACCAAAGACTGGAGTAGACAGAGTCGTGTTGGTAGAAATTAAAAGCAATCAACCTGCCTATGAAGGACCAAGCAGGTCCTGACTGGGGAGGACCAGCAGAAAGTCCCCAAGTGTGGCCGGTGTAGTCTTACCCAGCTCACCTTGCAGCTGCGGTCAGGCCAACACCCCGAGACATCTTCCAGCACTGTTCTGGAAGAATCCACATCGAGCTCTGTATTTGAAAATGGTTGCCATCCCCCACTGTTCAGCCCCAGGCCTGAGAAGGCCCCAAACATAATATTTTCTGATCCCAAAGAAAGAACTTGGAGGCCTCGATGTAGAGTGATTGGCAGGCCAGGATGCAGGGGAGGGCCGCACCCTACCAGCAGGGAGGAGATATAGGTGGGTTACCTGCCCACTGTGCAGACTGCAGGAGAACATTCCCTACTCTACACCCAAGGTCACTCAGCTTCCGTCCTCTCCTAAGGCCTGGAAACAAGGAAGAGGCCGCTTCCCGTCTCCACTTCCTCCATCCTGACATTCTGTACAGTTCTTATCTCACGGCCTGGAACACAAGCTTTCCTAGGCACTGAGTAGGGTTTACCCCCCTTCTAAAAACAGTTCACCCACTTCCTAAACAAGAACTCAAAAAGAGAGACTCTGAGGGAGCTCTCCTTGGACGACTGAACTTGAGCGTAATCCCAAGCAACTGATCGTTTCCACGTTTGGGCTGCTGTGAATGAACATGGGAGTGTAGACGTCTTTTTGAGGCAATGATTTCACTTCTTTTGGGCTATCCCCAGGGAGGGATTGCTGGGGATAATTCATAATGTATGAATATTATTCCAACTTTTAAAAGGAGATCTTACCATCTGCAAACACATTAATGAACCTGGGGGACATTTTGTTACATGAAGTAAAACAGACAGAAAAATCCTGCATGGTCTGACCTCTACATGGAATCCACAAATCAGATGCACTGAAGCAGAGAATAGAAGGGCAGTTACCAAGGATTGGGGCATGGAATGTTGGTCAAAGAGCACAAAGTTACAGTCACGAGATAGGTCCTGGAGACCTAATGTACGGCATGGTGAGTAGAGTTAATAATGTATTACATACCTAAATTTGCTGAAAGCAAATCTTAAATGTCTTCAACCTCTCCCATTACACACGCACACACACACACACACACACACACACACACACACACACACAGAGTAACTATGTGAAGTGATAGCTATGTTAATTAGCTTGATTGTGGTAATCATTTCATAAAATATTTGTGTATCAAAACATCACCTGGTATGCTCTGAACATATGGTCATTCCAGGGGATCAATTATAGGACCCCCACAGATACCACGATCTGAGGATGCTCAAATTCTTGATAATGCGATTTCCTGCACACTTTAAATCATCTCTAGATTACTTATAATACCTGATCCAATATAAATGCCATGTAAATTGTTGTTACACTCTATCTTATAGGGAATAACGACAAGACTAAAGGTCCATACATATTCAGTACAGACTCAACTATCATAAGCCTAATCACATAGTGCAGTTCAGCAACACCAGAACATTTTGACCCAAGGTTGGTTGAACATGGAGGACCAACTGTATATGATTTTTGTTAACTCAATAAACTGTGAAGAAAAAAAAAAAGCAGCTGATTTACCTGTAGGGTCAAAGCCACCGTTCTCCATGGAGGTATCACCAAAGGCTGGAGTTGACAGGGTCATTTGGGTGGAAATTAAAAGTGATCAAGCTCCCTGTGCAGGACCAAGACTGTGGAGGATCAGCAGAAGCTACCCAAAGGTCACTGTAGTCTTACTGAGCTCACCGTGCTGTGCTCACCGTGCTCACAGTGTGGTCAGGCCAACACCTCTGCGACGGCATCTTTGACTCCCCTCTTTCTCACCTCATATCCCATCTGACAGAAAATCCCAAACTTCTAAATAAACTTAGAATAGGACCACTTCTCCCACACCCAACTGCCTGTATAGGTGGGTTACCTGCCCACTGTGCAGACTGCAGGAGAACAACTGCCTGTCCGTCTGGGCCACCATTGTGCTGTGTCTGGATTCTTACAGCAGCCTTGCCGGGTCTCCTTGCCACATGAGGTTCATCCTTAACACGGTAGCAGAACGATCCCTTAGAATCCAAGCCAAGGGGCTGGGGTTGTGGCTCATTGGTAGGGCACTCGCCTGACACATGCGGGGCCCTGGGTTTGATCCTCATCACCACATAAAAAGAAAAAAGTAAAATAAATGTATCATGTCCAACTACAGCTAAAAAAATAAACATTAAAAAAAATAATCTAAGCCAAATCAAGTCAGTCTCTGCTCCCAACCCTCCAAGGGCTCCTCCACTTCTTTCAGAGTCAAGGTCCTCCCCATGCTTCAAGGGCCCTGCATGGTCTGCTCCTGACCACATCCCCAGTCCCTCTGGACTCCAGTCTGCATGTCAACCCTGCTGTTCTTCAAACACACGGGGACTTTGCTTCCTCTCCCTGGAGCACACATCCCTGAAGACCCTCGTGACTCGCTCCCTCACCTCCCCAGGTCATGCTCCGATGTCACCTCACTGAGATCTGCCTCCAACTCCCTATTTAAAATTGCCACCGGCTCCGCCCATCATTCCCATCCGTACCCCTGCACCACTTCACCCCGTAGCACCTACACCCTCCTCACCTGTCAGTGACCGATTCACACGCCCCCCCCCCCCGCACTCCCCCAACCCACACAGCAGGTAAAGGCCAGGAGGGCATCCCCAGGGAATCCAGCTCCAGGCCCACAGTAGGCGGTTTGTGACTCAATCAATGTGAGTGAATGAATGAAGAAAGGTCTGAGAGGAGGACCAGGGCTAAAGAAGACCCTTCCAAGAACCTTTCTTTCTCCCCTCCCACCCCCACCTCCCACCTGGGTGAAAAGAAGTGGCCGTGGTGAATGAAAGATCCCTAACATACCCGAGGGAAGAGCCATAGTCCAGGCTTTCCCCAAAGAAAACTAGAATAATAATCATAATAAACAATTAAAATAGGCATTTGCCAAGGATCCCCTCTGTCCACTGTGAGAGGTGCTTTATCTGCCTCAGTTTCTGAAAACTCTTAAATACAGCAGATGTGCTACCGTCTCATTTGTGCGTGTGCCACTGTGTTTTTTGGAACTATTCTGACACCAACAGGTGTCCTGAAGTACCATCTCAGCACAACCACCAGAGTCGGCACAGAGCCCACAAGCTAGAGGGTTAGTCCTCACAAAACAACTCTAACTTCAGATGCCAGCCACATCGTGGGGCTTTCTGAAGCCATCTGCACCACTGTCTGACGGGACAAAGGCATTCCTATTACTTGGGAAATTCCAAGGATTTAGAGGCTCCCTTCCAAGAATCAGGAAGAAAGGCCAACAAAATTGCTCCTTATGCAGCTGTGGCCTTACCTAAATTCTCTTCCCTCCGTCCATTTTGGGGTTAAAGTTCCTTCCGGGATTAATTCCTACTTCCAGCTCAGGTGACTTCAAGATGACAGGGGACAGGGGAAGCATGCACCTGGGCATAAGTCTCCTCTGTTTCAGCTGTGACACTCCAGTGCAGGGGACTCTGTGAGGCTGCTGAGGCCAGGCCCACGTCCACTCCAACACTGCCACAGGCCACCTGCAGTCCGAGTCTTGCTGCCTCTCTAGGATCTGTCTGGAAGAGGCCCCTGTGCTCCTCCGTCCCCAAACCTTATTCTTCACCCGGATTTGGCTGCAGGGAGGAAGTCCAGGGCCTTTTATTCAGAAACACATATTTATCCACGCACTTCCCCTCCCCGCCACATACCCTCTTCCCTGAGCCTGGAACGGCCTTTCTAATTTCAGAAGCCACGAGCTTTACTCTCATATCATCATGCTCCCTCCTGTATCTGACAGCTACCCCTAGGGCTGTCCCTTTCCTTCCCAAGGGATGGCTTCTGAAATCCAAAGGCCCGTTTTCTAGCAGGCCAGTGTGCCTCCCGATGAAACAGCAATGCACTCAACATGGCCCAGGAAGCGTCTTCATGTGAAAGAAGCTGAACCCAAATCCAGTCCAACCTCTGCAGCCAACTTGCACTTACAGGAAGGTGGAAGCTGAGAATCAAGTGTCTGACAGCACCAGGAAGCAAACAGGCAAACACAAAATGTGGGACAACCTCCAGGAACTGATCTAGGCACCAAGTCAAGGAGAGAAGAATTAGAAGAAGAAAGATATGGAAGACTACTCTAGATTAAGACATTTAAGAGATGCAACTTCCAAATGCCCCAGGGAGGCCTTGTGTGGGTCCTGACTTACCCAAAGCAACAATAAAGACACACTTGGGAGACACATAGGAAATGTTGTTATGGACTGAATATTATGTCCAGTGCTTCTGAGATGGTGTCTTGGAAGAAAGAAAGAGTATCCTACAAAAAGACAAAAAGCAGAAGGGCAAAAGGGAATAGAGCTCCTCTGACAAGGCTTTAAATAGGAGCACCTCATTTCACTCATGATGGCAGAGCTTTCATGACTCAGTCACCTCCCAAAACTACACCCGTGGGGGGTTACATTTCAGTGTGGATTTGGGGAGGACAAAAACATTCACATTATAGAGAATATAGACATGATTTATCATCCACAGGACGGGTGCACTTAAATGGTTCGAAGGTGTTCATGACAAGTGCATATCACACCCAGGCACAGAGCTAAGGGCTTATAGAACTTCTGTCAATCAATCTTCACAGTAACCTTAGGAGGTAGGTGTTCTCATTCCCACTTTACAGATAAAGAAACTGAGGCTCCAGATCACAAAGCAATATTATGAGTCAACCAAAATGGACATAGCTTCCAGTTACACAGTTTGCAGGAGCCCAGCTGAATCACCAACAACCAACTTGCTGCACGATCCTTCGGCCAAGTGATCAACTTGTGGAATGACCACTAATCTCTGCATTCACTGGATTTAGGAAAGTACCCTTGTCCCTGCAGCTGCACTACATTTTCCTTCCAGACTTTCTACTTCACTTGATTTGCTCAAAATATGTCGGCCCAGGACAGCCAAAGGTCGGTATATCTGTCATTTCAAGTTCCTGGTGACAAGCACCGTCCACTGCCCTGTGTTTATAGGTGCATGTGTGAGCAGCACCTTGTGTGAATTTTGCTGTCCCCAATTTCTGTAGACTTCTGTCCTATCTTCTGCCTCTGCCATTGATGGAAAAACCAAAATCTGCTTAGACCTTGTTTGAGGCATCCATCTCCCAGTTTCAGCAAATGAGTCATGCTGTGAAGCCACTGATCACTAACTGGCTTCAGCCTCAGTCACCGCAGACCCAGGAAAACTTGAAATGCAGGGTGGGCTTGTCCTCCACTCAGTGGCCCTCGTTGAGCTGTATGTGACAGAGTCAGGGTGCCGGTCACAGCTCCTCCTTCAGGTTTTGGCCCCTCTGACTCAGCCTTCAGGTGCCAGCCTGTCCCATGCTTTCCTGCCCTTTGATCCATGTCTCCGTCTCCCGGTGCCATTCCACATGCAATTAGGCACCTAATAAAGGCTTCGTGCCACTGATGACGGTAATGATGAGGCAAGATGGCTACAGTGATGATCACAACTGGGAGCAACTGAATGAAATTGTGCTGAGGAGATGCTGAGCTGAATGTCAAAAGCTCCTGATGCTGAAATTTACTACATCGCTAGCTCCCCCAGGGCAGGTTGGAAACACTTGTCCCCCGCTGGGGACAGCCATCACTCTGTATGTGTCAGGGTATTTATAGCCAGGATCACTGAGCATAGGAAAAGGTTTTGGAAGAGTGTGCAGCCAAACCCAGGGGTGCATGGAAGAGATGGTTGTGTGCCTGCTGTATCTGCTTCTCAGTTGCTCATCAAAAGCGTGGGCTTGGCGGCCGTGGTGCATTGAAGGTGACCACACATCTTCCATGTTCCTTTATTGAAGTGAAGTCAATTTTGCTTCCTCTGGACTCTGAGCAGGTCTTATGAATTGCTTTGACAAGTAGAATGCAGTAAAAATGGCCCTGTGCCACTTTTAGCCCTAGACTTTAAAATTCTCGAAGCTTCCACTTATGCTTTTATTGTTCAGCTGCTCTGCCGAGAGCTAGATTTTTAAGAGGTCATGTAGGGAGAAAGCCCAGCGATGAGTGGCGTCTAGATATCTCAGCCCCAGTTGAGTGTCCAGCTGAATGCAGCCACGTGTGTGGCCTCAGCTGACATCACCTGGAAGAAGAAGATGGGCCTAGCTGAGCTTAGCTGACCTCCTGGAACACAGGGACCAGAGAAAAAGGTGTATCATTATTGTCTTAAGCCACTAAATGTGGGGGTGGCATATTACGCATAAGTACATGACACAAAATTGCTCTGTTGAAGCCAACGGGAAACTGAGAGAATCCCCCACAGGACACTAGAATCAGTCCCTCTAGAGGGCACTCCCAGTCAGGCCTGTCCATCTTGTGGGTGGAAGTGGAGAACAGTGTAGCCAGAGGATCCCTTGTTTTCGTTTTAGTCGGGTTTTTCTACCACTGTGACCAAAAGATCTGCCAAGAACCATTAGAGGAGAAAAAGTTAATTTGGGCTTCATAGTTTCAGAAGCCTCAGTCCATAGACAACTGACTCCATTGCTCTGGCCTCAAAGTGAGGCCGGACTTTATGGTGGAGGGGCGTGGCGGAGGAAGCTGCTCAGGACATGGCAATCAGAAATCAGAGAGAACTCCACTCACCAGGGACAAAATGCATAACACAAAGGCACACCCCCATTGATCCACCTCCTCCAGCCACACCTCACCTGCCTATAGTTACCACCCACTTAATCCATTTAAGTGGATTAATACATTGATTAGGTTAAGACTCTCTGAAAACCGATCATTTCACATCTAAACTTTCTTGCATTGTCTCACACATGAGTTTTTAGGAGACACAATATATCCAAACCATAACCTTCCACAACTGGCCCCAAAAAGCTCATGCCCATCTCACAATGCAAAATACATTCAGTCCATTTCAAGAGTCCCCATAGTCTCAACAGTGATAGCATTACCCAAAAGTTCAAGTCCAAAGTCTCCTCTGAAATTCAAGGCAATATCTTATATATTTTCTCTGTCAAAATCAAAGCCAAGTTACATATAATCCATTATGTAAATGCAGACAGTAAACATTTCTTTTCCACAAGAGAGAATTGGGGGCATAGAAAGAAGGGATGGGACCAAAGCAAGAGCAAAATCCAGCTGGGCAAACAAGTCCTATAGATGCACATCCAGCATTGGGGGCACATGGCATCCTGATGTTTTCTCCAAAGGGCTTGTGAAGCTCCATTCCTGTGGCCTTGATGGTTGCTGCCCACATGGATTCTCTATTGGCTTTTTTCTGGTCAATTCCTGCAGCTTTCCTTGGCAGATGTCCCATGTCATTGACATCTCTTCATTTTGGAGGTCTCCACCATTCTTTTACCTTCCTTCTCACATCTCCATGCATTCCTCTCTCAGGGGCTGCCTACAGGGCCTCTGACCCTGCTGAACTTTACCTGGTCTCCCAGGCCTTCCTTTGAAAGGAAGTGGAAGCCTCCATGAATCCCTAACTCCAGCATCCTCCATTCATGCAGAACCAGCACCATGTGGTTGTCACCAAGATCTGTCACCATCTTAAGCAGTAGCCAAACCTCTTGAGACCTCAGCAGCAACAGTCTCTGAGTACCTCAGTGAAACAACTTCCTAAGCCTCCTTGGGCAAGTAGAGTGCCCCAGGGTCTCATCTCAAAGGAATTTGTACCTTCCAGCCTAAGATGGGTATGATCTTGCTGATTCCTGAAATGCTCTCAAGCCTACTTTCCTATTGTTTCTTTAGTGGCTGTTTTGTCTTTAACAACCACAACTTCCTTAGCCCAAGTTTTACTTGCATTTTCTGTCCAAACTCCAAATTTTTCTAATCTTTCTGCTTTGATTTCTGCTCCTGATTATCATGGTAAACTTGGTTAAAAGTCACCAGCAATATTCATGCCACTGCCTTAATGCCTCAAATTGCCTCTGCCAGATTATGTAGTCCATCACCTTTAAATTCAGTCTCACAGAAGGTCTCAGGATATGGACAAAATGTAGATAACTTCTTAGCCAGAACATAACATGAATGGTCTCTAGTTTAATTTCCAATAAAGTCATCCTTCTCTGAAACCTCATGAGCCCAGTCTTTACTGTCCTTAGTCTCATTGGCATTCTGGTAGGAACTCCCAGAAAATCTCCCATTAAGCTCTGCTTACAACACTCTAAAGCTTTTCCATCTTGCATCTCCAAACTTTCCAGAATTCCTCCCACAAATTTCAAAAACCTTCAAAAGCTTCTGAACCTCCTGGTCAGGTTAATCACAGCAATGATCCTACTCCTGGTACCAATTTCTGTTTCAGACAGTTTTTTTCACAGCTGTGATCAAAATACCTGACAAGAATGATTTTAAAGAAGAAAAACTTCAGCAGTCTCAGTGCCATAGACTACAGACTCCATTGCTTTGGGGCCAACGTGAAGCAGAACATGATGGTTGAAGGGAGCTATAGAGGAAAGGAGTTAGAGCATGGCAATCAGAAAGCAGAAAGAGAGCTCCACTCAACAGGGACAGAATGTATACCACAAAGGCACAGCCCCTGGAATACCACCCCCTCCAGGCACATCCCACTTAATCCATTCAAGTGGTTTAATGCATTGATTAGTTTAAGGTTCTCATAAACCAATCATCTCACCTCTAAACTTTCTTGCATTGTTTCATGCATGAGCTTTTGGGGAATACCACATATTCTAACCATAACAGCCCTAATTCACAGAAAATAAGCTCCTCCCCAAAAGACCATAAAGATAAATGGTCAGCTTTGTACTGAATGTTCATGTGTTGACCTCCTAGCCCCTAAAATATGGTATTAGGAGGTAGAGCATTTGGGAGGTTGCTAGGGTAGGGGAACAGAGCCTTCGTGACTGGAATTAGTGCCCTTATAACAGGGACCACAGAGAAATACCTCACTCCTTCCTCCTTATGAGATTACGATGAGAAGTTAGCAGCCTACAATCCAGAAGAGGATCCTCCCCAAAACCCAACCTTCCTGGCAACCTGATTCTGGATTTCTAGCCTCCTGAAATGTGAGAATGAATTTCTGTTGTTTATTAGCCACTAGTCCATGGTACTTTGTTATAGCAACCCCACCTCCCAAACTAAGATGTCTCCCATGGTTCTTTGCCCTGTCTAACCCTCCCTAGGGGTCACACACCCAAACACTCACAGGAGTGAAATAATAACAAACAGAAACAAGTGAAATGGGCAGAATGACTGCACATCAGTCAGATGGGAATGAATATTCTTCACCTCCAAAAGGAACTGTGGACTTCCTGTTGTTTTCAGATGGGTCACCCTCTCCGGCTGGAGACATAAGTCAAAGAGAAATGATCTCCTACCACAAGACAAACAACAAGGGCCACTACCAATGACAAGTGACACTTGGCTCCAGCTTCCGGGTGGCAGCTGGGAGTGCTGGGTAGGGGATACTCTGGTGTGCTGCCCACATCCCCTGCCGGATACAGATGCCATTCCCTCAGCTTCCGGGAGCGTCCATGCGGATGGCTCTGAGCAGGACAACTTTCCAGGAATTGCTCTCAGCAAAAAATAGCCACACCCCTCTCGGGGTCAGCACCTGCCCAATGGTGGTTAATAGGGCTCCTTCCCTGGATGCCAGACAGTTTTGAAAGGCCACCTGGCTCCTGTGGGGCAAGTAGGAAAGCCCTTGTTTGTGATGGACCCCCCACACGGAGGTGCAGCTCCTCTGTCCAGTCCTCCTCCTTTCATCCCCGTGCTGGCGTGGATCCTGAGACCACCTGACTCTAAGTCCTGTCTCAGGCGGCTTTCCTTCAGAGCTGCTCTCACTCTGTGACCTTGGCAAACGTATTTATGAATTTGCGAGTTGGCTGTCCGCCCTCCTTCCTGTGGGGTTGTGGGCTTCACGCAGGAAGGGGATTGATTCTGTTGTCACTGAGTCTTCAGCACCGGGAAGCTCCGTCAGTGCTTGCTGAGCAAGTGGCTGAAGAGGATGATGATGTTCTCCCAAAGACACAACGAGTGTGCGGTGAGGCTGGGAGAAAGGGCACAGGAAGCTGCGGGCCTCCCAGGAAAGTGAAGTAAACCAATAGGGAGTTCTGGGAAAGGCTTTGGAGAAGGAGCCCCAAGGGGCTGGGGCTCTGAGGAAGAGGATCCCGAGAGGGAGGTGTGGTGGGGAATGTGGCTGAGGCGCAATGAGTGAGAGCCGAGGCCGGAGCAAGCTCAGGAAGTGTTTGGGGTGTCCTCGGGCTGGTCCCCAGGGACAGGGGGGCTGAGGTGATCGGACTGGCTGAGACTGTTGTTCAGGCTCCCCGCATGTGCCACAGACAGGGAGGGTCCCAGGTGGGTTCTAATCCTGTGCCTGCACCTCCTGTTCAGCTCCAGCTGGTGTTTCCCTGAGAGCTGGGAATGACCCACAGTGAGGCCCTGGTGGCTGAAAGGGACCCAGTAGCTTTGGGGTTTGTTGTTGTTGTTGTTTTCTTTTTTTAAAGAATGTAAACTGTAGAGGTTGGTTTTTCAATTCTGAATTCTAAAGGAGAAAAGATGCCTGACCCTTAGAGCCATGAAGTTCCCCCAACATCATTGGGCACCAGGACAGAAAAGCACATTTCCAGGAATGAGCATTGCACATCTGAAGAGTCTAGAATGTTCCTGGCTCGTCTAAGGAAACTGCCTTATCAGAGGAGCGTGTGGGTGATAGAGTGGGAATGACTGGCATAAGTGTTTCTCCTTTGTGCAGGGGAAAGAAAAGCAAATGTATCCCCTTCTGCCTATAAGAGACCCAACACTGTCTACTGAGAAGGCAGTGACAACCCTGCTTCCCTGCCCAGGAGCTGAAATCTCACAGCTCGTAGGGTAGAAAAGGATGCCCCTTTCATCACGTGTTTATTCCAAAGCAAGCAGAGAAAAGTTAAAATAATTACCTGTGAACGACTGTGTATGTTTCTTTCACCTAATTGGGTAATCTGCCCAGGTGTTTAGCACCACGTCCTCCATGCTTTAATTGGGAAAAGTCAAGGACAGACACTAATTAACATCCTTAATCCAAACCAGAGGTCTAATGATATTAACCACAAGTCACGACCGCCACCGGGAACCTTTATTCTGAACCGTTTCAAAGTGGAGGAGGACAGGAAGAAAAAGTATTTCTGAGGTTTTTACAATACTCACTCCAGCGCCTAAGTCCGGGAGACTGTGACCCACTCTGCCCAAGAAACTGAAAGAATCAACTGCGTGGTAGTAAAGAATTGTAAATGAAGGAGCACTCCCTCGGTGCACCGTCTGTGAGCAAGCAACCATTAAACACCATCCTGAAGTCGGTGACAGGCGGGCTTCCCTGGCTTGTCCTCTCTCCTCTCCTGAGGTCTCCTCCACAAGAATCTGGAACTCTCAAAGGGCAAACAGATTTGATGACCTGACAGCTTTCCTAAAATCTCCTCTTGATTCATTCCAGTTTTTCTTTCCAAAAGGGAAAAAAAAAAAATGAACAAATTCCATAAGAAAAATCCATCGTTCTAAGGCGGCTAATGGACCACTGGGTTTATGAAACCAACAGGCAGCTTTTATTACGGGCCTTTTCTATTTGCAACTTTAGTTCTTTTCCAGAATTTTTCATTTATTTACAAGAAGGGGTAGTTAGAAAACACAGGTGGAAACAGAGCCCGTGGTCTTGATTTGCTGTGATGTTTATTATTGAACATAAAATGGCATTCAAATAATTTTAGATTGCTAGCACTCTGATGTTTGAAGCCATTAACTAGGTAAAAGTAAAATAGGATGAAAAGCTCAATTTAGGATCAGGCTAAAGACAAAAGGATGAGGAAACTCCCACACACACCCATCCTAATTTGCTGTAATGGAGTGCATTTTTCTGTCCAGTTTTCTCTCCCACAATGAGGAATTTTGTTATGTTGCTAACCAGATCCCTCCAGGTAAGCGCCAGCTAACGAAAACTTGGGCCCCATCAGGAAAAGAATCATGAACTGTCATTTCAAGCTCTGATTCTCCTCTGATTTCCTATTCCTGATTCCTTACCTTCAGTATGTCTCAATTCCCAAAATCATGACCAAAAAAATTTTTATGAAAAGAAAAAAAAAACTTCAAAGAATAAAATCCATCAATTTGCAGAAATCAGCATCTTACGTAATTACATAATTTCAGAAATTAAAAGAGAGAAAAAAGATTCTCACTACCTTTCCCTCTAGGATATAAACTGTCTCTGCCTCGTGAGAACATACCTGTGTCCCCAGCATCAGCCCTCGAGAGGTTGCGACTTAGAAACCAGAGTGTAAATAAAATCTGTGTATTTGGTAATGCTTCTAGCAGCTGCTTTGGGAGCTTCTGCTGGTTCATGTATTTGTTTTTTCATATTCTCTTTGTTTGACACATGCTAGGTTTTTCCTAGCATGCTAGCAAACATTGCTCACATTCAAGGGTTAAAATTATGGGGTCATTATTGGGCTATTCCCGAGAAACAGGCAAAAGAGACCCACGGCAGACTCACCGCAGCTGTTAGGAGCCCATTGCCAGTCACAAGGGAGTTTGCTTATTTCTATATCACAATCTCCCACCTTGATAAAAGAGAAAAACACACACCCATTTCATTTGAACTGTGTACTAAGAATAATTGCCACCAATATTGATTGGCCCTTGGGGACTTGGCTGAATTTAAAAATTGCAGACTGTGAAATCCCAGCAGATTGATCCTCACTGAGATTGCTGCTTATTTGTGACATGTTCCTATGTCTAAACTTATCTGTGAAAACTGTGAAATTAATATCCTCATGTTGAGTACAATATGGTAACACGCCCTGCCGAAACACATGGCTATTTTTGTTCTTATTGTGTTAATACTGGTTCCTGTCCGTACCCCCTTGTATTTTTTTTTTTATAATGAAGATACTAAGTATCTTTGTTACCTGGGGTCTCATGTTTCTATCATTTTGTAACTATCTGTTTTTGGGGATTGCACAAATGTAGGAGCTTTTGCTACCTATTTAGTTTATTTTTGACCCGCAGTCCTCTTGGTCACCCCTAGCTTGGGTGTGAAATTATTGCAGTTGTCTGCTGGGTTTTTTCTTATTAGGCAGGTCAGACAGTAGGTGCCAAGGTAAACATTTCCAAAAAGTGCTTCCACCTAAAATCAGAGGGGGAAGGAAATACACCAGCCTTAGCTGTTAAATCAGCGTGATTAGTCTCCAAAGTCCAAATATATTAAGGATGGAAATTTCAAGTATTTTTTAAATTAATTGCAGTTGAAAAGGAAAATACTGCTCTGTGGGTTTGGGGGGTTTATTTGTTTGTTTTCTTTTTTTCAGTGCTGGGCATTGAACCCTGAGTCTCAAGTGTTCTCCCACTGGGCACTGGACTGGATTACACGCCCAAGCCCACCATTCATACGTTCTTAAATCAGCAGAAATGTGCTCTTAACCCGCACCAAAAAAAAAAAAATATATAGATGTGACTCTGACAATGAAAACATCAGGGAATCAGGGATTGTTAGTTAGACATAATTAAAAGTGGCAGAGAACTATTTCAATTCTGTTTTCGGTTGGCCCAATAGTTCTTTGTTTTATATGTTATTATCAGAGTCCTCGAAAAAATCTCATCTTCCTTCCTCTCCATTCCAGTTTCATCCTTCCTCGTAATAAATTAAATGATAGTTTGAAAGGAAACTGGGCAATATCACTGAAAAAAATAAAGGCATATTTAGAAAAAAGAACTGGAAAGATATACACTAAAATCCACAAGAATTCTCTCTGGTATCATTATCCATAATTTTTATTTTCCTTTTTTTGTTCATTTCTACAGCCTAAGTTTTCTATGATGTAAACGGTTGACTTTGGCAATAAGAAATCAAGTGTTGTTTTTTTTTTAATGACTATTCTAAATAAGTGGCATACCTTCTATATTTCATGTGCAAATTATATAGTATTTCACTTATATTTTAATGTGAAAACTATATAAACAAAAAATTAATATAACCATCAATATTCATCCTTAAATTTTATATTTATATAATTCACTTTGGTGTTCAATTTTTTTAACTTCATTCTGATATATTCCAAAGAAAAATTTAAATGGGGCTGGTTTTGCTTCTCTTTTCATGTTGATTGATTGGTTGGTTTCATTTCCACGTTAGCAGTAGGTTTTCTTACTTTTCATGCTAATTGAGCATTTCACTTTATTATGATCATCTGAGGTTTCTAACACAGGGTGCCATTTTTCCAAACACAAATCATAACTAATGAGTAGAAAACCCTGCAGAATATTAAAAATGCAAATGTAACATATAAACACTCACTTACACACTACAATTTATTTCATTATCCCAATATTTGAAAATAGTTTTTAACCTTCCAATCCTGCCATTCCAACAAATGTGCTTCTACCAGACTACCAGACTAGAGAACAATGGAAAAGCGGCGAAAATCTTCTTTAAATTTCTGACAGCCACGAATTAGTTTTAAAATAGAAATTTAATGTATTTTTAAATATTATCAGGGATTGAACTCAGGGTCATTTAACCACTAAGCCACATCATCAGCTCCTTCTATTTATTTTATTTTATTTTTTTTATTTTGAGACAGGGTCTTGCTAAGTCACTTAGGCCTCACTAAGTTGCTGAGGCTGGTTTTGAACTTGCCATCCTCCTGCCCCTGCCTCCCAGAGTTCCTGGAATTTCAGGCGTGCATCACCACACCCAGTTGGCCTCATTCTTTTTTACTTAACAGATCATAAAAAACAAAGTGTGTTGCTAATTGGATGGGAAAAATTGTTAACCCAAAAGATATACCACAATCAAGTTATTTAAAATTGTTTTGTCTGAAAGCCTATGTACAGCATGATGATTCTGGTTAATGATAATGATCATAACTTGAAATTTACTGAGAGGAGACACACACACACACACACACACACACACACACAGGGTAACTATGTGAAGTGATGGGGTTTTTTTATTGGCTTGATAGTGGTAGCCATTTTGTAGCAAATACATATAGCAAACAGGATTTCCCTGTATCTAAATTTGGAAGTCAATGACTTAACTCTGAGCAGACACACATACATTTCCATAGGCAAGAGGGGCCGCACAGCCCACATCAAAAACAGCACATACCCCTAACCCAGTTACCTGAGAGATTGAGACAGATGGATTCCAAGTTCAAGGCCAACCTCAGCAACTTAGTGACACCCTGTCTCAAACAATAAAATAAAATAAAGGTTCAGAATGCAACTCAGTATAGTAAAGCGCCACTGGGTTCAATCCCCAGTCACAATAACAACAACAAAAAAAAAGGCACTTGGAAAACAGCAACCCAGATTATATGGAGGTTGCCTACAAAATAAATCATAAGTTTCTCTCAATCACAGGATAAGGGAATGATCTACATTGTTCTTCCAGCATGTGATGTGAAATCCATTCACAGTGCACTGTATGCCGAGAGGAGTTTTTAGGTGTGTTTTATTTGTTAGAAGTGGCTTTTTACAGAGCACTTAGTTTAGGAAATGCTTATCTGACTGTAGAAGACAGGTGCAGGAGAGCAAAAGCCGCGAGTCACCTGTGGAGATGACTCAACAAGGCCACAGATGGCCACCGCCTCCCAGGTGCCCCTGCCCAGGGCCCAGCGAACAAGGTGAAAGTTGACTGAGAAAGGAAATGGCAATTCTGCTGAGGCCATATCCCTGCCACTGCCTGGTCCAGAAGCCACTGGTCACAATGGGCTTCACCAGATCAAATACAGGACACTCGGTTAAATTTTAATTTCAGTTAAACCATGATTTTTTTTTAGTATAAATATGTCTCAGATATTGCATTGGACATATTTTAAAAATTATTTCAGAAACCATCAATTCTCATGAGTGTCCCTTAGCTCTGAAAGAAGGCAAGAAATTCAGGAATACTTAAAAACCAATTCCGCAAGATGGAGGAAGGGATACTGCTCTCACAAAGGCGAGGGCTACTATTGGGTCAGTATCCCAGAAAAGCTATAGCTAGTACCTAGAACAGAGATAGGAGCCCCACCTGTTTAGGTGACCTTGAATTCTACAGGACAGGCTCCAGCCCCTACTGACCACATCTTGACCACCACCACCAACAAGAGGGTGGAAGCAGTCTCACATTCCCAAGTACACACTACACCCAGAAAGTCAATAAAGCTTACTTTCTTAAAAAAAATTTCTTATTTGTTTTAAGTAGCTATACATGACAGTAAAATGCATTTATGTACTTTGATATATCATACATAGATGGGATATAATTTCCCATTTTTCTGAGTGTACATGCTACAGGATCATATTGGTCATGGAATCACATATATACATACAGTAATATTGTCTGAATAAAACTTACTTTTTAAAGAACTTTGTTCTCAGAGAAGAAACTTTCTAAAAGATGAATTCAGATTCTATACCTGCCTATGGCTTGTACTTGACATTCTCTGTCCCTGAGAGGCTCCACTCTTTATGGTAAGGGAAGGGTTAAGGATGGCTGCCTCCAAGTTATTTTCATTACCAGGTTGCTGCACACCAGCACCTTTCAAGACCCATATGCTGCCTCAATGGTGATCATTTAAGCAGAAAACTCATCTGTTTTAACTTCACCTACATTTCAAGGAAGACGGTGTAGAATTAAATTCCATCCACACCAATTATTTTTCTTCTTTCAAATGTTCAAAGGGGGAAAATGAATTTTCCATTAAATCACAGATCTGTATTAAACTTCTCTTTATAATAAAAGCCCAAACAGCTGGAGTTTGACTTGTAGTTGGGTATAATAGACATCTGAAACTCAATAATTTGATTCCTTGGAAATAGCACCAGTGTAGGTATCAAATGACGGCTCATTCTGCTTTCTTTTAAACCTTATTAATTTCTTGGTGCCATTTAGGAACAGTGACCCCTTCGTGTAGTAAAAATTGCAAAAGCTTATGATCCAGGAAGCCCACCTCTAGCCAAGTCTCAGTTGTGAACCTGAGACGGGACTTTGGGCAAGAATTTTATCACTCAGGATCTGTTTCCTTGCCTAGAAAGCAAGGGGAACCACCCAATGAGGTTCCATCATTTCACAGGCGCTGAAATGCGATGGCAGCAGCCCCCAGGCCTTTTTATCTTGAGGAAACAGCGCCACCTTCAGGACATCTAACAGCTGACCACAGAGGTGTTTCTTCAAAGCGGGAGCGATTTGCCCTGATCTGGGGTCAACCTTCCTACCAGATTTGGTCACACACTTTTGGAATCTGCCTGCTGGATTAAGATCAGTGTGCGTGGACATGGAGCCAGGTTGAGCTAACTGATCCACAAGGGACAGCTGCATGACTTTGACCGAATTATCACAGTCTCCAGCTAGCAGTTTGCCTGCAAAATAATTGCTTATGGAACTCCACAAAGAAGGCAAAAAAGAAAGACATACGTACACCCAATCGACTGAACACTATAAAGCCACAATGGGCAAAACTCTTCTTCCCCAAGACACTTTCCCTCATGTTCTCATCTTGGCACAATATCACTTGGAGGCGTCTCCTGTATATACTTTCATTAAGAAAAATTATACAGCAGACTCTCAAGTAAATATACATATTTCATCCAGCAAGTATTTATGGGGTGACCACACTCAGTGCCAGCACAGTGCTAAGTGATCTCACAAGATTACGTCTATTGAATTTTCATAATAACTCCTGTGAGGTGGAGTTTAATATCCCCACCCCAATCTGCTGATTTAGCCTCCAGGCTTCAACATACTGACACACAGGAGGACGGGACAGCAACTGCAGTCAGCAGTTTGGAGGCAAAGATAGCTGGAGAACTTCATTTATTTTTGTGAAGTGTGATCTGTGGGTTGAAAAGAACCCTAGCTTTGCCAGCCATCCTTAGTAGCAGCCCCTGGATGGAGAGCTGTATGTGCTGCAAAAGAGTATCACTGTCTCTAAGTCTGACTTTTCTTATAAATAGAGACATAAAAATAAAAGGGAGACCAGTAGAGTAGAGAAAAGTACCAGGAAGAGGGATGAAGGGAGGGAAAAGAAAATTCTGGGGAACAATATTGGCCAAATTATTTTGTTTATATTGTATGCAGGCACAAATATGTAACAATGAATCCCACTATTATGTATAATTATAATGCACCAGTAAAAATATGGAAAAAACCAAATTGAGTAGAGAATATTTAAGATTGCCCCCATAATAATATCCCATCAATTCTAAGTTCCATAGACTTTCTGGGTTAGGAAAAGGGTAGAGCAAATGCTAGCTCACGGGAATGTGTCAGATCTAGAAATATCCTTCTTTCCTGTACATCAAAGAGGAGAGACATGGACAGTATTTCATGCCAGAGTTCCCTGAATCGTGAATCTCACTCTTTTCTATGCCCACATATACTTGGATGCTGCTGCTGAAAAAAAGATTGGATTTCTATTCTTTGTATCCCCCACTCCACTTTACAAAATACTGGAACAAAAATCCGAAGTTACTAAAAATTTACTGGTATGTTAGAAAAAATATATAGTTTGCATGCAGAACACAAGAGCTGTCCAAGCTGGAGTGATCAGATATATTTGAGATAACAGCTGAGTTATTCTAGGGCAGAGCCCAAGTAAGGAGACTGGCTGGGAGGGGGAATTGCCTGGGACACTAAGATTTTAGGTGGAAGTAGGAAAAGACTCAGATGGAATAAGACACCAGAGTGGGTTGACCGTTTGTGGAAGGACAAGTTAAGAGATGAGATTTGAACCACACAGCAAATGCTAGAAAAAGAAAAAAATGAATAATATACTATGTAGGCAGGAAATTTCTTAGTCTTAAGCATTTTGTACTCAGAGGAAATGATGTTATTTAAGGCTGAATAATCAGTCAGTTGCAGCTGAGCAAAAGCTGAGGAAGAAATGCTTGGCAGTTGTTAGCCAGCTTTTGCACATAAGCAGAACTGGCAATGTCAGTCCCGCGGTGTCTCAGAAGCTGAAACAGTACTGAGAAAGAGGCAGAGAAGGGAGACGCCCTGGTCACGCCACAGAGAAAAACACCACAGGTGAAATGGTGTGCGAATGTAGAACTGCATACGAGACACTTGTCCCCAAAAGTATGTGGCGCAGCAAGACCTGACAGCAGCAGTGGCTGAGCTCATCCTGACCAGAACCTGGCACAGCCCTGCTCAAGCCCCAGTGATGATGATGGTTCATGAACGTCCATTGTCACAGGTCAGGGTCATGTTTCCTTCCCACCCTCAATGGACCATGCTTTATTTTTATTTATTTATTTATACATGACAGCAGAACGCATTACAATTCTTATTACACATATAAAGCACAATTTTCATATCTCTAGTTGTATACACAGTATATTCACACCAATTCGTGTCTTCATACATGTACTTTGGATAATAATGACCATCACATTCCACCATCATTTCTAACCCCATGCCCCCTCTCTTCCTCTCCAACCCCTCTGCCCTATCTAGAGTTCATCTGTTCCTCCCATGCTCCCTCTCCATACCCCACTATGAATCAGCCTCCTTGTATCAAAATTTGTTTTTTGTGGGGATTGGCTAACTTCACTTAGCATGATCTTCTCTAACTCCATCCATTTACCTGCAAATGCCATGATTTTATTCTCCTTTATTGCTGACTAATATTCCATTGTGTATATAGGCCACATTTTTTTTTATCCGTTCATCTATTGAAGGGCATCTAGTTTGGTTCCACTTTTAGCTATTGTGAATTGTGCTGCTATAAACATTGATGTGACTGTGTCCCTGTAGTATGTTGTTTTTAAGTCCTTTGGGTATACACCAAGGAGGGGGTGGTTCCATTCCCAATTTTCCAAGGATTCTCCATACTGCTTTCCATATTGGCTGCATCAATTTGCAGTCCCACCAGCAGTGTATGAGTGTGCCTTTTCCCCCACATCCTTGCAGACACTTATTGTTGTTTGTCTTCATAATAGCTGCCATTCTGCCTGGAGTGAGATGGAATCTTAGAGTGGTTTTGATTTGCATTTCTCTAATTGCTAGTGATGTTGAACATTTTTTCATGTGTTTGTTGATTGACTGTACATCATCTTCTGAGAAATGTCTCTTCAGGTCCTTGGCCCATTTATTGATTGGGTTATTTATTTGTTTGTTTATTTATTTTGGAGTTTAGCTTTTTGAGTTCTTTATATACCCTAGAGATTAGTGCTCTATCTGATGTGTGAGGGTAGAGATTTGCTCCCAAGATGCAGGCTCTCTGCTCACCTCACAGATTATTTCTTTTGCTGATAAGAAACTTTTTAGTCTGAGTACATCCCATTTATTGATTCTTGATGTTAATTCTTGTACCACAGGAGTCTTATTATCCCACATGATGGAGATTAGTGCCTACTTTTTGTTCTATAAGACGCAGAGTCTCTGATTCTATTCCTAAATCCTTGATCCACTTTGAGTTTTGTGCATGGTGAGAGATAGGGGTTTCATTTCATTTTGTTGCCTGTGGATTTCTAGTTTTCCCAGCACCATTTGTTTTTTCCTCCAATGCTTGTTCTTGGCTCCTTTATTTAATATAAGATAATTGTAGTTTTGTGGGTTAGTCTCTGTGTCCTCTATTCTGTACCATTGGTCCACCAGTCTGTTTTGGTGCCGATACCATGCTGTTTTTGTTACTATTGCTCTGTAGTATAGTTTGAGGTCTGGTATAGCGATGCCACCTCCATGCTTTCTTTTTTACAATTTCTAATCATAGGAGACTAGAACAATGAGAATAAAAAAAAAAAGATTGTCATCATTGTATTGCTGATCGATTCTGTGGTGTCAAGAGCAAGTTCTCAGTGCATTGTTTTCTGAAACTGCTTCTTCCTGTTCTTGGAGGAGTCCAGAGGGCTGATGTCCCAGGGAAGTGGGAAACTGGAGATGAGAGAGTGCACAGCCCATTAGGTGGCTGCAGACAATGTGCGCAGAAGCGTGTGCCCGTGTTACAGTGAGGACTGGATTCTGGCAGAGTACGAGGCTTTCCCATAGGGAGGTCCCTGTGTTCTGGAAGATCAGTTCATTCATCTCCATGTTTGAGTACACACCTACTATGTGCCACATACTGGGCACAGAGCAATGACCGTCAAACCATGATGACAGGTGATCTGATAGATCGAAAGCCAAGGAAGCCTTTGGTTGGACCAAGGGAGGTGACAGTTCATGCAGGGGGACAAGTGATATCTCCTTAAGGGGAAAAGCCAGGCAAATGCTCTACCAGGGAAAGAGGTGACCATTCAGGTCACCCTGAAGGGAGTGACCATTAAAGATAGGCAAACAGGTAAAGATGAAGGTAATTATCTGTAAGGAGCAACTGGTAACTGGTTAGAGAGGTGTGACTCCTCCTGGGTGACACGCCTTCGGTTCCTTGAATGAGCAGCCCCAGAACCCTCCAACCCACTAGGTCCCTACATGAATTTGGGAAAGGCATTCTCCCTGGGCTGCTTAGCCCAGGAGTGGACTCAGCAAGCAGAGGGCACCCTTGTTGGATCTGGCCTAACCCTACAGTCCCATGGAGGCCCCAGGAGCACCCTCTAGCCCTGCTCTGACGGCTCTTGCCGCCTGGGCCATTTACATGGGCTGCTCTGTCTTCCTGAAAGGCTACACCACTGCCCTCCTGCTTCCTGTCCAAGCTTCACCTTAGAGGTGACTGTCACTGGGGAACCATCCCAGTCCCTCACCTGGACGTGGCTCAGCTCTCCATTCTCACACTGGTTTGTCACTCTGTCCATTTCCCTTCATTATACTCAACCCAGTTACAAAGGCTTATAAAGTTCACTTTCTTCTGCTTGAGAATCTACGCCCCAAGAAAGCAGGGCCTCTGGCCTCGAGTTCACTGCTGCATCCCCCACACGGGTGTGCACTGGGGATGCATTCAGCAAATGCTTCTGCAATATGTGAATGGGAGGGTCATAGCCATGGGAAGCCACCTTATCCTCCCGGAGGAGTAGTCTCACCACACTCTTCCCTCCACGCCTCCTGGACATGCCAGGACAGCCCCTAATTCCAATCCTGGGCCCTGTGCTCAGACTCACTCCTCTTGGCCTTCACCCTGACTTCCCTCATGTATCCAGAAGGGGCGCTCGTTGCCTTCTTTATAAAAAATTCTCTTCCCAGACCATACGATAGGTTTGGATTGTGTAAAGGCAGTGTGGAACAGTCTTGTGACTACACACGTTTGGAACTCCAAGCTGCCCATGTTTCCATTTCACGTTGTTCTATCACTATTCAGTCATTCAAAAAAAAAAATTACCGGCACTATTCCAGGGACTGTGTATTCTGTTCTCAGAAGAATAGCTTGATAGAAAACAAATTTCTTGGATTGTCCACTGTTTCATAGCCAAGACATGAGGCTGAAATGATGGGAAGTTTAACATTCTAGCTGAAATTCACTAAGCCCTTTCTCCAGATTTGTTTTGTTCTTGGCCTTGGCAACAGGACTTGACCATCAGGAGGAGAGCGAGGACAATAGCAATAACTCAGCTCGCAAGGAATGTGTGTTAAATACCATAAACCACAGGAGCACAACAATTCCCTGCTTAGAAAAGATTTGCTTGTGGACTATTTCTAGGAGCAATAGATTAAGCTAAAGAGCTATTGTTTTACGAGAGGTATTAAAAACTATTTTTATAAGGTGATGAACTGACTCTGAGAGATATGACTTGATCGCCCACCCAGGTTGATTCTTCCATCCTGGTTGGTACATTGCTCTTTCCTGAATGACCCCCACCCCAGCCTTCCCACACTACTCTCTGTTCACTGAGCTCCACCCAAAGTCCACCCCCCACCCTTTCCTCAAAGTCCAGCATCCACAAGGTCAATGCTGGACACAGGAGGGAGCCACACCAGTTGCTAGACATACTTATCCCTTGGTAGCTGTGGGTTATGATTTCTGGGACCCTCAGGGATACCAAAACCTTCAGATGCTCAAGTCCCTTGTTTAAAATAACATACTATTTGTATAGAACCTATGCACATACTCCCATACAGTTAAAATCATCTCTAGATTACCTATAATACCTAATACGATGTAAATGATACTTAAAATAGTTGTTATAGTGTGTTGGCTTTTGAAATGATGACAAAATTCTGTACATATTCTGTATAGATGCAATCTATTCTCCAAATATTTTTTATCCATGATTGGTTGAATCTTCCAGTGCAGGACCTGAGAAGGGAGACCCAGTTGCATTCTTAATACCTGATTACAGGTGAAGGAGCATACAAAGAATTCACCAAAGAGTCCATATTCCTTATAATACATAAATTCCATAAAGGATTCCGTGAAAGGAATCTAAGTCCTTTGTTCTTTAATGCTGTGCTGCTCACACATGAAGTTCTCGTTTTTTTTCAAGTCAATGACTCAAAGAACCAGCAGAGGGAGTGATTTCCTAATAGAGGAGCCGTGGACCCCAACAAGATACCATCATGATTTTTCCAGGGTTGTCCTGTACCACAGACTGGGTGGCTTCCAAAACACAAATGTATTTTCTCACAGTTCTGGAGATGGAAGTCTGCAATCAAGGTGTCGCATGATTGGTTTCTTCTGAGACCTCTCTCTTTGTCTTCTCTCTGTGTTCTCATGTGACCATCTCTCTGTGTGTCCATGCCCTGATCTCCTCTTATGAGGCCCCCTAGGGACCTAGTTTCACCTTCATTAGAGTTTTAAAGGTCCTCTGTCCAAATGCTGTCATATTCGGTGGTACTTGGAGGTTAGGACTTCAACATACGAATAGGGAAGGGGTGGCATATTTCAGCCCATAACAGCTATTCAGGTTTCAACTTTGTCGACCTTTAAAAAATGTTGGTTCGACTTAAAATGGATGGATGTTATAATGGTGACAAAGTATCATGCATCAGTAGAAAATGTGCTATAAATGTTGAATTGGGGGCATTCTCAGGCCGTCCACGTTCAGTCTGACCCACTGCAGCTCCCAGTCAGCCAGGATGCTCACGAAGGAAAAGCAGCCCACGCTCCACGTTGTGCCTGGTGCTAAGCTGGGATGCTAAATAGGTTAGATGCCTTAAATGCATTTTTGATCTACGATATTTCCAACTTACAAATGGGCTTATTGGGGTAAATCAAGGAGTGTCTGTATTTCAAAAATATAGATGTTTTCTAAAAACTACATTGCCTACCTTGTTTTGAGTCCCCTAATGATTATGGTTTAAAGTCTGTGCTCATCACCAGATTGGTACCCAACGCGGTGTGCTTGGATTGGTAGGAAGGCAGGCCTGGGTCTTGCTAGGGTAGGCCCTGCATGTACACTCAGCTAAAGACACAGGAGGAAACCAGCGAGACAGGAAGCATGAATTCTCAGTTCTCTAAAGAGGCCAAGAAGTCCCTGAACCACAAAATGGGGAGTTGCAGATGTTGTGAGAAGTCAAAAATTCAGGGGTCCGTTTTCAGAATGAAGTATTTAGCCTGAATTGGGAGGTGAAGATCCAATCGTAGCCATTTTTAACGCTAGCCCTTCCCTTTGTCAGCCCCAAATTTTAGAATTAGCTAATCACACGGATTATAAACCCGAGCCCCTCCCATCAGGGAAAGGGGCAGCGCTATGTTAGGGATAAAAAGAGGCAGACTGCCCACCCAAGTGCACTTGCTAGCCAGGTTCGGAAGCACACGCTTGTGGCAGTGTGAGGCTTGCCTTGCCGACCCACTTCTGAGCACGTGTTTGATTTCTTGCAGCACCTCAGTATTTCTAGCAATTTTGGCACCCAACATGGAGCTCCGTCCATCACCCAAGGGTCACGAGGACTCCCTCCTTAGAGGAGATACATCCTGCTGCCTTGTTGTGGCCTCGGAGTAGGGGGGAAACTGTGATCCCTGAGGCTGACAACAAACCCCAAATTGAAAGTGGATCGGCCAATGCAGAGAAAGGACCCAAGCAAGCACCACGTGGCAGGTAACTCGGAGCACAGATCAAAGGAGGGAAATCTATTCTCACGCTCAGAAAGAAGTATTTCCTTGGTGGCCAGGCCATCCCAGAAGTTGTGTGAGTCTGACTGAGTCTATTCCAAAATATGAGACCACATCTAAGAGAGTGGGATGGGAGGGTGTGCACAGGGGGTCTGGGGTGTACAAGAAAACTCCAATAAGGGGGGGAGCACAGAGAGGGGAACTTAATTATAGGAATCTACCAAAAAAAAAATGAGGAATAAAAAGTCTAGACCTAGGAACAGGGAAAGACAATGAAAAGACCCCATAGGGAAAATAAACAGTGGTGGTGGTGGGAGAAAATCTGCCCCCGTGGAGGACAAGGCTACTTGAACCTTTGATTTCAGTGTCCATCACGCCTGAAAGACTACACACCTGATATTTCCAACTAACAGGACTACCTTGTGTTTAAGTCATAATATAAAAATTTTTGATAGACCCTATTTTAACTTCTAGAAGTTTAGATCTAATAGAGACTGTAATAAATATCTGTAGCTATTATCTCTTACCTGTGGAGATCTAATACCTGTAAAAAATTACAAGATCTTTGTTTCCTGTGTCATGTATATGTGTGCACACCTGTGTATTATATGCTGTGTCTACATATGTGCTTGTGTTTATGTATCACGTACATGGTATCAAAATGGGCCTATAGATAAATGAGTACTCACAAATTTAACGAATGGGTCCAAATGCCTTTCAATTAACATGACTTAAATAAAACTTTAACAAAAAGGGTCGATCTAAATGGGTAAGAGTAAGGATGCATTTGAAACTACTAACCCACACATTTTTTTTTTCTAGGTGGCCAGCCAATCAGAGTGTTGGTTTCCATAAAATGTTTCAAGTGCAACGTCCATTGCTTCTAAGGATTTTTCTTTGGCAGGAATAACTGACTTAAAGTGTTAACTAGTCTTGTTCAATACCTTGGTTTTCATGGGTAACCTAAGTTAGAAACAGGTAAATTCGATTTAACATAAATGGGATTAATCTTCATAAATGTGTTTGTCAGAGGACACATCTATTAACTTGCAAAATTAAAGTGCTAAAACATCAACTAAGTATAAATTCAGGTACTCTTGGCTTCTTGAATTCCATAAGGTAACATATATTTGATTCCATTACAAATTGGTTAAAAAAAAAAAAAAAAGTTTAAGATTGCGTGTTTTGGAGTCTTAACCTAAAAGCAAGGTTGCCAAGTGTTAAAATTCTAACAGGTGTAATTCTATATGTATACAAAAAGCTTCAGCTGTGTTTTGATTAAAGTACTGTCAAAAGAGTGAAGTATTTCATCTTATTTAAAAAGAGTAAGATTTGTTTGAATGAGAGAAGATTGAGCTCCTATGACACAAGGGGGAACCTAAAGAGAGGGTTTTTTTCCACTTACGGCTTCTGGATAAAGGCACTGATCAGAGTCCGTGATGAACAGATATTAAGAAAAATGTTGGGGTTAATGGTTGGAACCTGTGTTATACAGGCATCGGGAGGGTACCAAGTCTATTGACTTGGCCCATGGTTGTCTAATTGACTATACCCTGTTAGTTCTCAAATCTAAATTTTTTCTGTAACTTTCACGTGGATCCACCCCAACTTCCATTTTCCCAGATGCTCTGAGACAAAGGAATTGACTGGAAGCTTTAACCTTGGTGAGTGGCCTTCACATTAAAATAATAATAATAAAAGTTGATTGGGTTCTATTACCCTGAGTGCCTGATGATTAACTGTCCTATTTTATTCAGGGGGTGAAAACTGCTAGTCACAAAGGACATAACAAAGGTTTCCAGTGCTATTAGATTATAATCTGGGGACAAAAAAAAAATGTTCTCCCCTTTTAAGATCTAGTAGGATGTTCAGGGTAGAGTCCAGCCTGTTGCCCACAGAACTTAAACAAAATGTCCTCCTGGAGTTCCCATGTAGGCAGGTATCTATGTCTTGGTCATACTGATTTCTATATAGGGAGGTCCCTAGCAGTCTCCATATGGTCAATGTGACCTTCATTGGACAGGGAGGAGAAACTCTGACATAAACCCCTCACAACTAGTTGATGGTACCTTCATGGTGTATAATGTCTGGGAGGAACAGAAACAAAAGCCAACCTGTGTTTTGTTGGCAGCTTATGCAAAGGGATCTCCAAGGAGGCCTAAAGAAAAAGATGAAAAGGGCCTCCACCACTGAACGTCAATATGCCTCGTGTAAGAAAAAGGCCCCAAAGGAGCATCTGGGTACAACTGACAGTGGGGAATGAAGTTGATGGTATGATGATGAGGATAAGGGATGCGGGTCAGGTTAACAACCTCCTGTGTGCCAACTCTGAATACAAGCTGGGAGGTGGGGATTAAGACATGGTTTGGTTTGGTTTTGTCTTTGTGTATGCCAGATTGTCCACCCCTCTCCCGGGGTAAAACTTGCTGTGTAAATTAAATGTGCAGGTAACATTCTTACACAAAGTGCAACAGCTTCGTTTGCAAATGGGTCGGTCCCAGGAAAGAAAACAAAGCCTGCTGTGCTGGAGGTCCAGTAAAGTGAGTAAGGTTAATTGGGCCTTAGGGACCCTGAGATAAATGATCAATATTATCTGAACTGAGATTTTGTTTAAGGAGGGAATAACTTGCCCCAGGAAGAAAAAATACACACACACACACACACACACACACACACACCCCTTAAGAGTGAGGCATTAATGGGGATCCATTCTCTTCTGGACAAAGTTTCAAAACATGAATTGAAGCAGCTTTGCCACACACCCTAAATATGTGTGACTAGAGATATGTACACATTTAAAAGCTTAGAGGAGCACTTCACCAAGCTGGTGTTCACCAAAATAAAGTGGTCTGGAATGTTAATCTCCTTCAGATTTATATAGAAATAGCAAATTTAATTGGGGATTTATTTATGTCATTTAATATTCTGTAACTGGATGAAGGTAACCTGATATCAAATATATATATATATAAAATTTTGTGTTACTTTTTACAATGGGACTGGAATTTAAATGTATTTTTTGAAAGACAGTAAGGAGGTCCTTACTTCTTTAAAGGTTGATATTGTAAACATGAAAGCATTTTGCCATTTATCCCACAAAGAGAAGTTAGGTGCTTTCTTAGTTTTTGTTTAATTCATGTTTCATATGTGATGCCAAATTGTATTGTTTGTCAAGAGTCCTGCCTTACCTGAGATGAGGTTCTGCTTCTCACCCTACTACATGTTAGGATGGCTCCAAAGTAAGCTAAACTTAAGTTCATTTAAAGTTCAAAGGAGAGATTTTTGTTGTAATGATTACTGGAATTTCAAAATAAAGGTTTAGGATTTGGTTTATAGCTATTATATAACCCGAATGTTTTTGCTCATGTTTGTTTCATTTTGTATTTTCCTTGTAAAAATGTCTGACTGTTCTCTGGTCATGTTTTGCAGAACCACTGCTTCAAATAGAACAACTGGAATTAATTTGAGACAATAAGCCATCACCTATAGGACAGATAGGATATAAAGCTGACTTCTAGTACTGATACTGACCCTTATTAAACAAAAGGGATTACTATTAATTAAATTATAGCCTTAAAATATGACCCATTACTCCCACTTTAAGACTGGTGAATCTTTCCCGCTGATGTTTAAAACCAAACCTGGAGACCAAAGTCAAGGAAATAAAAGAGCTAAGGAAAAATAGCCAATATTCTGGCTTTTGACCTCTTAGGTCAGCCAAAACTCAGGGAATACCAGAACTTCTCGAAGGGCCTTGCAACTCTGGTGAGCTCCCAATCAGGAGTGTCAAGAGGACCCTAGAAAACAGGAGGCCAACCAGTGCACATTCTGCAAAGAGGAAGGTCATTGGAGAGGGAAATATCCCTGATGCCTCCAAGAGAAGCCACAAAGGTCAGCAAGACACTGACCCATCCTGGCAGATGGCACCACTGGTATAATAAAAACTAAAGGAGCCAAAAGGCTTCTCACAATTTCCAAAAGTGATCCCTGACAACTCTCAGCTAACTCTAACAGTAGGTAGGGAAAAGGTCAATTTTGACCAGTTTGGCCTTAAACACCTGGCAAGAAAGTATGACCAAAACCCAGACATACATGGACATTTAAAAGTTAAGACAATGGTGCTTTTACTTGAGACATACATTTGTGTGAGTCCTCCTGAAAGTAAGCTAAACTGGGAAGTTATAAAGGAAGGGTTTTTATACCGAAGTATCTGATAAATATCACAAAAAGCTCTGTCAGAGTCACAAGGTTGTTCTGAGTCAATTTGAAACCCACCTGAGCTTTATTTTATTTATTAATTTATTTATTTATGGTCTGGTTATTATAAACTGCTGCTCAGACTCTCCTGGAGTTTGCAATTCATCACTTCCAACCTGGCGACTTGATTTTAATCAAAACCTGGAAGGGAGGCAAGCTTCTACAGAGCTGGAAAGGACCTTACCAAATGTTCCTAATTACCAGGATGGTTATTCAAACTGCTAAAAAGGGGAGACTCATTACCACGGGCAATCTCCACTTCAAAAATTTAATATATCTAAGACGGATGGCAATACAAAATGAAAATGAAACCAAAACGTATAAAGAGAAACAGAGAAGGCTTGTGAGAAAGAGATAGGTCACTGGTTCATTTTCAGAATATAGTATTTAGCTTTAATTAGAATGTGAAGATCGAATTGTAGCCATTTCTAACTATAGCCCTTTGCCTGCCCCAATTTTAAAATGAGCTAATCACATAGATCGTAGCCCCGAGCTCCTCCTGTCAGGGCAAGGGGCAATGCTACATTAGATACCAAAACAGGTAGATTGCCAGCCCCAGTGTGCTTGCTAGCCAGGTTCGGTAGCATGCTCTTCTGGAAGAAGTCAAGTTTGCCTTGCAGACCCACTTGAGTTCCATTTCTTGCAGCACGGGTAGTTCTAACATGTTAAGGGTCTTACCAGACGTCATCAAGCCCAGCCTACAGACTCGCTCCCCCCGATTCCCCTCTCGTGCCCCAGCTTCATACAATCCAGGGTGGGGTAGTCCTGCTCATGGACCAGCCTGGATGCAGAGGGAATGACCTCCTGGAGGAAGGGACAATTAAGCTGAGTCCAGGAGGGAAAGGAGAACCTGGGTCTTTAGGAGAAGAGAACAGCTTTCATGAGCCCAGTTCCACTGGGAAAAGGGCAGATGAAGCATTTGGGGGCAGAACCCTGGTTCAGCAAAGCAGGAGTGGAGATGGGATGAGGAGCTGTGTCAACAGCTGGCCCAGCGGGCGAGATGAGCTGGCTTCAAAGGAGCTGGCTGTATCAATAACTAAGAAAACAGCAAAGAAACCACACAGCCCATGCACATGAGTTTCTCAGATCAAGGGTGGGACTGCTCTGTGACGCCAAGGGTCAGCTCCACACTGGGAAGTGCTGGAAAGAGAACATGCACCCGGATTCTTTTTATTTTATAGGAGGGATGCACACAAGGGAAGTGGGATGGAATGTTCTTCACCAAATAAGGCAGAAAATTGGGTTTCAAAGGTGGAGTCTTGCTTTGTGATGTCTTGTGGTCAGCAGATTGATTGACATCTTGACAGGTCACACCCATGTCAGGTGCTGTATGGCATCACAGGCAGAAAGAGAGGAAAGGCACTCTTTCGTTGCACAGCTCAATCAGTGCACAACAGCAGACCAGGCTCTTAAATGCACGTAGCTCACACACTCAGCCCATGGATGGCTTGCGACAGAGCTGGATGAGAAGCAGAAAGAAGGCTGCAACAAAGTGTGGATAAAACAGGGGGCCCAGGACCCGAGGGAGAGTGGTCAGCATTTTATTTGAAGGACTGTGGGAGCCCAAGGAGTTTTGCATAAGAGAGCAAGTTTACATTTAAAAAGCTGGCCTGGTGGCTGTGTGGAAAGTGGGTAGGAGTGTGAGATTTGGGATTTTTCCCCCACATTCAGCTATGACTCACAGGAAGTAAAGCATACAACATCACAAACACAAACACTTTCTGGGAAATGAAATGCATCCATTGCCATGGTTTGGGAGGGTTCCCAATGCTATGGTTGGTGTTCCCACAAAATTCCCTATTTTTAAAACTTGGTCCCCAAAGTAGTGCTATTGGGAGGCAGTGGAATTTTAGGGGTGGGGCTTTGTGGGAAGTCCTTCAGTCCTAGGGATAGGCCTTCAAAGGAACGTGTGAGCCTATTCTCTTCCTCTTGCTCATGAAGTGAATGGCTTGCTCTGCCACACATTCCTGCCACCATGTGCCCCTCTTACCAGAAGCCCAAAGCAATGGGGTTACTCAATCTTGAACTGGAAATTCCAGAGCCCTGATCCAAAATAAACCTTGACTCTGTAAGTTTTGCCTCAGGTATTTCATTTCATGATGAAAAGTAAACTCATACATCCCTCTTTAAGAGAAAGAATGCAACAATTTAGCATTACAAACAGCAGCTTAGGTTCAGGGCTTTGCAAAAGGGTAGGTCTTAAAGTTTGAGCTTCTTTAGTCTCAGGGTAAAGCCACTTCTGATTACAACCCAATACACATGAATCACATACCCCCACACACATGCACACCACATACAAATGCACACAAACAGACCACAATAAATGCCACGTGGACACACATCATATACACTCACACTCCATACAAATATTACACACACACATGCAACACATAGAGCACATGCTCCCCAAAACAAGCATCATATATATCCGACACATACACCTCACAGAGCACATACCCCACCACACACGGTAAAATGCCACGTACACCACACACACACCTCACACACAAACACCACACAAACATTACATGTACCACATACACCACACACACACCACCTACACATCCACTGGAGAGATCACATATCACACACGTACCACTATGTACACCACACAATCCAAAACAGGTTGGTATTTATCCTTACCAGGTACTGTGCACCCTATTTTCTATTCTAGTCTATATTCCATTCCATTACATTTTTCTCTTAATTTTTTTCTTTTAATGATTCTGAGACTCACTAAATTGATTTCATAGCCTGCTAAAAGTTTGGAAAACACAGGCTCCCAAGAAACGGAACTTCAGCCTGTAGCCTGCCCTCTACCTATAAGCAGTCGTTCCCTGGGGGATCCCTGGCCTGAGACACAGTTAGGGAAGGAGGCCCCCTCCTCCTGGGGCTGCTCTGGCCAATGATTGGAGTGGAAGAGGCGCGCGGCCAGGAGACATGCTTGCTCTGTTTGCACAGAAACTTTGTTTTTTGCAGGGTGGTGGGGGGTACTTTGTATTGAACTTAGGGGCACTCAACCACGGAGCCTCATCCTCACCCCTATTTTGTATTTTGTTTAGAGACAGAGTCTCACTGAGTTGCTTAGTAACACACTTTTGCAGAGGCTGGCTTTGAACTCGTGATCCTCCTGCCTCAGCTCCAGAGCCACTGGGATTACTGGTGTGTGCCACCATGCCTGGCTGCACAGCTACTTTTTACCTAAGAAATACCTCACCAGTTTCCATTCTTAATCACTCCTTAATTTCACTAGGGCCTATGTGTTTCCTTTGTCTTTCTCCAAATCAATGTTTTCCAAACTGCAACTGGTTCGTGAAATAAGTTTACAGTCCATCCTCTGCATCTGCAGGTTCTGAATCCATGACTTCAACCAACCTCAGATTGAAAATATTTGGGTGGAAAATTGTGACCCTACTGAACATTGTTCTTGTCATTATTCTCTAAACAACAGTCTAATAACTATGTAGCATTAAGATCATAGTAGGTTTTTAAAGTAATTGAGAGATGATTTAAAGTACACAGAGCATGTGTGTAGTTCTATGTAAATGCTATGCCATTTTATTTAAGAGACTTGAGCATCTGTGAATTTTAGTATGGGGAGGGTGTCCTGGAACCAATCCCCCAAGAATACTGACAGTGTAGTGAGTCTCAGGCAGCATTGAAGAGAATGAAAAAATGGAATGGGACAGAACAGAACAGAATAGAGCAGAACACGTCTCGAGGTGTAAGGGTCCAGCGAAGTGTCGGAGGAAGAGACCACCAAGAGACCACTCATGCAATTGGCAGAAGGGGATTTATTGATCCAGCATGCTGGGGCTCCATGCCAACTCAGGAAGAGAGAGAGCCCAGAGCCCTGGGCAAGGGTTGAGCAGTGCTTAAGTACACGTTTTGGGGAGGGCGGGGACTTTACACACATTACAGTCTCCTTTAACAAATCACCATACACCACGGGAAAATCAAACAACAATTCTTAGACTTGATTAGTACATTCATTGGCAGGAACAGGTCGGGCGGGGGTGATTGGTCACTCCTAAGCGGGGTACACATTCAAACTGATTGGTTTGGGCCCTGAATGCCTACGTGCCAGGCTTCACAGGGTTCTAGGTTATTAAACAACCAGAGGGTCAGTGGGGCATAGTCTTAACTGCCCCAGGAATTTCAGGTTCTGTGTGTGGTTCAGAAACTTTACAATATCTAGTCCTTTACTTTTTAACTCAGGCCTTGCAGCTTAGAAACTTTACAATGCGCGGTCTTCTACACTTTAACTTCAATTTCTTTTACTCTTACAGAGGGTCAATGCTGATTTGGTCTGGGGGGGGCAGTTTGTGTCTTATTTTAATTTTTCTTCAACAGTCAATCCAGCTATTAAACAGATGAGGCTATAAATACAGGCAGAAAGAATCAGTCATGTCTGGTGATTCAAACACTGAAGTACTAAATGGAGCAACTCCAGAAATCACCAGCTGAAAAATTAAAGAGAACATCTGAAGCCTGCAGGCCACGGCTGAATCTGCGGGTGACTCAGTGAGAGGCAAGGAATGGAATTATCTTAACCTTGTTTTATTCCTGTCTAATATCCAACCCAGGAATGATTCCACCTACTTCAAGCAGACCCATCTCTGGCAGGGGCTGAGGCCGCCAGCAGTTGGTGACTCACCTCCTAAGAAACTGGTTCATGGGATGTAGGACTGGGATCTGAACCTGCAGGGCAGGCGGCAGGCTGGAGACCCAGGGAAGGGGTGTGTCTCAGCTCCAGTTTGAAGGTATCTGGAGGCAGAATTCCCTTTTCTTAAGGGGACCTTAGCCCTTTAACATTGATTTGATGAGTCCCATCCCTATTATGGAAGGTAATCTGCTTTACTCAAAATCGATTGATTCAGGGCTGAAGTTGTAGCTCAGTAGTAGAGGGCTTGCTTAGCACAGGTGAGGCACTGGGTTTGATCTTTAGCACCACATAAAGATAAATAAATAAAATTCATCTACAACTAAGATAAATTTAATAAAAAAATCTATTCATTCATATATTCATCATACCTTTTTTTTTCCCCCTTCTGTACTGGGGATTGAACTCAGGTGCACTCAACTACTGAGCCACATCCCCAGCCCTTTTTTTGTATTTTTGTATTTAGACACAGGTTCTTGCTGAATTGCTTAGTGTTGAATTGCTGAGGCTGGCTTTGAACTCACTATCCTCCTGCCTTGGGCTCCCGAACCTCTGGGATTACAGGTGAACATCACTGTGCCAGGTCTGTTAATCGTATCTTAAAGGTACCTTCACAGCAACATCTAGACTGGTTTGATCAGAGAACTGGGCACCGTGACCTAGCCAAATTGATACATTAAATTAGCCATTACACATACTATTTTAGAAAATAGTACCACCATCTAACAGATGCCTAATCCAGGACCTTGGGAGTTTACTTTGCATCCTTATGTGAACCTAACCACACAGCCAATCTAGAACCAAACTCTATTTACTTACCTTCCTATTTCCGACCCATCCATCCACTGATATCTTAGTCCAGGACTCTGAACTAACAATTACAAGAGCCTCCTCCCTATTAGTGTCCCCAATCTTCTTCAAATCTTTCCAAGACACAGCATGGAGAAAGAACTTACTAACCTGTAAATGAGATCATGCTAATTTCCTGTTTAATCTGGGCTCATCACAAATGCCACACAGTTGCCACACTGTCTGGTAGATTGTTATTGACTCAGATATCACGAATGATGTTATTGGTGTGCTGATCTTTCCAAAAGGAAGAACTCATGGTAAATTTCTGAACATAATAAAGTACAATTTTTTTCCAGTTTGTGCAGCAATTACATTCCTAGAAAAATTGGTGATATTAAAATCATACTGTTTTGAGTTTGTTTGGCTTTATCACCAAAAAAAAAAAAAAAAGCATAATGTGGTGGCTTAACCAACAGAGATTTATTTCTCCAAGATCATGAATCAATTCCTGGGGTAAAGTATATGTTTGGTATGCATGAGGACATGGGATCAATACCCAGCACCTACCCCCAGGTTACCCTGGACTGCAGATAGCTCTCTTCCTGTTGTGTCTTCATATGGTGGAGAAAGAGTGAGAGCTCTTTCTGATTACTCTCTTCTTATAAGGGCACTAATGTCATATGAGGACTGCATCCTTCTGATCTAATTACCTAGATCAAGGGTCTCTGCCTTCAAATACCATTACATTGGGTGTTAGGACTTCCTCATAAGAATTTCAGGAGTGACCATTTCATCATAAACAAAACATAGGATTAAATGTAAAAAAAGAATTAGGTTCTAAGCTCAACTAATTACCAATAGGTTTTTTACCTACATCGAGGACTGAAGAGTCTTAACAGGCTCAGGACCACTTTTATCATGGGAGGTGGTCCTAAAAATACAGAATGTTCAGCATCTCTGGCCTCTGCCCCCCCAAATATTGGTACTACCTGCCCACCACCATGATAACGAATACCATACCACCCCCACTACTTTCTACGTAGAGAACCTCTACCCTGAAGTTCACACCCCCTTCCCTGGACTTCCACTCCCAACTCCCACCCTCACCTATAGCTTGAGTCCAACTCTCTAATCATTCATCTTAACCCAGTGGCCATGAGTCTCTCCCATGTTGCTGCCTCCTCACCTCTAACCCGGAGCCATTCATCATTAACTCCTCCCACCAAGGGCAGGCCATCTTACTGGATTTTTGTTCTTTATCAGACTTCATTATATTTATCTTTTATCCCTTCCCAATTTTCAGACCCAATGGATGGTTCTTTCTCTCTCCCTGATCAAGCAATTGATCAGAAACAAAATAGTCCAATTTGGGCTCTGAACTCAAGAAAAAAATTGAAAAATTGAAAAAACTGTATGAAAACAAATGTAGTGATCACTTTTTCCTGGCCGAGAGACAGCCCAGAAGGTCGGGGCAACAACATATAGGTCCCTGGAAGTCGTTTGCAGCTTGTCCTTCCCTCCCAGAGAAATTCTTGGAATGTTAAGTCCAGGTCCCCTCACTGCCAGCATCCTCTGGGTCCCAGCTCCTCTGGGTCCCCAGAAGTTTAGCAGAGCACTTCATATTGCAATGTGGGGAAATGGGGATCCCTGGGGCATTCATCTTTGAGTTTCTTACAGCTGTCCCTGCAGGAGACACTGAGTTCTCCCTGGGGTGACACTGGGGACTTTCTGAGAGGCTGCACCCAGGTGTTCCTGCTCCCCAACCTCACCAGGACCCAGGATCAAGTTTAGACACCTCCATTAGACCTTGCCAGCCTACTGTGAGTTACCTGCCTTCTTGGATTTCTCTCCTAGAAAGGAGGCCCCCCCCCCCGGGAGTCATGGGTCCTCTCCTCCTGTGCCTAGATCTCCCTGGACATGACAGCTGGGCCCATGGCAGACTCAAAGCACATGAGAAGCAGTTGGTGAGATTTCAGTTTAGTTTTTTAACGAATCTACATTTTTGTAGTCACTTGCTACATGAGATGCAGTACAGTGTATGTAAAATAACTCAATGCTATTCTACAAAGTCTCAAGAGACTTCAGTTGGTCCATCAACATGTTCTAGATGAGAAAACTGGCTAAAATCCCCTTGCTACTTTTTTTTTTCTTTCTTTTGAGCACTGTTTGAGCACATTTCTCAGGCCAGCCTGGAGAAGGGTCAAGCCACCATACGACCATAGCAACCCCTTAGCTCTGGTACATTCCCCAAAAGAAGGCTGGTACGGTGAAGCTGCAGGTACAACCGAGCTCTAGATTATATTGCTGACTGGAAAAGACAGTGAAAGAGGAAGGAAATAAGCTATTCTGAGAATCAGAGGTAAAGATGGAGGGTCACGTGTGCACAGCTGAGTTGAGGCTGGGTGTGATGAATTCAGCTGCCACTTTATCAAATAAGGCCAGAAGCTCACCCTGGCTGCAGCACCCTTTGAGTAGGTACCTTGCAGCTGAGCTGAAGAAGCAGCCCTCCCCCTCCCCACTTCCTCTACCTGTCTGGGCTAAGGAGGGCAGCTGCCAGAGAGAGGCGAAGTCTGGTAATGGGGGTTTGGGACATCTCAGGCAAAGTCTCCCTGGAGGAACTGACCCCCACCTTCCTCACACATGCACGTGTGGGGCAAGTTCATAGCTTATCATGGGATAGCCACCTGGAGCTTCATCCAGAACCTGCCAAGAGGATAATAGAGCTGAGCATTTGGCCTCAAAAGTAAACCTATAAGGAGATCATGCCAGGGTTGGGACCAGATCCAGACTCCTAATGTGTCACCCTTTTTACTGATTATCCCCCACCCAAGAGGGCAGAAAGTTATAGGAGTATAGATTTTATAAAAAGAAGGGTCAACCCCACATAAATAACTGTCTCCAGCTCACTGAGTTACCTTCTACCATGAAATATTTGACACACAAGAACATTCCACATCTATAATTTTTTTTTCTCCACAAGTCTCCTTCATGACCCTTACCATGCAACCTCTCAGCAAAACACATTGCTACATATTTCCTGTAAAAAGCAGATGCTGGGGGCTGGGGTTGTGGCTCAGCGGTAGAGCGCTCGCCTAGCAAGTGTGGGGCCCTGGGTTTGATCATCAGCACCACATAAAAATAAATAAATAAAATAAAGGTGTTGTGTCCAACTGCAACTATATATACACAGATGCTGTCACTCAGGAACTCTTTTACATTCTCAATCCAAATCTAAACACATGATCTGTGTGCCTTTCCTCTGTTACAAAAAAAAAAAAAAAAAAAATGCAAAGTCTCTGCTCCTATGGAAGTTCAACCCTTCCAGGTTCCTGGATGCTTCCCACTATTCCCATCTCAGCAACTTCACTCTCACCTTTATATCAACTCTTCCCCAGTATTAATGTATCACTCTGTACAGGATCATGCTCATACACCATGGGCATGCATTATAATCTCCCACCTTAAAAATATCTACCCTTTGAGATGCCACTGCACATCTGTCAGGGTGACTAAAATCCAAAACATGACAAAACCAAATACTGGTGGTGATGAGGAACAACAGGAACTTTCATTCATTGCTTGTGGGAATGCAAAATGGTGTAGCCATGTTGGAAGACAGTTTGACAATTTCTTACAAAACTAATCATATCTTTTTTATATATATATATCTTGCCGTATGATCTAGCAATGTAGCTCCCCGGTATTTAACCAAATGAATTTAAAACATATTCACACAAAATCCTGCATGTGGACATTTATAGCAGCTTTCTTCATTATTGTTCAAACTGAAAGCAAACAAGATTTTCTTCCACGGGTGAATAATTCACAAACTGTTCAGACAATAAAATATTGTTCAGCACTAAAATGAGCTGTCAAGCCACAACCTGACATGGAAGAACCTCAAATACATATTGCTAAGTGAAAAAGTCACTATAGAAAGGCCATATACTGTATGATTACAAATAGATAACATTCTAGAAAAGGCAAAAATTGACAGTTTTGAAAAAGTCAATAGTTGCCTGGAGTTGGAGAAAGGACAAATGAACACTGAGAATTTTTAGGGCAGTAAAACTGTTCTGTGGGGGCTGGGGTTGTGGCTCAGCGGTAGAGCACTCACCTAGCACGTGCAAGGCCCTGGGTTCCATCCTCAGCACTGCATAAAAATAAATTAATTAAATAAAGGTATTGTGTCCAAATACAACTAAAAAATAAATATTAAAAAAATCTCTTCTTCTGTGGAATATAGTAATACAGTTGTTATTATATGTTTGGCAAAAATCACAGAGCATACAATAACAACATTGAAACTTACTGTAAACCATGGACTTTAGTTAATAATAATGTATGGATTATGTTCGTCAATGGTAACAAATGTGCCACATTAATGTAAAATGTTAATATAATAATAGGAAATTGTCAGGGCAGAGCAGAGGAGGATATTAAAAGGAGTTATATGGAAACTCTATCTTCCACTCATTTTTTTCCATAAACTGAAACCTGATCTTAAAAAAAAAAATACAACTGGGCTGGGATTGTGGCTCAGTGGTAGAGCGCTCGTCTAGCACGTGTGAGGCCCTGGGTTCCATCCTCAGCACCACATAAAAATAAATAAAATAAAGGTTAAAAAAATACAACCTATTCATTAAAAAATAAAATAAAGTAAAATACGTACCCTTGTCCCAACAGCCTACTTTAGCTCCCTCAGTCTCTCATGTCAAACATGATACTCCATCCAACCATTGCTCAAGCCCAAGGGACAAGTCACCCCAACCCCACAGAGGACTCCTTCCTTTCCTCCTTGGCTGGGCCTTTTGGACTTCAGCATTTGCTTTTCTTCCAGCCCAGCCCTGTGGACCACAGCCCCAGGATGGTCCTTGTTCAGGTCTCAGCTCAGGGGTCCTCCGTGGAGGGAGGGCCTTCCACACTGCCTTGTCTCATGTCCTCCGCTTTCCCAGGCCCTCTGCAGCTTATCACCTGTCGCTTTGCCTTCATGTCATCCTGAAATTAACTTGTGCACTCCAGGGTTTGCATAGGCATCGCCATACCCACTAGAGTGTGAGGGGATAGTGACTCCTTCTGTACCATATAGCCCACACTGTCTCCAACACCTTCAGCAGAGCTTGGCATGGGAGATGCTAGGAAAATATGTACTAAGGGAAGAAGCAGATGTGCATTCTGTTTACAGGAAAAAAAATTTGACTATAGACATCTGAGATTTCCCATATATCCCATCTCCCTCCATGCAGTTTTCTTCATAACTAACATCTTGCATGAGAATGGAATATTTGTTACAACTGACAAGCCAATATTGATACATTATTAGGAATTAAAGTCATATGGTTTATATCAGGATTCATTCTTGGTGTCAAACATTCTAGAGGTTTTGGAAAATGTACAATGACATGTAGACATCGTTATGGAATCCTACGAAAGATTGATTGTCACCCATCTCTCCTAGGCTCCACTTATTCATCTCTATCCTGTTCACCTTGAAATCCAGGAAACCACTGAGTTTTTTTCTCAACTTTTCACTATGTCCATAGCTTGATGTTTCCCAGATTTCCATAGAATTAGAGTAATATAGTACGTAGCCTTTTCATACTGATTATTTTTCATTTAGTGGTACACATTTAGGGTTCCTCCCTGTATTTTTGTGGTTTAGTGGTTCATCTCTTTTTTATTATTGAATAATATTCCATTGTATAGAGGTGCCCCAGTTTGCTTACCCATTTAACTATTGAAGAAACAATCATTGCAATGCTGAAGCAATTGTTGCTTCAAGTTTGTAAAATAATTGTTGCAAAGATTGTTTCAAGGTTGCAAAAATTATTAATAAAGCTGCTATAAATGTTTATGTGTAGGTTTCCGCCTGAACATGTAAATGGATGATTCTGGAGGACAAAGTAAGATGTTTTAGCTTTCTAAGAAACTGTCAAACTGTCTTCTAAAGTAACTGTATCATTTTGCATTCCCACCAGCAAGAAGCGAGAGTTCCTGTTGCTTCCCAGCTTCACTAACATCTGGGGTTGTCAGTCTTCTGGATTTTAGACATTCTAATAGGGGCACAGCAAACCTTGTTTTAATTTGTAATTCTCTAATGATGTGCAATGTTAAAAATCTCTTTTTTTGTGGGGGAGGGGCAGAGAGCAGGGATTGAACTCAGGGACACACGACCACTGATCCACATCCCCAGTCCTATTTTACATTTTATTTACAGACAGGGTCTCATTGAGTTGCTTAGCACCTCAATTTTGCTGAGGCTGGATTTGAACTTGTGATCCTCCTGTCTCAGCCTCCTGTACCACTGGGATTACAGGTGTGCACCACCATGCCCAGCAAGAATCTTTTTATATGTTATTTTTTCATCTCTTGTCTTTCTGATGAAAGGTCTGTTCAAATTCCTTCCCCAGTTTTTAATTGGGTTGTTTATGCTTACCTTAAGAGTTCTTTGTATATTTGGGATACATGCCCTCTATTAGATGCGTGTTTTACAAATATTTTCTCCCACTCTCCAGTCTATAGTCTGACTTTTTCTTCTTTACAGTGTCCGTACAAAGAAGAAGTTTTTAATTAAAACTAAGCCAAATTTATCTTTTTTTTCTTTTCTTTTCTTTCAAGGATTGTGTTTTCAGTGTGGTGTCTAAAAAGTCATCACCAAACCCAAGGTCACCTAAATTTTCCCCAGTGTTATCTTGTAGTTGTTTTCAAGTTTTATATTTTATATTTAGGCCCGTGATCCACTTTGAGTTAGTTTTTGTGGAAAATGTGAAATCTGTGTCTAGATTCATCTTTTTGCATATCCAATTTGTGAGTGTTAGCTTTCTGGAACTGTAACTTAACAAGAAAAAAAAAGTTTATTTTGGCTTCTAGTTTCCAAGGTTATTGTCCCTGATGGAGGCTTCATTGCTATTGGGTCTGTGGTAAGCAGCACATCAAAGCAGGAAGCCCAGAGTTGTTCACCTCATGACCAGGAAGTGAAAGAGAGAGGAAGAAGACCAGACAGGGAGTCCATGATCTCCTTCATGGATACACCCCCAGTGACCCTAAGACCTCCCAATAGGCCCTTCCCCTTAGACTTTCCACCTCCTCCCAATGGCACCAAGCTGGGGTCTAACCCTTTAACACTAGGACCTTGGGGGACACTTAAGATCCATTTGTTGAAAAGGCTATCCTTTCTCCATTGAATTGCTTTATTATTTAGTCAAAGATCGGTTGACTATTTGTGTGGGTCTGTTTCTAGGCTCCCTCTTCTGTTTCATTGATCTGTTTGCCCCATCTCCAATTAATCATAGTTAACATTTTGACATATTTCTGTATTAATATATATGTTTATATAAAAGGGTACATGGAGTTTGGGATTGTCTTTCTCCCTCTTACAGAGGATATTTTTGAAACTTCTCTAAAAGGGTGGCTGAAAACATTGTCAATGTTGAATGTCTTTTGTAAGGAATCAAGATCCCAAATGAGTTCCCTTCAATCTTGTGGGATTGGTGGGAATTCTGCCCAGCGTTACACGATAGGTAGGGCGGTGGCATTCACTTTATGAATACCCCTGTTCCTAGCCTACAAAGGAGTATCAGCCAAGGTTAGACTCCACAGATGAAAATATTCCTTTTTATTCCATCTACAAAAATTATGAAGCATAATCTGAAAAGGAGGAGTTCTCTTTTTCCTCAGTCACCAGAAGGTAAAAGTGAAAGCCTAATTATCATAGGCTAGGTTTATAACATTTCCCTCCTCTTCTTGGAAATGATTTTAACATTTTCATTTTCATATCTTTAATATTTAGAATATACATACACTTTTTTTTTGGTACCTGGGAGCAAACCTAGGGGTGCTTAACCACCACATCCCTGGTGCCCCCCACCTTTTTTTTGGAGATAGGACCTTGCTAAGTTGCTGAGGCCAGTTTTGAACTTGTGATCCTCCTGCCTCAGCCTTCTGAGTCCCTGGGATTACAGGGGTGCACGATCGCGCCAGGCCAGAATATACTTACATGTTACCGAAAGCTGCCTCATGTTCTGTTTTGGAAGTTGAAAGGATATAATATCAGGTAAACGAACTAATATTGTATTTCCCGTCCACCTACTCTGAAACATCTTGAGAAGCGGGGGCTGAGCGTGGGTAGGAGCATGAAAGAAAGACACACTGAGGATCAGGGTGGTGGGTAACGATGTCTACAAAGGCCTTCTTAAACCCCCAACCTGCCAAGTCTTTACAACTGAATGGTAGGTATTTTTAATCCCTGTTTTGTTGACTGGAGAATCATGATCAGATAGGTTTTTAAAAGTAGTGAGAAAAGCTAGAAGCCGGGGAGCACTAGCTTTAAGTTGGGGGCTGGGGGACAGGAAAGGATCCATTTCCCTGATTCATTCATTCAACACGTTTGTGCTGAATGTCTGTGAGTGCACCGCTCTAGCCCCGGGGAACGCGGATCCCTCTTGGGTGGGAAGGGATGACAGAATGTCAAGATATTCTGCCTTTATTGGGTGATATTCGTAACCAGTTATCTGCCCTCCTGTCCATTGATTTCGCTGGCGATGACTTCGTTGCAGGAAACGAAACAGACAGGAATCCATCAGCCCTTCCTCGGTGGACCGCCCTTGACCCAGGCGAGCAAAGGTTGGGACAGTGAGCAGCAGATGCAAATGACCTCATCTGGTAGCCCCGCCCCGGCCCCGCCCACGTCAGCCCGGAGTCCCCGCCCCGCGTCCGGAGACTGCAGCTAGCGCTCCCCGGCTGTCAGCTCCACTCGCCCGGCGGCCAGGAGAGCCGGGGCCGCGCAGGTGACCCTCCCCAGCGCCGTCAGCGGGCCACCACCGGCCTCCGGACCGCTTTTGCCCCACGCCGGCCTAGTCGGCGCCCGTCAGAAGAGGTCGCCTGCTGACACTGCCCCCGGGATCGCCAGCAGTGCCCTGGCGGCCGCGGGAGCCGAACCCCGGCGCCGACCGCGGCCGGGAGTGGGCGGAGGGGAGCGTCTCGGAGCCGCACCGCGGGGCGAACTGCCAGGGTAAGGCGCGGGCGGCGGGTCGCGGCGGAGGCCGCAGGTGCCGATTACAGCAGAACCAAGGCCTTGTGCCTGCAGTTAGTTCCCGGAATCCCCCTCCTGTTCCTGCCTCACTCCCGGACTCCGCCTCCTCCTGCCCAGCCTCCCTGTCCTGGGCATTTTGGCTCCTGCGCTCCTGCGCTCCAGCGACCCCGCAGCCCCACCCAAGAGCGGGCCCCTCTTGGGTGGGAAGGGATGACATAATGTCACGATATTCTGCATATATTGGGTGATTCGCTTGTGTTTCCACTCAGAGCAAACCAGTTATCTGCCCTAGAGAGTTGACCCCCCCCCCATCCATTTATTGCGCTGGCGATGACTTTATGGAAAAATTATGGGTGTCTCACCTCCTTTTGTGTTTTACTAAAATCTGATGTCCTTGTTTTGCTTAGCAAGAGGTCTTAAAACTTAGCCTGAGCCTGGGACAGAACCTGGTGGGAGGTACTGTTTCTAGCACCAGAGTCCTGCTGCCCCACCCCCCTCATGTCATGACCCAGGAGCTTGTCCCACCAGCTGTCCCCAGTCCCACCCTTGCCAATCCGACTGTAGTTATTTAGGCAGATGGAAGAGGCCATACCAAAATCTTCTCTAAGGAAACTAATAAATGTCACTAGCAATTTGGCTGTGGTTAAGATTTTTTTCTGTCTCAGGAAGTAGCTTGAACTTTTAGTTTCTGTAGTTTACAGGCTGTCTTCAATTTTAAATCATCAAAAATCTGCATGACTCTTCATTCTTTACCTGTCTTTCCTCCAAAGTTTCTCCTGCGTTTATTTAAAAGTTAAAGAAAAATCTGCGTGAGATTTGGTTCAGATTATTTGACAAAAGGTACCTTGTTTAAGACAGAAACCAGAAGGATCATAGTCCAAGAGGTACTGTCTTAGAAGTGAAATTTATATTAAAATATGTACTCCACCACTCACATCCACACAAAACCACACTGGGTTTATTTTCCTGTTACATTAATAGACCTTCAAACTATTGAAGAGTCAATGACATGTATGTTCTTTTATTATTAATCTTCATGTTTTATCAAAACTAATATCCAAACTAAAATTCCATTGATGCACTAAAATTATATGTAACTAAGTTTTTTAAAAAAAATCACTGTAAGGCATGCTATGTGTCATACTACTGGAAATGCCCTCTAAGTAAAGAAATGTTCTAATGTGGAAAATAAAAAGTTGCTTTATAATTTATTAAATATTAGTAAACTAGCATATTGCCTGACATTATAGTCAGCCTTCCTCATCTGCAGGTTCTGCATCTGCAGATTCAAGTAACAGTCTGTACTGAACCTGTACAAACATGTTTCCTTGTCATTATCCCCTAATAATGCAACATACCAACAATTTACATTGTATTGATTTAAAGCATGTAGGAGGATGTACATAGGTTCTACACAAATACTACACCATCTTATGTAAGGAATTTGAACATCCTTGAATTTTGGTGTACTAGGAGTTAGGTCCAATCTCCAAGGGATACTGAAGGTCCACTGTTCTTTTCTTTGTCTTTTCTTCCTTACAGAATGAACTAGTGGTAGGCAATCCAGGAAAAAAATAAAGGGAAAGTTGTTTTTTAGTAGAGGAGGTTGGCTGCCTTAAGAGTGGGGAGGGGTAGAGAAAAGAGGTATGTAGCATGAGGTATAAGTAGTTGGGAGCCACTGAAAATGTTCTCTGGAGCCAGCAGGAAAACGAACACACTCAGTTACCCCAGGAAGCCAGGGCTTTACTTTATAAACCAGAAAGCCTTAAGCTTTATCACTGGTTTTTGTTTGCTTGACTGTTTTTCAATTCTGAGGGCCCAAAATTATGTTTAAAATTTAAGTGTGACTGGGTGTAGTGGTGCACAGTGCTCTATCTAATGTGCAGGTGGTAATCCCAGCAGCTCAGGAAGTTGAGACAGGAGGGTCACAAGTTCAAAGTCAGCCTCAGCAAAAAACCGAGGTGCTAAGCAATTCAGTGAGACCCTGTCTCTAATAAAATACAAAATAGGGCTGGGGATGTGGCTCAGTAGTTGAGTGCCCCTGAGTTCAATCCCAAGTACCAAAAAAAAAAAAAAAAAAGTGTGCCCTAACCACTAGAAACAGGCAAGTCAACAAAAATCTTGAAAATTTCTCCCTAATCAATAAGAAAGAGTGCAATAAATAAAAGTCTTGCCAGACATAATCAGCTATGAGTTGTTCTTTTTTAAAATTTTTTATTCTAATTTGTTATATGTGACAGCAGGATGCATTTGTGCTGGGCAGGGCGAGTGAGATGGGAAATTAGAGGGCTGATGGGGAGCAGGGCGCGCCTGCACTAGAGTCATGCCCAAACTGTTGACTGTGCCTCACCTCACCCATAGGGACAGGGAACAGGGTGTGCAGGATGCTTACAGAAACCCCCTAGGAGTGTCAGACTGATCTCTCTTTCCTCTCCTATCCCAGCACCAATCCTTCAGGCAGGGTCTGGAGAAGCTTCCCTGGCTTTTCCAGAACACACTATGGTTTGTGCATAGTGAGAGATAGGGGTTTAATTTCAGTTTTTTGCATATGGATTTCCAGTTTTCCCAGCACCATTTGTTGAAGATGCTATCTTTTCTTCAATGTACCAGTAGTAAAAAGAAGTCAAGATGTCACTGCACAATGTCACAGTAGGAGGTAACCGAAGCCTTCCAAGTACAGCAGGGGAGATGGGGGAGAAAGGGAAAGAACAACAAGGAGTTGTTCTTTTTTTTTTTAATTTTTTTATTCTAATTTGTTATATATCACAGCAGAATGCATTACAAATCATATTACACATATAGAGCACAATTATTCTTATCTCTGGTTTGTATACAAAGTATATTCACATCATTCTTGTTTTCATACATTTACTTTAGGGTAATAATGTCCATCTCATTCCACCATCTTTTTTTACCCCACCTTGCCTCCTCCCTTCCCCTCCTACCCCTTTTCCCTATCTAGAGTTCGTCTATTCCTCCCATGCTCCCCCTCCCAACCCCACTATGAATCAGTCTCCTTATATCAGAGAAAATATTCAGCATTTGTTTTTTTGGGATTGGCTAACTTCACTTAGCATTATCTTCTCTAACTCCATCCATTTACCTGCAAATGCCATAATTTTATTCTTTTATTGCTGAGTAATATTCCATTGTATGTATATGTGTATGTGTATATGTATATATATATATATACACACACATATATGTATATGTGTGTGTGTGTGTATATATATATATATATATATATATATATATCACATTTTCTTTATCCATTCATCTATTGAAGGGCATCTAGGTTGGTTCCACAGTTTAGCTATTGTGAATTATGTCACAATAAACATTGATGTGGCTGTGTCCCTGTAGTATGCTGTGTTTAAGTCCTTTGGGTATAGACCAAGGAATGGGATAGCTGGGTCAAATGGCGGTTCCATTCCTAGTTTTCCAAGGAATCTCCATATTGCTTTCCATATTGGCTGCACCATTTTGCAATCCCACCAGCAATGTATGAGTGTACCTTTTCCCCACATCCTCATCAACACTTATTGTTGTTTGTATTCTTATTAGCTGCCATTCTGACTGGAGTGAGATGAAATCTTAGAGTAGCTTTGATTTGCATTTCTTTAACTGCTAGAGATATTGAACATTTTTTCATATATTTGTTGATTGATTGTATATCACCTTCTGAGAAGTATCTGTTCAGTTCCTTGGCTCATTGATTAATTGGGTTATTTGTGTTTTGTTTTGTTTTGGTTTTGGTTTGTTTTTTTTTTTTTTTAAGTTTAGCTTTTTGAATTCTTTATATATCCTAGAGATTAGTGCTCTATCTAATGTGCAAGTGGTAAAAATTTGCTCCCAAGCTGCAGGCTCTCTATTCACCTCACTGATTGTTTCTTTTGCTGAGAAGAAGCTTTTTAGTTTCTATTACTTGATTTTAATTATTGTGCTATAGGTGTCTTATTAAGGAAGTAGGGGCCTAATCCGATATGATGGAGATTGGGGCCTACTTTTTCTTCTTAAATGCAGGGTTTCTGGTTTAATTCCTAGGTCCTTTATCCACTTTGAGTTGAGGTTTGTGCATAGTGAGAGATAGGGGTTTAATTTCAGTTTTTTGCATATGGATTTCCAGTTTTCCCAGCACCATTTGTTGAAGATGCTATCTTTTCTTCAATGTATGCTTTTGGCACCTTTGTCTAATATAAGATAACTGTAATTATGTGGGTTAGCATCTATGTCCTTTATTCTGTACTATTGGTCTACCATTTTGGTGCCAATACCATGCTGTTTTTGTTACTATTGCTCTATAGTATAGTTTAAGATCTGGTATAGTGATGCCACCTGCTTCACTCTTCTTGCTAAGGATTTCTTTAACTATTCTGGTGTCTTATTTTTCCAGATGAATTTTATGACTGCTTTTTCTATTTCTATGAGGAATATCATTGGGATGTTGATTGGAATTGCATTAAATCTGTATAATGTTTTTGGTAGTATGGTCATTTTAACAATTTTAATTCTGCCCATCCAAGAACAAAAAGTTAGTTCTTTGAGAAAACAAATAAAATTTACAAACCCTTAGCCATGCTAACGAAGAGAAGGAGAAAACTCAAATTACTAACACATGTGATGGAAAAGGAAATATCACAATAGACACTACAGAGATAAGAAGATAATTAGAAATTATTTTGAAAACTTGTGCTCCAATAAAATAGAAAATATTGAAGGCATTGACAAGTTTCTAGAGTCTATATGATTTGCCCAAATTGAATCTGGATGATATACATAATTTAAACAGATCAATTTCAAATGATGAAATAGAAGACACTATCAGAAGCCTATCAACCAAGAAAAGCCCAGGACCAGATGGATACACATCCGCGTTCTACAAGACCTTTAAAGAAGAACTAATACCAATACTCTCCAATTTATTTCAGGAAATAGAAAAAGAGAGAGCACTTACAAACTCATTCTATGAGGCCAATATCACCCTGATTCTAAAACCAGGCAAAGACACATCAAAGAAAGAAAACTTTAGACCAATATCTCTAATGAACATAGATGCAAAAATTCTCAATAAAATTCTAGCAAATTGAATACAAAAACCTATCAAAAAGATAGTGCACCATGAAGGAGCTGTTCTTGCAAGGAGTCCCGTGTGTGTGTGTGTGTGTGTGTGTGTGTGTGTGTGTGTGTGTACACATATAAATATCTTGAAACCAAAGAAATTTGTACACCCTACAACAACTCAATAAAAATTCGAACAATATCAAAAATGAGAAAAAATCTAAATGAACATTAAAAGAAAGATTGCAGACATAATGGAATAAACTGAAGATCATGAAAACACAATAACTGAAGAAATAAGTTAGAGGAAAGAAGAGAGAAAGTATTAAAATATTTTAGTAGAGGAAAGGCTTGATGTAAGCCCCCTTGGGGATGAAAGAGACAAGATGAAATCAATTAGAAAGAATCTAATCTGGAAGATAGGCCAAACACAACCAAGCATTTAGGATAACTGGATCCCTGGAAGAGAGAAACCAACAAATGGTGCAAAAGTACAAATAAAAATAGGACCAAAAAAAATTAATTGAAATGAAGATTTTTTAAAAGTGGTCTGTAAACTAAAGAACTGGCCATTTCCAGGAAATTTTCAAATGGAAATGTTCAGCACCAAGATATTTTAAATGGTTTCAAGTCAAATAAAAAGAACTATTTAGGAATGCAAGAAGAAAAATTGAAGGAGGGAGAAACAAAATCGATCAGTGGAACACTAAAGGCCAGAATGTAATGATTTGAGGGTAAAGTTCTAAGGGAAAGAACCTTTCCCCAAGGGACTCTGTCATTCAAGTTGAAAGTCAGCGGGGGACCTTCACAACTCTGTAGAGCAGAGTGTATAGCACCATGAGCCTGATGAAAGAAAGAAAACACACACACACACACACACACACACACAATCTGCCTGGAAAACAAATTCCAGGAAATGGCCAATTAGAGATAATAGAAGGGCTGGGACCGGGTAGAGCACTTGCCTGCTTGCCTGCATCTGATTCTCAGCACCACATAAAAAATAAGTAAAATCAAGGTTTTGTGTCCAACTGCAACTAAAAAATAAATATTACAAGAAGAGAGAACATAAGGAGATAACAGAAGTAAAAAAAAATAGTACAGGAGATGTGATATTTATTCTATTTAAGTGTGGAAACAATACAGAACATCTATAGAAATTGTATGTAGACTAGATGTAATTTTTATAATTCCAGACCAAAGTATATACAGAAAAAAAGAAAGAAAGAAAGAAAAGAAAGTGGGGGAGAAAAAACATTAGAATGCTAATGTTCTGATCTTTCAAAGCATGGATCAATAAATATGGTTTCAAATTAAAAGGTACTGTGAATACTTAATAGTGTAACTTCCTACCGTTTTTCAAAATTTTTTAAACCTCAGAGGGATATGGTAGTGCCGCACACTATTCTTTCTGACGGACAAAAAAAGTTTTATATTTCAACAATTCCTTCAGCTTTGCTTCATTTTTTTTTCCTAAGTAGATTTAAATTTATAAATCAACCTGTATGTGTGTGTGTGTGTGTGTGTGTGTGTGTGTGTGTGTGTGTGTGTGTACTTGCATTTGCATTGAAGGACCTAGGAAGATCTGTGGGATCATGTTCACCCAATGTGAATGATGATATTTGGATGCTGGGATCTGTACTTTTAGACATTATTTTTTTAATGAGCAGGTTGAATTTTTACAGAAACAAAAAATATATGTGGAAAAACAGTCTTGAAACAGACATGTGAAGGTATTAATGACCGATACTGGATAGTAGCAATAAGGATCATTGTTACTTTCTTCTTTGTACTCTTTTGTATTTTTTTTAATTTCCAGGAAAAGTTGTAGAATTGTATTTGTATAATATTTCTGAATCCAGTCCATTCATTATTCACGGGCTGCCTGGCAGTGTCCCAACCCCCAGGCCAGCTGGATTGAAGAAAAGACAGTTATGCTGCCTACCAGGGTTGGTGAGATAGCAGGTTCCTTGAGGGTTGTCTGTCTGTTCACTTAGGAGGAGTTGGAATTCAGAGAAGAAGAATTTCATCCAGGCTTGAGCTAAACTCTGAAAATCAGTAGTGTTTGTTGGCGTGTAAGTGGCAAGGACAGCTCCCAGGTAAGAGACCCCCAGAATGGAGAAGACCAAGCCAGGGGTGATCTGTGTCTGGAGCTTAGCAGATGGTTGGGACAGTGACTCCAGGGGAAACTGGAAAGTTGGTGACAGCCTTAAATTCAGTCTTTGGAGTTTGCATGCTGTCGGGCCATGGTGGGCTAAGACTGAGCTGGCGGCAGGATTTGCAGGGTCCACCAGAACAAATAAAAATGTAGGGTCCAGTCATTTAAAAAGCAAGGACAAGGGTCACTAAAGAGAAAAATAGGAAGTCTTTTCTTCCTCCCTTTTTCTACCCTCCCCCATTGTCATATTTTTAAATTTCCTGTTTAATGCCATTCTAAGTCAAAAAGTAAAATTTTAATCATTTAGCATGAATTTAGCAGTTGTGCATATTGTGCAGATATCAGATTTATCATATTTAAATGCAGATAAAAGAGCATTTAATTCCAACAAAACACTGAATTGGGGTTTGTAACATATGTTGGGAAGTTTCTTCAAGCCAGCTAGAAAAAGCAAACTCAAGCTAGATTCAGGAAGATGCAAACCAAGGGAGTGTCCTTGGGCACCAGGATGCCGCCTGACATTGCCAGGATCCACCTCTTGCTAACTCCCTCTGTCTCTGGTGAAGTCAAGCTTTACATCTCCCTTTCCCAAGGACCCACCATCCTAACCCACAGCATACTGGCCACATCCAAGGGCCTTTAAAGCGCTGCTCTGAATATGCTAGCACCTGGGTCAAGCATGACCTAGAGATTATTTCAACCAGACCCAACCTCCAGCCAGCTGTCCCTGAGTGAGGCATGCACTGCCAGCCCAGAGAGAATAGCCTCTGCTCTACCTGGCATAGTCCATGGTGGGACTGGAGCACCAAACCGGGACCTCCCAGGACTGGCACCAGGAGGGCTCCAGGGAATGCTGGGCCCTCTTCCAGTTTGATGCAGTTGACACCCAACCAAAGGGTAGCAGCGGTCAGGGTCACCCAAAGGGTAGCAGCAGTCAGGGGCACAGAGAGCCCATCCTGTTGGGGATGGGGAAGTGATCCAAATATGAGCTGAAGCTCCCAGCCCTCTGTGTGCTCCAAATTGCCGGCAGTAACAAACACAGATTCAAAGATGAAATTATTAGGAATTTTAAGATGGCCGCAGGAGAGCATTAAACCAAGTGTAGGACCCTTCTACATGCCAGGCCCTGATGGACTGAGATGCCCAGGCTTCAGAAATGAGACAACAGAGCTCTCATTAGGAAGAATGATCTATTCATAGGGAGAGTTTTAAGGAGCCTCATTAACAATTCAGGCTGGACTCCAAAAACTCAAAGTTAGATTTTGCAAATAAGTAATTATCTGGTATCAGACATCTGGTTCAAAGTAGACAATGGGTCACCAGGAACACAGCAAGGAAGGAGGCATTCCGTGGACTAGAGGGGGTAATCAGGGCTTCTAGTTCTGTGTGTGTGTGTGTGTGTGTGTGTGTGTGTGTGTGTGTGTGTGTGTGTGCATGCACGTGTGCACGCTCCCAAGTGTTTTCTTGGCTCTTGAAGAGACTGAGTCTTGCTACAGACACCTGACAAAGATGTACCATGATCAGAAAAAAAGCAGCAGGATGAAGGAGAGCACAGGTCAGATGTTAAAGCAAAACTCAGTAACCTCAGATGTGACATTCTCCAATTCCAGGTGTGCCCTGCATCTAGAGGAATGTCCATAACCATGCTGCCATGGAGGTATGACAGGAAAGATGACAACATATATCACAAAGATATTCCAGCCGATGTTGGAATATATTATGGGATAAATTGTGAAGAAAGGTGCCTGGGTATTTCATGGGCATGAGTTTGCATCAGGAGTAGAAATTTTAACTTGAGGTGTCTTGGATTTTTCTAAAAGAATACCACGAGTGGGAACCATGGAAGTCAAGAGAATTTTTAGTGGGGCATAGTGGTGCATACCTGGAACGACAGCACTCGGAAGGCTGAGGCAGGAGGAAATTATGAAATTATTAAAGCCAGCCCCAGCAACTTAGTGAGACCCTGTCTCAAAGTAAAATATTTTTAAAAAGGGCTGAGATGTGACTCAGCGCTTAAGCGCCCCTGGATTCAGTCCCCAGTACCAATAAAAATAAATAAATAAGACTTTTAAAGTCAAGTTGTTTGTAGCTTGAGCTCTGTTTGCTGCTTCACAGTCCTTTCCCATTTTGACAGGGGGTTCAGTACTGCCTTAATATTTGGGGGGACTGAAGACAGAACCTATAGGACCTAATTGCTTGGATGGAGAAAAAAGGTCTGAAAGAAAGAAGGACATAAGTGATTGGGGCTCCTTGAAAAATTCCCATCTCACCTTGGAGTAGGGAAGACTCTAAGACTCAGAACCCAGAGGATGAGGAAGAAAATAGTCCTTGCTCAGTGTCCTTGGGGCTGGTTCCAGCATCCCCTATGGACACCCAGCTCCACAGATGCTCACCTCCTTTGCATAAAATGGCATAGTGTTTGCATATAACACGTCCTGTGGTATGTTTTAAGTAATCTCTGGGTTGCATATAATACTTAGTACAACTGTTCATTTTTTGATCTACGTTGGTTGAATCCACAGATGGAAAACTCGAACACAAACATGGCAGGCCAATGGTACCTTTAAATCTGAAAACAAAACCCAGAAACTTCTGAGTGGTTTAAAAAACAACAACAACAACAACAAAAAAAAAAAAAATCACAAGCTAGTCAAAGGGCAAGTGACAAACCAGGAGAAGAGAGAGAGAGAGAGAAAAAAGATGTGATTCATATCATCAGGATCAGTTTCCCTCATACTTAAAAAGAAGTTCCTGCAAATTAATAAGAAGAGGACCACAACTCAATAGAAAAATGGGCAAAAGTTGGAATAGACAGTTATTAAAGAGCTCTTAAATATAAGAAAGGACACTTAATCTCAGAATAAAAGAAATGCAAATTAATGTTAGTGAGGACATTTTTGCACTTAGAAATCTGATAAAAAGCTTGGTGATACCTCTATGAAAACACTGTGGGGAAGCAGAAGTTCTCACGCATTTCAGGTAGTTATGTAAATTGGTGCAGCCCAAGGGCAAGCAGTATGGCAGTTTTTATCAAAATGACAAATTCGTAGCCCCAAGGCCAGGTCTCTTCTAACTACCTCTCCAGACACCCCTTCCACCTTCCCTGCCCTCCACTTTGCCCAGGCTCTTGTCCAGTAGAGAACCACTGCCCCTTTGCCTTAAAGCTTCTGATTAGCTAGTGGGAAACCCCAAGAAAAGAAAAGGAGAAAAGAAGGATATTTATCCCTGATCCCTTCCCTGCAGTCACCTGGGCCTCCTGTCAGCTCCTCACAGGATTCTCTGCTTCCAAATTCCAGTATTAGCACCTTTTCCTTTTCCCTTCAAGTCCTGAGTGGTAACAGCCCCGCCACCGCCCCCTATTGTTATCTGGAGGAACTGCATGCTCCCCTATGGCCTGCCTGCGTTTTGCTCACACATTTATACATAGTCCTTTGATTAAAGTCATTCTGAAATTATCCTAACTGGGCTCTGTGGTTTGCTGGCTCATACGCCCTTTGCTTAGTGTCTTAGCCCATTTCATGCCACAGTGCCACAGGCTGGATAATGTATAATGAATGGAAATTTATTTTGCTTATGGTGTTAGAGGCTAGGAAGTCCAAGGTCAAGGGGCCATCCATATGTGGTGAGGGTCTTCTTGCTGCATCATAATGTGGACATCGCATGGCAAGAAAGCAAGAGAGGACCAAACTTGCATTTACAACAAACTCTCTCCATAATAAACCTTCTTCCTCAATATCAAGGTTTATTATGGAGAGATTTCTCAGCTGTTGAATTGTGGATTAACTCTCTAGTACATGAACTTTAGAGGACACATCCAAATCCTAGTACCTAGCAATCCTACATCTGAAAGTCTGCCTGTGTTTAGACTTTCACATGTGCAAAATGATATGTGTCTAAGAGAATTCCTTGCAGAACAGATTAGAAACAATTCAAATGTCCATTGTAGGGGACTAGTTACATAAATTATAGCATGTCCATAGAAGAGAACATCATGCGACTATTTTTAAAACAAAAGCAAGAATATTTTCTTGGATGGAAGTGCTTCCCAGGTATATATGAAGTGGAAAAAATCAAGAATAGAGTCTGTACATACTATCTCTTGCCTAAAAAGTGGGAGAAAATCAGAATATATATTTGGTTTTGCTATGCATAAAGGATTCACCAGAATAAAAGTTTTCTGAGAGGAACAAGACTCTTCACATTTTTTTTGTAATGGATTTAAAAATTTTTTTAACCAAATGACCATGACTAGCTAAGAAATTGGTGCCAGAGCTGTTTGAGTAAATGGGGTAAATGATTCAGCTTCTTGGCAGGCTTGGAAAGGCTGGAGCCAGGAAGTTCCCTCTTTCTTGTTTATTTATTTATTTTTGCTGCTGGGGATTGAACCCATGGCCTGTGTATGTGAGGTGAGGGAAGTACTCCACCAGCTGAGCTGTATCCCCAGCCCTCTTGCTGACCTTTTATTGTCATGTCTTTGCCCCCATTTTTATTCTTACAATTTAATTAGAACTTCAGAATTTTGAACACCTAATGTTGGTTTTCCTTTCAGATGTGAAAATGAAGAAAGGACTTAACAACTAACAATGATGCTCCTGAGCCACGGTTCCTCAGCTGTCAGATCACGCAATTTGTGCCTCATGGGTAAGTGCTGCTTTTCGCCCCGGGTGTTTAAGAGCATGCCATTGTGTTCTTCACCCAGAGAGCAAACAGATTTCCTAGGCTGCAGGACCCAGATGGACCCGCCCAGTGTCAGGGGTTCAGCAGAAGGTAGTAAGTCAGTGCCAATGGCTTGGATTCAATATGGGTTTCTGCCTAATATTAATTGTAGGGAACCAAATAGATGAGCAGGAAAAACATAAGCCACAACACTGTTGGGGACTGTCCTTGTGTACAACTGAAAGAGCGATTTCTCCTGCTATCCTCACTCCAGTCCATTGTGGAGTTTATCACCCTACCCCTATATTTGGGAAGAGGCCAAACCCCTTCTCTCTTACCATTCCCCCAGAGAAAAATCATCCCTAAACTTAGGTTTCTGCATTTCATTTATTATTGATCTTTTTTATTTTTCCCTGGAGTCCTATTCATTCATGCCTTTTCTCTGCCTTCTTTCTGATAATAGTTCAGTATCTTAGTGTCTTCTGTTCCATATTTCATCAGTAGGCATCCGTTCACGGACAAGTGTAGACTGTCCACGCACTGGGCAATGTACAGCATCCTTGGTCTCCACCTCTAAAAATGCCAGGGGCCCCATATCCCCTAAAGCCATTGTGATACCCAGAAAACAAATGAGCCCCCCACAACCTCAAGGGGATGAGACTCACCAATTCCCGTTAAAATACGCTATCTTCTTCTACCACCCTTTAAAGTGTGTTGGTTAGCAATATGCTTATTCATACCTGAGAATTTTTTTTCAGATAGATAACTGCTTCTTAGGAAACTCCCTCAATCAGCCCAACCCTGATTGTGAGTACCAGCTCCCAAATCCATCTCTTATTTTGGACCCCCTCAGGACACTGCTTGGACCATGTGTCATGGTACCAATGTCAACTAAGAACCATTTACTTGAGTATTTTTATTAGTACAACAAAGTCTCAATCCAATATTAATACATGAGTGTAAAAGAATATCAAACCTAGATTGTTTTAGGTTGAGCCCAGAGTAAACATTCTTGCTTCTCTAACTTGTTTTTCTTCTTCCTAGTGTACCTGAGTCTAATGTTCGTCACTTCACACAACCTTCCTGGTAAGAGATGTTCTTGGCTTGACTAAATATTGGATAGGATCAAAGTGTTGGGGTGACCATTCAGATGTATAAAATATGGGAAATTTGATTTTTTGATCCCAAATACATTGCTTATTTTATTGGAATCCTTTTTCTGTAAAAGGAGGTCAGATTAACTACTCTTGATTTTCTTGTTTGTCTCACAAAACTATTATAAGAAATTGATACTAGAGATCATTTACAAACCCCTTGAAAAAATATCTAGCTCCCAGTAGTCTCACTAAGAGAAGAATAAGGAGACACACGCTACGCCAAACAAAAAAATAATTTCTATTTAATTTACATTCTTCCACCTGCTGGTTCCAAATAAAGAAAAATAATCTTTCATTAAATCTTACCTGCATATATAAATCTGTCTACAAAACTTCAATAGCTTCCCATATTAAATGTATGTATCGCCTTCTGCTAAATGGTGGGGATGAGGAGGTAGCAACCAGGAAGCAAAGGCCTTGGGCCTTAACCACAGAAAACTTAGGTGATCTTTCAAAATTTTCCCAAAGAAAATCAGGATTTGACAAGAGGAGCATTAGTCCCATTCGCCATTGCCACTTTCCAGTGCCTGCCACCGCATAACTAATCTCACGGTCTAGAAAATTTCGTGACATAGCATTGTTGTGGGGCTTCAATGCCCAGGAAGGACCAGTCTGAGCACACATTAGATGCCCTCCTACCCATGACCAGGGGATTAGTGCAGGGAGAATCCCGAAGAAGGAAAACTTGCAGTGGGCGGAGCTGAACTGCCTCTGGAGGGGCCGGAAGGGAGTGGGAAGCATACCAAGAGTCCAGGATGAACTGGATCCTTTTGGTCTGGTGAGCTACAGAAAGTCCCTGATTGGAGGAGCCCTTCAGTCCAAATTCTGTTTACACGGTGCCGAATTCTTGGTTCCTAAGCTTTGCTACCCTGACAGCATATTACTCATTAATAAGCTGTATTAGTTAATTTCCCATGTCTGGAGTTTCCAAGATACCAGGCTTCCAGAAGACGTCTCTCTGCAGAAGCCCCAGTCCTAGATCCCAAGGGACAGACTGAACAGTGGCCAGAAAGCCTCTTTTCTCCTCCTGTTCTCTTTATGTCTTTCAGATGGAAGTTGTAATTTAAAGATGACATTTCGAAATTTCCGGTTAATTCTGTCGTGGGAATTAGAAAAACAATCCACCGTGCCAACTCACTATACATTATGGTATACAGTCATGAGGTTGGTTACATCTCGTTTTTCTCTTCCTAAACATATCATCTTTTGATTATGTGGTGTCTTCCCCCGCCCCATTGTTTATTGGAGTCTTTTTGACCAAAGGTAAAACACCCATTCATTTTTTTTCTTTTCATACTTACATACGTGTTTATTTGCTAATAAATATAATAATTATAGAACTAGTAACAATGTGATAAAATAGAGGAGGTGTATAAAATTAAATATTGTGCTCAACTTGAACTTCTTGTCATGTAAAGTCTACTGTATTCTCTCCTGGTTTGTTTTGTTTTCTTTTTTTAATGCAACTAAAGTAAACAAAGAAAATTATATTACAGAGTATTTTTGTGGCAGTAAAGGAAGGAAATAGTTTTGTCACCCATTTGTTTTTAATTAATTTGAATGCTTCCATAATCCAAAGCTACTTTTGACAAAGCAGTATTTATTACCAAAGTCAATATCTACCTGTCAGAACCTCAGAAGCAAAACAGTTATAGGGTTCTCACAAATGATTTCTCTAATTCAGTCAATCTGAATGTTTAAAAGTCCTGTGTTTTCCAAAAGTCCAAAGGTCTATTGACCATATTGATGGTTTATGTTCAGTTTTCTTTACTCAGAGAGGCATGTGGGACACCATAGAGAAGTCTGGACCAATCCAGCACATGCTGAGTACTAAGATGGTAGGATCCTTGACCAGCTTGACACTCAGCTTGGGGCTCAGCCTCTGTGTGCTAATGCCACCACTTAGGGGTGTTTCGAAAATCAGTGACATAATGGATGGAAAACTTCTTTGTCTCCCTTCTTCCCGCATCTGACATTGCTACCATAAGTGGTTCCTTTGATCCAGTAGCCCCTTGGAGTGTCCTTTCGCTGATGGTCTATTTGGCTTGTAGCTTTGCTGCTGGCCCAGGGGAGGACGTGTTGTGAGTTTCTCCTCTGCCTGCTAAAGCCTTAAAATTTCTCTCTGCACTGAGTGCTCACATGTGTTGTCTACCTACCTTTCTGTGGCTTGGTACAACAGATATCTGTATTGTCTCTAAACTAGCTCAGGGATGAATTAGGACCAGACCATGTGGCTTTCAGCTAGAGAGGGAGGGAGGGAGTCTCTGGAAAAGCAGTCATTACTGTCCTGAAGGGGGAGAAAGATCTAAGGCCTCTATGATGAAAGCCCAAGGTTCATTCATTAATTCATCCAGCAAATATTTGCTGAGCACCTGTTATATGCCAGTAGATCCATCTGTGAGCCAAAGTCCCTACCCTCTGTGGGCTGAAATTCTGAAAGTGGAGACATCATTAAACAAATACAGGTATAATGTGACAAGTGGAGATAAATGCTATGAAGAAAAATGTTGAAAGGGTAAGAGGGATTGAGGGGTGGGGGTGGGGAAAGGATCAATTGAATTTCCAATAAGGTGGTTAGGGAAGACGTTATTTGTGCAGGGCCCTAAAGGAAATGAGGAAGTGGGGCACACAGACTGGATTCTAAATACCTAAAATGCTGAAGTTTTCCATTTTCCATTTCTTTCCTTTCCAAAGTAAAACGGACGATATGGAGATTATTGAGAGCTGTACAAATGTCACCACGCCATTTTGTGATGTAACGGATGTGTGGAAACAAGCACATGAGACTTATGTTCTCAAAGTGCAGGGATTCCGAGGGAAAGCGATGCTATTCAACTGCAGCAGCTCCACCTTGTCCTCCAACAGTGAGTCAATTTGTTTCTCTATGGCTTCCTCCTCCTCATGATCATCATTATTTGCTCTGCCGTGAGAAAGGAAGGGCTGCAAAGGTGTCTTGGATTCAGAGCTAGGCTTCCTTGTGGCTTGCTATTTCCTCATTCTGTAACAGGGACTAGTTACTAGAGCTGCTCTGAGTCTCAGCTTTCTTACCTGAGAATGGAACCTGTTCTTTGCAAAGCAAGCTCTCCTGGGCATTAGTAGCTGCTATTTTTCTGTTCACTTTGCATTCTGACAGGAAGTGAGGAGCAGGGTTCAAGTACCTTGTATCTAAACATCAGGCTTCTTTGGGCCAGTATTTCCCTTGTACCACAACCCCACCCCAGATTGAAACTCAACTGCTACATCTTGCACGTGCAAACACCCAGATGTGTATACAGCTAGGGCCCAAAGCAGCACAGAGGCAAAGAGCATAGGTCTCCTTCATCCTTCCTTTCTCTGTACCCAGTGTCTACACCCTAAGGTATTTGCATTAATAGGTCCAGCTTCATCACTTTTTTCAGTTTTCCAAATTTCAACTTGTTTCCAAGAGAACGGGTCAGCTTTGGCCCTGTTACAGGGTGGGTGGGAGTGTACACACACACACACACACACACACACACACACACACACACACACAGTTTTCACAAAGTCGTGATGATGGCTGAATCCCATGCTTGTGAGACTGATGAACAGGAGTGCACCTTTGGAACGAACAGTCATATCTGTGTGTATATGTAGAAAGGAAAGGAGAGCACAGTATATAGACTGTGGTGTTGGGATTGTTGAAGAATGTGTAATGAAGTAATAATGAGGTCTTTTTCGTGGTCCAAATGACAAATATGAAAAGTACATAAAGAGAGAGGACTAGAAGGAATGCAGAGTGTCCTTGGACACAGTCCTTCTGTAGGTATTGGGCAGTGGTATTAAAAACGTGAGCACTGCCAGGTGCCGTGGCGCACACCTGTAATCCCAGGGGCTGGGGAGGCAGGAGGATCAGGAGTTCAAAGCCAGCCTCAGCAAAAGCAAGGCACTAAGTAATTCAGTGAGACCCTGCCTCTAAATAAAATACAAAACAGGGTTGGGGATGAGTCTCAGTGGTCGAGTGCCCCTGAGTTCAATGCCCGGTACCCACCCACCCCCCCCAAAAACCTGAGCAAATCCAGAATTCCACTTTGCCCTAAAGACATCATTAGGACAAATGCAAATATTTAGTTCCAAAAATATTTACTGATACCTCAGTTCCGTTCAGAAAAGTAGAGATAATCTAAATGTTCAAAACAGTGAATTGGTTAAATCACAGTTCAGCCACTTGAAGGAACTGAATTAACCATAAACAATTATGGTGTAGGGGACTGGTAGACTTTCTGTAAAGGACCAAAGAAGGAATAGTTTAGAGTTTTGTGAACCACATATGGTCTCTGGCCCATATTCTTCTTCATCTCTGTTTATAATCTTTAATAAACTTTCAGACTGGCCTTTGATGTAGGTAAATATGTGTCAATATGTTTATAAAATGTGGTTAAGTGAAATTATGTATCATAAAAACAGTGTAGGTTAAGTTATTTAATTTTAGTTTATAAATGTGTGTGTATGTGTGTGTATATATATGCATATTTATGTTTGTAAATATGTGTATCCTCGTTTAGTTAATACATGTGAATATGCATGTATTTATATATACACAAAAGATGATTAAGACAATTGCCTATACATATTTTCTACAATGATTAAGTGTTAGTAGTAGTAGATTTCATTACTGAAATATAAAAATGAGTCATTTTTAATTTTGTTTAGAAGACCGAACAAAAATTGGCAAAATGACCGTGTTCAAACAACAGGGGGTGTTGTTGATATGCAGTCATCAACTCAGGTGGGATTTTGTTTCTGTTTTCTAAACAGTATTGTATGAGCCACCGGAGTTTGAGATTGTTGGCTTTACAGACCGCATTAATGTGATAGTGAAATTTCCACCTATTGTTCCCAAGATTTATGGGGAAGAAATACAGCACCATTTATTACTTTTCATCAAAGAAGAGTCCATGGGGATTGTTAAGATGGTAAGTAAGTGGTCTCCGACACTAGGCTCAACACAGTTCTGAGAGGGCACTAACAGACTCGACTCTCAAAAACAGAAATGTGTTGTTGCGAAATTCAAACCAATGGGTCTGGGCTTGAATGTGGCCTAAATTTAGGAAAGAAGAAGTCCGTTTATTGCTGAGATATCTTGATTTAGCCCAGTTGTGAGCTCTTTAAGAGAATAAGCCATGCACACAGCATCAGGGGACACAGAAGAGAGAAGTGTGTGGCGTAGATGGGGGGATGGCCAAATCTCAGCAAGCCAGGGTGACATTTCCTTGAAAGGGCAGTTTAGCTGAGCCATGCATGGAAAACACCTGTTGCTGCCTCTCCATTCCTCAGACACAGCACAGAAAGTGGCACTTTCCAGCAGTTCTGTCCCCACCCGATCTCCCCAAAGGACCCAACTGGATGTCAGTAACCTCTGGGTGACCCTGGTACTCACCAGTAGGCCTTGCTCTATTAGCATCTTTTATTTGCAGAGCCCTTTGCCAGTTGAGCCTTGCACTAAGACCAGCCCTCAGGATTAGGGCAGGGGCACTTCAAACCAAGGGCACAGCAAGTTCAGAGGCCGTGAGGTTGGAGTGGGCCTCGTGGCTCACTTGAGAAATGGTAGGAGGAGGTGACTGGAGTAAAGAAAACAGGATGGGTAAGGTCCAAGAGGGAATGAAGCCAGACCTTGGAGGGCTTTGTGATTCCAGATCTCCTGAGTATGAGAGAAGCAGCCACTGACCTAACAGGATGTCCCGGCTGGTACGTGAGGACAGACCATAGGTGGCAGAAGTCAAAGTTGAGATACTATTTGGATGGTAATCACTTAATAAGCAGCAATAAACTATATAATTACTATCATTTTCCTTTAATATCCACATGGGATTATAATCAACACCCTAGGAAAAGAGAACAAAATAATAGGGGAAAAATAAGTTTATATGTCTCAAGGACTGTGTCAGATACCATTAACTATTATATTTCAGCCCCATCTCTTTATGTTCCAACCATGAGCTATGAACTATTACAAATTAATATTTCTAAAATGTTTATTAGACAATTAATACCACTGTAAGAGGAAAACTATAGTTGACAGGCATCTTCTTTAAATTACATTTTTTGTTAAAAAAAAAAAAAAAGGTTACTTCCCAGGTGAGGGGAGGGGCAGAGTGTGTGTGTGAGAGAGAGAGAAAGAGAGAGAAAGGGAGAGATGCTTGGATTATTTGGTGGTAGTGGAGGTAGTGAGAAGCAATCAAATTCTGCATGGGGTTTGCAAGTGGAGCACAGTTATTTTCAGTTAAGTCAGATTCATAATGAGGTAAAAGAAGAAGGAAGTTAGGACTCCATCACTTGGACTTGTCATTAACTAAAATAGGGAAGATTCTGGATGAAGTTGGTGAGAGTCGGATGGCAGCTCAGTTTGAGACATGTCAAGTTCAAGGCACCTAAAAGGAGATCTGGGGCAGGAGTTGGATGTACCAAGTGTTCAGTGGTGATCTCCCAGCTAAAGAGGGGTCCTGGGAAACCACTCACTCCTGCGTATTGAAGGCCCTGGGATCAGACTCTAGATTAGAGCAGCTTTGGTGAGTCATGGGGCAAAGGGCTGGTTGGAGTGAGTTCTAGAAAGAGGGAGAAGGATTAGAGAGCTCATTCTTCTGAGGAGTTGTTCAATAATGAGAATAAGGGAAATGAACTGGTAGGTGGAGGAAAAGGGAAGACGGAGTGAAGGGAGAGACTTTTTAAGATGAGAGAAATTGTAGCATGTTCACATGCAGATGAGAAAAGTCTCAGGGGAGGTTGCTGGAGCAATGTCCTAGCATAACTGCAGTGGGTGGGATCTCCAGAAGTGGCTGGGAGCATTGCCAGTCACAGGAGTGGAGTGTGCAACACAGATGTGTAAAGGAGGGTCTCTTTGTACATTTTCTGTTATTATAACAAAATACCTGAAGTTACATACCTTGTAGAGAAAAGAGGATAATTTGGGCTCATGGCTCTAGAGGTCCAAGGTTGAAAGATTGCTTCTGATGATGGTCTTCTTGCTGGCAGAGTCTGGAAGTGACAGAGGGCATCACATGGTCAGAAACAGCAAGCATGTGTGTCTCTTATGGTCTTTTTCTCTCATCAAACCACCTGTATTCAACCTGGGGCTCCGCCCTGGTGAGCTTAACCAGTACTAATCACCGCCCATAGGCCCTTCCTCTAAACACTAGAGTCAATTTTCAGGACTCTTACTACCTCACAGTAAGGATTAAATTTCCACACATGAATGCTTGAGGGACACTCAAAACCATGCTCAAACCACAGCACAGGACCATTGTGGGAGCTTCTGTTTGCTTGGTGGGAAATAGGAAGTTGGCAGTACAGACTTGCTCAAGGCCCCATGGATCCCAGATGTTCTGCCCTCCCACCACGCTGTTTCCACTCTTTGTCACCTTTTCCTTCTTCATTACTTACTTCCATGCATGAGCTTTGACTTTGTTTTGTGTGTGTCTATTTAATAGAAGGAGAAGCTCCTTCTCCTTCCCAAAGAAACGTAGAGAAACATATTATCACCAAAGGCTGCCTTCGAACTGCTAGAAATCCCAATTTACAGAACTGCTGGTGAGAATATATTTTAGAAACTATAGAATGAAATTTTTTAAAAAAAAATTGTTATTCAGAAAAGAGCCTTCATAACATCTTTTTAATTCCAAAGTGAAACCAAACTGCTGGGGAAAGGAAGGGGTGGGGTGAGTTAGCCAGCAGCCTCAGGGCGTGGCTGCGGACGAGCTCTGTGACCTGGAGAAGTTACTTGGCCACTTCAGCTGTGGTTTCCACATCTGCAGAATGGAATGATGCCTAGGCTGTTTTGAGAGTCAGAGGAGTTACCCTAGTGGAAGTCCTTTCTGAAGTGTAAACTAGGTACACATTATCAATTCAACAAGATCATCTTGAAAAATGGCAGGCTAGAGACCTTTATCATCTTTGGGACCTTTTCTCCTCGTGTGTATAATGAAGTTGGTAGACTAGATTTTATGGTTTTCATATATGTGTGTGCCTAGGCAAAAATACATGTAGTTTTCTAACCTAATGTGATATTTCTAACCCTATTTGAAATTTGAAGATGGAACCTCAAGGAGTCTCTTACAGAGCTACCTCCAAATGAAAGTCTCATGTGAGTCTTACTAAGTTTTTTTTTTTTCTTTGCTTCTTTTTACAGCATGAACCCAAAATAAATGGAAACACCACTGGAAATTTCAACTATGTCATTGACAATTTAATTCCAAACACAAACTACTGTATATCTGTTTATTTTAAACCTAAATATCTGGAAAAAAGAATACAGTCTTCCTCAAAATGCACCTTCCTTCGCCTTGACCAGGAATCAGGTGTGTGGCTTTCTGAAAATCATATTTTGAAATTTCAGTAGGTTTACTCTGAAGAAAACCTATTGAAAGCAAAGAATGTGGAATTCATGGCATGCTGAAATTGCTTGAAGCAACTGCATACAGAGGCATGGGAGGGTGCCCACTAGCTGGCTGCCTGAGGCTGGGTATGGTCTGTAGGTAAGACCTGGCTCCCAGGAGCATTGACTCTAGCTCACAGATGAGGGCGAGCTGAGCCTTGCCAGCAAGGAGGAGAAGGTGAATGATGAAGGTGGAAAGCCTTTCTGTTGCAAAAACACCAGAATAGCCAACAGTGTGATCTTGAACCCTCTTCTGTGTGCAGAAGTGTGCAGGAGAATGATAGAGCTTAGGAGTTTTCCCTGCTGGTTATTTTCTCAGGAAGTCACTCTATTGCCAATATATATTGTTGTAACAAAAGGGAAAAATCTATGAAAGGTCTTCTGGCAAAAAGCTCTTCTAATCCTCCCAGCCCTGGTGGAAGTATCTTTAATGTTCTGCTTTACCAGAGTAAGATAAGTGGGATGTGTAAGGAGATGACTTTAAGTGACATGTTTGTTGCACATGCAGTAAGACATGCAGCAGTGCCTGGCTGCAACTGGCTGTGGCCATCGCACAGTGTGATTTTGTCCTCTCGTGTTCCTCAAAGCTGAATGATGCACATGTGGGCTGATTTTAAAGGAAAAAGAATCTCAATCCTCTCGTTTCAGTTGTTTTTACAATATCAATTAAACAAGAGAAAACCAAAAACTGCACAGAATCTTTTTCCCTTTAGCTCTTACAAACGTATAAACACAGAAGAAATTTATGTAATTATGTTCTTTTTTTTTTTTGCATTTCTCATTTTTATTTGACAGAAAAATTTGCTCTTGCTGTACAGATTTTTAAAAAACGAAAATGCCTTTTAAGAAACATGAAGAAAAATTGGGGAAGGGGGCCACAACCTCATGGGGGTAGGGGCCAGCTAATTTTTTAACTCCTGCCCCTTCCATCCAAGAACACCTCAACATAACTTCTAAATTCTAAAGCATCACCCCCAGGAACTTCAGGCGGCTGCACCTCCCAGGGCCTCTCTGATTCTAGGCCTCAGGGTCTGAACTGTATCCTCTCCTCCTCCATGTAATCATGTTCTAAAGCTAGTTATCCGACCTCAAGATGTCCAACAATTCAATTCATTTCTGATACTAACTACCCAAAGTCAGCATAGACCCCAGATGTTAAGGGCTCAGACTCATGATGGCCCCCACTTCAGATGGCAGCCACAAGTTTGGGGGTCCCAGGTCAACTTGACTACAAATTAGAGTGTTCCTTTTGGGTTCTGCATCTCTCTGACCTAACCTATTATTCTTTTGTAATCAAAATTTGCTAAAATTGACTCACAGAACTCAGTGACATGCCACACTTCTGATTATCATTTTACTACAGAGCCTGTGCACCAAGACCTAATGCAGAAGTACGTAGAACCAGGTCTGGAAGGGGTCCCAATGCAGGAGCTTCTGCCTCCATAGAATCAGGGTGTACCCCCTCCCAGTACATCAGTATGTCCACCCACTCAGGAGCTCCCAAGCCTTAGTGTTCTGGGCTTTATTGAGCTTCACTATATAGGTGTGATTGGCTAAATCATTGGCCATAAGATTGGACATAGTCTCCATCTCCATCTTCTCTCCTCCTGGGGGTAGGGCTGGGAGGAAGTTCCAACCCTCTGATCAAATGATTAGTTTTTCTATTGATCTGCCTTCGTCCTGAAGATACCTAGCTGCACCCCCATGAGTCACTTCATTAGCATAAACTCAGAAATCAATCTTAGCTATTTTCTGCTGCTATAACAGAGTCCTGAAACTGGGTAGCAGGATGGAGGACATCACATATGGGGGAGAGTGCTCATTTTATAACAAAACTACTTCCAACATCTAACCCTTTCCCACAATACCAGCATTAATCCATTCAGAAGGGCAGGGTCCCATGACTTATATACCTCCCCAAAATATCACAGTGACAATTAAATTTCAGTGAGCTTTGGAGGACTCATTTCAACCACAGTAGTCCCTAAATGGGGCTTGTTAGAAATAACAAAAGTTGCTGCTATCTCTTAGGAAGTTCCACAGCTTTTGAGGTTTTATGCCCAGGACAAAAACCAGAGATTCCAGAGGTATATTGATGGATGGATGGATGGATGGATGGACAGATAGAGAGACATACATGAAATTATATCCTAGTCTTATATAAAAACAGAACTCTCACATATATAATACAACTTAAATTGTTAAAATGACAATACGATGACGCTTTGATGAAACCCAGAGCTGCTGATTGGGCAGCTGACAGTTCCTTGGAGGCTGACATGTATGGGAGGATGCACTTCCCCCTGACTTTTCTCTAATCTACCTGCTGAGAAATGGTCATGCAGCACCGTCCAGTCATTCCATCTACACTTGGCCTGACCACGTCCTCTTGCCTATTAAGTCAGCCTTCACTCATCCATCATGTCCAACAGTTAGACTATCCAAATACTTGACATCTGGATTCTTCTCTTCTGAAACTCAGGAACCAAATAGGTTTGGATACGGTGGCATCTGTCCCTATCTACTCACCATCTGAACTGCCCTCAACTAGACAAGCTCAAGATTCACACAGGGCAAATGCTGAGGAGTTTGGAGGGGCAACCTGAGACCAGCACTGACTTACTCAGACCCAGCCAAAGCACTGCAGGCTTGGATGGGTCAGACTGATGGGGTGGTTGGGCAGAGTGGGCTGGGCATGGGATGGCAAGTGTGAGCTGAGCAAAGGAAGAATAGTAACAGATTAGTCATAGAGATGGAGGACCCAGATGTGGGACTTTGGATGCCATTGTGGGGACCCAGAAGGGATGTGAACAGATCTGAATGTCTGGTTGCCACCAGGTGGGGGAGCCAGGGGACTAATGGGCTGGAACTACAGTAACCTAGATGCCATGTCGTGGTTTTCGGTCCACACCAATAAACTGACATTAGTCATCAATCAGCCTTTTGACAAAGTTCTTTTTCTTTTCCATTAAAAAAGAAAATAGTAATCAGATATTACCATTCTTATTGCTCAGCTCAGCCCTCTTCTCATAAGGTCCTTTATTTTTTTGAAAATCCCAATGCAATTCCATGGAAAATCCAAATTTTGAAGACACAACCTGGTCTCCCCTTCTCAAGATGCATTGATCTTACCCCTCTTTTATGAAGAAGATGGTTAACAGAAATAAAGTCCACTTACAACTTCCTCCTGACTTGGAACATTGAAACAATTCCTTTCTTTTCAAATAGGAATATTTTAAAATAGTATACTTGCATAATCTGCCAGTCTTTTTAGATTATCATCGAGCTAAATATAAACATTATAGGCCCATGCCTATAATCCCAGCAACTCAGGAGGCTGAAACAGGAGTATGGCAAGTTTTGAGGCCAGCCCCAGCAAATTAGTAAGGCCCTAAACAACTTTGTGAGACCTTGTCTCAAAATACAAAGTAAAATGGACTGGGGATGTAGCTCAGTGGAAAAGTGCCCCTGGGTTAAATCCCTAGTACCAAACAATAAAAAAATAAATAAAGACAAAAATTTTAAGTTCTTACAAAGAATGCTCAGATTTGTGAGAATACCCCAATTTGACAAGCATTGTTCTAGCTTGTTAATTTCAATTTACATAATTTAGTTTGTAGGATGTCCTATTTTAAAGATTGCATTTGGTCTGTGTTAGTTGCCTTTCTGTTACTGTAACAAAACCTGAGATAATCAACTTGTAAAGAGGAAAGGTTTTTTATTTTGGCTCAAGTTTTGGAAGTTTTGGTCCCTGGTTGATTGGTCCAGTCGCTCTGGAGAGGCAGCGCATCTCAGTGGAGGGCACATGGCAGTGCAAACTGGTCATCTCATGGCTGGGTGCAAAAGAGACAGAGAGAGAGGTGACTGGGTCCATTGTCCCCTTCAAGAGCATGCCCATAGTGACCAGAAGATCTCTCACTAGGCCTTCCCTCTTAAATGTTTTCCAACACCTCCCAATAGCACCACAGACGGAGGACCAAGCCTTTAACACATGAGCCTTTGGGGTACATTCTAGACATTCCAAACTATAGCAAGATCCTTTGTAGCTACTCTCCAGAAATTGAATGGGTACATGAGTCAGAACCTCAGTTTTATGCCATTGCTTCACCAATGAAGTCCTTTTGGGGTTCACCATCCTTTTCAGGAGATGTGGAAGAATTTTGCATCATAAAGGTGCATCTATGCAGCTAGAACAGATTTTAGGACTGTCCTTGATTTGATGATCCTGCACTCAGTTTTAAAAAATTTTTGTTTGTTTTAATTAGTTATACATGACAGTAGAATGCATTTACGCACTTTGATATAATACAGAGATGTGATATAATTTCTCATTTTTCTGATTGTACATGTTGTAGAACCATATCAGTCATGCAGTCATTTATGTATACAAGGTAATAATGTCTTTTTCATTCTACTATCCTTCCTTCCTATCACCAGGTCCCCTCTCCTCCCTTCACTCCCCTCTACCTAATCTAAAGTAACTCTGTTCTTCCTTAGCACCCACCCCCATCGTGAATTAGCATCCACATATCAGAGAGAACATTCAGCCTTTGGTTTTGGGGGATTACCTTATTTCTCTTAGCATGATATTCTCCAACTCCATCCATTTACCAACAAATGCCCTAATTGCTTTCTTCTTTAAAGTGCAGTCATATTCCATTGAAAAAAAAATACATATATATCACATTTTCTTTATCCATTCGTCTATTGAAGGGCACCTAGGTTGGTTCCATAGTTTAGCTATTGTAAATTGAGCTGCTCTAAACATTGATGTGGCTGCATTACTGTAGTATGCTGATTTTAAGTCCTTTGGGTATAAACCAAGGAATGGGATAGCTGGGTCAAAATGGTGGTTCCATTCCCAGTTTTCTGAGGAATCTCTGTACTGCTTTCCAGAGTGGTTGCACCAATTTGCAGTCCCACCTCATTCATTCTTCATGGAGATGAGGCTGGGTTTGTGAAGTCCATGCTACCTACCAGTGCTGGGTCTTCACCAAGTTTCTTTTTGTTCTTTGCTCACCCTTTCAAAAGACTTAAAGTATGTAGCCCACTTTTATTTCCTTTTTACTCTCCTGTGTCTACTTTTTCTCAGCCTTTGGATGCAGGATTAATACTAATAAAGATGTTTCTGGAAATTTTAGAGGGCCTTGGTTAAGTAACTACTGATTACCTCTCTGACCATTCATACTTAGGGGGAAAAGTTTGTCAGAAACTTGAAATTTTCCAAAAAGAATTTTGACAAGAAGCTAAGAGGAACTCACAATAGGGAATGGCGAGTTCAGCTGGGCCTGACTTTCGTTCCTAGTGTGACCAACATCCACACGATGGCCCAGGTGGCATCTTCAGTTCCTTCCTCTTCTCCCTTCCCGTGACACATGCTAACAGGTGTCTGTTGGTCCCTTGAGGTGCGGTTAGTGTGATGAAGAACTGAGCTTCTAATTCTGCACAATTTTATTTGTTTGTATTTAAACAGTCACAGCTAGTGGGACAGTGCAGTTTCAGAACATAAACCAAAAGAAATTTCACTTTGAAATACATGAAAAGCTAAATATATTTTATTGGTTAAAGAGTACGCCCTTGGCTTGCTCTCCAAGCTTTGGTATTTAGCAAATAGAAAACATTATTTTTCAAACTTCTGTTTCTCAGATAATCACTTTCTAACCTCTGACCAATGTGCATTTATTCCCATCTGTGATCATTTATTGGATTTCTTTTGAAATAAAGTCTTTTTTTTTTCCAACAGAATCATCCGAAAATGCCAAAATAAGTCTGATAATCACTGTGTTCTCAGTAGTCTTCGTCTTCCTAGGCACCATCATACTACTGAAGCGAATTGGTTATATATGCTTAAGAGATAATTTTCCCAAAGTCCTGGTATGTGGTTTTAAAAATTTTTGTATCTTAATTTTTCTAAACTAAAAATTTTTACTATATATTTAAATATTTTCATAGAAGAAAGTCTCATTTCCATAAACACCAACAAGTCTTATCAGGCTGGGTTCTTTTCCATCCCTGCAAAAATATATTTACAGTGTGTCTGTGCCTTATGTTTTCTCTTCATATACTGTCCACCTATTATTTATTTCCACCTATTATATTATTTCTAATGACTACACAGAATTCCACTGTTATTATTGTATCACATTTTTAACTATAGCACATTTGGATTGATTTCTTTTTCACTTCTTTTCCTTTCTTTCCTTGGACATTATGAATAGTGCAAAGGAAATTTTTGTATGGATTATGTTTTGTTTTATTTTGAATTATTTCAGTGGAATCTACACACCAAGTAGATTTTTCTTATAAATGATATTTTAAAGAACTGATACTAAGCTAGGCGCAGTGACATACACCTGTAATCCCAGGGGCTCTGGAGGCTGAGGCAGGAGGATCACAAGTTCAAAGCCAGCCTCAGCAACTTAGTGAGGCCCCAAGCAACTCAGAGAGACCCTGTCTCTAAATAAAATATTTTTAAAAGGGCTGGGGATATGGCTCAGTGGTTAAGTGCCCCTGGGTTCAACCCCTAATGCCAAAAAAAAAAAAAAAATCTACAAGAACTGAGCCAATAGTGATGTTATCTCTCTCTAATGCTCCACTGACCACAATGAATCATTTTTACTGTCTTTATTCATTGTGTACATAAGGCTCCCTGGGAGGTGCTCTCATGTGTGTTACTTTGATTATTAACAAAAACAGCCATTTGTTTACTTTCATTTCCTCTCTGTGCTTTTCGAACTTAGAGCCTTTAAGAGGCTAGATATTGATCGTACACCTTTTTAAACCTCTGTGTTTTTTTTTTATTCGACTGCATTCACCCATCATTTTCCATTTTCCCTATTTTATTTCTTCCTTTTATGTTAGTAACATTTAGAAATACATTATTGTTTATATTTGAACTCACACACCTAATTCTAATTTTTCAGCAGCCATTATAATTAAACATTCCTTCATGGTTGATAGAAGTGCACTCCTAGGCCGGGCGTGGTGGTGCACACCTGTAAGCCCAGCAGCTCGGGAGGCTGAGGCAGGAGGATCATGAGTTCAAAGCCAGCCTCAGCAATTTAGTGAGACTCTATCTTTAAATAAATGAAATATAAAAAAGGGATGGAGGATGTAGCTTTTGGTTCAATCCCCTGGTACCAAAAAAAAAAAGTGCATCCTTCATGATCATCTTACCATGTTGATATCATATGTCTGTCTAGTATTTCTCCATTAAAAATTGTTACTCTATGTTTAGGTTAAAAACCCTGGGAATGGAGAAACTGACTCTAGGCCTAGCACCTTTGCTTATGTGTGTTCAATCAAGAATAGCTGTTATGAGCTAGGGTTGTGGCACAGTAGTAGAGCACTTGCCTGGCATGTGTACAGCCCTGGGTTTGATCCTCAGCACCACATATAAATAAATGAATAGTCCATTGACAACTAAAAAATATTAAAAATTTAAAAAGAACAGCTGTTAACATTTTTTTAAAGCAGCATCTTCTCTTCATTTCGCAAGTGTAACAAACATGTCAGCATGTTTCTGGGTGTGGAGGACACAGCAGGTCAAAAACCCCCGCCCTCATACACCTTAGAGTTGAAAGTGCTGTAGAGACAATGATACTTTATTGATGATATGTGATTGTCTAAATTTTAAAAGTCACATGATTCTAAAGATAAACTATTTAGGATTATTACGTTTAGCAAAGTCCTCACATTCAAAAATATTTGGGAAAGACTGTGTCTGTACTGACTTGTTTTCTTGTGGTTGTTGCCTGAGCAATACAGTATGCCAGCCATTCACACAGCTGTCCCTCCAGTGTGTGAGCCACCTCCAGGGCCCTGACAGTTGAGAGGGAATGCGTGGAGGTTCCATGCAAATGCACGGCGTTATATAAGGCACGTGCACTCAGGGGATCTGGAGGGCCAGCTGTGCCATGCACCAGGAGCCAGCCTGGCACCAGTGAGCACTACCTAACCCCGGCTCCCCCTGTTGTTCCTGCAGTCATCATCCTCATCCCCATCATAGTGTAGTGGCTACTCAGCTTTATTATGTAGAAAATAAAGAGCAAACACAGTGATAGACTAATTATCTGTCTCTTCCTCTCCCCCTGCCCTCTCTCTCTTTCTCTCAAGAATTTTCATAACTTTGTAGCCCAGATATTTCCCGGTCTGCCACCAACAGAAGCTGTGAATGCAGTGGAAGTCATTTCTGTCAACAAAAAGAAGAAAGTATGGGATTATAATTATGACGATGACAGTGACAGTGACCATGAAGTGGCTCTCAGAACTAGCGCCGGTGGTTACACCATGCACGGACTGACCAGCAGGCTTCTGAGCCAGGTCTCTGCTGCCTCCCAGGAGCCTGAGATGGAAGGCTCTGAAGCTGAGGAATCTGATCCATACGAGGCTGAGCCTGAGCCCCACCCCGGGCCCCCTACGGTGCCAAAGCCCAGCCCCTGCCACACAAATGGTCCCTATGAGAGGAGAGAGAGCTTGTGCCAGGACTCTTTTCCTGAGGACAACTGCAGCTCCGCTGGAGGGTCCGGGGACAGGATTACCTTTAATGTGAATTTAAACTCTGTGTTTATGAGAGCTCCTGATGACGATGACTCAGAAGAATCCCCTTTGGTGTCATCTCTTCCAGAAGAGATCATCAACCTAGAAGAGGATCCTGACCAAATGGAATCCAGTCTTCTGGTGGCGAGTGGGGAAAGGTCACAGTTGCTCGACCTCAGCCCCTTTTCCCAGTGCCTGTGGACTGAGGAAGACACTCCATCTGATAGAAGCGATACTTCTGATTTTGATGTTGACTCTGGAAGGGACGGTTATATCATGAGATGATTCTGAATATAGCTCATTAACTTGAACAAAGAAGTCCACACAGGGTTCTCGCCCTGTACACAGACTTGTTGCCTTATGAGCCACAAGTGGTCTGTGAGGAAAGGAGTACAAGGAGTACAGGGGCTGGCCAGTTCTTCCTGATGACATAATCTGTGAGCATTCCCCGTAAGGGAATATATAGTATCATCGAGCACACTGTTTACAAGTCCAAGTGATACATTTTGAAGATGCATGCCCTGCCTTCTCCCTTTATTCTAATATACTTCTTAGGAATCTCATCTTGGTTCCCAGTAAGCAAGATTCCCTGTGTTCTTCAGGGTGACCTTATCCCTCTGGCCCTGTAATGTTTCTGGGAAACAATTGAATTGCCAGGATGGGAGAAGGGAGAAAGAAGGGAAAATCCTAGCAGGAGCTATGAGTAGTGTGAGCAGGTAGAGACCCTGAGCCCAGGAAGCTCAAGGAATGAGCAATAAACCAGGCTGAAGGGATGGGTTGGAGCAGGATTAGCTGGAGAGAAAGGATGCAGATGCATAAGGAAACAAGGGAAGGGCCAGCAATTTCAGTCAGTGGTCCCTGGGCACCTCTCAGATGTCATATTGTCACCGCCAAGCTGAGAACTCCACTCAGGTGCTCACGCAGCCCTTCCTGGCTCTAAGAGTGAAATACAGATATGCATATTAATAACTGTAGTATCAGGCAGGACACATTGCATGAAGGAGAGGGATAAAAATCTCAGTGTCCCATTTAAAGATCTAAAAAAAGAATAAAATAAAAAATGCTTCAAGGTCTTTGGAAGAAAGGTGGCCTACAAGTCTAAGAGATCCTGTTTGTCAAATTTTAAAGTGCTATGTGCTGGATTGCAAATGTCCTCAATGGGACCAGTTTCTGTAAATGGGGCAAGGAAGGGGGGTGAAATCCTAGAATGACATGTAGCAAACATTATTAAGCACTGAGAGTCAGAGTTGGAGTTCTAACTGCTCAAATTTTGCTGTATGACCCTGGGCATTTTACTTGGCCTCTCGAGTCTCAACTTCTTTTATTTTTTAAACAAAATTTCTAAAAAAATTATTTTTTAGGGTGACTAATCTCTAAGACCCTTTGAATCTAGGAGAAATATTTAAAAACACACAGGAATAAGAAATAAATACAGAAGTTCTATGACCCTGCCAGGCTCCCAGGAAGGATGAAAGGTCGAGGATCTTCCCATCTCACTCCCCTTACCCCAAGAGCAGGTTTCTCAGACCCGTCTCCTGGGCCTATTCAAAAGGGGAAAAGCAAAAGTCATGCAGGTCGTGGCTCAAGGATTTTTAATAGGTAACTTATGTAATTGCTGTAAAGTAACCCAATTAGGAAACCCTTATTTAAGAATCTAATGAAATCCCTTAGGAAAGAGGCCTTGTCCTACACCAAAGCCACCACTTCGCCTTCTGTATCGTATTTTGAAAGATTTCACATTGCTCTTTTGATATGACCTCTCTATGGTGCTGGTTTGTCACCCCTGGCGCTTTATTTTTAAAGTTTTTGTATAACGGTTGGGTGTTTGGTAAAGGGTAATAATACAAGAATACTTTTTCGTACAAACTTGATGTGGGCCTCAGAATTTTTTCTCCTCCAAGAGTGTATTTGTGCCGCAGATTTTTGCTTCTGCTGGCATCCCGGAATGGCACCAGCTCCCTCTACAGCGACAAGGGCCCCTGGCCTCCGGGCACGCGCCGGGCTCAGGGGAAGCCCTAGGTTGCCCAACACGTCCGCCCGCTGTGTAACCTCACCCACCCTTGAGCAAGTCCCCGAAGAGGAAGTTAAAGCTCTCCCCAGCAGTCTTGTGACCAACTAGCATCTGGGAAACGAATGACGTGTAGGCCTGCTCCTCCCGGGGAGCCCTGGAGAAGGCTGGGGTCTGCTCACCGAGCGCTTTCCAGACACAACTGCACGCACCCGGGGCACCTGGTGGCGTGGCAGCGCCCTCTGCAGGCCGAGGCCGCCTCGCGCTCCTGCTCGCCGAGGCCCCGCCCCCGACCGCCGCTGCTCCAGCGGCGCGGGCCGCCCCGGGGGCGGGGTCGCGGCGGGGCGGAGCGCTGAGGCCGCTCCACGCGGGTTCCCGGAAGCGCGCGCGGGGTGGTGGCCGCGGCGAGTGTCTCGCGTTCCCTTGGCGCCCCCGGCGCCCTCGCCCGCCCCCGGCGCGGCCATGGCGCGGAGCCTCGCCTGCTGGCTGGGCGGCTGCCTGCTGGTGTCAGGTGAGGGGTCTGCGGGAAGGGGCAGGGGGACCGCCGCGGGCGGAGGCGCCAGGGAACCGCGGGGCCCGGCGAGATGCTTTGCTACGCACGCGGGGTGGCGATTCCCCAGGCGGCGACCCCAGATCGCAGCCGGTGGGTGCCCGTAAAGGGACCGGGTGCCGTGACCGGGCGCCGCACCAGGCTGCTGCAGCCGCCGCCCTGGATCCTGCAGCTGGGGAGGAGCCCCACCCACTCCCGGCCCGCACCGTGCAGCCGGCCATCTCGAGGGGCGCTCCCCGCGGGCTGGGTTCGCGCTTGCTGCAGTTCCCGCCGGCGCGTCCTCACCACGCGGCCTCCGGAGAGGCACAGAGCCTCCCCCGGCGGCTGTCTCAGACCCTCCTGGAGTCTGGAGGAGGCCCCTCCACGAGGCCCATTACACATCCTCTTCCTTCTGCCCGATCACCACCAGACCTCCTGGCAGAAGGGTCCACATCACCTTCCCCTTAAGCACTCGGCCCTGCGCCTGGAAATCTGCATTCTGCCGCGCAGTGTTCCGCTGTGGGGCTTTTGCGAGCTAAATCCAGTGAAACCTTCTCTGCCCTCCTCTACAACGAGTGCCCAGGTTCAAACAGCGCGATGGCTGAGCCCTTCCTTCTTTGGGATGAACTCTGTGCTGGCCTTTGAAGCCCACACTCTCCAGTTTCCTCCATACCTCTCAGGATGGTTCTACTTGGGATCCTCTGCCTGATCTCAGTGTAGTTGAGTTCATCACCAAGCCTCCTCTCCCGCCCCTAAATTTCAACAGACCAGTGGCATTAAATAATAGACCTGTGACTCTCACCTTTGGGTCTATTGGTACTAGTCGGGTGATAGGTGTGTTTTATGCTCTCCTCTCTGCTTGTGTGTATGTCTAGAAAATTCTATTTAAAAGTTTAAAAATAATTTCTGCCTCTACCTCACACCGGCCCTCCCTGTGACCGCCCTCCCAAGCTGGCTTATCCAGCTGTTTACCTGACCTCCCCCCTTGAATCTTTTTTCTGCCTCTCCCATTTCAGAACTGAAATGGTTCCCTGCTCAGGCTCCAATCAGGGCACCAGATGCATAAGCCAGAAATGGACATTCATTTCAGTTCACCACATCAGAAAGTCTAGAGTTTATACCTCTGGAAATAGATCTGAAATCCACCTGCTGAGCCCTAACTCTCACACCTTTCTTTCTTCTAATCCAGGTCACCATCATCTGTCCCCACTTCATTTTTGCTTCCCACCTACCCCCACCCCAAAATTTCTTCTTAAACTAAAACTAAGAAGATTTTAGTTCTTCAAATAAAATCCAGTCTCCGCAGCACAATTAACACACCCCCTCTCTCTCCCTCACCTACATGTCATTTGAAGACACAGAGCCCTAGGGGAGACCAAGGTGTTGAATGTGTCACTTTGGGGGCAATATTTTTGATGAAAAAAAAGATATATATATATTTTTTCCTTTGTTTTTACAGCATCGGGGCTGGTGCCACCTCCTGAAAATGTCAGAATGAATTCAGTTAATTTCAAGAACATTCTACAGTGGACGTCGCCTGTTTTTCATAAAGGGAATCTGACTTTCACAACTCAATACCAAAGGTGGGTCTGGTGGCTCTTAGCAGGAAGGTGCCAGAACATGGTGGCCTTGGGCCAGGCCATAGAGGGAGGAAACCTAACTATCACCCATGACAGCTGAGTCTCCCTGCTGACCTTTCTCTTTCCATCTAGGGAATTCCTGTGGCCAGCTTTTCCTTTTTATGATTCCCTCTTGTACTGTTTATTACTGGGCTGTTTGTAGATCTGGACGTGTTATCATGGGTGTAGATATAGTCAGCCACAGTGGTAGTCTCACGGTGACTCAGTGCTATGCTAAAACTATCTCATCACCACTGATGTATTTTAAGAGGAAAATGCTACTGCTGTCATCTCCAGTTATTAGAGTAATGTTGATACAAGTCAGTGTCCAAATAGAAGCTGACTATCCGAGAAACCAAGATATGCAAAGCAGGCAGGAAGACCCCTGCCCCCACACCATCCACCGCCTCCCATGGATTAGAGCAGCCCACCCCAGTGCCAAGCAGTGCAGTTGACTTGCCCAGTGGACTGTCAAAAACTCCATTGTCTGACAACAACAGAGATTCGAGACAACTGTCACCCCTGACAATTATCTCAGGAGTGCTCTGAACACCCTCTACCTGTTCTGCTTGGTCACATTTCCCTGTGCCTGATAAAAGATAAAGAAGTCCATACCACCCCTCCCTTGGCAGCCTGTCACCATCTGCCACAGGTTGGACTATAGGTGACACACCTTCATACCAGGTACAAACAGCAGCAGGAGGCCCAAGGCCAATGAGTGACATGCCTGTGGCTCAGAGGAGGATAGACCAGCCCTTCAGTGAGGCAGGAGGAAATTCCCTTCAATCCTGTTAATCCCATCCCCCACCCCACCCAGCTGTCATTTAATGAACACACCCAAGGCCCATGAATCCAAGTAGGAAAAAAAAAAAGATAATCTTTATCTACAAGTTGGGTTTTTGTTTTGTTTCTAGTTTAAAATAATTTCACACAACAAAAAATTCCAAAATTCCAAGTATAATACTAAGAACTTTAGATAGCCTACATCCAAATTCACCAGCTTTAAAATTTGCCACATTTCCTCTCCCTCCTTCCTGTCTATCTCTTACACAGAATGCCCTTTGCCCCTTAGTATTTCAATGTATGTGTCATAAGAACAAGGATAATCTTTTATATCCCACAGCATAGTTACCAAATTCAGCAACGTCAACATGGCACAAAGCATAGAGTCCAAGGATTGGAGGAAGGTCATTCCACAACTTTTTTTTTTTTTCCTGGGGTATATTCTTAGTACTAAGTCCTAGGACTCATATTTTTCTCCACTCAGTCTGGAAATCCTTAGAGATTTCACTTTGGAAAATTAACCATCCTCTTTTATCAGTCTGTTTTTTATTACCACAATGAAATACCTGAGGCTGGGAGCTTTATAAAGAAAAATTTTCCTCATAGTTTTGAAGGTCTAAGGCCAAAGTTTATATCTGGCCTTCTTGCTGGCAGGGTCCCAAGGCAGCAGAGGCCATCACATGGTGAGTGACAGGGAGCAACACATGAGAATACTGGTCTCTCTCTTACAAAGCCACTAGTCTTCAATCATGGGACCTCTGCCCCTTTGACTTTATCTAAACCTAATCACCTCCCAGTGGCCCTCTGAACACATAGTCAATTAAGTGTCCACCCGGTCAATACCTCACAGTGGAGAAACACCGACCTGTGTTTTAGAGGGAATAAACCATAGCACCTCTCTTTCTGTCTCTCTTCCCTGTGGTTTATTTTGGTGGTCTGTGCTTTGCTGTTTTGCCGTTGTAGTAGTTTTGCCATTGTCTTTTAGACAGAGGTCTCAGGGACTTTGTGAAGGTATGGGAGAGGTCATTCACCAAGTCAGCACCTGGGCTCCAGCTGTCCTGCTCAGGAAACCACAGACAAATAAACACATGCTGGCCACGTCCTTGGGGAAGAGGTTGGTCCCAGGAGATCTGATTCCTCTTACTTGGCTTCACAGAAGTCTTGCTTAGATTTAGCCTGAACAGTTGCCCAACAGGAGCTTTCTGTTGTGCGTCTGTTGTCAGGCTGGCCAGGATGGGGCTCTCTAGAAGATAGATTGGTGGTTACAATATGGAAACATCCAAAACTTAGATGTAAATATGGGGAAGGGGTCATGTTACCTGTTGAATGGGGAAAGAGTTATTTGTGAAAGCAATTAAAATAACCTAGAAGTTATTGCAAAACAACTTTTGAAATGCTGTCAGCCAACTGATCCGTCAGTTTAAATTAAGGAAATGGCCAAATGTGAGGAAAGTCCCTTAATGACATGACCCCTGCATTTTCCAGATAATCGGATATAAGACAGCCATGAAGAGTTGATTAATTGACTCATTGTCTGGGGAGTATTAAGTGGGAAAAGTAAATTATAAAATAGTATGATCACAATTGTCTCTACCTACTTTTTGCAAGGGATTGTTCTAAACATCACCAAGAATGCAGTGAGATGTAGTCTCCAAGACTCTAAAGTGAAACACAACTGAATGTAGTTGGACAGGTTTCCTAGGCTCTGCATACCTGACCCCTAAGCTGATGAATGTTGCTATTATTATCTTATCAACATCACCATCATTGTCACTTCTGAGGACAGCCAAAGTGGTTTTGACATTTAGACAGGAAGATACAATGGAAAACTAGTCAGACTCCTCACTTACAGGAAGGGAGGCTGTGTGTCCATGAGATGGTGCCAATTACCCTCCTCAGGCTCTCCTAAGGTTAAGTTGTGGGAGGTGGAATTTGCTTAGCATCCTGGTGTTTCCAAATGTCCTCTCTTCTTCCCCATGATGTTTTTCCACCCTGTCTTCAGTGGTCGCTTTTGGGGCTGTTGTCCTGACTGAAATTCATATTTGTTTTATACTTTTTCTAGAATAAACAGTGTGAACCATTTCTAGGACATTATTTGAAATCAGCATAATATACTTATTTAATCTGTATGTATCAAAATCTCACAAATCATGCCTCACTGCTTTAAGATACACACAACCAAGGAAGGAAGGAAGCTTTCTTGGTCAAATATTTTGAATACTCAACCCCTTTCTGGAAAGACACATGCTTATTAGGATGTAAGGTCTCTGGGAGATTCTAATATGAAAACATCTAATTTTATGTTTAATGCAATTTCCCCCAAAATTATTTGTCCATGAGATAGATTATCTTTGAAATTTCTTATGATGACCCAAGGATCATTAACTGTATCCCACGGAGCACAGTTTGGAAAGTGCTAATGTAAATCATGCATGTAATTCATCAAGATCGATGATTAAGAATTGCTTTATTTTCTCTCCTTATCCCCAGTTAGTCTTTGGTAGCAGAAAGAATAAAGCACCAGTCAGCCTGAAAGAGGCTGAAGTTCGAGCTCTCATGATTTTGTCTTTCTAACTGTGTAGTTATAGGAAATTCCAAGATAAATGCAAGAACATTACCTCGACCCAATGCGACTTCTCAAATCTTTCCAAGTATGGCGACCACATCTTGAGAGTCAGGTCTGAATTTGCAGATGAATATTCAGACTGGGTGAACATCTCCTTCTGCCCTGTGGATGACAGTAAGCCATTCTGATTTCCATTCTGTTGGGTGTTATCGATTGCCTTGGTTTTGTTCCACCTGGGTTGGTCTATCAACTAGAATTCTTGGAGTGTGCGGGAAGTAGATAGCTCTGCACAAGGAGCTTGAGGAATATAACAAAGAAGGCCGAGGCCTTAAAGAAGCACAGGGGCACAACAGGAAAGGATGAAATGAAATAATTAAATATAAAATTGAAACTTCAGTACCTTCATGGCATTGAGGCCAGCACTGTTATTAATGAGAAGGATTCAGATGATAGTTTTCTGAATGGGAGTCAGTTTTGAATTATGATTTCAACAAAAGTATGACATGAAAGGCAGAAGAGTATAGATAGGTATGGGGACAGAAAGGCCATATGCAGACAGGCAGCTTGCCCAGAGGAAGGACAGAAAGGGGAGAGAGCTGATGGCTAGTGGACTGGGATCAGGCTGCTGGTAAGAAAGCTCTAGGGCACACCCAGAGGCCATGAGGACCCACCACAAGCACAGTTAGAATATCAGGAACTGAAAACCAATTAAGCTACCTTGTAGCAGTTAAGGCAGTAAAGACAATTCAGGGTTTCAAGACACTCACATACCCGCTATTTTAGTTAGCTCTTCTGCCACTGTGACCAAGAGACCTGACAAGAACCACATAGAGGAGGAGAAGTTTATTTGGGGTTCACAGTTTCAGAGGTCTCAGTCCGTAGATGGCCAACTCTATAGCTTGGGGCTCAAGGTGAGGCAGAACATCATGGCATTAGGGTGTGGTAGAGAAAATCAGCTCAGGACATGTCCCCCAGGAAGCAGAGAGGAGAGAGCTCTGCTCACCGGGGACAAAATGTAACCCCAAAGGCACACCTCCAGTGACCTCTCCTCCAGCCACAACCTACCTGCCTGTAGTTACTGTCCAGTTAATCCTTATCAGTGCCTTAATGCACTGATTTTATTAAAAAGTTCTCATAACCCAATCATATCACCTCTAAATTTTCTTGCATTATCTCACACATAAGCATTTGGGGAACACAACTTATCTAAACCATAACAAGCCCTCTAAGGAGCAGTCACAGAGAGGAATTGAGAGAATTGTCTTTATGCAGGGAAAGGTCTTTGTATGCGTCTCCTGCCCTGGACTCTTGTGTTTCTCCCTCGTAGACTATGAGGCCAGGATGTCCTTTTCTTTCCCAAATTCTGTCCCAGCTTGGGCAGACTTTTATTTTTGGAATCCAAAATTATCAAAGTTACATTATCTTTTCTAAGATTTTCTTTATAAAAACAAATAAAAAATGAATACAAAAAGTCCAGTTTAACAATAGTCATGTCTTCAAAACTCAGTGTAGTGTTCCTTCACTTAGTGGAGTCCCATTTCTGTAACTCAATCATAACCTGAAAATATCATAAATCAAAATGCATTTAAGACCCAAAACCTTTCAAACATCCTAGCTGAGCAGCACAACCCAGAATAGAGTACCAGTTGTCTCCCCTGATATTGTGTGACTGACAGAGCTGCAGAGCCAGACACCACTGGCCAGCATTGCAAGAGAGGATTGGGCTACATATCGACAGCCTGGGGAAAGAGCATAATTCAAAATCCCAGGTTTCTGTCAATGCAGCTCACTTTCACAACATCATAAAGTCCAAAACATCATAAGTTTAAGACCATCTGTTTAGGTTTCTGTTCCTATAATTGCCAGTTGATTCTGACTGGTTCCAAATCCTATTTTAGGTCCCATCTGTGGAAGTTCCCTTTAAAAACAGGCTAAGCAGCTTGTCAAAGGTCACACAGGTGATAAGTGGCAGAGCAAGGATTCAGACCCAAGCCCCTATGCCCATGCTCTTAGCAGCTCTGGCCCTATATGGGATATTCACCTCCTGAAGTATTCTAGCAATAAGAAAGTGCTTCGTGACATCATGGGGAATCTGTTATATTGGCTCTGAGAAAGTATCTAACAAATTTTCTTGTCTGGTTTTCAGACCAGCAGATTACAATGGTAGAAGTAGGCTCCTTAGCAGCCCCCAGAAAGTAACAGTGGCCAGAAAAGAATACAGGACATAGGTCAACACAGTGCAGGTTCCCAGAGCCACTAGCTGTTCCCTCTGATTGTTATCAAGCACCTACTATGTGCCAGGCCATGCGCAGTGTTGAAATTCCAGTAGCAATCAAGGCCAAAAAAAAAAAAAAACCTGTTCTCATGGAACATAGATTCTAATGGGAAAACTGATCTAGTAAAAGATAGGTTAGATCTAGAAAAAGACAGGTTAGAAAAATTCACGTGGTAATTATATATGTTAAGCATTTTAGGGTTGCCACTGAAAATAATAGAACTACTATCTGTAGGTTCCAGCCCAGAAAAGGAAAGAAAATTTGAACTATCAGAAGAAGGAAAAAAGAGGAGGAGGAAAAACAAAATAAAATACAATTTTTTTTAAAGCAGTCCTTACAGGTAACACATGATAATGGATTTGGAATAATTCTAAAAATATTAGCAATTATAATAAACATAAATGAATTAAAGTGATTAATAAAGATAAAGATTATCAGATTTTGTTTTTATAGTGTTGGGGTTGAACCCAGGGTGACTTACATTGAGCTGAATCCCCAGCCCATTTTTGTTTGTTTGGTACAGGGATTAAAGCCAGAGGCATTTAACCACTGAGCCACATCCCTAGCCCTTTCTTTTATTATGAGACAGGGTCTTGCTAAGTTGCTGAAACTGGTCTTGAACTTGTGATCCTCCTGCTTTAGCCTTCTGAATAGTTGGCATTAGAAGCATGAATCAGATTTTTATTTTAAAGAAACAAACTCCACCTATCACCCTTTACTCCCTCATTTATGGCAAGGTCTATCAAAGAACAGTGTACTTAAATAGACTAATTGTCCTGCACAGTTATAAAAAATTAGTGTTGCAATAGTGTTTTAAAAATGTGACTTTTATTATTTGTCATTTTGATTTGTTCTTATACTTAGCCATTATTGGACCTCCTGCAGTGCAAGTAGAAGCACTTGCTGATTCTTTACACATGCAATTCTTAGCTCCTCAAATTGAGAATGAACCAGAAACATGGACCATGAAGAACATTTATTCCTCATGGACTTACAATGTGCACTATTGGAAAAATGGAACTGATAAGAAGGTAAACTTGGCTAATCACATGCACTTCGATGTGGGCACCCATATTCTCTGTTGAGTTTTGACTCGATGAAAGAAGGCAGGAGTCCACCCAGGCAGGGCCTTGCAAGATGGCAGCATCCATGGTCCAGAGGATCTAAGGCTTCTAAGAGCCAGAGCTTCCCAGGCTGAAGCATGACTGTACCTTGGGCTCAAACTTCCCATCCCCCAATGGAAATACAGAAAGCAGGTTTTAGGGTGAAGTCTGCATAACGAGAATAGACCCTTTTCCCAGGAAGGGAAGTTGCAGGAGAGAGCAGGGCTGAGTCAGCAATTGGTGGGGGAAGTTGGAGTCCACTGAATCAGGTGACCAGCTGAATGATTGCTGAGTCATGGCGTCAACACCCCATGCCCCAGATCAGTCACATATCAGATATGTCAAGTCTGGGGTCAAGGCACCCCCTACCCCAGGACACTACATTCACCTTCTTTTTTTTTTGTAGGGGGTTAGGGGTACCAGGTGTTGAACTCAGGGGCACTCAACCACTGAGCCACCTCCCCAGCCCTGTTTTGTATTTTATTTAGAGACAGGGTCTCACTGAGTTGCTTAGCGCCTCATTGCTGAGGCCGGCTTTGAACTCGGGATCCTCCTGTCTCAGCCTCTGCTGGGACTACAGGTATGCGCTACCATTCCAGGCCACCATTCACCTTCTTTACCACAGTTTTCGCTGTTGCTCTCCTCTCTAGGGAACAACTCCTTTAAAAACTTGGCTTTGGAACTTGAAAGCAAAATGAAAGAAAAAGAAATGGAAACAGACCTCAGTGGATCAGCGATGCTCTGTTAAGCACCTAAGGGGCACGTTTTCAAGAGAGAGAATGGCAGCTGGTTACGATAGGGGTCTGAGTTTTGTAGGGTTTAGTTAGACTGAATCACAGCAGAATGTCAGGCAGTCAGGGGGACAGTCGTGAAAGTCCAGGGTCCATTGTTTTCCTGCTCTCCCTGGGACTCACTGTTCTGTTTTGTTTTTCTCTCCCTGGGTTTATTACTGTTTTTTTCTAAAGACATTTTAGTTGTAGATGGACCCAATACCTTCATTTTATTTCTTTATTTTTATGTGGTGCTGAGGCTTGAACCCAGTGCCTCGCACATGCCAGGCAAGCGCTCTGCCACTGAGCCACAACCACAGCCCCCTGGGGTTATTATTTTCTATATCATTCAGATCCGAAAGACCTGGTGGGAGTATTCCCCTGCCACCATGTGGCTCAGGTAACATGAATGTCTTCAGCTTCCTCAGGTCTTCAAAACGGTTATAATAACCCACTTCATCCATAAAACAGGGTAATAATTCACTTCATAGGATTGTTGGAGAGTTTTAATCACAAAGTGAAAAACATGTCCCATTTCCTGGAACAGTGTATGTGATCACTACATGAAGTCCCCTTCCCTTTATGTAGACATATTAAGGCCATTTGTGTTCATCCTTGGGCAGACTTAGTTTGCCAGTTCAGACCTACTGAACTGAATACCATTCATAGTCCTAAACTGACTTACATATATGTTATATAGGATGTATTTCATTAAATGTTGCTCATATCACTTACTTCTCAAGAAATTGGGAGGAAGAGATCATCCATGTTTATCGTCTTAATTAAATACACATATTCACACACATACTAAACAACAACAATAAAAGTTAATCCCCCCACAATTCTCATCATGATGCAGTATCTTAATCTGTTCCTGCTGCTATAACAGAATAGCACAGAGTGTGTAAAATATAAACAGTATAAGTTATTTCTCACAATACTGGAGATATATGCTGGAGTCTGAAAAGGCCAAGATGGAGACACTGGAAGATTCAGGGTCTGGTGAGGGCTGTTCTCTCTGCTCCCAAGATGAGGTCTTGTTGCAGCATCTTAACTAGCCCAAGATGAAAGTCAAAGGGGGTGCAGAGCCCCTGATTCCTCTTTCACAAGCTTGCTAATCCCATTCATGAGGGCTCACTTGTGACCCTGTAAAGCCTCCACCTCTTAATACTGTCATATTGGTGATTTAGCTTCAGGGTAGGAATATAGCAGGGGGACACATACATTCAAACCCTGGCATGTGGGGGCATCTGCTTCCTCATAGAAGAGCTGATTTGGTTATAGTCAAGACTCCAGGAAATGTGCCTGGAAAGCAACACAGAATATTTGGTTTTATACCCACTCATCCAATGCAGGTGTTTCTGCTAACCCCTGAGACTAAAAGAGAAGACCCAGAACCCCCTCCGGGGTGAGAAGCATCCTCTAAGGATCTGGCTCTGTACTCACCCCACTGTAGCTAAGTGCCTGCAACACTAAACTAAGCATGAAATGCAAATCCCATTTTATATTTAGCTCCTTATATTTATTCTTTTTTATTAAGCTTCTAGAACACACCACCAGCAACGGCACAGGCACCTCGTTACACATTTGTCCTCTCACTTTGCTGGGTTGTGTGGAAGGAAAGGTTGTGTTGCTGGAAAGGCCACTGGTTCCCCAGTTGCTCCCTCCCAGGGGCCTAAATGTCATCATTACCCGCGTATGTGGTTCCCTTCTAGAACGCAAACATTTCAAGACAGAGTCAGATTAGTTCCCTACACTAATAACACGAACAGCTTTTAGAAATTCTGGTCTGAGTTTTAGTCTTTTTTCAAAAACTGCATTGTAAGGCTTCAGAGGCACTGGACTTCTAGAAATGAAAGCCAGGAGTTTTTAGGTGTGGTTTGGTTTGGTTTGCTTTGTTTTTTAAATTAACTTCATAGAAACTCTTGTCATTCTCTTCATATATTCAACAGTATAGTCAAATCTTGCCCTCAGAGAGTTTGATTTTTTTATACAGTAATCAAGCTGTCACCAATCCAGGTGCCAAAGTTTTTTTTAAAAAAGGAGTCTGCACTCACTCTGTAGGCTCTTTTAATGCCCTTTATTTTTTTAGGAACTATTTCAGTTTCTCAAATTGAGAAATAGCTCATTAATTATGATATATTGCATTCAGCTTCAACTGAGATGAGTCAGTAACTCCAGCTGCCGGGGAAGAACAGGCTGTGGAATGCACCTGAGTGAGCCAGGGCCTCTGGAGAACCCCACGCAGCCAAGATCAAAACATGCTCTGTATTAGTAGCTAGTGCTGCTGTCACAGAATGCCAACAGTTAGGTAGCTTCAACCACAGGAATTTATTGTCTGCTGAAAATCTAAGACCAAGGTGTCCACAAGGCCGTGCTCCATCTGAAGCTGCGGGGATTTGTCCCACTCCTCTGTCCAGTTGAATTAGAGACCCACCTCATAACCTCAATTTAACTTGGTGACCTCTGTAAAGGCCCTACCTCCCTATAAGGTCACATCATAGGTACCAGGACTTCAACCTATGAATTTTTTTTTTGGTTTTCAGTGGACACAACATCTTTATTTTACTTTTATGTGGTGCTGAGGATTGAACCCAGCGCCCCGCACATGCCAGGCGAGCACGCTACCGCTTGAGCCACATCCCCAGCCCAAGAATTTTTAAGGGACACAGTACACAGTTCAACCCATTAAAACTGGTTTATCTTTGGGGAAGGGGCAGTTTGCATATTATTTAGGGTAGAGAATTTGGAAAACAAGATGGTTTGTCTGGGTTGGGGCTGTAGCTCAGTGGTAGAGCGCTTGCCTAGGATGTGTGAGGCATTAGGTTTGATCCCTAGAACCACATAAAAATAAATGAATAAATAAAGTTTTTTAGTTGTGACCATCTTCAACTAAAAAATATATATTTTTTAAAAAAAACAAAAGAAAAGATGGTTTGTCAGCATCACAGTCCGTCTTGCTGCATCCCTTAGAATAGTGTGGAGTCCCTGAAATGAGCTGGGAGGAGCGAGCACCTGCCATCTGATCTTCACTATTTTAAGTCTGAAGCAGTAATTACAGCTTGTTAAGTGTGAGAAAAAAGAGAAGAAAAATAATGGTCTCCCTTCACTGTTAAGGTGTGTTCTTGTTTCATCCCCATTTCCAGTTTCAAACTACTCTTCAGTATGACTTTGGGGTCCTCAGAAACCTGGAGCCCTGGACAACTTACTGCATTCAAGTTCAAGCATTTCTTCTTGTTCGGAACAAAACTGGGGAATGGAGTGAGCCTGTGTGTGAGCAAACAATGGAGGGTGAGTGAGACGCACAGGGTGTGCTTCAGCCTCTGCGGCATTTTAAAAGAATCACACACACACCACACACAATCCTCAGGCATCATCACAAGCTGTTCAGACTCCTGCTCAGGAATCAGCATCCCCTCCTCTGAAGGTCAGCTTCGTGCTGAGAAGGAGAGGCCCGCTTCTGAGACTGCTCCTTGGCTTAGCCCAATTCATTGACGGCAGGGTGGTCCATTGGGCAGCTGAAGTTGGCCCCACAAGCCCGTCTTCGCCTTGCTTGACTGCGCTCTCCAGCTCCCCAGAGCAAGGCCATTCTCCCCAGACCACCCTGCAGAACTGGAGCTTTGCCACACCCCCATGTACCCTGGAAGTCTCCTTCCCAGGGCATACACCAGTCCTGCAGATGCATGAGGACTGGCAGGGAGGGTTTGGGAACCTCATCACTGTCCACAGCTGGTGCTGCTGCTGTAGCCCCTTGTCAATTATGAGATAGGCCCTCACCTGCATCCTGCACACATGGTGGGGACCACAGTGTCCAGCCCAGTGCCTGCACACTTGGTGTTTCTTAAAAGAGCAGACGGGGGCAGGTGAAGGGGAGAGAGGAGCAGGTGCCTGGGTGCTGGTGCTTTATGTGCACCATGTGGTGGTTGAGCTTCATGGGGAGCACTGTCACCTGCATGTCGTCTGCATAGCAGAGCAGCCTCTTTTGTTACGCAGAGACACAGTCAAAGGGTTTGGGAAGCTCAGACCTTGGAAGATGGGACACATGTAGGACCACTCATGTCACAAAGCTTGGCATGAGGGGTACAATTTGATTAAAAAGAAAAAATATTTTAAATAGTTCACAACTGCAAGTGATTACTCTGACAATAGCCAAACATTTTATAAAAGAAAAGGAAAAAGTAAATGACCAAAAATGTGCTCTTGTCAAATATCATTTTAGTTTTGGGGGTTGGGTGGGTGTTTTGGTTTTGTTTTTGTTTTTCTTTCTCACTTTATGTAATCTTATAATCAGTTATGGGGTTTTTAAAAATACTTTTAGTTGTAGATGGACACGATATCTTTATTTTATTTATTTTTATGTGGTGCTGAGGATCAAACCCAGGGCCTCACACGTGCTAGGCAAACGCGAAACCATGAGCCACAACCCCTGCCCTTACGATCAGTTTTTAATGAGAGCTTTGTAAGGATCTTTTCCCCTTTGTAAGGATCTTTTACAGACTAGAAAATGAAGGTTCAGAGATAACAATTAAGTTGCCCAAAGCACTCAGCTAGCAAATGACATGGACAGAACAGAACACAGACCAGTCTAAGCCTGGGTTGTGTCCCCTGTAACTTTCTGCCTGCATATTCATTCCAAAGGTAAACTGAGGCATCACATCCCTATGATAAAACAGAAAGGTGATCTGTCCCACAGTGTGAAATAGACTGAAATTAAGGGGAATATCCTGGTAACTTGTTTTTCTGCATCCTGTATTTTCTCATAGTGAGAGAAAGGCTGAAGGGCTGCCTGCCTCCCGCCTCCCATCGCCCCCCTCCTGCACACACATCCACCCCCCACCTAAAGGATACCAAAAAATCTGAAAATAGGAGTTGTTCAGTTAGCAGGCTAACTGCAAAATCGGCATATGTATGTTTCCTGCCTTTTGTCCCACTTTGACACCTCTTCTCTTTTAAAAGCTTTGTTCCCCAGAACATTGGGGGGGAAAAATTTTTCTTCCGTCTTGTTTCAGAGCCTAGCCCCACCTCTGAGTGAGTGACAGTTCTAGCACATGAAGCAGGAATTGATGGGGAGCTAGGACAGAGGCCTGGACCTGGTGAGGGTGTGTGTGTGCTAGACACGGGAGGGCAGTGCCGGCAAAGATGCAAACAGAAGAGGAGGAGGGAAGGAGGCAGAAGACACAGCAGGTGCCTCCCAGCCTCTCCTCCGCACAGATGCCAGTATTTAAGGCATGTCCACTCCGAGTCACACACATGGCGCATTCCCTGGGATACCAGCAGATGCCTGCAGTTAAGGTAGCTCCAGGACCAATACACTGTCCAGAGTTCTTGGGTTTGGGGGGGTTTTTTGTATGTGGTGCTGAGAATCGAATCCAGTGCCTCACACATTGCTAGGCAACTGCTCTACTCTGAGCCACAACCCCTGCCCCCAGAGTTCTTTGATCAACCCTGAGTGACAGTTGACATTTTCCCCACAAACAGTCCTTTTCAAATGACTTGCTCTCTAATAAGCAGAGTTCGATCTCCTGGCCTCTCTTAGCACCAAATGCACTGGACTTTACTCATGAGGGTGGTACTGATAGGCAGGGGCAGGGCATAGGGAGGCCTGGCTGCCAGGGCAACTGGAGAAGGGGCCTGCTGGTGAATGAGGAGAGATGAGACCAGGAATGACCAGGTGATGTCCTGGATACTGTCCTGGAGAAGCCAAGTGTGATTCCATCTGTAAAACCAGATCTGCCTCAGTGATGTTGCAGTAGGAGAAAGAGCCCGCTCCGTTTATGCAGAGGAGACGGGACCCCTTACAGGAGAATGAGGGAGTGAAAAAATGACAAAATTCAGGTAAACGCCATTGCCATTAGACCACCTGTGTCTGCTAATTGGCATTTATCAAAGTCAGGCTCCTACTCTCCCTTGGGGACTGTCCTCTCTGGTAGCTTCAAAGGAATGGTGTTCAGTTTCTTGAAGAAGATACCCCCGGGTTGTAGCAGACCACTATATGCATAAAGGGAGAGGAAAGATTCACAGTGGCAAGCGCTTTTTAGTGAAAGCTCTCAGGAGGACAGGTCAGGGGCCCATGGTCTGTGTTGGCAAGGCCACGGGGTGTGCTCTTTAAACAGGCTGAGCCTTCTGTCAGAAGCTCAAGAGGGGCTGGGTCATCCCAGGGATGCAACTCCGGCTCCCAGGAGCTGTGCTGCAGCTTGGTGGGTCTCTTAGAGGTGGGGTCATTAGTGGTGAGTTTCTGCACTATGGCTCTTTCTCCTTTGGGCTTGGCCTTGGGGGTTGGTTTGCTGCTTCAAGACCTAAGAGGTGGATCCAGAGAGGGGGCTTATTGCCCCCTAAAAGTAAGTAAATTGACCCAAATCCTTGCCTATTATTCTTGTTCGATGTGCCAGTCGTAATCCCAGAGACCAAACTTTGAAGAAACAGGAAGGGGGTGCGACTCCGTGGGCACCGTGGGTCCTCCACCCCTCTGCTGTGTTTTCCAGGATTTCTAAGACGCTCCCTGAGATGGACAAATGGGCGCTCTTTTGAGGGATTGCCATTGAATTGCAGTGGCTAACATGGCCTTCAGGTCACTGAGATCCAACCTGTACATGACAAGAGTGTAACCCCCTGTTGTCCCTGGCAGAAACAACCCTTTCCTGGGTGGTGGCCGTCGTGCTGATAGCTTCGGTCTTCGTGGTGTTCCTGATGTTCCTCGGCTGCTCGGTCTCCCTGTGGTACATTTACAAGAAGACCAAGTACACCTTCTCCCCTGGGAATTCTCTTCCACAGCACCTGAAAGAGGTAGGTAGGAGGGAGCGAGACGTGCCCTAGAAAACCCCTGCTGGAAGAGTTCTCCAAGGTCAGGGCTGCCTGTTCCAAGGTCAGGGCTGCCTGTTCCAGACAGTATTTTCCTGGGGAATAGTACACATCTTGTGTGCTGGTCCATCGCCATATGCCCATTTCAGAGAAACCTGAGTCCAAAGACCAGCCCTTAGGAAGAAAGCAAAGGATTGTCTCAGATGGGACCTGACGGCGCCTTCTCTGGCCTGCACTGCCCAAAGCCCCATGTCCTCAGGGAGCCATGCTGATGGTTATGGGGCAGGAAAGGAAAGAGCAAAGCTCCCAACAGAGAAGATGAGAAAGAGAACACTGTGGGCCAAGTGCCAGCGAGGAGCCGAGGGGGAGAACGGGAGCAGGGAGAGGTGTGCTTTTAGTTTGGGAATATCTGAGAATGACTTCAATCTGAGTGTGCATCCAAGACTTTAGGGAGGCTATTTTTAGGATTTAGAAGAAAAAAGATTTAATCCATCTGAAGACTTAGGACTGAAGAGGCTGTAAGAAATAAAATTCTGGGTACACAATCAACCCTCTGTGTCCACAGGTCCCACATCTATGGTCTCAGCCAGCTGCAGATCAGATATATCTGGGGGTGGGGGAGGGGGAATCATCTGTACTGAACATGTACAGAGTTTTTTTCTTGTCATTATTTTCTGTATAATACAGTGTAACAACTATTTACATTTATCAGGTGGTATAAATGATCTAGAGATAATTTAAAGTATACAGGAGAACGTGCTTAGGTTACATCCAAATATTACACAAGTTTATGTAAGGAATCATGGATTTTGCTATCCACAAGGGGTCCTACAGCCAATCCCTATGGATACTGAAGGACAACTATTTACTGACACTTAAAAATGAAAATATGCCAAGCGCAGACCCAAAAAGCACCTATCTAAGATGCTAAGATAGAAATTTGCATTCAAAAGGCTCCATGGTAAATTTTCTTGGGCATGAAGATGGCAGAATGGGGCACAGAGAGGTTGAGCTATCATGCAGCAGCAACACAGGCCTCACCCAGTCCCCAAGGGCTCTGAGCTGGGATAGCCCTTCAGATGTGTCCCAAGCTGAGGCAAGAGAGCTGGACCTGGGAACCCCTCAGTGGCCATGTGGTAGATACGGGAAACCCCGGGGAAGGGACCTCACCTAGGACGAGGTACAAGCATCAGCACCAGTATTCCTGGCAGCTGGGAGGGCAGGCGCCTCATTCCTGAAGGGAGAGCTGTAGGGCCTCTCACAGCATCTGCCACAGCCTGCCCCTTGGACCACTGGGACCTACCAGGAGCAGCTCCTTCAGGATTTCTTTTCCTGGGGAAGGTTCCAAGAGCAAGTTAGTAAGACAAACCCCATCTCCCACCACTGCAGCTGGTTCCAAGACCTCGAGTAATATTCATGATCTTTTCCTTCACCATCATTCATCCTCTCTCGTCCTGTGACTAGCCTCTGCTGGCCTAGCAGGACTGAGCTCTGGCCCCCAGGCCCTTCTTGGGCAGTGACTGCTCTGCCTGTCCATTTGCATCAGAACTGGGCAGGAGAGAGCCAGAAGATGCCCCAGTGACTCCATTGGGCACCCACCAGAGTGTGGCAGCAGCATTAGCCCTTCCTGGTGACCAGTGTGGTCACTCCTTTCTTTGCCTATTGGTCTTGACATGAGAAGCAGCAGCCATAGCTTCAAGTTGAATGGGCCTCATGCTGTGTTCACTGGTCAAATGCTCTTACTCTAGAATGCTCTGGACTAGGGTTCAGCAAACTATTCCTTAAAGGGTTGGATAGAAAATATTTAAGGCTTTGCAGACCAAGTGGTAAAATCGAAATTACACAGGTACGTATCTAACCATTTAAATGTAATCATCTAAAAATCTCGACTCATGGGCTGTACAGAAATAATCAGTGGACTAGATCTGGCTCATGGACTGTAGTTTGCTCCTGCTGTAGACTCACAAAATCTACCCAAGTGGTGACCAGAGCCACTCCTTTATCTATCTCTTGGTTCTTGAACCCATGTGTTCTACCTCCTGAGGCCATAGGAACAAATAGTGGTTGTTGGTTCTAGATGCGTGCCAGGTGCTGGGGCATCTTCACAGGGTATTGTCTCCAAGCAGGCATCCCACTTGGAACAGGCCATTCTATTATTCTTCCTGGCTGGAAGCTGCTGGGTGGTGCGTTGTACGATATGATTAGTGGGTCCCATGGGCAGGTGCCCACTCCTGGCCCTCTTAGATATCAGGATTGTTTTACTAGAACTTCCACTGAAAAGTACGGCATATTGGGTGTCTTAACCAACAGCAGTATATTGACATTTCTACAAACTGAGTTCACGGTGTGGGCAGGATTGGTTCCTACTGAGAGCTGTGAGGAGAGTCACTCCAGGCCTTTGCCCTAGTTTCTGCTGGTTGCCGACAGTCTTTGGCATTCCTTGGTGCATAGAAGCCTCACCCTACCCTCTGTCCTCACCTTCACATAGCCTTCTCCCCTGGGTATGCCTGTGTCCACATTTCCCCTTTTAATAAGGACACTGGTCAAGTTGGACCAGAGGCCTGCTGTGCTCCGGTTCGACCTTATTCTAACTTACCTAATCATTTCTTCGTGACGGTTTGCAAGTAAGTTCATATTCTGAAGTACTGGAGGTTAGGACTTATGTAAAATTTTACAGGGACACAATTCAAGCTACGGTGTGTGCCAGTAGACCAAATTCTCAGTAAGACCTCCATGGTGCTGACTGAGGCCCTGTTGGACACAAAATGGCAAGTCATTTCTGAAATAACTGTCCACCTAATAAGGATCCATCACTTCCAGGGAACAAGGGATTTGATGTCATCAACTTGGTCTCCTTGCGGGTGCTGTCATCCCACGGGCTCAGCACTGGGCTCTACTACAGGAGGTTGGACATTTGGCCCCAGCTGTTGCCACGTCAGTCTTGGGGGGCAGGAGGTCAGCTCGTGGGTCCATGCAGAGCCTCCCTCCGTGGCACTAGGGCTGTTCTGTTTATGAGCCCACTGGGCCACATAGGGGTGGCAAATGGCCGAGGCCGGCTGCCACTGGCTGTGTCATCCTGTCTCCTTGGTTCTTCCCTCTCCATGGCACATGCTGTCAGTGGGGGTTAGTATATGTTACAGGAATTCACACACTTCAGCTGTACACTGCCGCCCACGTGCCTCTTCCCCAGGGCGTGTCCTTGTCCCTGACCTTCCAGCCTTCCTTCTGCTAGGTTCTAATCTCCAGCCCAGCCATGACCTCAGCCTGTGAGTCCATGGCAAACCTGATCTTTGGTCACTTTGCATATAATGTAGATGACTGGATACATGGTCGGAGTCTCCGCCTGTTGGAGGGCTTTCTGCCTGAGGGGGGAGCCCGTGCAACAGCAGGACATTTCCAACTTGCACCCACAAGCCATGTCAGCTGCCTGTGAACCAGAGTTGGCTTTTCCCTTCTTCTTCAGCTGGCCGTAAGGACCTGTCCCTCATCTACTCACAGTATGAGCAGGGGCAGAGCAAGGTGCATGGGGACAGATGACATGGGAGTCTGAGCCACCTATATATGTGACTGACCTGTGCCCTCTGACCCTGTCTTAGGATCTGACGTGTCTGAACAGGCCCCAAAGATAGTGTTAGTTTATGTAACAATACAAACTTTCAAAAAAAAAAAAGATGATTTTAGACCTGGAGATATAGCTCCGTTGGTACAGTGCTTGCCTCACATGCACAAGGTCCTGGCTTCAATCCCCAAAACGACACACACACATATAAATAATAATAATAAAAAACAAGAAAGAAAGGAAGGATGGAAGGATGGATGATTCACACATCCAGGGAACATGCATCATGGCAAACCATGGGAACCCTTGGGCTTACCCGGAGAGGCAAAGGAAACAGGTGTTTTAAAAGGTAAATTGAAGAAAGTTACGGTTTTGAAGTAATGATCCTTGGCTCTGAGTAACCACCTTGGTGTCAGCACAGGGTTGTGAGGGTGGTTTTTGGACAGATGTCTGTCCTTGAAGAGATGGTCTTTGCACAAAGTTGTGGTTTGGTGGAATCTCTTGTAACAGTTCCTGTTATCAGGGAAATCGTGCATGAGGGTCCCACCTACCCCATCCCCACCCCCGCTTAAGACCTTCCAACTCCATTTAGTTTGGTTTGACTTAAGTGGCTCCATTTTGGTACCTAACTTTCATAGTGGTCACTCACGGACAGCATTGTCACCTAGTATCTCATGGCCAGAGGCTCTGCGCCTGCCAGGCCTCCATACCACCCGCCTGATCCCAGAACTCTAGTGTCCACATTGTGATTTTCTTCTTGGGATTGATCTGTGAACTCCACCCAAGGTCATTTTGCACCAAAGACACTTCAAGGATCTGCCAGGTCACATGTCCATCAGGTTCAGTTAGTCTGTCCTCATGGTAGAGAGTGCACCTGTCTGGAAGCAGAGGTAGAGCTGTCTGCTCTGTAGCCCACTCCTGCTGCGGGGCCCTTGCCCGCCCTGGCTCCCCCCAGACAGCAGCCCTCAGTCTCCCGATAAACACCCTGTAGCGAATCCCCGTGTGCGGAATGTGCTGCTCCAGCGCCTAACGGGGCCTACCAAGCTAGCTCGTCCTTCTTAGTGGCGGGAGGGGTGACATATGATGGACTGTTCATAGCCCCACTGAGCTGGGGTAGCGAGATAAGTTGCTGAGAGACCAAAGAAGATACCCAGACATAGCCAGGCGCAGTGGCGCACACCTGTAATCCCAGCGGCTGGGGGAGGCTGAGGCAGGAGGATGGTGAGTTCAACGCCAGCTCCAGCAACAACGAAGTGCTAAGCAACTCAGTGAGACCCTGTCTCTAAATAAAATATAAAATAGGGCTCAGTGGTGTCCTCTCCACAGCTTGTTCTACACCAGGTAATTCAGGGAGGGGGCTTCTAGGCTGAGCCACATGAGCAGCAGTGTCATTAGCTTGCTTTGTTCAGCATCTAAGGAGCAGTTGTCTGGTCACGTGCTAGAAAGCAGTTTCCACAGATAACACTCTCTGCCCTAGTTTCCACTACATGAGTCACTTCCTTCAGCATAATGCTTACCTAGGCTTGGCTAGGTCCCGGATGCTCCCAGGACCTGGTGTTTCAGTGTACTCCTGCTTTCAGGGATGTCACATATGCTAATTCAGTCCCAGCATGCCCCACTCCACGGGACCCTTCCAACTTCCCTGATGTGGCAGGTCCCTGTTTCTTCATAGGGCGAGTTCGCCACCCTCTGCAGTGGGTGCCTTACCCGTGCCTTGGCACTTCTTGAACTTCTGGCCCTACTGATGCATTGTGATAGCTAACACGAAGCCTTTGTCCCCACACCAACCAGCCAGGGCTGCCCCTGGGAAGAGACGTGGTATTATGGAAGGTAACTGTCTCCTGTGAAGGGCGCTGCCCAGCAAGGGACCCGGCTGTGAGCCATTCCAGCTGTTGGCATTCCAGGAAGCTGGAGAATAAGGGGATCCACCATGAAAGGGTCTGGGTTGCACAGGGCAGCACCCTCTGTGGATAGAAAGTGGAACTCATGACTGGGGGGTGAGTGTTTGAGAGCAGCTGGAACCTTCTCCACAGGATGCCTGCAAGCCCTGCAGCACTAGGAAGCATCAGGAATCCTCTAGGCGTGAGCCTTGTGAAGGCACAAGAACAACAAAGAGGGTCAGGCCCTTTGTTCTGGGTAGAAAGTATTTTCTTGAGAACCAAAAGGAAACTCTTCACCTGCTATTTTTGCTGCTTGGCTTTTCCATCAAAGAAACTGGTGAGACAGGAAAGAGCAGATGGCAAATCAAAGCTGAGGCTAGTGTAATGGAGGGGGTCGTGGGAAGGAGTGCTCCCCTGCGAGGCTGGCAGTTCCTGTGAAATCTGAGCAACACGGAGGTTGGGGTGCTGGAGAAGGGCCGAGGAGAGTAAAGGTCAAGGAAGTTCCAAAGCACTTCAGGGCTTATCAGGATCTCCCCAGCACCAAATTCTCCAGCTCGGCTCTTATTGTAGAGAATGAGTTAATCACGGCCCAGAGAATGATTTGCGGTTTAGAGAGATGAGCTGGGGAGGGAGCTTTGAGTTGAGAGCAGAAAGGGTTATTCAGCATTGAGCTGTTGAGTCACCACTGTTTCTCTGTGTCCCACCGGGAGACTCAGCCCCTCCCGATATTTGCTTTTTTGAAATTCAGTGCACCTTCCCTTGGTTTCCCTTCCTCTCCCTTCCCCAGGAGAATAAAGGGTAACTTCAGCAAGACTCGTGAATCTACTGGATGTGAGGTTTAGGGAACTTCCGCCTCCTCCCAGCTTTGTCCTCTCCCAGCAGGGAACTGGACACAGTTCCCCTGGCCTCCCCACTCCCTTCCTTGGGTGGAAATAACAGGTCCAAACCAGCAGCACAGCAGCTGCAGCATATCAAAAGTCTGAGCAGGACAGAATGGGCTAATGGATTAAAGGGGGGACCACGGCGTTCCATCGGGAGGGGACAGGTTACAAGTGCAAAGCTTTAAAAAATTTCTCCACTACATGTTTCTCCATGTAACTGTGAGCATTAAGGGCATAGCTCCCCTATCGGGATGAAGACTGAAGAACGTGAAATTAGCAGAGATTTCCAGAAATATATCTGGGCATCTTCATTGTTCAAAGTGTTAGATAAGTGTGATTGGACTATGTTCCCTGGGCTCTCAGCACTTAACTGGCCCTGTCTATGAGAGAAATGACCTGTGGACAAGTCAGTGTCCATCAAATGAACTGAGACAGCACAATTTAATAGGAACACATCATAAGCCATAAGCGTGCACCACCACACCTGGCCATCATAACCCTCCCCCACCCCTTTGCTAGATTTTTAAAAGTAAAAAGAAACAGGTGAAATAAACACTAATCACATGTTTTATATAACCTCATGTGTATAAAATAGCATCATTTCAACATGTAACCAATGTATTTTTAAGTTATTAAGGTATTTACATTCTTTTTTTTTTTTTACATAGCCCCTACATAATAGTGTGTAATTCACACAGCACACATAGAACAAATCTAGCCACATTCCAAGTGGTCAGTAGCCACTACCATCCTAGATAGTTCAGGGCTAAGGGCTGAAATCATGGATCAGGTAGGATGGCGGGGAATGTCAAACAGGGCCTAACTCAGCCTGAGGACGTGAGAGAGATCCTGTGTTCTTTCAAGACATGATCATCCAGGCCTGCAGTCTCCCTGATTCCTAGAGGAAATGCCAGCCAGGCTGCGTATGCCCCACAGCGTCATGATTGAGCTGAAAGTCCTCCCTGTTGGACTGGGAATGTAGCTCAGTTGGTAGAGTGCATGCTTAGCATGTGCAAGGTCTGGGGTTCAATCCCCAGCACACCCACATAAAAAAGGAACTATCAGAGGGCGACCTGGGATCACTTAGCAACTGAGTTGCACATCTCGTTGTCACATCTTTTAAAATTGTGGTGAAATACACATGGCACAAAATTCCCACGTAATCTTTTTTTTTCTCTCACTCTTATACTGGGAATTGAGCCCAGGGGCTCTTTACCACGGAGCCACATCCCCAGCTCTTTTCCTTTTCCTTTTGAGACAGGGTCTCACTGAGTTGCCCAGGTTAGCCTTGGGCTTGAAATCCTCCTACCTCAGCCCCTTACCCCCATCACAGTCACTGGAAGTACAGGCGTGTGCCACCACACCTGGCCATCATAACCCTCCCCCACCCCTTTTTTTTAAGAGTGTATTTGGGATTTTACAAATGAATACCAGAATTGCATACTTCCCCACAATAAAAACCCACTTTTATAAATTTTTTCAACTGATATCAAACTGATGCTCAGCAGTTCATAAAAATCAATAAAGCAAAAATAAGCATGCCTAAAAATCAGAGCAAGTAATAAAATTTACATTAAAATTATGGGGTATCTGGGCTGGGGATATAGTTCAGTTGGTAGAGGGTTTGCCTCTCATGCGTAAGGCCCTGGTTCAATCCCCAGCACCACACACACACACACACACACGAAAACTACAATATATAAAGTATATACATGTCATGTAACTTTAGATTTTCTGTTGGTGGTGTATTTTTTTAATTTGTTCTAATCAGTTATACATGACAATAGAATGCATTTTGACACATCATACCTAAATGAAGTATAACTTCTCATTCTTCTGATTGTACATGTTGTAGAATCACATGGTCATGTAATCATACATGTACATAGGGTACTAAAGTCTAATTCATTCTACTACCCTTCCTACCCCTATTCCCCTCCCCTCCCTTCACTCCCCTCTGCCTAATGCCAAGTACTTTAATTTTTCCCTTGCCATCCCTCCTTATTGTGAATTAATATCCGCAGATCAGAGAAAATATTTGGCCTTTGGTTTTTTGGGATTGGCTTAGTGTGCTATTCTCTTAACTCCATCCAGTTACTTGCAAATGCCATAATTTCATTCTTCTTTAAGGCTGAGTAATGTTCTATTGTGTATATATACCATCTTTTCTTTATCCATTTATCTGCTAAAGGACATCTAGGTTGGTTCCATAGTTTGGCTATTGTGAATTGAACTGCTATAACATTGATGCGGCTTCATCACTGTAATATGCAGATTTTAAGTCCTTTGGGTATAAACTGATGAGTGGGATAGCTGAGTCAAATGATGGTTCCATTCCAAGTTTTCTGAGGAAACTTTCCATAATGTTGTACCGATTTGCAGTCCCACCAACAATGTATGAGTGTACCTTTTGCCCCACGTCCTCGCCAACACTTATTGTTGCTTATATTCCTGATAATTGCCATTCTGACTGGAATGAGGTGAAATCTTAGTTTGATTTGCATTTCTTTTATGCAACCATCACCACCATTCACCATTCACATTCAGAACTTTTTTCATTTTCCAAAAGTAAACTCTTTACTCATTAAACACTAACTCCCATCCCCTCTCCCCCAAATCCTGGCAATAACCATTCTTCTATCTGCCTCTATAAATCCAACTCTTCCACCCTTAAATAAATGGAATCACACAGTATATCTCCTCTGGCCGGTTTCACCTAGTGTAATGTCTTTAGGGTTTATCCATGTGTAGCATGTGTCAGAACTTCCTCTTTTTTAATGCTAACTAATATTCCATTGCAACAAATGCACCACATTTGTTGTATGTTCATGCACACGTGGTCACTGGGCTTGCTTCCACCTTCAGTTGTTGGTAATAATGCTGCTGTGAACATGGGTGTATCCATATCTCTTCAATATACTGCTTTTATTTCTTTGGGGACTGTACCCAGGAATGAATTGCTGGGTAATATGATAATTCTGTTTTTTATTTATAAAAGAAGCACCATACTGTTACTGTTATGTTTTTAAAATAATATTTTTCATCCCAGAAATCCTATATAAAATCTTTGTAAGGCCAGAAAAAAAAGAAATGGTACTGAACTGTCCTCTTTCCCCCAACAGTTTCTGGGCAACCCCCATCACAGCAAGCTTCTGTTCTTCTCCTTCCCGCTCTCGGATGAGAACGAAGTTTTTGACAAATTAAGTGTCATTTCAGAAGACTGTGAAAGCAGCAAGCAGAATCCTGGTGACAGCTGCAGCTTTGGGACTCCATCTGGGCCAGGACCCCCAGAGCTCATTTCCAAGGAGGAGACTCATTTCCAAGGAGGAGACCCGTACGGGGACTCCCCACTTCTCTCATCTGCCTCAGAGGGTGATCAGAGTGACTGCCTGAGGAAACCCCAGATCTAGAACTCCTACACGTGGACTGTCCAAGGAGCTGAGCTTTGAAGGCTCATGTGGCAAAACTACTCCATCCTGTGAACTCACCACTCCAAAAAGACTTTAATGATTAAAAAAGAAATTGACTTCAAGAGTATAATTTTTAGCCTCTCATACTCATCAAAACAAGGACCACGTTTTATTTGTGAGAAACAAATATTTAAAATTAGGGATGAAATGGAGATGGTATGAAATCCTTCCAGGGTGCTGATCAGCTAACCTAAAAACCAACCTCAACTCCAAAGCGGTCAGCACCACACTGGACAGACAGGGATTTTTTTTTGGATTTCAGGAAGACTTTGATATTTCTTTTTCTATTTATCTGTGTTTTATGTACTGCAGGTGCTCTGTTAAAGTTTGATTCTCTTATCTAATCTGTGTTTGTTTCAGTCAGCTTCCTGTTATTATGACAAAGTATGTAACATAAACAAGTTAAAAGGAGAAAAGGTTTTTTTTGGCTCACGGTGTCAGTCCATGTGTTGGTTGGCCCTGTGGCTTTGGGCCTGTAGCGGCACAGTATATCATGGTGGGCTGCATGGTGGAGGAGGCTGTTCCCTTCCTTTCAGCCAAAGAGAGAAGAGCCAGAGTCCCAATATCCCCTTCAAGGTCATGACCCCAATGACCCAACTTCCTTGGATGAGGCCCTGCCTCTTAAAGGTTCTGCCACACTCCAGTAGGGCCACAGGCTGGGTTCCAAGTCTTTAGTACACAGGTCTTTGGGGACATATAAGATCCAAACTATAAAAGTGTTAATGTTTTATATAATTGTTAGTGAATGAGGCTTCAGTTTGCCAGGGTTTTTTTAATATTTTTTAGTTGTTGATGGATATTTATATGTGGTGCTGAGACTTGAACCCAGCACCTCACACATGCTAGGCAAGCACTCTACCCCTGAGCCATAACCCCAGCCCTTCCATTTGCCATTTTTGACATCCATTCCTTCAGCAGTGCTGTCACCAGGCGTGTGCTGGGTCTGGGGAAGCTTCATGGAACAGAAGGTTCCCCGGGCTTTGTCCAACATAGACACTAGTCTGTGCCCTGTCGTTTTCTCCTGTGTGAGGATGGAAAGGCCTAAGGATTGGCAATAACATTTAAAATGCTGCGCCAACACCCGTAGACAGTAGACAGCCGATAAATGGCAGCTCTTCCTACAGCTCGATCATCTCACAGGCGTGACCACTCTGCAAACATCGGCCAGCAACAGATGTCCCTTTTGTGCCGGATTGTCCAGTAAAGCAGATCCATCAGAGGCCCCAAACAGAAAAAGTGCTCTTTTAGTTAATTTGACATTGGGCGGGGGGTACAGCTCAGCAATAGAGCACTTGCCTGGCAGATGCAAGGCCCTGGGCTAGGTCCCTAGCCCCACAAGTAAGTGAATGAAATCATTAGACATTTAAATGTGTGTATTTACATAGGCTCTGGTCAGATGCAGGACTTTCTTCTTACCCACAGAAGAGGCGGAGCTTTGTAGGAAACGACCTCTGCACCCAGGAATGACATCATAACATGGTCTGGAGCTGCCACGCTCTCAAGTGGCATTTTTCTTGTCAAAGACTAGTGGCATACAGGCAGGGTCATTGTCCAAAAGAGTGGAAATGACCGTGCACACATATGTATGTACACACACACACACACACACATATCTATCCAAATACAATCTACTCCAACTTTTGTAGAATGTGATTTGTACCTTAAGACAGGTGGCGTTGGAAAATCTCTAAAGCCCCTGGAGAAATCCTCCGTGGTTTAAGCTGCAGTCGGCTTTGTTTCTTTGGTGGGAAGGCGACATGAGAGAAGGGAATGGAAGGTCGGGTCTGAGTCAGCCCCACAGGGGACTGCTCGCTGTTTAGAAGGAGTCACAGGCGTGTTCCCAGAAAGCAGTGTGAAACCTAAGGGTCGGGATCCCAAATGGCCCAGCGCTGCTTCAGACAGTCACGTTGCTCATCCGCCAGTCAGTTTCACTTTCATGACTGCCAGGCACCAGTCCCGGCTCTCAGTTCCCCAGGCAGTTGTGAGATTCAAGACAGTGTGATCCAAGCTGATCTGCAACCCTGAAGGTTATTAACAACACTCCACCAAGTTCCTAACTTTACATGGGAAACATTTTCATTGTTAGAAGATGTTCAGCCTCCTTAAGTGAAATTTATATTGTACCAAAAATGGTTTCCCCTACGCTATTTATTTCCAAGGAGACACGGATGCACCAGGAAGGGAGAGAGGCTGAATCTTAGTGGAAATGTCGTGTTTGGCAAATGTCACCTGGCACCTCTGCAGGGCGGCAGGCAGCCTCGTTTGGAAGGGTCATCGTGGTCTCTGTAAAGGGCACAGCAGAATCGGGGGTCACCTAGGCTCTGGTGGGGTGACAGGGTTTTCTTGCCCACAGAATAAGCAGAGCTTTGTAGGAGACAACCTCGGTTCACAGCGATGACACTATACCATGGTATGAGCCCTCACTTTCACGTGGCATTTTTCTTTTGAATGACTATTTGAACACAGGCAGGGGGCATCGTCCAAAAGAGTGGAAATGACAGTGGACATTTACTGGAAAACCACTCCGCCCGCTGGATTTACCTTCCCACAAGGAGGATGTGAAAAGGACCCAACCCGGGAACAAGTGCCTTTCAGTGCTAAGAGCAGAAATGTCTGGTCGGGCCGGGAATCAGAGAGGCACCTAATGGCCTTTACAGACTCAGATCATCTGTAACGTCATTGAAAAGGTCTTTAAACCTCACCAGCACGTACTCCTGAGGTAGAATAGAAAAAAGTATAAAAGGTTAGAAAGGAGACAAGAAAAAGAAAGTCTTTCACTTGAACCTGAAAGCTTGGTGCTGAATTTCCTCATACCTTCACTCCAGAGGCCTGTTATCCTCCCACATCGGTTACTCCCAAGTTTCTGAGAAACCTGTAGTCTAAGAGTTACTGTAAACTCCCTCACAAAAACTGAGTCATGCCTGTGGATCAGCCCTTGTAATGAAGAGATTAAGCACAGAGAGATACAGCATTTAAGAAGCCTGACACCTACAGGACTTTCCAGCATTGTCTACTGATCAGATAATGAAGGCCGGTCAGCCTAAGGATGCCAAGAGGACCAGACCCCCATCGACTGTCATGTGATCACTGGACGGATGTCCCATGCCCAAGTCTCCTTTAAAAGAAGAAATTGAGATCCTCTTCTATTTCTCAATTTCTTCTTTTAAAGGAGACTTGGGCATGGGACATCCGTCACTAATTTGGCATCATGTAAAAACGTGGATATGTAACCGATGTGATTCTGCAATCTGTATTTGGGGTAAAATTGGGAGTTCATAACCCACTTGATTCTAATGTATGAAATATGATATGTCAAGAGCTTTGTAATGTTGTGAACAACCAATAAAAAAAAAAGAAGAAATTGAAAATCCCCCAATCATCTTGCTCTTGAGGTGACTGTATCCTCCCCTGAATGTGTGTCCCTTGCTTTCCTTAAAAAAAAAAAAAAAAAAAAAAAACTTGTCTCTGACACATTCATTTCTGTGATGTTTGTCAAGGTGACTGATCCTGAGTCAAAGTCCCCTTCCCCAGGAACTCTTCAGATCTCCTCGGTGACACTCCTGTTGTTGGTTTGGGGGTTTGTGTTTTTTTTTTTTTTAACTGTTATGGTCTATTTAAAGATCTAATGCTATCTTTGTCCTATGTCCCCTCCTCAATTTTAAATTCAAATTTACGCTTAAACAAACAGGCATTTGATTGCCAATGGACACCCTCTGGGCCTGCCCCTGGGTGGAGGAGAAGAGGAGAGCATCACACGTCCTTGGTCCTGGGGTGTGAGACCCTGCATCTGAGCGGCTGACCCTCCCCGCTGCTCAGACCCCTGGGGACAGCACAGCATCTAGAGTGGATGGACAAGGGCTCTTCTCCAGAGCACAACAGGGCAGGGGTCCATTCAGGTGACAAGGGTCATCCTGGTCTGCAGGCCTGAAGGCGCTGCTTAACACGGTGTGGGAGCAAATGCCCGAATCTGAGTCCTGAGGTGTTTCCAGCGCTTGGCGACAGGGGTTTGCATCTTCTCCAGGCACATGTGCAGCATGACATTGCAATAGCTGTCCCCAACCTGGTGGCTCCAGGAAGCAAGAAGTCAGACAGTTTCCACATGGCCTCGCTGTCCACCACCCCGTTTCCGTCCTGGTGGGGGTAGACTCCTCCACAGCCATCTGTTGCTTAGAGACCTTGAAATGAAGCATGATGACAGAGAAGGATCTGTTTGGGGGACTTCCTCACCTTCATTTTACAGTATTGATTTAAAATTTTTTTTCAGTTAACATTGCTAAGGAAGAAATCACTGCATTTCTGTTTCTGATGCAATTTCCATTTCTTCTTACTCTGATTAGGTCTTAGGATGGAAGAGAAAGTCATTCTCTCTCCCAGTTAAGCTCTTCCCCCTGGATGTCGGGTTGGTGGCAGGGCTGGTGGAGGTGGCCCCTCTGCAGACACATCAAGGCACTTTCTCCAGCCCTTACAGTGAGTCTGGGAGCTCCACAAAATCACATTAAGAAACTGTTCGGCGTCTGTCACTAGGGATGGTTTCTTTGTTTGAAACTGAAACTCTGAGAAGACCTCAGAGAGTGGGGTGTGGGGTGGGGACATGGATTTCCCAGTCCTCAAAATCTACCCATCAAGGTGTGCAGGAATGGGGCAGGGACGAGATTCTCTCTCCCTCTGTCTACCCCTGCCCCACCCTCCCCACAGTTTCCCAGCCGAGGAAGGAGACAGCACCTTCCCCCTAGAAGGGGAAAGTCCTAAAAGACCAGAGACTGGCCAGCTGGGGGCAGGAGAATGGGAGAACCACTGGAAGGGAGAGGAAAGGTAAGTGCAGGTCCTCCTGAGCCAGTAGCTGGCAACAAAGTCCCCTCATCCCCCTAGGGAAGACCCCAGGATAGAATCAAAGGCAGCTCAAAGACCAAGGCCAATAACCACATTGAGAAATATACTCTTTTGTCTCTTCACCGCCGCTCTGCACACACTCACTCAGATCCATGAATAGGTGTTTGCTTAGTACTGAAAACAAGTCCTTTCATATAGTCACTATCTGTCTTAGTCCATTTTGTGTAGCTCTAACAAAATACCGGAGGCTGGGAAAGTTCAGAGTGGAAAGAGTTTTATTAGCTCACGGTTCTGGAGGTTCAGGATCATGGTGCTAGTTTCTACCCAGCTCTGGTGGAGCCTGATGGTAGACGACATCACAATACCTGGAGCACAGGCAGAAGAGAGATTTAGGTTAAGGTGCCAGGTCACTTATAGCAACTCACTCTCCTGGCAACTAATCTCATCCCACGAGACTGAACGCATTCCCAGAGTCAGTGTTAGTTCCTCCAGGAGAGTGGGGCCTTATGACCCAAGTACCTCCCACTAGGTCTCAGCTCACATGGGCTCGACCACCTCAACACCACCATACCGGGGGGCAAGCTGCCAGCGTGGGAACCTCCACATCTACCCCATGGCACTGTCCTAACAATCCTGCCTCGCGCTGGGCCGGCTTCTCAGCCTTGAAGTTTGCTCGTGTCTCTGGGATGATAAGGAGATGCCTCTCTCACTTGACCTGCAAGATTTCATCAAGTTAGTGAAGAAACACAACAGGCTTCCAGTGTACACACTATAGCTGGCCGACAACCTCCATGACCCTCAGAGGAAGCCAGCTAAAATGCTGGGCGTGATGTTGGAAGAAGAGCTTTTAAAATGTTTCAACGAAGGAAGAAAAGAAATATTTAGATGCCAAAAAAAACTAGAGAAATTAGTCAAGCACCATTTTCACCTCAAAGATAATCTCAGGGGCAGCAAACAAAACCCAGGTGTTATGTTTGGAGGTGACGTGTCCCCCAAAAGCTCAGGTGTGAGACAACGCAAGACGATTCAGAGAAGAAATGGTTGGGTTGTGAGAGTCTTAACCTAACCATTGAGTAATTCCCTGCTGGGGGTTAACTAAGTGGTGACTGGAGGCAGGTGGGGTGCGGCTGGAGGAGGTGGGAATTGAGGAAGTGGCTTTGGGTATATATTTGTAATTTGGCAAGTGTAGACCTCTCTCCCCCTCCCTCCCTCCCTCCCTCCTTCCTCCCTCCTTCCTCCCTCCCTCCCTCCTCCCTCCCCACTCCACCCCTCCCTCTCTCCTTCCTGATCCTCCTGTGAGCTGCTTGCCTCTGCCACACTCTTCAGCGATAATGTTCAGCCCCACCTCAAGCCCAAGGAATGGAACCCACTATCTATGGATTGAGACCTCTGAAACCCTGAGCCCTCCAACTTTTCCTCCTCTACAGTTGCCTGGTTGGTCCTTTTAGTCACAGCCACAAAAAAAGTTGATTAAAACACCAGGGATCCCCCAGGTGGAGGCCTAGAGGAAACTCCAACAGCTCCTCACCCTGCTGTCGAAGGGTGCATTAGGCATTACAGAATCTCCTTCCCATCTTGACATTTGTTTCCTGCGGCTGCCGCAACAGGTCACCACACTCTTGCTGATGTAGAGCATCTCCAGATTCTTAATAACGTTTGCAGAGGTCCTTTCTCCAAATAAGGTCACATTCACGGGTGCCAGGGTGCCAGGTACTAGGACCTAATATCTCTGGGGTCCTTACTCAGCCGACCACACACCCTCACCAGGAACCACAGGGAAACCATTTCAGTTTGGGTTTGGGTTTCCAAGTGAAGGGGCAAAATCCTTCTTTACTGAGAAATTATCATCTTAAATTGGCCCTCACACGGGTCCACACCCACAAATCACCCTGCCTAGGTGGCCAAACTTCACTTTAACTGTTGGAGATCGCAAAACCCAGAATGAATGCATCATGGACAAACTCCCACAGAAACGACAAGCAGCTACTAAGTTGTCTCACCAAGACTGCAGATGCTGACATAAATTTCTCACCAGGATTGTGTTTATGTTTAGTATTAAGTGCAAGAAGGCATTGATATCAGGGCTGGCTGGGGTGGTGGCTCAGTGATAAACACCCCCTAGCATGGGTGAGGCACTGGGTTCAGTTCTCAGCACTGCATATAAATAAGAATAAAGGTCCATTGAAACTAAAAAATATTTTTTAAAAAGAAGGCATTGATAGGGTGCGGACACCACCAGAGGCTGCATCACTCAGCTTTGCTGGGCTAACAGTAAACCCAAATCTCAGTGGTTTTTTATGACAAAGGCTTATTTCTTGTCCAGGCAACATGTGGCTGGAAGACAACTGTGGGTCTGTTCTAGTCTCAGAGACTTCTTCATTCCCAGATCTAGGCTAAAGGATTTCTTCCAAAGGGAAAGAAATGCAATGGTTACTAGAACTTTTATGGAAACCACTGAACAGATGGGGTGGAGGGGACAAAGACTTCTAGAAGTGAAAATTACAATTAAAGTTTCTAAAAAATCAGAGAACAAGCAGAGTGCAGGGGCTCCTGAGGCTGAGGCAGGAGGATCACAGTTTCAAAGCCAACCTCAGCAAATTAGCAAGGCTGTGAACAACCTAATGAGATGCTGTTTCAAAGTAAAAAACTTTAAAAGGGCTGGGGATGTAGCTCAGTGGTTATGTACCCTTGGGTTTGATCCCTGGTACAAAAAAAGAAAAAAAGAGGACAGAGTAATGACAGATTAGACATGGCTGAAGAAATTTGCGAACTGGGCAGCAAGGGCATCTCCAAAGAAACAGAACCAATAGAATATGTGTATAAATAGAGATTTGTTTTAATTGAGGAGACTGGCAACTATGAAATCTGCAGGGAAGACTAACAGCCTAAAGTCCCAGGGAAGAGGTCAGTTTTTTGAATCCAAAATAGCAGTCTCAAGGCAGAATTAACTCTTCCCCAAACATCCTCATCTCTCCCCTGCCCCCATAAGGCCTTCAACTGATTAGATAAGACCCACCCACATTATGAAGGGTAATCTTCTTTACTCAGACTACTGATGGAAATATGTCATCTAAAAAAAAAAATCCTTCACAGTAATATCAAGACTAGTGTTCAACCAAGTATTTGTACCATGAACTACTCACATTGACACATAGAATTAACCACCATGGGGAAAGTAGATCTGTGACTACCTTTTCAAGTTTTTTTTCAATGTTTCTTGCATCTACATAGAAATACAATTGGTATTTAAAAATCTAAGATCTTGTTAAGCTTCGTAGCTTTTTTTGCAGGGTCTTTAGAATTTTCTGTGTATAAACTTACATTGTCTGAACAAAGACCATTTTACTTTTTTAAAAAAGAGGTTCCCCAGGGCCTAATAGAGAGAGACAAGATGATGAGAAATATGAGTGGTTAAGATACAAGACACACGAAGGATGTCTAATCCAAGTTCCAGAAGGAGAAGAGAGGGAGAGCGCAATATTGAAAAGATCTTGATGAAAGATACCTGTCTATACATTTTAGAATCCCAAATTCCGATGTGTCTAAATCCCAAGCTTGGCCAGAAAGAAATCACAGCAGATGCCAAACACGGAGGACGAAGGTGACCTTCAAAGGAGAAATAAGCTTGTGGGTGACTTCCCAGCCACGAGGAGGCCAGACGGGGCGGAACACCGTCCAGGTACATCAAAAACTTTGTCAACCTAGAACCGTGCACCCTGCAGCAAACGTCCTGCAGGAAGAGAGATAAAGACTCCAACAACAAGTGAGAGAGTTGGGCATCAAAAGACCTGTATCAGACAAATATTTAAAAGATTGTTTCAGGCACAAGGAAACTGATCCCAGAGGGAAGCAGGCTATTTAGAAATAAAGGAAAGAAACATAAGCAAGCTGACTGATCCAAACAGACACGGGTCGTGTAAAACATCCATGATTTAAGTGAGAGAGCTGTTGTACCACGTTACACTTCACGATGCATTGTATCCTTGCAAATCACTAAGAAAGTAGATGTTAAGTGTTCTCAAAGGACACCAAAGCCTGTTAAGCCCGTGAGGGAATATATATATGTTAATTAGCCCGATTTAGCCAGCCCACAATAAATACATTCGATAAAGATTGGATTAAATTGAATTGAATTGAATTTGATTTTTTTAAAACTTAAACAACAATGAGTTTTAAGAGCAACGAAAACACCAAAGAGGGGGAAATGGAAGTTCAGGTTCTTTGGGGGAGTAGGGTAAGCGCACTGAGTAGTTTCAGACGTGGCTTAAGGTCAGTGTGTGAAAACGTCTAGAGCAAACTTATTGCTAGAAAAGTGTTTGTCATTTGGGGTGGGGGGAGACGTGTGCTGGGGACATCGGTATCGTCTAGAAACACCTCCCGGCCTCGACTGGAGGGAGGATGGCTGGTCCCCGTGAGCCAAGGCCAGGGTGCTGCCGAGCACCAGCAGCAGAAAGAGCACCCACACCCGGTGACAGTCACCCAGGCCAAGGAGTCGGTGGCGTAGAGTTTGAGAAACCCTGTCCTAGAGGAAAAATGGAAGAGAAAAATTACTGAGGAAAGAGACTACTCCAACCAGAAAAGAGAGAAGAAAACTTTGGGGAAGGGGGTAGACAGAACAAATAGAAAACATAAAGTAAAATAATAGAAGTAAATTCAAAAGAGAATGGACGTGGGGCTGGCGTTGTGGCTTGGTGGTAGAGCACTTGCCCCTCCTGTGTGAGGCCCTGGGTTCCATCCTCAGCACCGCATAAAAATGAAGGTATTGTGTTCATCTACAACTAAAAAATACTGTAAAAAATTAAGTGGACTATGATCCAGCAGAGACAAGATCATATTTTTTCAATGTAAATAGTAAGGTTTTAAGTATTTTTAAAAGACCTACATAGAACATGAAGATGCAGAAAGACTGGAAGTAAAAAGAGAGCAAAAGGTATTCCAGGAAAATCCTAACCAAGGAAGCTTTTGTTATATTACTATCCCGTAAAACAGGCTCGAAGCCACAAAGCATCAAAGCACCATTACATTATCATAAAAAGTTTCAGCTCATCAGGAGGATAGATTAGTTCTAAACATATTTCGTGTCACAACACGGTTTCAAAATAGAGCAGAACTGACTCGGCCATGGGGAGAATGGCCAAGGTCACCACCATATGAACATACTGATAGCTGACACCTCTGCAGCCCGGACGATGAGCACCTGCTGTTGAGCACACTCCAGTGCAGTTCTTTATGGAACCCAAGACACCACCTGTTATAAGATGCACCCCTGGGAGAAAAGGAAAATGTTGTCCCCTAAAATATGCCTCATATGATGGCAGGGCACAACTCAACGTCAGAGGTGTTAAAGTGTGTGTGTCTGTGTGTGTGTCTGTATCTGTGTGTGTGTCTGTGTGTGTGTGTCTGTGTGTGTGTCTGTATCTGTGTGTGTGTCTGTGTGTGTGTCTGTGTGTGTGTCTGTATCTGTGTGTGTGTGTCTCTGTGTGTGTGTGTGTAGAGAGAGAGAGAAAACAAATATGGCAGTGTTAATAGTGACCTAGATGGAGGGGATCTCAGCCTAAAACCTCATGAGGCACTGGGTTCAATCCTCAGCACCACATAAAAATAAAGGTATTGTGTTTTTTTCCTGGAATATCTTTTGCTGTTTTTTTTTTTTTTACTTCCAGTCTTTCTGTATCTTTATGTTCTAAAGATATCTTTATGTTTTCTAAAGGTTTAAAATTTTTCAAAATAGGAGTTGGGGAAAATTACAATGAAAAGGCAAATGATAATAAAGAGTCACCATTCCCACAGGTTTTCAATTTCCATGTGTGTTCAAAACAGCACTTTTTAAATTAAAATTTTAATAGACAGAACTGGAAACTATCATGCTAAGTGAAATAATCTAGACTCAGAAAGCCAAAGATTGAGATTAAATAGAAAATTTAAGTCAACTAAAACACCATAAAGCATATGCAAGAGAAAAAACTAGTAAAAATCTTCTGGGTAAAAGGTTATATCGTGTACAAATTATCCTGATGCCACAGTTGGACTATTTCTGTCCCTTCAAAATTCATGCTGAAATCTCATCCCCAGTCTATTCAGCAGTGGAACTCTTGGGTGGTGGTTAAGTCTTGAGGACAGAGCCCTCAAGAGTGGAGTTAGTGACCTAATAAAGGAGGTTCCAGGGAGCCGTTCACCTCCTCTGCCACCGTGAGAACAAATGGAAGGTACCATCTATGACAAACAGGTCTTCACCAGACACCCATCTGCTGATACCTTGATATTGCACTCCAGGTTCCAGAAGCATTAGCAAAACACATCTGTGAATTGCTGATTCTGAACAGTCTAAGACACCCGGCTTCTTTAAAATCAAATTGAAATTGTTTTTCAACTTCAGCTTTACATAAGAAGTCACCCAGGTTCTGCATCATCTTGGTTCTACTTTTAATAGTTTTGGTTTTTTGCTGCTAAAATATAGCCCTGATTATAGGTGAAAAGTTAAACCTCAGTGGCAAACTTTCTTTTATTGTTAAAAGTCATCTTTGAGCACAAGAACTCATGATGGAATATTTTTACCAAGTGAACGTTTCAAAATTCAGCTCTCTGGCTGTTCAGATAAGCCCAGTTTTGGAGAATTCTAGATTAATGGCCAAATGTTTTCAGTCTTTGATACTCTGATCACCTTAGAGGCAGATATGAGGATTGGGGGGCTTCTATGACCTCAATTTTGTTTTTCCTCAAAAACTGATTCTCATTTCCTACCAAGATGGAGTCCTGAGGCTATGACCATCACTCACCAAGAGTTAAATTGCTGTCCTAGAAATGCCTTTGGTTACTAGTGCATTCTCACCAATAGACGAGGAATCCAAACACAGGAGCTACAAGAGGGAGGGAGTAACTAATGCAGGAGAAAATTTGTTCCAAAAAATCTAATAAATTCCCTTTCTTTTTCTAGCCTCACAGAAATTCATGGAGAATACCCAACTAGACCATATAGCTTTAAAAAAACAGCACACACACACAAAAAAAAAATGTTGCATTTGTCAAATAAAGTGAGGGGGGACCGGAGGTGTGGCTCACTAGTGGAGCACCTGCCAAGTATGTTCAAGGCCCTGGGTTTGATCTCCAGATTAAGAAACCTAACAGATAAAAATAAAGTGAGGGGCGTCTCATACTCAGATGCTTCCTGTTTAAACCAGAGGAAGCTTTAGAGGCAGATCACAATGCCAGGTGTGGCGGGCTGATACCCTGCATGCCCAGACTTCAGGGCCTTTAGGAAGCTGCTCAGAGAAGTGAGGCTGGTGGCTGCAGACTCTGAACACAGGAAGCTCTCTGCAAACCCTCAACCCCGTGAGTTACCCTCGCAGCCTGCCCCAGCATCCTGTGTCAACGGTAATTTGAACATTTTAATAAATAACCGCTTTACTGAGAAATAATTCAGACACCAGACAATTCACCCATTGTTTTTTTTCTAATCACAAAACAGAACTCTATCTTTACTTCTTACATGTTTTCCACCCTGGAAATAGGTAAACAGCTAAAATGAGAGGAGCCCAGTATATACACCTAGAGGTTCCCCCATGTCTTCGTCTGCTTGGGCTGATAGAACAAAATACCACAGACGGGGTGACTTAAGGAGCAGAAATTAACTTCTCACAGCTCTGGAGGCTGGACTTCTGAGATCAGGATGTCTGCCTGGGCAAGTGCCAGCGAGGATTCTTTTCTTGGTTTGCAGGTGACTGACTGCCTTCCTGTGTTCTTACATGGTGCAGAGAGTAAGCTCGGTGGACTCTTACGAGAACAGTGACCCATCGTGAAGACTTTGCCCTCATCTAATGCTAAATGTCCCCCAGACGCCCCATTTTCAAACACCATGCATTGAGGTTTGGGGCTTCAGCATGTGATTTTGGGGGAGACACAACACATTTAGTCTGTAACATATTTCACCAGTCACTTATTGCACACCAATGTTACATGAAAAAAAAATGTTTATAAATATAAACAATTTTTTTTCAAATAAAAAAATCATTTTTCCCTGCTCTGGAGTTCCTCATTTTTTCACTCCCTCCTGGTTCTTTCCCACTAGCCTGTCTTGGCCATATTCGGTTTTCACACTGTGTCTTCATATCCATGGAAATCAGTATGGTAAGATCGCTGCTACACACTTACGAGTGCTGTCTTTATCCACCTAAAGACTCACTGTCGGGGGAAAGCAGCATCCTATTTTGTCAGGAAGTCCCTTTTATGTGATAGTTCTAGTTTCTGAGGAACCAACTCAAACTCTTTCTTCATGTGAACTCAAATCAGGCTCAATGCCCCACCTAAAAAAAAAAAAACAGTTTTTGCAATTCCATTCTGTTGTATGTGGCCAGTGAAATATCTTCAAAACTACACTAGAAGAAAAATAGCCCGTGTTCTCAAAGACTAATCTCCTGAACTTGTCTCGGTTGATATCAAAGCCACAAGTCAAAAGTCACCAGCGACTTCTGCTCTTTGACTTTCAAAACTAGACACATCATCAGATCATCCCATATATACAAAATATATTAGACCTCCCGACACAAAGGTTTAACCTACAAGTTTGGGGCTTTCTGATGGTGCAGAAGCAGTGTGTACTGTAGAAACCGTATTTCAAATGGTGATCTTTTCCAGGCTAGCAGCAGGCCATGGGACACTCTCTTATGAAGCTGCGCGGCAGCAGAGGGCACAGCTCCCAGTCAGCCGTGTGATCATGGGGGTGGATGACCAGCACCCGACACTGGGCCGCATGGTAGTTTAAGTGTGTTGTTTTTTATATTTTCAGCCTCTGATGAGTTTTACTAGGACACGGCCCCATCCTAAGGAACATCTGAGAAGACCCCAGTATATACATCAAGGAACATTTCCCCCATGCTTCTGACCGCCTCTTTCATAACCTCATTCTTTAGATTTGACAGATTTAAAACATTAGATCTTTTCTTCACAATGTGTGTTTGGGGGGCTGGGGTTGTGGCTCAGTGGCAGAAGCACTCATCTAGCATGGGTGAGGCATTGGCTTTGATCCTCAGCACCACATAAAGATAAATAATAAAGGTATTATGTCCATCTACAACTAAAAAATAAAATAAAATCCCAAATGCCCCCAATCTGAAACTTAAAAAAGAAATAAAAAACAGAATGCATGTTTTGATGTCAAATCAGGGACCAGCTCCAACTATATGCCTTCCTATGCTTGCTACATTCACAGAGTTTCTCTGAAGAATGATTTCTCTGATGTCCCAAATAAAGTCTGTACCACTGCCTTTCCACATTCTACACACGCAAGGTTTCTCTCCGGGATCACTCCTTTCATGGAGGATGTGCACTGACTAAAGGCCTTCCTACATGTTTTGCATGTGCACGCTTCTCTCCAGTGTCAATTCTTTCATACAAGCAAGATGTGCAGTCTTCCTTTCCACACTGATCACATTCATAGGGTCTGTCTTCAGTATGAATTCTCTTATGTCAAATAAGAGATTTGGTGGCTGAATGCTTTCCCACGTTCCTCACACGGATAGGGTTTTTCTCCAGTATGAATCCTCTGATGTTCAATAAGAAATGACTGGCGGACAAGTACTTTACTACATTCATTGCACTTGCAAGGTTTCTTTTCAGAATGAATGTTCTGATGTGTTTTAAGGTTTGAAGTTCCAGAAAACATCTTTTCACATTCCTTACACTCAAAGAGCCTCCTCTTCCTTTTGTGGACTTTCTGATGTTGGATAAGGAAGGGGTGAATGCCAAGCACAGACCTTCTCGCCTTTATTGCATCTATACAGCCTCTTTGCACTATGAAACCTTCAAAGCAGAATAAGGATTGAAAGGCACCTAAAGTCCTTCTCACATTTATCACATTTGTGGGGTTTTCCTGAAGTGTGAATTTGCTGATAAAGCGGAAGGGGGCAATCGGACTAAAGGTTTTCCCACATTTTCTTCATTTAAAGGCATTCTCTAAACGGTGACTTCTCTGCAGCACGCTCTGACTTAAGACCTTTCCACTTTTATGGGGTTTCTCTCTAATATGAATGTTTTCATGTGTAACAAGGGCTGGTTTCTTTTTGAAGCCTCTGCCGTATGCATTGCATTTATGTATTTTCTTTCTGCTGTGAATTCTCTTCTGAACTAAAAGGGATGACTTCCGACTGAAGGCTTTCCCACGTTTTCTGCACTGGTAGACTCAACAAATTTGGAGAGATGGCGGGCATGGACTCAAGGCCTTCCCGTTAAACGTTTCCTTTCCATTATGAATTTTTCTATGTAGAATAAGGGTTATTTTTTTAATTGAACCTTTCCCCACTTTTATCACTTTTCTTTCCATTGTGAGCTCTCTGGTGAGGAGTGGGAAATGGGATCTGACTGACAGCTCTTCTACAATTTCACATTCATAAGGTCTCTCTCCAATATGTGAGTTCTCATGAAGTTTAAGAGAGAAACTTCAACTAAATTTTTCACCACAGTAATTGCATTTTAAGTATTTCTTCCCTGAATTATCTTTCTTGGGGGTTTGGTTTGGAATGAATTTTTGTTGTAGCCCCACTTCTCTGTGGAAATCTTTTGTTTTGCAGAAACTGGTTTCTGATAACCCTTTGCCTGGATTTGTTGCATTGATTTGGTGGTAATTTCTTGGTCTCATACTTAGACCCCGAGTCTGGGCCCCTGAGTCTTCTTGGTGGCACCACCCTTCAGGGTGCTTTCCCCTTCTCCAGTAGGGTGAAAACATTTGGCCTCCAAGAGGAAAAACTCAGTGAAACAGGTTCCTATAGTTCCCAACAGGACATCTACATACAAATCCTTATGAATGAGGCTCAGCCATTCCCACTCCTCCTGGAAGAAGTAAATGGCCAAGTCCCCAAGAGTCACTGGTGCCTTGGATTCCGACGTGCAGCGGACATCCTTTCTGCTCCCTTGAGAGTCCACCTTCAAAGAGGTGAAGTGCAGGAGGGACAACAATGGATAGTTTGAAGCCACTGGTAATGTGGCTTACAGCAGCAACAGGAAACGAGTACAATAAGCTTCCGTGGTTTTCCTTCCAATTTAGGACACCCCCACCCCACCCCACCCCCCACCCCCCACCCCCCGCAAAATGGACTTCTTTTGTTTTGTCAGTGAGTGGCTTGATGCTGCGTCCCAGCTGGAGCCCACCACCACAAGTGCACAAGAACCCCACTGCTTGTGTGATCCCCTGCGGGACCCTGGCCCACCGCGATTCACCCATTTAAAGTGTGCCTCCCGAAGTTCTTAACAGAGAAGGACTTTAGGTGCCTTTCAATCCTTATTCTGCAATCATCACCACTCACTGCAGGACTTTCATCATCCCCCAAAAGAGGCTCCCCACCTATTAGCAGCCACTCCCATATTCCTGCCACCCCATCCCTTCCCGGGCAACCCCTAATCTACTTTCTGTCAATGGATTTGCCTATTCTGGACATTTTGTGTAAGTGCAATGATACAGAATGTGATATTTTGAAGCTGGATTCTTTTTCTAAGCATGTTTGGGGGTTCATTGGGCTGTAGTGTGTATTGATACCTCATTTGTTTTAATTTAAACATAACATAAACATAACATTCTAGTTTATGGATAAACCACAACTTGTTTAAGTCACTCATCTGTTGATGGGCATTTGTCTGTTTCCATTTTTTGATAACGATGAGCAACACTATTCCGAATGCTCATGCACACATTTTTGTGTGGATCACATTTTCATTTCTCTTGGGTCTATACCTAGAAGTAGCATTGCTGGCTCACATGATAACTTCATGCTTAGCTGTTTGAGGAACTGCTGGGCTGTTTTCAACAGCAGCATAGCATCTTGTAACACTTTCTGCTCATGGTATCTCAACCCACTATTAGCAAGGAACTCATACTGCAGTCCAAGACCTGGTCTCCTCAGCCTTTGGAACAACAAAGATGCTAACAGATGTTTGCAGAGACTTCTGCCATTTTCAAGTTTGCCACTCTTCACTGCCTATCTTCCTCAGTCCACCAATAACCCTGAGACTCACTGGGAGATGGAAAAACATTTCTTGTTAAAGCTTTGCATGCATTCACTGCCCCTACCCAAGCTAAGTCCCTGTTTCCTTTTCCTTAATGAGTATACTTCTGTCTCATACTTTCTACTGCCAGCTCTTCCACTGGTCCAGTGCTTCCAGGATTTCCCTGCATGGATTTCATGGAATTGCCTGTCTGATTTGCATCAGAGGAGCAGAGTGATGGGAACTGGACTCTGTACCAGTCACCTTTCTGTTGCTATAATAAATACCTGATATCAACTTTCTATAAAGAGAAAAGGTTTATTTTGGCTCACAATTTTGGAGGTTTCAGTCCGTGTTGGCCTATTGCTTTTGGACCTGTTGTGAGGCAGCACATCATGGCAGAGCACACGGTGAAGCAAAGGGTTCACCTCACGTCTAGGAAAACAAAGCGGAAGAGTCCAGGATCCCACAATCCTCCTCAAGGACACACCCTCAATGACCCATGGTTAAACACCCCTGGGTTAATCCCCCCCCCCAAAAAAAAACACAATTCCATTGAGAACTGAAACTATTCTCAGTCTGAACTGCAAATGAGGCCTTTAAAAGAAATTCCAGACCCAAAGGATAGCAGGAATTTAGGCAAGAGAATCTGGTTCCAGGTTATTATAGAGAAATAAGGGGGCAGGTTGCTGCCAAGGACTGAATCTGGTGGATACCAGGAATAGATTCTTTTGATTCTCCTCAAAAAGGGCAGAGAAGAGACATTCAGAGAAGGGGCCTGGTCAGCCGGCTCGAGGGCTCAATGTTGGATAAACTTCCTGCTGCTTTTTCAATGACGAATTTCCCTCCCCAGCAAATTTCCCTGGATTAAAGGTGATTCTCTGGGTTGTGGTTAAGCAGTTCCTCACATTGTGAGCCAGGCCGGAGAATTCATTCGATGTTGAGGGGACACTGACGTGCCCTGTAGCTTTTTTTGTTTGTTTTTTTTAGGCTTGGTGGGTTTTTTTGTTTGTTTGTTTTTTGTTTGGTTTGGTTTGGTTTGGGGAATTTCCTTGCCCTTACTCTGTGGCCTTTTCAGCACCCTCAACCCCCTTATCTCTCGGATACCACAGGGTCTTCCAGCCCCGCAGGTGAGCGCTCATTCCCTCCATTACCCTTGCCTCAGCTTTGATTTGCCATCTGCTCTTTCCTGTCTGACTGGTTTCTCTGATGGAAAAGCCAAGCAGCAAAAATAGCAGGTGAAGAGTTTCCTCTTGGTTCTCAGTTAACAAAACACCTTCTACCCAGAGCAGTGGCCCTTCGCCTCCGCGCTCTTCCTACCCCTACTGTGGCTTCACTAATCAGTGCACACGGTATGCATATATTAAAATGTCACATGGAACCCCATTAGTGTGTGCACTTAAGTCATGTTCTTTAAATTAAAAAAAAAAAAGGCCTCCAAGGATTCTTGGCTCATTCTTGTGGTACAGTCTTAGCAGCAGTCCTTTTAGAAGGTCAAAGCCACTCTGAATCGGTCACTTTCACTGGGTGCCCACTGTGTCTTTAGAATGGATCCAGTTTGAGAGATGCTTACAAATCAGGTTTAAAGTAAATGCTTCGAGGAACGTTTTTTACAAGTCATATTTACTCTCATCTTTATACATTACGAGTCATAATTTAAATTTTTCCTCTTTATTTTCTTTAGTCCTGGTGGCAGGACTTAATCTGACGAGCTGCAACGATGGAGGAAAGCTAACCAGACATTCTTTTTTTCAATATTTTTTTTTTTTTACTGGTCGATGGACACAACACCTTTATTTTATTTGTTTATTTTTATGTGGAGCCGGGGATTGAACCCAGTGCCTCCTACATGCTAGGCAAGCGCTCTGCCACTGAGCCACAGTCCCGGCCCCACCAGACATTCTTTGTAGATGCTTCTCATTGAATGGAGGTTTCCCTACCAGGACTGACAGGAGCGAAAGGCCAGGGCTTGACCGTGAGCTGGAGATTAACATGATGCCAACTAGGCCTGTGGTGACTCTGTGTCCTTATCTCCGTAAGGCTCTGTAGTCGTCAGAGGTTCTCACAGTCCCAGGGAGGAGGCTGCAGGCCCCATTGGCAGAGCCCTCCACAGCCTTACCAGGGGCCCATCTCCATTTTCTAAAAAACACCAACTGCCCACCAGTACACCTAGGTTCGGGGTATCCAGCAGTTCCTTGCCTGACTCTTACAACTTCTCCATTTTAAATGATTTCAAAATAAAACACAGAAGTTTAAAATAGAAAAGAAAAGGAACTCCATCTCAGCTCTCGGCCGCGGCCTGCATCTGATCCTACACGGAGATCCACGCTGAGGTCCTGGTAGCACCAGGAAAATCTGCAGCACACAGGGAAGGGGTGATGGGGTGGGGGTGCTTTCGTACATGGCATCGGGACTGACATTCTCCTGGTTTGTCTTGTGGAAGACTGAAGAGAAAGCAGGGCATTGCAGGTGGGCTCTGGAGACAGACGTCAGCTCACCAGAGGGACCACCCTGCCATCAGGGCCTTGGTCTAAGGCAAGGAGCAGCCCCAGAAGCAGATACCTCCTTCTCGGCATGAAGCTGGCCTTCAGGGCTGGGAGACCTTGAAGAGGAGGGGATGCCGATTCCTGAGCTGGCAGGAGTCTGAGCGGGCGGTGATGACTGCCAAGGCTCGTGGGTGGTGTCTAGTGTTTGCTGAGGAGGCAGAAGTGCAGGCTGTGCGTCCCACGACTCGCTGTCACTGGTTGTTGGCTCACGGAAAGGCTCACCGCGTTCCTCAGTTTTGTTGGAAGGAACCCTCAAGGCTGATGGCTCAGGGGTAGACACTTGCCTAGCATGTGGAAGGCCCTGCGTTCAGTCTCCAGCAAAGAAGGAGGAGGAGGAAGAAGAAGAATTAGGGAAAGAGGAAAGAAGTCATACTCACCAGTTAAAAATAAAATCTCTGCTTTGGATCTAAAATAGGAAAGATCAGGTGGCAGGTGCTTCTCTGAGCTCATTTCAAGGGATCTAACACTAAGGGATGCAGCAAGACTGTGATGCTAACAACCAACTCATTTTAACAGTAAATTCTAGAACTGGGCTGGGGATGTGGCTCAAGCGGTAGCGCGCTCACCTGGCATGCCTGCGGCCCGGGTTCGATCCTCAGCACCACATACAAACAAGGATGTTGTGTCCGCTGAAAACTTAAAAATAAATGTTAAAATTCTCTCTCTCTCTCTCTCAAAAAAACAAAATTCTAGAACTGGATCACAATATGATGTCTGTGGCTCCGGAATTGGAGGATCTCAGAGTATAATGAGAAAGCATATGAAACTAGCAAAGATGTTGGGTAGTTGTACTGGACTACGTCGCATCCTCCAAAATTCACGTCCATCCAAAATCTCGGAATGGGACTTTATTTGAAAACAGAGTTTTGGCAGACATGAGTTAGTTTGTTTAAAATAAAGCCATACTAGATTAGGATGAATCCTCATCCATTGCCTGGTGTCTTTATAAAAAGGGAAACAAAGAGACAAAAAGGACAGCCCTACCCATGGGAACTGAGTGCAGATAAATAGAGACTGGTTGATGCTTCTACAAGGCGAGGAGCTCAGAGGACTGCCGGCTGCCAATGGAGCCAGGAAGAGGCAAGGAAAAATCTTTGTCTGGAAGCTTTGGGTAGATCATGGCTCTGCCAACACCTTGACTTTAGACTTCTGGAATCCAGAACTCCGATAGAACCTGTTCTTATTGTTTGAACAACTCCCTTACCGGGAATTTGCCAGGGCAGCAATGGGAAACTTAAAACCGAGAAAGGACGTGTGGCTCTATCCTGACCAGTTTTAGTGTTTTTATGTCCCCCAGAACTTTTTTTTAGGGTGAGGTTTCCCTAAGTTGCCCAGGCAGGCCTTGAACTCAGTGTGTCGAATGGGAAGAAGGAGGCAAATGACTGCTCCAGGTCAAGTACAGGAAGCCACACATCCTTTCACTGCAAGGGACTTACCTGATGGGGACGGGGCCTGTTGAGTCACTGCCTCTTTTCCTGAGCTCTTGTTCAGAAAATGTTCAGCCCAGCCCACCCAATTCCTGGGCAAACAAGGGAGGCAGGGAGCCTGTGTCATCTCCAGAGATTCCCCGTGATTTTCTTCCTGGTCAAGTTCATGGTTACTTCTCCTGGCTGCCTTGTCACTCTTGGTGAGACACAGCTGACCAGCCGTACATAATGTCTTTGTTTCTTTGTCCCCCAGAACTTTTTCCTTAAGGTGAGGTTTCCCTAAGTTGCCCAGGCAGGCCTTGAACCCAGGATTCTACTGCTGGGATTAAAGTGGTGTGCCACACGCCCCAGCTTCCTCAGAGGTCTTAGTTAAATAGCCGCTAACTAATGAGCCAGGCTTTTATGAGCCCAGATTTATTGCTCTTGATTTATGAATAAAAATATGCCTAGGGGCTAGGGATATAACTTGGCAGTAGAACGCTTGCCTAGCATAAGCGAGGCCTTGGGTTCTATCCTAGTAAATATTAACAAAAACAACTATGATCATTATTATCATACTCTAGCAAAAAATATTAGACTTATGGGAATGTTATCTATAAGCAGGATAATCATTACAAAGACAGATTTTAAATTGGGTTGAACAATGCAATAAAAACAGCAAAAGTGGGCAGCCTCAACTCATGTTCTGTTTGCCTTTTGTCCAGGGCCTGCCCTTCAAGGTGGCTGCCAGTGAAGGGTGCCCTGCATATCTGTCCCCATGGAGTGGATGGAGTGGGGTAACAGGAGTCAACTCTTATTTAGTGCTTCCCGTGTGAAGGCCCTGTTCTAAGCACTTTTACATTTTTTTATTTGATTCCCACAACAACACAATGAAGCAGATACTATTATTCCCCTTGTTTTTTAGAGAAGGACACAAAGGTATGGAAAGATTAAGAAACTTACCTAAGATCACACGGGCAACATTTGAACCCAACTCGCCTGGCTGCAGAATACATGACAAGCAGACTCTAGGATGGCCACCTGTAATCTCCACCTCCTGGATTCACATCTTTTGTGTAATCCCCTCCCCTTTTGTGCAGAAGGTGCAATATGACTGGCTTCTAGCCAATAGAATGGGACCCAGGTGACAGGATACCACCTCCCTATTTAGGTTTCATTGATTGTGATATATATCTTGCTGGCTTATCTATTGCCTCTCGGAAGGCACACTCCAGCAAAGCAAGCTGCTGTGGTAGAGAGGCCCACATGGCAAAACCTAAAGATACTCTGGCCACCAGCCAGCAAAATACTGAGGTCCTCAATCCAGCAAACCCCAAGGAACTGAATTCTACCAATAACCACAGGAGCTTGGAAGTAGATATGTTTCTAGTTTAGTGTTTGGATGAGACCCTAACCCTGGCCTACACCTTGATTATAACCTTGTGAGAGACCTCAAACCAAGAAGCCAGCTAAGTGTCTCTGGATTTCTGACCCACAGACTCTATGAAGTAGTAAATGTGTGTTGTTTTAGGCTAAGATCGGGGCTAATTTGTTATGCAACAATCAATGACTAATCCATCCCTGCTGGAACTGAGTTACAGCTTGACCACAACTTGCTGACCATGCACTATCTCTGGATCTCGATCCTGATCAAATGAGACCAACTCATTCCATTTATTCACTCAACTACTGTCTATTAAGCAACTACAGTGCTAGGAACACAGTTCTAGGTATTATCTAAGTAAAAGAGAGAATGAGACAGAGTCCCTGCATGTAAATATGTCATGGCAGATTGCAGCAAGTGCCAGGAGGAAGCATAAAGCAGAAGATAGTAGATAAAAAATGTCAGGGCCAAAAGTGGGGCCAGGGGTGGCTCAGTAGAAATGAAACATTTGAGTGAGAGACCTGAAGGAGGCAAAGGAGCAAGATTTGCAGATATTCAGGGAAAACTGTGTCCTCGCTAAGGGAAACAGCCAGCTCAAAGGCACTGTGTGGGCACATGGTTTGTGAGGATCAAGGCTTGGCAAGAGGTCCAGTGTGGCTACAGCAGAGAGACCCGGGAGGGGAGTGAAGACACCCTCAGAATATCCTCACGGTGCACAGTCCACGGGCAGTGGATGGAACACAGAAAAGCCTACATCCGAAACCCGAGGCCCTACCCCCTATCCTGAGGTGAACTTCTGAGGGTGACCCAAGGCAGTGCCTTGCAAACAAGGGGTGTGCAAAGGTTGTTCACAGGGAGGGCAACAGGAGGGGGCAGGGGCTGGGTGCTTCCAGTCTTCTCCTGTGCATGTGCACACTTATCCTCGACCTCAGTTAAAGCCTGGATTCCTGGCCCAGTCCAAGGAGGTCCTGCCCACGCTGTTGTGGAGTCCAAGAGCCAGCATGGGATTCTCGGTCCTCTTCATTTGAGTCCTGCATTACACAAGTTAGTCGTTTGATTGCCTCGTGTGTATCTTTTACGGGTTTAAAAGATTTTAAAAAGACATCTGGGAGTCAGATCTGGCACCAGGTTATGATCTGTTACGGTCTGTTTTCTGTGTAAGAATGACAACACACGGTCCCAGACTCGCCATAAAGGCCTCAGCCCCTTGTCACTGAGACTGGACAGTTAGACCTACTTATTTGTCCCCATGTTTTCCCTCTGAGGATGAGTTGGCCTCAATTCAAATCCACATTGCTTCATTTTTAAATGGGTTATCTTGAGGAAATGCCTTAAGACAGCAAAGACTTTGGTTCCAAGTACAAAACACGCAACCCAAATCATAGGAGCAGAGTTAAAAAAAAAATAAAACTCATGCATATGATTATCATGAAAGAGGGATAATAATAGACAAGAGATGTTGTTACGGTTTGGATATGAGGTGTCCTCCCCGAAGCTCCTGTGTTAGTGCAGAATATTCAGAGGTGAGATGATTATGAGAGTTGGAATCTAATCTGTCCATTTATTTGAATGTCTGGAGGGTAACTGTAGGCAGGAGGGCTGTGGCCTGAGAAGGTGGGTCACTAGGGGTGGACTCTGGAAGGGTACATCTTCCCGCTCCCGTCTCCCTCTCTCTGCTTCCTGGCTGCCATGAGGTGAGCAGGTTTCCTTCAGCCTTGATGTTCTGACCTTGAGCCCTGAGAAATAGAGTCCACCGTGGACTGAACCTCTGAAACCAGGAGCCAAAATAAACTTTCCTTCTCAGCATTGTTCTTCTCAGGTGTTTTGGTCACAACAGCGAAAAGCTGACTATCGAGGATGTCAACACATATTGCAAATCTGAAAAGTCAATAAAGGAAGAGCAGTTGGAGTAGTGAAGCCCAGAAACTAAGTATGTAAAGAAAGGTTCAGTCAATGAACAACTCAGAGCCCCCCAGAAAGGCTCAGGGTGGGAATGAGCTGAGTACCTCAGGAGGCAAGACCAAGGATGAAGTTGAAACCAGGGCAATTGAGTGACAGTCTGGAGATGAAGGTTTTAGTCCTTGGGGTTCGTTCATTCCAGCTTCCACAAGGCTACCCTTCCTCAGATGCCACAGGTTTATTCTCTCTTAAAAAAAATAAATTAAAAAAATTGAGGGAGTAACATCAGCAAGGTGCCTGTTTCCTGTCCCCACCCTACCCCCACACAAAAAGCCAACACAACACAGAGGAAAGAACTCTATTCCAACTGGAGCAGCTAGGAAACTCCTGGAGAACAGCAGGGAAGTAGCAAGATCCCTGTGCAGCACAAAAGCCCAAGACAGCACACAGAGTAGACACCTAGATGCTCTGCCTCTCCCACACTGTCTCCCCACACTAATCAGTTAAGAGCCCAAAGAGACTTCCTGTAAGGAGAAGGCAGCTTGGAGACCCAGAAGTCTGCATTGCTACTTGAGACAATGGAGCTCAAAGGAGATGCCCACAGCCCGTTTAAGGCCCAGACACCATGTGGAGGATTGCCCAGAGTTCATGCATCTGTATTGCCACAGAATGGAATACTTCACCCCAGGAGCTAAGCCACTCTAGCTCAGCACCATCTTGAAACCAGACCCTCTGCTACACTATGTCCAACCCTGGAGGCTAGTAACCCCAGTGTACTTCCATTCTGGAGGCTGGGCCATTTTTCCACCATGCTCATATGGGTGGCCGCAGCACCACAAACCCAGCTGTTCAGAGTTAAGGCCCTGAAGAAAGACAGAGACCACAGCTTCCCCAGGGTGTGGTGCTCCATTCCCCAGAGAACAAGTGGACTCACACACAGAGGGGAAGCTGACACACAGCCAGCAGCCTGATTTGCCATGTGTGCCTGCACACAGTCCAACGGCTAGCAGGTCTGGGCTCCACCTCCCTGAGGAGCCTGCTACATAGGCAACTCACCTGCAGCATCGACACACTCCAAAACTCCTCAGCTACCCAGGAGGCAGTCCCTGCCCCCTAACCATGAATGCACCACACAACTGACCAGTGCCCACAACACTGAAACCAGGCCTAACAGTCTGCCAAGTAGTGACCCTGTCTCCTCCCTGATCAACTGTACTGCAGCAACTGTACACACTTAACCTGACCCAGCAGCCAGTCACAGAGCAGCCTCAACTTCCTGGTGAATCTATAACACAACTAGCCAGCCCATGATACCTATCAATGCCCAAACTTAGCCCAACAGCAACCAGATGACAGAAAGCCCTGCCCACCAGAATACCTGCTCTACCACCAGCAGCCCATAGCACCTGCAGCGGCCATTGCCTGGTCCAGCCAGTGGGGCAGGGATCCCACCCCCAGAATAACCATGCCACACCACTGCAGTCACAAATACGCTCAGCCTAGACCACTGGATCAACTGCAGATGTCACGGATGAAGATTATAGCTGAAGAAATGGCACAGAAACAACATTACTAAGCCCACTCTGTGTCGGAGCCAACACAACATGCCCATGGCACTCAACCACAGGGAAAAGCCCTTCCCTACAAACAAAGAAGCAAACAAAACCAGAGAATTGGAAAAGGCGACTATTTCAACTAGATGTACAAATTTCAGTGTAGGGACATAAGAAACATGAAAAAGCAAGGAAACATTACCACTCCTCCAAGGGAACTCAATAATTTTCCAGTAATAGACTCCAAAGAAAAGGAAATTTATAAAATGACTGAAAAGAAGATTTAAAAAGTGATCTTTTAGGAAACTCAGCAAGAAACAAGAGAATACAAGCAGACAATTCAGTGAAACTGGGTAATACACATAATCTGAATGAGAAATTCAGTAAGTAGATATCATAAAAAAACAGAAAATTTGCAATTGAAGAACTCAAGGAAGAAAATAAAAACACAATTTATAGCCACAACAAACTAATGAAACAGATGAAAGAATTCCTGAACTTGAAGATAAGATTTTTAATTAACTTGGTTGTGGGGGAGGTGGAGCAAAACAGATGGAAAAAGAACAAAGAATGTCTGTGGGAAATGCAGGATGCCAAGAAGTGGAGTCACATTATGGTGAGTGATAGAGAAGGTACAGTGAGGCCCAGAAGACATTTAATGACATCATAGCCTGAAATCTTCCCAAGTCTGGGGAGAGATGTGGACATCCAGATCCACAAAGCTCAAAGAACCTCAGTTAGAATTACCCCAAAGAAGTTCTCTCCAAGGCACATTATAATCCAGCTGTCAAAAGTCAAAGAGAGAATTCTACAGCAAGAGAGAAATATCAATTCACATGTAAGGAATGGCCCACCAGACTAACAGCAGATTTTCTGATGGAAACACTGCAAGCCAGGAGTGAAGAGATAATATATTCATTGAGATAATATATGCAGAGTGCTGAAATGTTAAAAAAAAAAAAACAGTTAAAAATGCTATACCCAGCTAGACACAGTGGCCCCAGCTGCTTGCAAGGCTGACATAGGAGGATTGCTTAAGCCCAGGAGTTTGAGGCCAGACTGGGGAATATTGCAAGACCCCTCTCAAAAAAAAAAAAAAATTAAAATCCCCCAATGTTGTAGGGACAAACGAGGCAAGGCACTGAAGACAGCAGGAGACAGTTTCATTTGGCTGCAGCCAGGTTCAGAGGGCACAGCTTTTGCTATAATCAATCAATCCCCTGAACCCCGAGTTCAGGGAGTTTCAGAGTTTTATACCCAGCATATAAGGGGAGGGTCTCAGAAGTTCACAGTTTGCAGAAGTTCACATAAAAGCAGCTTTTTCTTTCACTGTTCTGGACAAGTTAACCCTTCAAGGACAACACCTGAGAAGGGGAGAGCTTCTTCTCCCCTCTCTTTCCTCCCCCTGCCAGATGTTATATGGAGCCCAATTGTAACTTATCTTAAAAATGTAGACATCTCTGAGAAGCCCAGAGGCCTTGTTTGCACATTTTTTCAAAGTACTGTACTGGATATGTTTGTGAAAACTAGTAAGGGGGTGTCCAGCACCTGGAGTGCTGGTATCTTCCAGGCCAGTGGCCAAGTAAACAGGGTGATGAAAATAGGAAGTTCATCTATATTGAACTCTTCAGCAGAGACTCTTTTGCTGACCTAAAATCAGCCATGGTGAAGATTTCTGGAGAGGCCCAGTTAAGACTTTTCAGTGAAGAAAGGGGGTGCCACTTCACCAAAACAAAAAAATGCTATATCCAGCGAAGCCATTCTTCAGAAATGGAGAAGAAATAAAGTCCTCTCAGACAAGCAGAAATTGAAGGAATTCATCCACACCAGTCTGATTTTACAAGAAATGCTTAAGGAAATCTACATCTAGAAGCAAAAGGATAATAATGACCATAACAAAAACACACAAAACATGAAACTCACTAGTAGCACAAATGCACAAATGTGAGAGAAAAAAGAATCACAACTGAACATTATGGAAAGCCACCAAACCTCAAAGATTAACAATAAAAGAGAAAGGAAGGGATAAAGGAAGGGAATATGCACAACAGCCATAAGGTAATTAACAAAACGAAAACAGGTTGTTTACCTATCACTAAAAACTTTGAAAGTAAATTGACTAAAGTCCCTAGGTGAAAGATATAGACTGGCAGAATTAAGAAAAAAAAAGACATGATCATATGCTGCCTACAGGAAACTCACCCTACTAGTAAAGACTCATAGAAAGAGAAGGGATGGGGGAAAATATTGAATACAAGCCTTGTGCAGTGGTGCATGCCTATATAACCAGTGACTAGGAGGTTGAGGCAGGAGGATAACAGTTTCAAAGCCAGCCTCTATGACTTACGGAGGATCAAAGCAACTTAGCAAGATTCTATCTCAAAATAAAAAGATCTGGGGATGTGGCTCAGTCATTAAGCACCTCTAAGTTTAATCCCTGGTACCAAAAAAAACAAAAAACAAAAATATATTCAATACAAATGGAAACTAAAAGTGAGCAGGAATGGCTATACTCATACATGTAGAACAGATCTTATGAATCCAGAACTGGACCACACCAAGCAAACATTACTAGATCTAAAGGGAGAGATAGACTCCAATATGATAGTAGTTGGGGACTTCAACACCTCACTTTCACCAATGGGCTGATCAGACACAAAACCAGCAAAGAAACATTGACGTTAAACTCTACTTTAGGCCAAATGGACCTAACAGATATGTGCAAGTCGTTTCAGCCAGTGACTATGTTGTAGGGACAAACAAGGCAAGGCACCGAAGATAGCAGGAAATAGTTTTATTTGGCTGCAGCCAGGTTCAAAGGGCACAGCTTTTGCTGTAATCAATTAATCCCCTGAACCCCGACTTCAGGGAATTTCAGAATTTTATACCCAGCATGTAAGGGGAGGGGCTCAGAAGTTCACAGTCTGCAGAAGTTCACATAAAAGCAGCTCTTTCTTTCACTGTTCTGGGCAAGTTAACTCTTCAAGGACAACACCTGAGAAGGGGAGAGCTTCTTCTCCCCTCTCTTTCCTCCCCCTGCCAGCTGTTACCATGGAGCCCAATTGTAACTTATCTTAAAAATGTAGACATCTCTGTGAAGCCCAGCCCAAGGCCAGAGGCCTTGTTTGCACATTTCTACAAGGTACTATACTGGATATGTTTGTGAAAAACTAGTAAGGGGGTGTCCATCACCTGAAGTGCTGGTATCTTCCGGGCCAGTGGCCAAGTAAAACAGGGTAACACGAAAATAAGAAGTTTATCTACATTGGACTCTTTCACAGAGACTCTTTTGCTGACAGTCCTAAAATCAGCCATGGTGAAGCGGGCTTTTCTGTGGAGAAAGGGGGTGCCACTTCAACTACAGAATACAGGCTTCTCATTAGCACATGGAGCATTCCCCAGGACAGACAACATGTTAGGCCACAGAACAAGTCTCAACTAATTTTTAAAAACTGAAGTTAGATCATGCATCTTCTCTGACCACGTGGAATAAAATTAGAAATCAACCATAAAAGAACCCCTGGGAATTGTACAGATACATAGAAACTAAACAGCCTGGTCCTATTTGACCACTGAATCAGTGAGCCTTGCTACCCAGGCACCAAGTGCAAAGGAAATTCAAAATGTTCTTGAAGCAAATGAAAGTATAGACACAACATACCGAGATCAGTGGGCTACAGAGAAGCAGTACTAAGAGGAAAGCTGATAGCAATTGACAGGTTCACCTAAAGAGGAGAAAGTGTCAAATAACCTAGTTGTGCAACTCGAGGAACTGGAAAATCAAGAGCAAATCAAACTGAAAATTAGTAGAAGTTTAAAAAATAACCAAGATCAGAGCAGAAATAAATTGCTATTGTAATGGCTTCAAAATATAATTAGTTAATATGTCAATGTTTGGTGTAATTTAGGGGAAGATGAATGATTAATGACAACCATGTGAGCACATTTCACCAATAGTCTTTTGTGTTGTTGTTGTTGTTGTTGTTGTTGTTGTAATGACTTCTTGAAGGATCTGACTATGTTGTCTTATTCTTACATTGCAACATGTTCATATCCATAATAGGAGGAGCATCAATTCTGCCGTTGTCTTATACAATTATGCATTTACAGGATTATCTCTAATTTCCAATTTATTTGCAGAAATCATGTGACATCCATTTTGTAATTATTAGATGAGTTAAAAAATCAGATCAAGTAAATGGATAGACATGGTCATGAACTCCAAAAGGGAACAAGTAGAAGCCACGCTGCACATTTCCACCTTGTGGGTTTCTATTCCTCAAGTGACATGTGATCTCTGATGTGACATGTCATTTGGACTCAGTGAAGGTACTAGTCCTAAGCCGTATATTAAATATTAGTAAAGTTGAATTTCTTTCTTTCTCCTTCCTTCCTTCCTTCCTTCCTTCCTTCCTTCCTTCCTTCCTTCCTTCCTTCCTTCCTTCCTTCCTTTCTTACTGGGGGATTTACCACTGGGGTGCTTTACCACTGAGCTACATGCACAGCCCTATTTTAAGACAGGGTCTCACTAAGTTACTGTGGCTGGCTTTGAACTTTCAATCCTCCTGCCTCAGCCTCCAGAGCCTCTGTGAATTTATTTCTTATTTAGTAATGCAAACTGAATTTCACTGTACCCCTGTGAACCAACACAAATCTCAGGATGACTGCACTCCAGTTTAGAAATGAATGCTCTAGAACCTTCCAGAAGAATGAGTTTACTTTTTTTCTGGGCAGAGAAATGTGCAGAGTCACTTGCTGAGTAGCAGCCCAGCATCTTAGACTTTCAGGAGGTAGAAACAGTAGCTCCAGGAGCTCAAAGGGGAATCTGAGCAGTTCTACTCTAGAATCTCCAGATTTGCTTTTCCCCTTGGTGCTCTATCATCCTATTCCATTCCTCATCCCGGGAGTCCGGCAATTCAGTGAAAACTATGAACAGTAGGAACACTCAACTAGCTTGATGCCAGGGGAATGGATGGCGGCAGGTATTTAAAGTGGAGACTGGGAGTATCTATAGGAGACAAGAAGAGGGCACAGAGCTCCAAGCAAAGGAAACAGCAAATGTGAAGGCCTGTGTTCAGAGTGGCTTGAAGGAAGACTGAGACCAGCTGCACACTCACTGCACACTGGTAAAGAGAGAGATTGTTTCCAAGTGACACTACAGGGGACAGCCACATCTCCTCCCAACTGGTACCACGAAAACACACGCTGGGCCTGGCTGAGTATGCGTTCTAAAGTTGGTATGTTGGCTCTATCACTCTGGGGCCTTGGGCAAGTTATTTCATCGTATTTTCTTATGGGGACCATAACACTGTATAGGTCCTCATGGTATCAAGAGGCTTTAGTTAATTAATGAAAAGAGCTTAGTGCAAAATCCAGCCTTCAATAAATCATATTTCCCCCAACCATGGAGGTTATTGTTCTTCTGTCCAGAAGGGCTCGGAGAGCTGGGGGAGATGTAGTCCTGCTAGAGAAACCCGAGCACCAGCAAAGCTTCAGTCTCCAACCTCAGGTGGGCTGAAGTTTAAAACCTCACGCCTCCCGCAAATCTCTGCCCCACCACTTCTCATTTTCAGCAGATGTTTTCCCACCAATGTCTACTTCTCAGAAGAACATTAGCCATTAGCAGATCAGGTTTCAACCTCCCACCGCCAAGACCTACAGGTCACTTCCCCTGCTGCCATCCTTCCTTCCATCCTAGTGAAAGAAACCTTCCTGGGGTGGCTTCCCATGGTTACATTTCCCTTCTCCCACAAA